>NC_140610.1:17371658-18015229 GCF_057381915.1 Diplotaxodon limnothrissa | reverse complement strand
TTTTAGAGGGACATATTCACCCATCCAGATGCCATCTTTTTCAGAGAAGTCCTTGCATATTTAAGGAAGATGCTGCTAAACTGCAAACTCTATCTATTACAACAGTATGCTCTCATAGTTGGAGAGTCCAGATACTGAACTTGCCTACCTGCAGTCCAGATCTTTTACCAGCTGAAACTTTGGACACATCATAAAATTAAGAGAATCCCTAGAATCCCTTATCAGACCATTGGACATTATTACTAGTCTCCTCAGCTCCCAGACATTAACAGACTGTCACCTGACAGTGGTAAACATGGCCCAGTTTCAACTTTTTGGAGAGGTTTGGCTGCCATGAAATATTAAAAAAATAACCTTAGTTCTTTCTTCAAAGTGTACATTTTCACATTTTAAACTTTTACCACGTTTGCTGTGTTCTATTGTGAGTGAAATATGGGTTGAATTCTGCTTTTTCACTTGACTCAGCGTTGCAGCATTGTCAGAGTCTGTTTTGTTCATCAAATAAATTGATGAAACAGTCTGACAAAAGGATGGACGGGCGAAATAAGCTGCTTCTCTTGCCTGACAAAGTTAGAGCTGCTAATTTTTTCAACGTGTAATTTTATTGTCGGATCTTTATATGTCAGATTATATATAATTAATGCCTAGTCAGTCCTTTTGGGATGGGGATGATTACTTTCATTAACTGACGGTAACGCTCATTCACTGTTATAAAACTTTAAAGCCAGTAATTTGTCTCTAAAACTTTTGCTTCCTTATTCTTTTGATGAAAAGCATCGAAGCACCTATTGTTGATTTCACAGCATTGTTTAATTAGTCAGATTACTCAGAAGTTATAAAAACTTGGAATCATCCATAAGGCTTTTTGTTTTTTTTAGTTTGCCAACAGCTAAGGAGCTTATTTCCAAGATTTAAATGCCAGCTTTAATATTAACCGCCTTGGCTTGAACTTGTGATTAAATTTGTTTGTTTGTTCCTCTCTTTATATTCCTGCATCACTCTAGCGTGCTTCAGATATGCTGTTAGCATCCTCATAGACTCATCAGGAGATGATTGTGGGGTTACATCCAATATATTGACAAAATATTAAAGCTCCCAATTAGTTCCGACTAATAGACTAATTTACATTTTCTAAGAGCTTTAATTAAGCCAATTCAGTTCATGGTTTATGCTGACTTTGGAGTACAGCGCTGTGCCAGTGCTCATGTCTATATTTTTGCCTGTCATTTGCAGATTAGCACGCAGACTGCATAAGATTTCAGTGACTCCCTTGTGAGCCATGGTTTGAGATGATTCAGAGCAGATGTGAATTTGCAACACTTTCACCTTCAGGGCATCTACACCGTCTCTGTTGTCTCATTATGATTCTGCTTGAATCCGGCCCTTTGTTTTAAGCAGATGTTGCGCTATTTGGATTAAACGCTCAAGGTTCAGCGATGGCTTTGGAATTGCAGTGTTTTGAGAGGTGCAGCATTTAGCTACAACTTCATATGACTTCAAGTTTTTCTCCACTGGTCCTTGTTTTATTGGTGCTTGGCATCGTTAAGAGGGAAGTTTCATGAGACTTTAAGATAAAGTTTAAAATATACAGTTTTAAAACCTATACTACAGTTTAATTAGCTTGTCTTTGTATATCTCTGGAACAAAAAGAGAAAAAATAAAGAGCATATCATCCATCTTTCCTAATGAACAATGCTTTTGAAGTGCCCGGTCCATAGATTTTTATTTTTTCTCTAATTTGCTCATTCAAAGGTTTGAGAGACAACAAAAATCAACTGAAGCTTTGACAGATACATGATTGTAGAGCAACCTTTATTTACTGCTTCTATTTCTCAATTTAAGAATACTGAACTGTCTCTTCTCCAGCCAACCTGAAGGAGCTTATCTCCCAGACCATAACCAGTTGGGCTCAGGAGTCTCACATTCAGGACTCAGAGCTGGTGAGAGTGATGTTCAGCCTGCTGAGGAGACAGTATGACGGCATCGGGGAACTGCTTCGGGCCATGAAGAAGTCGTACACCATCAGTGCCGCATCTGTGCAAGATGCTATTAACCTGCTGGCATCTCTGGGTCAAATCAGATCTCTGCTATCAGTGCGAATGGGCAAGGAAGAGGAGAAACTCATGATTGATGGGCTCGGGTAAGAAAATATATTATGATGCGCACACTGTTATAAACGATAAAAACAATGCCCGATTCTAGAAATATATCATTGTGAACAGTGTACTCTCCCGCGGTTACAGTACTGTGGGCTTTATAAATCGCTTTCTTGTGTTCTTAGCGACATCATGAACAACAAGGTTTTCTACCAGCATCCTAATCTGATGAGAGTGCTGGGCATGCATGAGACAGTCATGGAGGTCATGGTGAACGTGCTTGGGGGAGACAAGTCACAGGTGAGCTTAACATTGCTCATGTTTTTGGTTTTCCTTGACCACTACAAACTATCGAGTCAGTCCTTTTTTAATGGATCGTATTCATTGAAACTGTTAACTTTTTAGTCATGTATGGAAATAGTAGCTCCCAATCTTAACTCTTGGAGAAGTTCTTTAAAACTCCTTATCCTGTTCATAACTTTTTAAAGAAGTTTGTACATGTTTTTGACGGATTCTTATTTGTTATGTGGCCTCTTTCACCATAATTAGGGGTACAATTCATCATGATTAATGTGTAGATTGTGTTAATAAAAAGTGGTTATAAAAGGAAAAGTGTTAATGAAAGCTGTTGTCTATACAAAATACAAAAAAAAGAAGTTTCCATAGTTGTTCAGAGCCCCGCCCACTTTCCTCACATTCCTTATTTTGGTCAATAATTAGCCTTCAAGCCAAAAATCAGTTATTGTCATGGTTTGCCGGGGCAAGCCGTGTGGAATTATTTAGGACCAGGACGCGGCAGCTCTGGTGCAGGTGAGTATTTATTAACGAAGGAAATACAAACAACAAAGGCACTGGGAACATGAAACTGGAACCTAAACTGGGTAAAACTAACAAAACAAACCAGAAACGAAGATGCAGGGAGGTCCGGGGAAATACGCATGGAGAGATGCAGGGAGACCGAGGGAAAACAACACAGACGAACCAGCAACTACTAGGACAGAAGACACAACTAAAATACACTCAGAGAACACAGGGAGATTACACACAGGTGGGGAACACAGCTGGGAGTGATTAACGTGACGAGACTAGGGAGGCAAACTGAAAACACTCACATAAGACGCAGACCTTCACAATAAAACAGGAACTTACACATGAAAGGACACAAACTAAGAAACGCGGACTAAATACAGGAACACACGGGCAGAACAGAGTAAACACTAAACAGAGGAAGAACAGAACCAAAATCGCAAGAAGAGAAAACACAAAACGCTGGGTCAAAAGGACCCAGGATCATGACAGTTATGAATTAAATGTAGCAAAAGGAGGAGCAAATCATCAATTTTAAAGAACCCAAACAAGCGTGTTTTTGTTTTGGGTATTTTTGCTTGCAAAATGACTCATACAGTAAATCTGTTAGCAAAACATTTGCAGGTTAATTTTCTGTTACAAAGCTTAGTTTTAGGGGAAGAGTTTGAGTTTGTGACTGACAGAACTTTTAATGCTTAATAAGTTGTATACCGATCTCAGGAAAACAAAAGAGGCTGAAGTGAGCCAAGAGAAACTGCTTAATACCCAGAAAAACCGCAGCGTAATAGAGAGGACAGAGGAGTAAAGGTATCAGAGGGGTGACAGGAGGCCACTCAGACCTGTCCTTTTTGGGTGGTGCTGACAGAAGCTGGAAGAGCTGGTTGCGATTTAATGCTGCAGCCAGTGCCAAGCTTGAAGTGAACCTCAGACAGACGGACCTCAGGGAGACATTCAGACCTTCGTGTCTGTCTCTGGCACTGTGATCGCACAGGCTCATAGCATAAATTCCTGACTGGTTTCATGCCACTTGATACGTGTACCTCGCTCGCTGTGGCCATATACAGTGACAGTCGTGAATATAGATCAGGTTTTTAATATTTGCTGTTTGATTACCGCTGATGTTGTTTCAGTCGTGGCATGGTGCTGTATATTATGAGATTGTGCGAGTCGTAGGTTTTATCACGCAATCAAGACAGATGGTTTATAGAATATTATGAAGGAATAAATCTCTGAACTCGGACACTGACAGAAAGTTTGCTCCCGGTCACGCACAGCAGGACCGCATATGGGGAATCAACAAAGAAACTTGTTAAGCTGTATATTCTCAAAGTAAAATTGTTTGTGCTTTCAAAGTTTCTGTCAAATCTGCCTTTAGAGGTGGAAGCTTTGGCATGATTGAAAGTTCAATATTTGTCAGTTGTCTGATAAGTGTGATTTTCTGTGCTGTGCATTTTTGCAGATTGTAATCTGCCTAAAGTAAAATGGGGTTTCTCTCCTCCTCTGCTGTCAATTACTTTTTCTGCATTTCTGCTACAGAGCAAATGACTCTAGTGATTTATGCTCAGCCTGAGGCTTGGACTGAGCCCATGTGAGGACTTAGAAAAATGAGGATGGCACAGATCTAAAAGCATTAGATGCAAAAGGGCTTGAAGGTCAAACAATTTTTCAGTTTCTGTGTTCAAAACAGGAAATAGATTTTATTTATTGATTCCATGATACTCTTTATGATAGTTTAGATACCTTTATCAGACCCAAGCATCTAGTACTCTGCATCCTGTAGTGACATTAAAAAGAATTCTAATATTTCTGAGCTCCTACTGCAGCTTATTTGGGGCTATTTGGCTGCAGATTGATCCATACAGTCTACTTTTTTCTTCCACAGGAGATCGCCTTCCCCAAGATGGTAGCTAGCTGTTGTCGCTTCTTGTGCTATTTCTGCCGTATTAGCCGGCAAAACCAGAAAGCCATGTTTGACCACCTGAGCTACCTGCTGGAGAACAGCAGCGTCGGATTGGGTAAGTATATTTTGCCTTTTCATTATTTATTTGGAAAAAAAAACTCAACTTAATTTATGCACAGCTGTCTTAAGACATTGACTGGGCCATTGCAACACATTGATTTTTCATTTTTAGCCATTATGTTGTAGAATTGTTGTTGCATTTTGGACCATTGCTCTGCTGCATGACCCAACATCAGCTGAGCTGTAGCTGTTGGACAGATGGCTTCCTATTTGACTCTAACATGCTTTGGTAAACAAAGGAGTTCATGGTTGCCTCAATGACTACAACATGCCCAAATCCTGTTTCTCTTGGGCTTTTAGCATTTTTTTCTAAGCATTGCACAGTCTGACCTTGGGATTAGTTTGCAGGGATGTCCACTCCTGAGAAAAGTTTTGTATGCTTCTGAATAATCTTCTTCGCTGTAGAATGATGAACTTCAAACTAGAAATGGTCTTAGAACCCTTCCCAGATTGACGGGCAACAACAGTTGTCCCTTTAGGCCAATTCTATTGTCTTTGCTCCTCCTGGCATTGCATTAACACACTCCTGAATGTTTCAGACCAGCAAAGCCTCTGCATTTATGGAGGTGCTCACACTTGCTGACGATTAGGTGCATTCGATGAGCAACACGTGGCTCCAACTTCTTAATTCTATGAAATCTGTAAGGGTGTACTTATGTTATTCATACACTTCTTTGACATTGTGACTCAATTTTTGTTAAATATATACTGCTATGTTGTCACGTATGGTACAGGTTAGGAAGTATTTACCTAATTTTAGAACCTGATGAGGATTAGATGGTTTTATTTATTATGTCCTGATACATGAAAAATCTGAAATTGAATAGATTTTTTTTTAATATGAAGGAAAGGAACAAGCTGGGGCAAAAACAGACAGTGGAGAACACACTGGTTATGAGGATGCCTTGGCATTTGAATATGTTCCTGAGTATTCTCCATACTGCGTCAATTAAACTTTTTTGCTGCTACATAATGTGTGCAGAAACCAATAGTTGCTACGGGCTGCAACAGTTTTTTTCACTGCAGACTTATTGCTGATATTGTGGGAAGCAGCTGGTGAAGAAGAGTAACAGGCTCGATTTCAAAATGCCAGTATATCAAGTTGAAAGTGTAAGGGGCACAGAGGGAGGCAGCTGATAGAGAGAAGAATGGCGAGCAGTAAATGAGGGTTATTTAGGCGTCCAGAGCAGGACATGAGTCACAGAGATCTGCGTGCCTGTGTAACACGTAAACTAAAGCACCTGGCTCTGGAAGAGGACAGGGTCACATGATCTGAAGAGGACAGTTGAATGAAAACACACTAGTTGTTGCCCTTTTTATATGACACTTTTAGAATTTGCCTCTTTTACAAGCCACGTTTTCCTATAAATTAATAATATGTAACATAGTCTGCATTGTGCTGCAATATTAAGTGGTTTTGTAGTATCTGCTCGACTGCATTGACGCTTTAAAAATGGAGTAATATTGCAAAAAGGGCAGGTGTTGACAAACTGATTAATGGGACCTGGTATTCTGAGCTTCAAAGATGCAGACTGGAGAATATCAAGATTGATGTGCTGTGTCGGTACACTGCCCCCTGTTGTTTAATGCAGAACTAATGCAAAGTTTGCTCTGTTGCTGACGGCCTGTTTCTGTGTGTGTTTAGCCTCTGAAGCTATGCGGGGCTCCACTCCGCTGGATGTCGCAGCGTCTTCAGTGATGGACAACAACGGTCTGGCGCTGGCCCTGGAGGAGCCTGATCTGGAGAAGGTTTGATGACGAATGAAATCGCAGCCTTACTCAAAGAAATACTCAACAGCACAGCTAAAAATCACACAGCACTTTATGTTTGCAGGCTCATTAGATTGTAGCCAGTTTCTATTCTGACCATAACTTGTTGTTGTTTTAGCAGATGTAGTGTTTAAAATTAGTTTGGAAAGTTGTGAATGAAACTGAACTGTACAACTAGCTAAATGTACAACCAGTATACTGATCACATGTTCATATTATCATCAAATACCAAAACAGATTGTACTATAAAACATATGCAGGATCCATTTAGTTATTTATAAAGTCAAACATTAAGAATTAGGGAATTATGTGGATACAGGATCTTATTCACTGTCTAAACCTTGCATTAAATTCTGCTGCTAGGTTTATTCTTCATCTCGAAAGTTTTTGCCAACACATTTCAGGCCACCATGTTGGTTTTGGTTTAAAATCTGGCTTTCGCCAACCCACAAGACATGTTCTTCCAATTATGTGCAGCTCAGTGTTCATAAAGTTTGAGGAGGCCACAGAAGAGGAAGAATACGTGCTAATCATCTGTCAATACTAGAACGCAGTGCTACTCGGATGACACATACAATTATAGAGGAAGCAAGTCAGATAAGAATAGAAAGCTCAGGCCACCAAAGTTTTCTATGAAAAGTGCTGAATGATTTTGTGACAGCTGGAAAAGCTTAGCTCAGCAGAGGCTTTCAAGCTGTCACTGTTGCTGACACTGAGTCAGAAAGACAGTGTGCCATTATAATACCCAGGAGTGAAGCAGAATTGCTTGACCGTAGGTGGTGACATACCTAGCAGGCTGTGGTCTTCAGAGCTGCGCCATGCTGGTGGCTAAGGGATACCCAGACCTCGGCTGGAACCCCATAGAGGGAGAGCGCTACCTCTCATTCCTGAGGTTCGCCGTTTTCTGCAACGGTATGTTTTATACTGAGCACTAAGATGACTTTTCATCCCTGGCAATTCTGTTCCTCTGCTCGTTTTGGTGCAGTGATATACTTGGCCTTTGGTTTGTTTCACAACAAAGCATGCCGACTGCACCCATCAGCATGCTGATTAGAAGTGCAACAGACTGGAAAATGTTAAATAAAGAAGGAAAACATTGCTTGTGGAGTTATCCTGTAAACACAGAAGTTTTTTGTCGATATCTGAGTGTACCATTGTGTGAAGCCTCCGCTTGTACCCAAGCCTGACATACATGACACCAGAGGCTATCTTAAAGTTCAAAGAGGCTTTAATTGTGGCATACATTTGAGTATACACGTGGTCAGTTCGACTTTGTCAGGAGAACAGACGAGGTCAGACACCAGGCTAAACCTATATGGTGCAAGGAATACTTAAAAGCTGAACACGTTGTATAAAGACAACATGGGAATGAGAAAGGAGACAGACAGGGGGAGGGGAATTTGGCAAGGGGTAAGCAAAGCAAACAAAGCAAAAACTATATTTTATATTGAGTGTTTTCATATATTCGTATGTGGTAAGGATATTTGGTGGATACATATGTATGTGGCGCTGTTGTGTTATGTGTGTGATTTATGATTTACTTGATTTTTGTTTTTTATTCGAGTCTTCTTTAATATCTGGATTTTAATTGAATGTGCAAAAACTAGTTACTGTGCAGTGTGTTACATAAAAAGTATTATTACAAACTAGAAAAACTTTCCCATAGCTTCAACCTCCCGAGGACACCCCCGAGATGCTTTTTAAAGACATTTTAAAGAAAATATAATCTAATTAAGTCGCTGAATATGTGTAACTGAGCAATAAATAAGTATTGAGATAAAACAAAAAAATGGCATCGCAACAAAGAAACAGTCTAGGGTGATTTTACTGCATCTGTATAATTGTGAGTATTGTGTATTAAAGCAGCAGGGGATTTAACAGTGATGCTGTTTTTGGAATAGAAATGAAAAACTGCACAGAAATTTAAAAAATCCACTGGTTAAAGATGCCAGGGTCCTGCTGAGGACTCACGTGGAAATGTGAGTCGGCTTTTCCTGGATAAAAAATGTAGCGGTGCTTTAGAAGCTGCTGAATACCACTTTCAGGGGTTTTACACTCTAGCTGACTCTCACCTTTCCTTTTGGGGATAATAACAATTTTCCTTTCCATTGGTCTGCTTTTTTTTCCTCCTTTTTTTTTTCTTCCTCACACCAGGTGAGAGCGTGGAGGAAAATGCCAACGTGGTGGTGAAGCTGCTCATCAGACGTCCAGAGTGTTTCGGCCCAGCCTTGAGGGGCGAGGGAGGTCAGGGTCTGCTGGCTGCCATGGAAGAGGCCATCAAGATCTCTGAAGATCCTGCCCTGGACCTGCCCAAGACTCCTGCTGGAGTCACTACTGGGTAAAAACGACACCAGTTCTTTGTTTTCTTTTTCCACAGTGTTTAAAATCTACTGAATCAGCATTTTTATCACCACGAGACACTAAGAAACCCATTCAGAAACTCTAAAGCCAGTCTCTTGTGATTAAGGCTCTCATTATCTGGGTCTCTGTGTGAAATGTTACTTTTAGTTAGATTTCCCTGTGTGCTTAGCTAAACCAGCATTATTCTTTGTTGCTAGACCCTCAAATAGAGCCATATCACATTACGGGAAAAGAGATCTAAGTTTATTTCATTGCCTTTGCCCAGCAAGAGAACAGTGAAGAGAAAGAGAGAGGTAATTGCTGTTTGAAAGTGGAGTTTTATCAAATAATTGTCTTTTGTTCTCTCTCTTTAAAAAAAAAAAACCTCCTACCAAAACAAGAAAATCTTCTTAATTTACTCTTTATTTAGCAAAATATAATTTACTTCAGCAGCTAAATTCACATTCATGTGTTTGAAGACACATTTAAGAACCACAAATTTTTTTTAAGCGATCATTTATCTCGGATGACTTTGACATTTTTTAAAAAAGAGGGGAAAAAATGAAAAACTTTTTCAACTACTGGAAAGTCTTATAATGCAACTGCAACCCAGGTGTTATTAAAGCAAGTCTTGAATAAAAAAATATCAGAGATTTTAAATCATAATTGGAGCCTAAGGACAGTATGAAAAAAGGTACTTTTCTGGAAGAATATGTAAAAGAAAGGAATACATTATCCCTGGCATTGGCTGTTTGTCCCTGCCTTTCTACATAAGTATACAAAGCCTGTAACACTGACTGAATTTTAATGTTGAAAGTTTGTATGGCCTGAAGTGGGGAGAGAGATTGGAAAGCTGCTCAAAATCAATATGTGTAACAGAATAGCCTGCAAGGAGATCATGTATTGTGCCAAAACATTATTATAAATGCTCACAAAATTGCCCAATTTACTGCGCCTCTGTTGCCCGCCGTATCCTGAAACCACGCTGCAGAGCTTGTCTGCAACTTCCAAGAAATGTTTCTCGTGTTCAGGATAATATTTATTATACTGTGCGTATAATTTTTATATAGTGTGTTTGTCTGTTTCAGGTCTGGTGAGGAGGAAGGGGAAGTGATTCACATGGGCAACGCCATCATGTCCTTCTACTCTGCCCTCATTGACCTGCTGGGACGCTGTGCTCCTGAGATGCATGTAAGGCCTTCGACAACAGCCTGAGCTGAAGAATGAGATTCTGTATACTGTCACAGGGACTCTTATGAGAAAGAGATTGTTTTTGTTTTGTGCCTGTGCATCTCTTACAGCTTATCAATGCAGGTAAAGGTGAGGCGCTGCGTATCAGAGCCATCCTGCGCTCTCTGGTTCCCACTTCGGACCTGGTGGGCGTCATCAGCATCCCCCTCAAAATGCCTGTCGTTAATAAAGGTATGCCGGTCTAAGTTTGCTTTAGGCAGTTTCTGATTGTTAAAAGGAAACGCATAAACAGAAGTGAATTAAGGTGAGACGGGAGGTCTACCTGGGGAAAGAAAAATGTTGTTTAGTTTAGATTCACGGCTGAAGGTGCACGGTAGTCTGATTAAAAATCTAATTTATACTCTACAGGCAAACCTGGGCTGCTGTAGATCACAAACAGTTTTTGCCACATCCTGCTGAACAAACATGCCGCATTACCTTACTGCCTTTCGGCAAATAATAAAAACTCTGCCTGGTACAGCATGTGTGTCGTGCTGCCAGATTAAGGAAGCTGAAATAATTTCATAACTCTGCAGACTATCATCACAGCTCTGCTAACTGGACGTATATTATTGTAAGTGCCTTTGCAATGGCAGGAGACATCACTTAGGAGAGAGCCTTTGCTTCCCTCTACATCTCTGTGGAAAACCAATATGCCTACATTGTGTTTTTAGTACCTTTCTACTTTGTGCCTTGCTTATAAAATTATGGCTTACAACGATGCTCAACAGCAAGAACACCAGAAAATAAATACATTTCACATTTATGCTTGGTTTCCTCAGCTTATCGTGTCTGGGATTACATTTCCCTTAAACTCTAAAGCCTAATTTTATTTCGAAATCATGTTACATTTGAAACTTTCTTCAGTGAATCCCTTTCATTGGTTTTTGTTTTGCTCCACCAACCTTCAGATGGCACAGTGACCGAACCGGACATGTCAGCTTGTTTCTGTCCCGACCACAAGGCCCCCATGGTGCTCTTCCTGGACAGAGTTTACGGCATCGAGGACCAGAGCTTCCTGCTCCAGATGTTGGAGGTTGGCTTCCTGCCTGACCTCCGAGCCTCGGCGTCTCTGGATACGGTAAGTCCTAGAACATTCACGACACACACACACACACTTTCACCTTCAAAGTCCCATTTTGTCAATGACTACCTGCCAAAGAATTTGTATCCACTTCCTGAAAAAGTACATTTTAGTCTCTGCAAATACAAAGGATGTAAGGTCTAGTTGTACCTGACAGGTGTAATCGTCTCTGTCGTCTCTGCTCCTGTTACATTTTTGAGATCTTAAGTCTTTTGTCATTTACTGATAATGAAATGAAGGTTTCTAGTTTGCTCATCAAATGTGCCACAGAGGGAATAAATCTTATCAAACATGAGCACCGATTGCTCAGAACAGTTACTAAGCCTGTTGCAAATTTTCAGAAATATTAACATAATATTCGGCCTACTGATCAGGTCACCCTTAGCTTTTAAACAGTTCAGTATAAAAACTTCACTCAGACTACATTTTTTCGTAACCCAGTTTATCCGGTCATTTGCTACACAGAACGATCTGGGAAGTTGCGAACACTTTGAAAGAAATATTTTGGTTGAATTATCCATTTGTCAGTCTAGCACAGATTAACAGTCAATCAAATCAATGAGCCAGAGGATCCTGAAAGTGGCAAAAGGGTAAAAACAAGCTGCAGACCGAGGAGCTTTGATAGATGATAAGAAACTAGATATAAAGTTTGAATTTCCTTTGGTGAGTTTTTGCTCTTTGTAAGGAGAATTTGTGCATCAAAGGTACACACTTGGAGTCATTTAAAATGACTTGACAGGTGATTAAGTGAACCCTTGCTCTCATCACACTTACTACATACCCAAAATATGTTATGTATGTCTTATGTATAGTCTATGGATCAAATATAACGCAATATAGTCTAAAACAGCGAAGTAATTATCAACTAGTTCAATTATGGTTATTTTCCTTTAGTCCTTTACTTTGCTCCGTTATTATTCTTTTGTTTTTTAAAGGGAGAAAATTGTGAACAAATTCCCACCTTCACTGCTCTTAGTGCAGATTCATTTTCTACTAACAAATTGTCTTTCCATTATTTACGGTTGAATGGCTCACAGTAAGCCGTTTCCAGTTTTGAAAAGTATCCATCCGGAACTTTTTACATTTGGAACTTAATTTACATGCAAAAGGTAAATGACACCATCACAAACACCACCTGTTTCCCACAAAAATAACAAGAAGCTACAGAAAGACTTCTCAAACTTTGGTTTTAATGAATACAGTTATCCCCGCCTGTGACATCAGTGGAAATTGAAGCTCTTCAGCTTTGCTGTCATTTTCTGCTATTAGAGAACTGCATAATATTTACATTTGGCGGAACCTATAATCACTTCCACCTTCTGTTAATCTCTGCGTGTAGAGATTGGGCTGCTCTTCCTTTTTCAGTTACATGCATTGTTCTCTGTCTCACAGGAGGTGTTGAGCACCACAGAGACTGCGCTGGCCATGAACAGGTACATCGGCTCAGCTCTGCTGCCTCTGCTGACCCGCTGTGCCGCTCTCTTTGGCAGCACAGAGCACTACGCACAGCTGGTTGACTCCACGTTGCAGACTATCTACAGGCTGTCAAAAGGCCGCTCACTCACCAAAGCCCAAAGGGATGCCATTGAAGAGTGTCTGCTGGCAATCTGCAAGTAAGGCTTCTTTAGCTTTATTTAGTCTTAGCTGAGTTAAATTAAAGAAATCTGGATTTTCCCCCTGCAGGCCATTAAAAATAATGCAGGTTTAGGGCACTGGCTTCACTTTTCAAATCTTTCAATGGTTGCATCTTTTGTTTGTGTGTAAAATTTTCAAATTTTGTGTGATGGTAGAAAATTATAGCAGCTCAAGCTGCTTTAATTTTGGTGTAAATTTAACACATTTAGCGTGACCTTGATCCATGTCCTTACCTGGACTCGTGCAGCATGGTGCGTAGAGTATATGCCTGCTACAAGGTTACAACATAAAAATTTTCCTTCTCACAGTTCTTAAAATATTCTTGGATGTGAGCACATGCACATAAGAGAAAATCATATTCCGCCTACACAGATGTAATTCTGCACTTATTTCACAGACACCTGCGTCCCTCTATGATGCAGCAGCTGCTCAGACGTCTGGTGTTCGACGTTCCAATGCTCAATGAATATTGCAAGATACCTCTCCGGGTGAGACGCAAAACACTTTCTTGTTAATATGTGTTTGATGTATGAGTCAAAAAGGTTATTGAAGAAATAACACAGGCAATCACTGGAATGTAAAATTTGGGAACCCGTTGTCTTCCTAACTTCCAGAGTTAAACAACATGATTGTAGCAATCGCAATTGGAGTGTAAAAATATTCAGGAATTTTTGTGCGTGTTTGTGTTTCTTATTTCTAGCTGCTGACCAATCACTACGAGCAGAACTGGAAGTACTACTGCCTGCCATCTGGTATGGGCAGCTTTGGTACTGCCTCTGAGGAGGAGCTCCTTCTCACCAAGAAACTCTTCTGGGGAATCTTTGACTCCCTTTCTCATAAGGTACAGCCAGGAATTTATTTATAAGTATTTATTATTAAAGATGAGCTGGCCCAGTGTGCATAGAGCTGTAAAAATTCTCTGTATTTTGCGTATTTGTTGTTCTCCGAGAATGAACCAGGACTAGAAGTGGTATTTTTCTGATCCGCATTTTTGCAGAACAAAATGTTTGGTAGCTGAGTGGTGCTTGTAAAACTCTGTTCTCCCATATTTAAAATATATATATATTCTTATTTATTTATTTCTTTAAATCTTGAGTTTTCAACACTTGAGTGTGGATCTCCTGAGAGAAAAGTTCTCAGTAGTCAGAGGCAGTGAAGTGAAAGCTCAATGAAGTGCTTGTGAGCAGTGCAGCTGAGGCAAAGCCAAATCAGATGAATCATTTATCAGTCTGTGACAGGTCACTACATGGTGCAGACTTTTCCAGCTTTCATTTTCATTCCTTTTTGGGAGGGGGGCTGATCCTACTCTGCTCCACTGTAGTTGTCTCAGCAGACACGTTCTGAAAACATAAAAGTGAAATGGTGAAACGTCTAAGCACCCCTTTCCCTCTCTTCTTACATTTTGTAGAAATATGATACTGAACTTTTCAAAATGGCCATGTCATGCCTGTGTGCAATCGCTGGGGCCCTGCCTCCAGACTTTGTGGATTCCAGTTTAGGTGCAACGCTGGAGAAGCAGGCATCAATGGACGCACAGGGTAACTTTGACCCCAAACCCATCAGCACTGCCAAGTAAGTGTTCTAAAAATGCAGCCTTGTTAAAGCAGCATGTTTCATGTCATGTTTCTAAATGTTTTTATTCATATGTTATGACTTAAACACAATTTTGACTTTTCAGTATCTCCCTTCCTGAAAAACTTGAGTACATTGCCAACAAATATGCAGAGCATTCCCATGACAAGTGGTCCTCAGAGAAGGTTCGTGCCTTCGTGTTCTCAGTGTCTTCTTCACTCATGCTTGGAGTCGATTTATGTTATAAAAATCCAAAGAAATGCAAAGTTGTAATTGTACTTTGTAGTCTCAGTCATTTTACTAAAACAGTTTACATTTCATGGTTTAATAAAATGCGAGATGGTGTAATTAATTGAAATAAACTGTGTTGCAGATGTCAGTGGGCTGGAAACATGGAGACACTGTGGATGAGCAGGCCAAAACCCATCCACTCCTGAAGCCCTATAAATCTCTGAGTGAGAAGGTACGTGCACATTAGTGCTCACACAGCTGAGAAAGCTGGTCACCCTTGTTGAAGAATGGCACCTTGACAGCTTGAGAGTATTTCTGATGAGGCTTCTGTGAACAGTGGCTGGATCAACCAAAGGGGCAAATGCACCACTCGGGTTTTGTGTCAGGTGTTGGGTCAAAAACGAGAGGTGAAGGCCAAATATACTCTGTAAGATAAACTCTAAAACTCCTACTAAGGTAGCCAGAAAATATGCAAGGGTGGAGCCACAGACAAACAAATTTATACACTATCAAAGGTGGACAGACACACACACTTATGTTCTGAAAACTCTCTGAGGCGGTTTACTGAGACGGCAAGAAAAAAGCCACATCATAAGTAATGATTTTACAAGGACATTTTTATCAGAAGTTTGAAAAGAAATACATGTGTGTTTGTTTGATTTTTGTGTAAATGTTTTCACATTTTGTTAAGCTGTGACATCTGGTCTATAGGCCTATTCTATATAGCCTGCATGTCTTCTACAGGACAGAGTGTTAGACTGTGAATGTGTTCATTCTGTAGGAGAGAGAAACATATCGCTGGCCAGTGAGAGAGTCACTGAAGAGCATGTTGGCTATGGGCTGGAACATTGAGAGGACCAAAGAGGGTGAGGCGATGTTCCAGCAACGAGAGAGCGAAAAACAGCGGAAGATCTCGGAGTCCCAGGTAACACATTTATAAATGTTTCCTTTTGTGATGCATATTTACTATCTCATCAACTGACAACAATTCCCTAGACGCTCCTTTTTCATTTTTCTGTCTTTGGTGATTCACGCTACAGAAAGCAGACATCATTTATAACAGGAGCCCATTAAAAAGTAAATAGCAGGACCACTGTTGTCATGCAAGAATAATAAACACCAAACAACAGTCCCAATGGCTTGTATCAGTAATGAATACAAGTTTAATGAAGGCTTCATTTCTCAAGACCACTTTTTTAATGGAAATCTGTGTTTTGGGAACTGAGAAATGTCTGCTTTGTTTTTAACTTAAAGAATAAAGAGTCTTTTTTGATCCATAGAGAGTTCAAAGCACGTACTGTAGTAAAATACATAAAAGAAAATATTCACATTTTTTCAGACTGGAGATATTTTTACTGCTAGTCTTTTCAGCGTAGCATTTAAAACACACATTTTAAGCGTGGGTAGGGATCATTTTTATTGAGTCAATGAACAAAAATTCTACAATTAACATTTAGCAGATCTTAAGAAATATTCAATTAAAAGCCACTGATGCAGAAATGCAGCATGGAAAAGACTTGACTATGAGTAAAGTGTGGATATATGCATATATTAGCATTTTGTCTGCAACATTTACTTGCAGATGTTTTTTAGTAGCCTAAATGATAAATCTGCTAGATCCAGTAGGGATGACAGCAGAAGGGCAATAAATGAATTTTCAGTCTGTTAGTGATGTTGGCAGTTAAAACTTCTCCGTTTGCTGTTCATAAATCACAGCCATCCATCTGTATTATCTTTTGCTGTTTTTTGTTAGCTTTTGCACATTTTGCCAGCTAAAACGCTGATTCAAAAGCAATTTGCTTCTTTTTTACTTTGTAGATTAATGGATTCAGTCCCGCTCCAATGGATCTGCACAATGTCACCTTGTCGAGAGAGCTGCAGGTTGGGTTTCATTTGACTCTTCCTAAATGTTCCCATGTATCTTCTAATACAAAATACAAAAAACTGAGAAAAGCTGCACTTTTTCTGCAGGGCATGGTGGAGGTGGTTGCAGAAAATTACCACAACATCTGGGCCAAGAAGAAGAAAACTGAGCTTGTCAGCAAAGGTGTGCAAATCGTAGTGAAGTTTTATGAACAGCAGTCGAGGTGTTATTTATTTGTGTTCAAAAGAAAGCGCCTGAAATGACTTTTCAATCTTGTCCAGGAGGAGGGACCCACCCACTGCTGGTACCCTATGATACCTTGACAGCTAAAGAGAAGTACAGAGACAGAGAGAAGGCCCAGGAGCTCTTCAAGTTCCTGCAGATTAGTGGCTATGCCATCACAAGGTCAGCCTCCTAATGCTCACGTTTTAAAGAAATGAAAATTTAGCCAACTGTATAGCACTTTACCAGTGCTATACTGAAAACTTGGGGAAAATCCTAATGAGCACTTCTGCTACTATGGATGCTTGTTTCCACTACTGGAAAAAGCATTTTTTGGCTGTGTTGCTGTCTCAAAATTTTCTGTTATTATCTCAAAATTTACAGTTAGTACCTTAAAGTTTTGACTTTCTGAGTCAAACTGCTGAGTAAGTTGAAATTTTGAGATAATAAACCAAAGATTTGACTCTTGACTAGTAGTCAGTAGTGTTTCTGTCTCACAGAGGCTTGAAGGACATGGAGCAGGATTCATCATCAATGGAAAAACGCTTTTCTTACAAGTTCCTTAAGAGGTTGCTGAAGAATGTTGACTCTGCCCAGGAGTTCATTGCTCATCTTGGTAAGTCTGCTGCATTTTTATACGCAGATGCTGATGTACTTTTTTTAGTACTGTTCAGTGCTAAAAGCCTTGGCTGACATTGGTGTTCAACATCGTTAATCCAGAGGCGATGGCCACCAGTGGGAAGACCGACAAATCCCCTCATGACCAGGAAATCAAGTTCTTTGCCAAGGTTGGGAGCTCTGTTTGCAGCTGAGCCACTGATGTGCTGTTGTAGTTACTTTTTTTATTTTTATTAATTAAAGTGTTTATTTCTTCTCCCCAGGTGTTGCTTCCCCTGACTGATCAAACACTTAAAAACCACTGTCTGTACTTCCTGTCTACACCTAGTAAGAACCTGAGCAGTTGTGGTTGTGCCTCCAATAAAGAGAAGGAGATGGTCACCAGGTACTGTGATCATGTTTTTGCTGATCAGTGTGTTTTCTTGTATTTTCATAAAGCCCTTTCTTGTTTTCTTTCACTCGGTTGCTTTTTCCTAACATCTTCTTCAGTTTCGTTCTTACTTCCTTTCTTTTCCAGTCTGTTCTGTAAGCTGGCAGCTCTTGTCAGACACAGGATTTCTCTCTTTGGTAAGGTTGCTTCTGTTCATATGTTTGTGTGGCTTTTTGTTTGCAATCCTTTTGAGTATCTACATTAAATATATCCCACAGGAAGTGATTCAGCAATGATGGTGAGCTGTCTGCACATCCTTACTCACTCACTTGACACTAGGTAAGTGCGTATTACTTCATAAGACTTGTAATAAAGCTCAATAAAAGACACGCATGTATTATCTTTAAACCACTAACTCATAAAAAAAGTATTTTTGCATGCATACTAGCCTTTCTGTTCCCTCCTTCCTACAGAACAGTGATGAAGACTGGCTCGGAGCTGGTAAAAGTCGGGTTAAAGACTTTCTTTGAGAATGCAGCAGAAGACTTGGAGAAGCTGCTGGAGATGCTGAAACTGGGAAAGTTCATGCAATCCCGTGCCCAGATGAAGAGCGTCAGTCAAAGCATAAACTATGTGACAGTGGCACTGCTGCCTATCCTCACTGCCCTCTTTGAGCATATCAAAACATACGAGTTTGGAGTGGACTTGCTTTGTGAGTTTCCATGCTCAGTGTTTGCTGTTCTCGACTGTCTTTTTTTATAGTTTTTTTTCATACTGTAGTTATTTATCATAGTTAGCTAAGAGAAAAGTGAAAAGAATAAACAAAATACAGTTAAATACACCAAAAGCGAGATGGGAAATAGTTGATTTAGCCTTCTTTATATTCCCAGTTTGCACAGAATTCCTATTATATGGATTTTCTAATAGAAATATTCTAATATATTTTCCTATTTTTTGTACTGGTTTTCCCTCAAAGTTTCTCGTTTCTTTTTGCTGATGTTTAATGGATGCATGTTATTTGTTTCAGTGGATGACGTCCAGCTGTCTTGCTACAGAATTCTGACATGTTTGTACTCTCTGGGAACAGGAAAGAACTTGTTTGTGGAGAGGTAGGAGGCAAAACTTTTCTAATACAGAAAATCGGTATTATACACAGGTAAGTATGATATGGCTGACAAGATGTGCACTGTAAGATGGACCCACACACGCGATGGCTGTGTTCACAGTTCTCAGTTTTTATTGTCATGTACACACACAATGCCACAGTCTCTACTTAGCGCTGGTCTCAGCTCACACACACCATGCTCGTCTTTTGCTTCACTACGAAAAGAAACGACACTGTTATCATTCCAGTCGCTACCACCTGTGGCTTCACCTGCCTCCTGGCACCACCCCTCCCCTGCAGCTGAGCCCAGGACCACACCTTCACCACATGCACTTATTAAATACTTCATTGTTTAATGATGTACTTTGATTTATATGGCACATTTTATGGGAAAGGGCATCTGTTACAAAATTAAGGCAAAAATCAAGCCTACTGTTTAAGTTCAAGCTTCCATTAAACCAGTCTGATCCTCAATCTTGGAAGATCACCTGATCTTCAGTTCACATAAGCTGACACCTTTCTTTGGATCCAGTTGATAATTTCATAGCTCCTTTAGTCTGCCACAGCTGCTGGGCATCTGCAAGCCACTTTGCAACCCACCTCCACCCAAGGATCTCCTTTTCACTGTGTTTCTTCTGTAATCATTGTAGTGGTCTTGACTGAAATTATACATTTTTGTATTTTATATAGATCTACTTAAAATAGTAAATAACTAAATAAATAGAAATGGTTCCCCAAAACTAACATCTTAAAAAGCTGCTCTGAATGAGAAATTTTCAGCCAAGTCAAACTGTAAAAATAACAGCGGTGAAGTTTTAAAGTTTTTGACTGCAAACAGGGGAAAGGGGGGGGGGGGGGGAGTGTTTAAAAAACAAACAAACAAACAAACACAAGCCAAAAAATATGTCTTTGCCTATTTCCGGCACCTGTAAAATCTTCCACCTTGCTCTTGTACATTTTGACATTTGACTTGTCTTTATCTGTGTGCTTATTTTGCATAAGTAATATCACACTATGCAAATTTCCATGTTGATTTGTATCATAAATAGGCATCTGCCAGCACTGGGGGAGAGCCTGGCGACTCTGGTTGGAGCCATGCCCGTAGCTTTCCTGGAGCCTCATCTAAACGCTCACAACCCACTCTCAGTCTTCAACACCAAGACCCCTCGAGAGCGAGCCAGTAAGAATCTCCCTGATCCTCATTTTTATTTTAATTTGATTGTTATTATATAATGTCTTTTGATAAACATATACTATTATTAACTTGGCGGTTTTAAGAATGCCAGCTTTTAGATAGAATCTCTGTGATTAATCACAGCGATTGTTTTCCTGTTCTAGTCCTGAGTATGCCTGACACAGTGGAGGAGATGTGCCCAGAGATGCCTCGTCTTGACAAACTTCTCAAAGACGTCAATGATGTGTCAGAGTCTGGTGCTCGCTATAGTGACATGCCACAGGTCAGAAGAGTTTATGGGATATTAGTATTATTAAACAAACATCTGGATTATTTTTTTATTGCAACTGCTGACTACTTTTTTACTATTTAATTTGTAAAAATGTGTATACACACACACACACACACACACACACACACACACACACACACACACACACGTAGGAAAATATTTAGTATACACATCCAGAAATGCATACACTATTATATATTGTACATATATTTATTAGTTTCAGGTTGGCCATTCTTGTATTTTGCTCGTTTGTGTTGTTGTGTTTGCACATCTCTGTTGCTTGTGGGGCTCGCACACAAGAATTTCACTCGCATGTGCTGTGCCAGTGTGCCTGCACATGTGATGTGACAATAAAAGTGATTTGATTTGATTTGGTTTGACTTTACATGCTATTAGTTTGTATTATTGGAAGTGCTCAATTCAATGTGAAGTATAAAAGGTCAGGCCACTGGAAGTCAGGCCATCTCAGCCTCAGCTCCATTAATTTTGATTGTTATTATAGTTATTATAAGTGAAATAAAATATTAACTATCCTTTTAATCAACTGGTATTTTATTTAATATTACTGAATAAATGTAAAATACGACATACAAAAAACATAGCAAAAATATAAAATCAATTCTGGAAGCTGTGCATTGATAATCTCACTTATGTCACAGTACACACACTCTGATTCAGACATTCAGCCTTCTGCCCATTTGCTGCAGGTTATAGAGGTAATCCTTCCCATGCTGTGTAACTATCTGTCCTACTGGTGGGAGAAAGGTCCAGAGAACTCGCCCCCAGATACTCAGTGCTGCACCATGGTGACCTCTGAACACCTCAGCATCATTCTGGGAAATATCCTCAAGATCCTCAACAGCAACCTGGGCATTGATGATGCTCCTTGGATGAAGAGGATTGCCGGTAAGCCCCCAGTATTATTGTTAGAGAAGTCAGTAAATGTATTCCAGTCGCGGGATTCTAATAAGTTATTGAGTTATGGAGATGCTGTCTAACATCTTTTTTCCAGGGATCAAGGGATGACTTTTCACCTGTGTTCTTTAAAACTGTGACTCAGACCTTTTGCAAAAGCTGGCTTATTATTGTTTACAACTTGCATAGTTCTCACTTCTGTATAGCTGTATATCTCAGATTTCTGTAAAGTTATTTATTTCATATTCTGTATAGTTTTTCATATTTATATCCTGTACATAGCTTGTACTCACTACAGCCTGTACATACTTATAGTTATAGAATATTCACAACATACTTCATACCGTGTACATTATAACATACCATAATAGACCCATTTCTGTAATATACTTACATATCTATACTATTGCTAATATATATTGTAATATATCTATATCACTAAAGCACTTCTGGATGGATGCAAACTGCATTTCGTTGCCCTGTACCTGTGCATGTGCAATGACAATAAAGTTGAATTCTATTCTATTCTATTCTATTCTTGAAAATGTCAGTGTCTCAGCTGAGAAAATAATTTCCGGATGTTTATTCACAGTCTATTCTCAGCCAATCATCTGCAAAGCTGGAGCAGATCTGCTCAGAACCCATTTCCTGCACACACTGGATAAATTAAAGAAGAAGACGGTGAAGGTGAGCGCTTAAAATATACTGTACATGCTGTTGTAGTTGCACATTATATCCACTGTCAAGTGATGTCTGTGGTTCAAGTACTTTTTGTTTACTCAATTAATAGCTGCTGAAGTTGTGGTGTAAACATTCAGTAAATTTACATCCTTTTTGGAAAATAAAAATACTTCTTTGCTCAGAGAGAGGATGGAGAGAGGGGATTCTTATTGAAGATGTTCATACTAATAAACTGATTGTTGTTTATGCACTGCATATGCAGGTGGTGGCTGAAGAGGAGCTGCTGAAAGCTGACAGCAAAGGTGACAACCAGGAGGCAGAACTGCTCATCTTGGACGAGTTTGCTGTGCTCTGCAGGGACCTCTATGCTTTCTACCCCATCCTCATTCGTTATGTGGACAACAACAGGTGCAAAATATATACACGCTACTTCTTGACCATCTCTAAAATGCTATTTAGTGGATTTTAGTGATTTTGCAATTTTTATGTCAACATTCAATACACTGAGGGTTTTTTTTTGTTTGTTTGTTTTGCTTTGGGGTTTTTTGGTCCAGTCCTGCACAGATGTAATCTGACAAATATTAAGTCCTTCCAGCTAAACATGCTTCATGTCTTTGTCCACTCCAGGTCCAGGTGGCTGAAGGAGCCGGATGGAGACTCCACTGAGCTCTTTAGGATGGTGGCTGAGATCTTCATCCTCTGGTGCAAGTCACATGTAAGCCTCGCTGTCCAGTCTTTCATGATAATAGTTACAATACCAAGATTAACTCATTTATTCCAGTCACGTTATTTCTTTGTTCTCTGAATCCAGAACTTTAAGCGTGAGGAGCAAAACTTTGTGGTTCAGAATGAAATCAACAATTTGGGCTTCCTAACTGGTGAAGGCAAGACTAAGATGTCTAAGGTAAAGATGGGGATGTGGGTCTTTGACTTGCTCCTGTGTCAGAATGATTTGAAACTTGGTGTGAGAACAGCTTTAAAATATCTTTAGTTTTAATTTTGTATCACTCAGCTTCGGCTGAAACAAAGAAATCCAAAAAAGAGAGATGTAAAATGTAAAAAAGATTAGACACTAACTGATGCTCACAACAATATAACTGAATCTGATAAAGTAAGAAATGTCATTAAAAAAAAAAGAAAATATGAAATATTACTTAACATGCTATTATTGGACGAGATCCTACTATAGATTTAACTGATAATAAGAAAAATGTCATAAGGTCAGACTAACCAGATTTAATGAATAGCAAGTGTTCACAAATATTATTGCCTTGCTGAGAATGAACCATGTTAGAAGTCCTGATCAGATTTTATGGGTAATCAGATGATAATAATCATTCTTTGAGCTTCTTTTAATATGAATTCATAACATGAATATTTTTCATTCAAGACTCTTTCCTTTTAAGGAGGGACTTTATTATACTGTGATGTTAAAATTAAAGTTTTCACAGGACCATGCATCCTGTTAAAATCTCGATTCAACAACTTTCTTTTTCACAAGACTGTAGATGACCTTTGTCTTTATTCATGAGGGAGATAAAGGACAGTACATTTTAATCATCTCTGGGTTTAAGCTGAATTCATGTAGCTCTTCTTTCCTTTATAATATCAGCACTTTGGAAAAGCATAACCTGAATATCCTTTGTTGATGTTCCAATATCACAGGTTCTGCTAATGTAAAGAAAACTTATGTCACAGGCTGGGTCTCCGACCCAGCACTTTGAGCTTTCTTTGTATTGTTCTCATTTTTTGAGATGTTGTTAGTTTTGTGGTATTTCCTATTTGCCTTTAGTTTAGGCAGTTATTGTTCCTGGGTTTTCTGTTTGAGTTCTTGCATTATTCATCACGTATTTGGTATGTTAAGTTTGTATTGTCATGTCTAGTTTTAGTGTTTCCTGTTTTATTCTGACAGTGTCATGTGTTCTTTGGTCATTGTATTTAGTTTCACTCCTCCTGGTCCTGTCATTAGAGTCATGTCAGTCAGCTGTTTCCTCATGTGTCGCCACTTCCCCTGATCACCTCATGTCTGTATTTAAGCCTTTTGTTTTCTTCATGCCATTGTCAGTTCGTCTGTTTATTCTCACCAGAGTCATGGTCATAGTCATAGTCTTAGCCTGTTTATTTTCCACCTCGGTCATAGTTATAGTTTTTGGTCTTAGTACCTTTAGTGTTTTGTTTCTTAGTGTTTTGTCAGTTCAGTGTTTTGTTTCTTAGTGTTTTGCCTGTTTGCTTTGGTCTCTTGGTTCATTTCCTGCCGTCATCGCAATAAAGGTTCACTTTTCTGTTAATCATTACTATTCCTCGTCATCATCTGCTTTTGGGTCCTGTTTCCGCACACATCGGCGCACCCCGCCGTGACAGAACGAACTGACCAGTCATGGACCCAGCGGATTCTGCTCTCACCGAGTGTCTGGAGGAGACTGCTCGGATCCAAGCGATCCTCGACCGCTTCTTTACAGCGCCCAATTTGAAGAGCAAGCTAGTAATGATCAACGCTGCTGAAGCTATTATGGAGAGGGATCCCCGCCTTCTCCAGCTCCCGGACTCACCTGCCATCGTTGATGCCTTTACGAGGATAAAGGAGATGCTGCAGGCCCAGGGACTGTCGAGTCAGGAAATGGCTTCCAGCACCCACCAGTCACAACAACCCCACAATCAGTCATCTCCATTGCTGCCTCCAGAACCTGAGTGTGTTCGTGTCGGTTCGCTGAGATTCGCCGCAGCGTCACCACCTCTCAGCTCACCAGTTTCCACGCCCTCATCACAGTCTCGCCATACTCCTGTCACAGTTCAGCGCGAGGAAGCGCCGCACACCATAGACTTGGACGACGACGAGCGCCAGTCTATATTCTGCGCTCTCTTGGAGGAGGAGCTCCGGTGGAAGCCGTGGCTCATTCCGGAGCACGAGCACTCTTTCCGGGGAACTCGACTGGCTCTCGGGGGACCTCGGAGTTACCAGGGACTTCCACCCATCGCTCCGCCGTCTTCCACTCCTAAGAAAAAGCGGCGTGCGCGCCACCGACGCTCCGTATCACAAACGCAAGTGAGTGATTACATTTTGGCTCCTCATGTTTTCTCTCAGGAAGTTGTTGAAATTGACACTACTTTTCCGGTTAATGAGCCCGGCTATACAGAGACTGTTTGCCCTGGAAAAGCTAGCCATCAGGCTCAGCTAAGCTGCTGTGGGACTGCTATCCAGGCCGGTTTGGAGCCGGAGACGGAGGTACAGCTGGTGCAGCCAATTTCAGTGTCAGCCGGAGGGCCCGGGGAGCCCGTCCGGCCTCATGTTTCGTCTGCTGGAGGTTCAGGAGAACCCAGCCAGCTTCATGCTTCATCTGCTGGAGGTTCAGGAGAACCCAGCCAGCCTCATGTTTCGTTTGCTGGAGGTTCAGGAGAACCCAGCCAGCTTCATGCTTCGTCTGCTGGAGGTTCAGAAGAATCCAGCCAGCTTCATGCTTCATTTGCTGGAGGTTCAGGAGAACCCAGCCAGCTTCATGTCTCGTCTGCTGGAGGTTCGAGAGAACCCAGCCAGCTTCATGTCTCGTCTGCTGGAGGTTCGGGAGAACCCAGCCAGCTTCATGTCTCGTCTGCTGAAGGTTCAGGAGAACCACATCAGCCTCGCCATGTCCGGCCTCAAGCCACGTCTGCTGGCGGGCCCGAGGAGCCCGTCCAGCCTCACGCCACGTCTGCTGGCGGGCCCGAGGAGCCCGTCCAGCATCACGCCACGTCTGCTGGCGGGCCCGAGGAGCCCGTCCAGCCTCACGCCACGTCTGCTGGCGGGCCCGAGGAGCCCGTCCAGCCTCACGCCACGTCTGCTGGCGGGCCCGAGGAGCTCGTTCAGCCTCACGCTTCGTCAGCTGGAGGGCCTGAGGAGCCCGTCTGGCCACCTTCTGCTTCACCACCTGTGGCTGCCTCACTGTCACCTGGTTCTGCCTCTGCTACGCCAGGACCAGCTCCGGTCTGTGCTTCGCCCGGTCCAGCTCCAGCCTGTGCTTCGTCAGCCGCAGCTCCAGCCTGTGCTTCGTCAGCTGCAGCCTCAGAGCCTTCATCCTCGCCCGGTCCGGCCTCTGCATCAGCTGCTCCTGCTCCACCTGGTCCGGCTCCGGCTTCAGCCTCAGAGTCTTCGTCCTCGTCCTCGTCTGGTCCGGCCTCGTCAGAGTCTTCGTCCTCGTCTGGCCCGGCCTCGTCAGAGTCTTCGTCCTCGTCTGGCCCGGCCTCGTCAGAGTCTTCGTCCTCGTCTGGTCCGGCCTCGTCAGAGTCTTCGTCCTCGTCTGGCCCGGCCTCGTCAGAGTCTTCAGCCTCGCCTGGTCCGGCCTCTGCCTGTGCTTCAGCCTCGCCTGGTCCGGCCTCTGCCTGTGCTTCAGCCTCGCCTGGTCCGGCCTCTGCCTGTGCTTCTGCTACGCCTGGTCCGGCCTCTGCCTGTGCTTCAGCGTCACCTGGTCCGGCCTCAGCCTCTGCTTTAGCGTCACCTGGTCCTGTGCCCTCCAAGCCTCGGCCGGTACGCCTGACACTTGGGCGCCGCCGACGCCTTCCGCACGGCCGGCCACCTGAACTGTTTCTACGCCGTTGCCGTCCGCACGGTCGGCCGCCTGAACTGTTTCTACGCCGTTGCCGTCCGCACGGTCGGCCGCCTGAACTGTTTCTATGCCGTTGCCGTCCGCACGGTCGGCCGCCTGAACGGTTTCCATGTCGCCACCTTTGCCGTCCGCACGGTCGGCCCCCTGAACGGTTTCCATGTCGCCACCATTGCCGTCCGCACGGACGGCCCCCGGAACTGTTCGACCATGGACTTCTGTGCCGTCGGCCTCCGGGCCGGCCCCCTGATCACATGAACTATGATTTTCTGGACCGTCACCCTCCGGGTCGGCCCCCTGAGGAGTCATGAACTGTTCCCTGCGCTCCTGTGATTTTGATGGACGTTTTGTTTTTGGTTTTTTTTTGGCCTTGTTTCTGGCCCTCCGTCCTGGACCCCCACCGCCCGCCCTTGGTGGGTTGTTTTTGGTTTTGTTTTTCGAGGTTTTAGGGCGTCTGGAATCCGCCCTTGAGGGGGGGGCTCTGTCACAGGCTGGGTCTCCGACCCAGCACTTTGAGCTTTCTTTGTATTGTTCTCATTTTTTGAGATGTTGTTAGTTTTGTGGTATTTCCTATTTGCCTTTAGTTTAGGCAGTTATTGTTCCTGGGTTTTCTGTTTGAGTTCTTGCATTATTCATCACATATTTGGTATGTTAAGTTTGTATTGTCATGTCTAGTTTTAGTGTTTCCTGTTTTATTCTGACAGTGTCATGTGTTCTTTGGTCATTGTATTTAGTTTCACTCCTCCTGGTCCTGTCATTAGATTCATGTCAGTCAGCTGTTTCCTCATGTGTCGCCACTTCCCCTGATCACCTCATGTCTGTATTTAAGCCTTTTGTTTTCTTCATGCCATTGTCAGTTCGTCTGTTTATTCTCACCAGAGTCATGGTCATAGTCATAGTCTTAGCCTGTTTATTTTCCACCTCGGTCATAGTTATAGTTTTTGGTCTTAGTACCTTTAGTGTTTTGTTTCTTAGTGTTTTGCCTGTTTGCTTTGGTCTCTTGGTTCATTTCCTGCCGTCATCGCAATAAAGGTTCACTTTTCTGTTAATCATTACTATTCCTCGTCATCATCTGCTTTTGGGTCCTGTTTCCGCACACATCGGCGCACCCCGCCGTGACAACTTACTTGAACAAGCACTTTATTATGTTTTTAATCGCCCCTTTAACACATGCTGAACAAGACAAATATGCAAATGTGAGCTGTTTTATGAATCAACTCAGTGAGTTCACACCCCTAAATTCACACCTACGCTAGGTTTACATTTGACATTTTTGTCGTAATAAAGTCTCTTAAAAATCTAGATGATGACAGCGTGTCGTCCAGCAGCCTCTCAACCAGCTGACACAGAGAGAGTTCGATGTTTATTTGTTTTGGCTGAGCATTTGATTTATTGGTACTCTGAGTGTCTTGGTTCAATTCTCACAGAAGAATTTTTTTTAAATTTTTTTTAAAGCTTCTCACCTTTTGAAGGACTCTGCTTGCTAAATGATTTATGGTGAAAGACTCCACTTTGGTCCCTTCGGTTGTGATTCATCTTTTTGAATGGTTTGTAGGTGAAACACCTTTTGCCCCCTTATTATAAAATGACTTAAATGTGATTTGAGAACCTGGTTGATCTATTCCGTTTTTTCCCTTACTTTTTGCTCTGTCTGTCTGTCTGTCTGCGTACGCATGCGTGCGCGCACACACACACTTTAAGAATTGATGCTCATATTAATCAGTATGTGGAAGTCCATGCGAGTAAAAAGCTCAGGTGTCAAACTGATCTAAACTCTCAATTTTCAAGAACTTTAATAATGACAATAAAGAAAATGTTAAGAGGAAAGGTATGTTTAAGGTCAAGGTAAATAATCATTATTTTTATAGTCTCTGATTACCTTCAGCTCTCACATTAGTCATCTTATGTTATGTCTCTTATATTTTCTTAACCTCTGTAGACAGGTGGGGACCAGGAGAGGAAACACAAGCTCCGACGTGGTGAATACTACTCCATTCAAACGTCTCTAATTGTAGCCGCCCTGAAGAAGATGCTACCCATCGGCCTTAACATGTGCACCCCAGGAGACCAGGAGCTCGTCTCTTTGGCCAAGATACGCTACAGCCTGGTGAGCTGACAAAATAGGACCTGGAACAAAGAATTTTAGATCACAGCATCTGTAGGGACGGCGTGCAGAGGTCCACATATACATGTCTGTTATGTTAGATCATAGATGACTTTAATGAAGTTGCAAGTCCAAAAAAATATGGAATACTATGAAGTGCAACTTGCTCTCATCACTGGTAGGTCTACAGGTAGAGTGTAGTCTGTGCATCCATCTTTAAGATGATGATAGATGGTCAGTCAGTTTGGTCTTTTTTTTCCCATCAGCACTGCAGTCATCATACTTTGACACTTTCTTTCATAGGTGCACTTCTCTCAGG
This sequence comes from Diplotaxodon limnothrissa, assembly GCF_057381915.1. Lineage (NCBI taxonomy): Eukaryota > Metazoa > Chordata > Actinopteri > Cichliformes > Cichlidae > Diplotaxodon > Diplotaxodon limnothrissa. The sequence continues at coordinate 17,986,206 of NC_140610.1, read as the reverse complement.
CTGGTGTGCTTTCTTTTGCATTGCACAAATAATCTGATGTTTTAATTAAATGAAGAAATATTTTAATAACACCACATTGCATGTCCCTTCATAGAAAGACACAGATGATGAGGTGAAGGAGCATTTGCGTCAGAATCTCCATCTCCAGGACAAGGTAAGATTGGTTCCAGTAGATTAGGTAATAAAACTGTTGATTTCATGTGCTTTTTTTTATTAGTCTTTTTTTAAATGATTGATTTTGGTGTTGTAGTCTGATGACCCAGCGGTCCAGTGGCAGATGAACCTGTACAAAGATGTTGTGGTGAAGAGCGAGGAACCAGCAAACCCAGAGCATACAGTGGACAGAGTCCAGAGCATCTCTGCTGCAGTCTTCCATCTGGAGCAGGTAAAAACATATTGACTGTTCACTACCGGACATTGACATGTTCTAGAATATTTAGTCATTTCAGTTTTTCAAATACCATTTTATTTCTTTGTGCAGCTAGCTTACTCACTGCTTTTGTCATTAACCTTCTGGACATTTTTTTTCCCTATATTCTTTTACAATAAATTGAATTGTGGTTGTAGAATAATCCCAGTCTTAAAGGGTAGTTAAAAAGCTATGTGTAGCGTCCTTGTATAGTCACAAATGTCTACTATCCTCTTTTAGGTGGAGCAACCACTTAGGAATAAAAAGTGTGTGTGGCAGAAGCTGCTATCGAAACAGCGTAAACGTGCTGTAGTGGCTTGTTTCCGCATGGCTCCACTCTACAATTTACCCAGGTGAGTTAAAAAACAAACAAACACCTGCAACATTTCAGACAACGCAAAAAATGTCAATATCTAAATATTGGCATTCTCTATTTAAATAAACCAGTTAAGACATTGTCTTGTCTCAATCTAACCGTACATAACAAGCGATCACCAAATAGCCGTGGGAGGGTGGGCTCATTTTTCTTTTCTTGACTGTGTGCCCATGTAAAACCCCTCATCACCTCCCTAATGACATTCTCTCCTCTGTGTTGTTTTCTTGCATAACACTACCTCATCCTCCCTCAGATACAAAATTAATAATTACTTCCTGAATGGCTATCGGGAGGTTTGGCTGGAAAGGGCATTCAAAGCCTCCAGCTTTGACCGCCTGTTCTCCCTGCTGACGGTAAAGTGAAACTACGGGGTGAATGCTTCATCTGTTCAACCTCCCCCCTTCATCCACCAGGCTGTGGACCGATCTCTGCCTAGCAATCAACTGTCTCTGCACTGTTGATTCTGATTGGTCAGCTAGAATGAGCCTGAGAATTGAGTGAAACAAGCTTTATTGGAAAGTGGAAATGCACTGCAAGCCGCAGGCCTCTGTTTCATTTCAGGTGAACCCTAAAGGAAGCAATGAAGAAAGGAGAGAAGAAGAAAGGCAGAAAGAAATATATCAGTCTTGATTTTGTTAAGTTGATCAGCTGGTTTCCAACATTATGATTAGTTTCATTAAGATAAGAAAACAAAAACCCTCCTAAAGTGTGCATGCTCCTTTGACGAGGTAACTGCAGGTATTTTAGAGACCAAACATGACCAGTCAGAAGAGTCAGTGGATCCCACATTGACCAATCACCACCCTGCCTGAAATGCACTTCCTGTAATCCCTTCCTCCTCCCAACATCTCTCCTTCCTGTCTCCACCAAAAACTCACCAGAACCTACCCTAATGCCACTCTTACCTTCCCCTACCCCCCTTCATTCCTCCCCACCTCCCCCTCCTCAGGCATCGTGCTATCAACTTCTTCATCCCGGCCTATGAGAGACTTTGGATAGAGGCAGAGGAGTACTCCTTTGAGGAGAAGCTAGTTCAGGATCTGGCAGTAAGTACTGGGCTAGCCTTGGCCTCGCCCCATGTGCCCTGCGTTGGCACCCCTCTGCCAGTCCTGTCTGCCGAATGCTTCTTTAGCTCTGCACCTGTTGAGCCATGGGAGCGCGCCCGGGTGGGGACCTCGCCCAAAGCACCCAGGGTCACCCGCTCTAGGCGCGCAAAACCCTTCAAACAGAGGTCCGTCAGGGGTCAGAGGCTGCATGATCAACTCAGGAGACACAGGGCCAGCTCCGGCACTCACAGCTCTAGAAAAGCAGGCTATGCCTTTCTGACAGCAGTGGTAAGGAGGGCCTTTCACTACAATAGGAGACTGTCACTAGCTGTTTGGCTGTCCGATCTGGATCCAACCCATCAGTTGTCGTTTTGCTGTACTCTGTAAGTCTGTAGTGTGAGTGTGAAGGTGAAATTCCAGTACTTTCTGTGGCCGTGACATCAGTGGCATGCTCGCGTAGTCATGTGAAGATCACATTTCATATTAGATCTTGCAGATGTGCAGCAAATTCATAAAAAAAAAAAGGTTTCTCGCTGATTAAAGCTTTAAATACATGATGATTAGATTATAATCTGTTCCTTTCGGACGATTATTAATTTATTGTCAGTTTTATTTGACCAAACTGTCAGATTAGTTTGGGCTCTCGAAGACTGTGTGGTTTTGACAGTCCCTCTTTGTTAGGCTCCTTTGCCGTCTGGATCATTCCCCATGTTCAAATTCATATCACCCAACGGCTTACTGCTTGCATCTGTTTGCTGCAACATGCATGCATTTGAAAACGTGTTCCAACTCTGTTGTTCATGAGTCACTCTTAACGTCTTGTCCTATTCATGGATTACCAGGACCGAAAAAATCAAAATCATCTGCATGCTGGTACTGGGTGAATGTTAACAACTCATTTCAGTGTTTTGGACAAATGCGTGAAAGTGTCAGTGAGTTTGCAAAGATGTCAGTGAATCAAAGGTCTCGTGCATTGAGTAGTAAGCAGCTGCGATTTGAGCAGAGCTAATAGTTCACTCCTGTGCAGAAAACACCAATGAAGATTGTGGAGGAGGAGGAAGAGGAGGTGGCTGAGATCCAGCCCGACCCTCTCCACCAACTCATTCTGCACTTCAGCCACAATGCTCTGACAGAAAGAAGGTGAGATGGTTATGACTCTGCTTTTAAGCAATTAGCAAACTTTTTTTAATCACTTCCAGAGCACATATTACATATTTTGCCCCGTGGCCTGTTTTAATTTTTGTGTATCCAAGTTTGTGAGGTAGCTGCTGTGATAATTGTCTAACATTTAATCAATATCAATTTGTCCGTTTTGTGTACTTTAACCAGCAGAATATATGATATTAACACAACATGACTTTATTTTTTTCTCAGTCACTTGGAAGAAGATCCTTTGTATATTGCGTATGCAGACATGATGGCAAAGGTAGTGTTCTTTCAAATTTAATTCATCAATTATCAGCAAATGAAATCAAACCCTGAAGCGAGCCTTTGTGTTCTCAGAGCTGTGCAGAGGATGAGGAAGAAGAAGAAGAGGAAGAAGGGAAAGAAAAGACATTCGAGGTACCCTGGTGGGGGCTTGTAGGAAAGGTGGTCAGTCTCCTTAAAATGTAGCTTTCCTCATTACTGTATGTGTGTGTTCGTCCCTCAGGAGAAGGAGATGGAAAAGCAGAAGATCCTTTATCAGCAGGCGAGGCTGCACGCTCGTGGCGCTGCTGAAATGGTGCTGCAGATGATCAGCTCCAGTAAAGGTAATGATCTGTTTCTTACTCAGCTACGCAGCTGATTTACTGTTGTGTCCGAAGCAGTGTTACAGCAGAAAATGGTTGCTCTTAATCCTCTGAGGTCTAAGTTGTCCTCCTTGTCTTCTCCATTTAAGTTTTTCATGCCTTATTTTTACCTGTTTGTGATCTGTAAAGCACTTTGTAACTATATTTAGAGAAGTGCGTGCTTGTATTTGTTTGTAGAGATTATGAATTACCTTAACTGGCTGCTTTTTGTTTTTTATCTTAAATTTTTGCTATCAGGTCGTCTGGGCCCCATGGTGACCTGCACCCTCAAACTGGGCATCTCCATCCTAAATGGAGGCAACGTGCAAGTTCAGCAGGTGAGGTCATTCTGCACTGTGTGTACATACCGCCAGTTTATGACTTTAATTTCCCATTTCATTTTTTTGACAAGACTGTAATGCTTTACTTCACCCATCGCAGAAAATGCTCAATTACTTGAAAGAAAAAAGAGATGCAGGCTTTTTCAAGAGTCTTTCAGGACTAATGCAGTCCTGCAGGTCGGTACTATGATATTATTCTTCCTGGAAACAAACGCATGATTCATATGCTCATATTTGATTTTGAGGTTCTTCTCCTAGTGTCCTGGACTTGAATGCATTTGAGAGACAGAACAAAGCAGAAGGACTCGGCATGGTGACAGAGGAAGGTTCTAGTAAGTGAAGTGGACTTTCATTAGATGCATTGTGTGACATCTACTTTGTTTTCTCTTTCAAACTCCATATTTGTGGACGGTTTCTCTTGAGGTTCTCAGAGTAGACGCCTGCTGCTGAAACACCTGATATTATCCTTGATTACACCCAACAGAAGATTATACCCTTCCCCACCCCTCAATGAACTAATGCTGAACCATGCCAACTTTAACATCAGCATCTATTGAAAGCTCTTAATTAATGCTAATTCATAGTTTCTGTATGGCCTTTGAAATCAAAATTTAATTGCTATGGATGTAAATTTTGATTAATAGAAATAGTTTGCTGCTTGTCAGTGTGGTGTCTTTAATGTCTTTTTTTGCAGTAATCAAAGTACAAGTAAATTACATTTGTATATATATTTTTGGACTTTATACAGTGGAAGATATGGGATTATATTGGGTTACTGTATGGGTTTCTTAATGAAGGTTAGGTTAAGTAAAAATATTTAGTCTTAGAGGACATGGTCCAGCATTAAAACAAGACCTATCATCTCTCTCTAACTTCCAACAAAAGCACTCTTCACTTGATGCTTCTCACATCAAACGTCTGTTTGTTCATCATTCAGTTCTCTGCTAAACATTTCCACTGAGTTCTGTGTTTAACAGTTCACTGTTACTACTCGTGTCTGTTAACGTTACAAACTTTTCACCATGACTGAATTCTTATTTGGTCCTCATCTTATTAGATGGTACATAGAAATAACCCAGGCCTATGATTTTTATTTTTTTTCTTTCTCCCCATCAGAAAACAAATTTCTTTTTAATTGCATGTCTTTGTTTTTCACTAGTAGCTGATATATTCATATCTCTTGGTATTGTAACTCAATGTCCTCTCTTTTTGCTTATGTCTTCGTGTATTGTTCGTCTCCTTCCTGTCATTTTAAAAACCCATCGATGGCAGTCCACACTGAGCGGGGTAAATAGCAAATTTAGATCATGCTGATATGGCTATGCTTTCACCCTGAATGTCCCCTCCATATCTGTGGTCCATACTCCTTGCTTTATATGGTACCCAGCCCTGCCCTTCCCCAGATGCCTATAGGGAGACACTGTGCATGCCAACTGTTAGAGTACACAGAAAGTGGATCTTCAGAATCCACTGACTGTCCTTTTCTGTGATATTTGTTCCCATTCCCTTCATGTTAACATTTACTAATGCAAATCCTATTACTGATGCTCAAATATGTCAGTCTAAGGCTATCAGTGCCACTTCCAAAGGGTTTGACTTGAAGGTCTGTGGATCATTCCACAGCCTTAAAAAGCTTTGTCTTGCTTTCTACTTGGGGCCTATTTCACAAAGCTGGTTATGATACAGATGTTTAACTTTCACATGGTTTTATATGCTTAAAGAACTGTACTGTGCTCATTTCATATAGCTCTGTTGACTAGCTGATTTTTAAAGTAAATTAGGTAATCCCGTCGGTCCGCTCTTTGTCAGGCCCAGTCATGGCCTGCATGTGAAAGTTATCAGGCTTCCTCCAGCTTATGGAAATGTCCTAGTGTTTCACTGTTGTTTAAGGAAAGAGCATTTTTACAAAAAAAAAAAAAAAAAGCACTTTGGATTCAGTTTTGAATCTGCAATCTAAAGGCCCCAGACTTCAAAATGTTTGGAACATGAAACCTGTCCTGCTTGCGTCATATTAATTGCTTTTGAGGGGAGATTCACATATTATTAGTATTATTGTTATTATTGTTATTATTCCTTCTCATGTTGAAATAAAAAGGTAATGCTTTATAATAAGGTTCTTGTATTAAGTGTTAGTTAATGTATAATAAGATGCTTGTAACTCCTGACAGAATGATTATTAACATTATGCAACCCAAATTAACCACCTTTTACAGTGTATGCGTTGTTTTTTTAAGTTAGCTTTTATTATTTTATGTCTAATTTATTAAGAACATAGTGGACAGAATGACAGAGCTATGAAAAGCATTATTAATAAGTTAATAATAATATATTTACTAACCTTGTAAGCCATTGTTCTCACATTAAATGCAACAGTTGCAAAGAAAACATAGTTGGCTATTAAGTTCATAGTTTATAATACATTATTATATGTTATTGTTTAGTATGCTATGTATATAACATCTTATTAACATCTTAAGAAGGACTTATAAGAGCCTTACTGCTGTTAACTAACACTTATTACAAGGACTGCAATATGAAGTGTTACCAGTAAGTATTGCAGAGTTTCAGCTGTGTTCACCAAAATATTTCCTCTCAAGGCTCCAAGGTGCTACAGAATGATGAGTTTACTAAAGATCTTTTCCGGTTTTTGCAACTTCTGTGCGAGGGCCACAATGGAGGTGAGGCCCTCTTTGAGTTTATTCCAAATTTCTATTCCAAATTTCATCGGAAACACAAGAGTTTGTTTGCACAAGTTTAGTTTATTGCACCGGTTTTACAAAAAAGCATCGAGGCGTTGAGAATATTTGTTCATCTTTCAGATTTCCAGAATTTTCTGAGAACCCAAACTGGAAACACAACCACAGTCAACATCATTATCAGCACTGTGGACTATCTGCTCCGTCTTCAGGTGATTAAAGCACAAAACTGAGGGCTGGATCCATCTTTAGTATGATCGTCACCATCTTTATTGCGTTTGTTTGACCTGTTTCTCACTGTGGTTCTCCTTCAGGAATCTATCAGTGACTTCTACTGGTACTACTCTGGCAAAGAAGTAATTGATGAAACTGGAAAGCGAAACTTTTCCAAAGCGTTATCTGTAGCAAAGCAGATATTTAACTCGCTGACTGAGTACATCCAGGTAAGATGCTGATCTCTCGCTCAGCACTGTTGAGTTTGTCAAGTCGGGATTAAAATATTTCATGATGTTTTTTTCTTCACTGTATTTTTTTCCTGCAGGGTCCATGTATTGGGAACCAGCAGAGTTTAGCACACAGCAGACTGTGGGATGCAGTGGTGGGCTTCTTGCATGTTTTCGCCAACATGCAGATGAAGCTGTCTCAGGTATGATGCAACTTGTACAATTGTAACAGGCTAATAGACTTTCTCATTTCTGTGAGGAGGTGCATCGCTAAGTAGAGCATTGCAGCCACAGCATGTAGTTTGTTTTGTAGCAGAAAACATGTCATTTCTTATTATGATACTTACATACAGTATGCCATAACACCAAACATTGCGTGCAAATGGCTAATTGCTTAAGACAAACCACTGAATGATAGTTGACCATGTACTTGTAGGATGCCAGTCAAATTGAGCTGCTGAAAGAACTGATGGACTTACAGAAAGACATGGTGGTCATGCTGCTGTCTCTGCTTGAGGGTAAGAGCCTGAAGTTTTAATGTAATTTTGGAGAAAATACCAAAAACAGAAAAAAATAATTGGGCTTTAAAGACTAAATACACATGTACAAAAAAAGTTGTCTTTTAAGTACATATGTCATTGTCTTTGTGTATGATTATAAAATGTGTGCCTTACTTCCCAGGTAATGTGGTTAATGGAACAATTGGAAAGCAGATGGTTGACACCCTGGTGGAGTCTTCCAGCAATGTGGAGATGATTCTCAAGTTCTTCGACATGTTCCTGAAATTGAAGGATCTCACGACCTCTGACAACTTCAAGGAGTATGACCCTGAGTGTAAAGGCATCATTTCTAAGAAGGAGTTCCAGAAGTCCATGGAGAGCCAGAAGCAGTACAGCCAGTCTGAGATCGAATTCTTGCTCTCGTGTGTAGAGGCGGACGAGAATGACATGTTCAACTACAAGGAGTTTGTGGAGCGGTTCCACGAGCCAGCCAAAGACATCGGTTTCAACGTGGCAGTCCTTTTGACCAACCTGTCTGAACACATGCCGCATGACTCCCGACTTGCCACTTTCTTAGATCTGGCTGAAAGTGTGCTTAGTTACTTTGAGCCTTACCTGGGTCGTATTGAAATCATGGGCAGCGCAAAGCGAATCGAGAGGGTTTACTTTGAGATCAGCGAGTCGAGCCGCGAGCAGTGGGAAAAGCCGCAGGTGAAAGAATCCAAGCGTCAGTTCATCTTTGACGTGGTGAACGAGGGCGGAGAGAGCGAGAAGATGGAGATGTTTGTGAATTTCTGCGAGGACACCATTTTTGAGATGCAGCTGGCCTCACAGATTTCTGAGCCAGAAGTGGTTGAACAGCCCGAAGAGGACGAAGAGGAAGATGGACACAGCATCCTGGAAGAGCTGACTGCAGAGGAAGAGCACGCCCTGGAGTCTGCCTCTGCCTTCACCACCGCATGTCGCTCAGTCAAGAGCAAGATTGCACACGTCCGCCAGATGTTTTCCATTAAAAACATGCGCAAGAAGTTGAAGAAACTCAAGAAGCTGAGCATCAAGGAGATAATCACAGGCTTCTTTGCCTTCTTCTGGATGCTGTTCACTGGGTTTTTTAAGGGTATCTACAGCCTCATCTTTGGTTTCTTCCACGTCATTTGGTCCTCCATGTTTGGTGGAGGTTTAGTCGAGGGAGCCAAGAACATAAAGGTGACGGACATCCTTGGAAACATGCCTGACCCGACTCAGTTCGGCATCCACGGAGATGTGATAGAGGGAGAGAAAGTGGAGGCTATAGAATCATTAGGAAACCTGGACGTAGCGATGGCACCAACAGGGGACGTTGTAGAGGTTGACATGATGATGGAGATGCTGAACGCGCCTAAAAAAGAAGGAGGAAAACATGTGGAGCCAGGCCTGGGGGATGTTTGCGAGCTGAGTGCTGAGCCCTCCGCTGATCATAAGAAGGTCCATAGTCACAAACACAACTTAGATATCTGCCTTTAATTCCCCCTTCCATCCATCCTCTCATCTTATATAAATGTTTTTTTGTTTTTGTTCTTTGCAGAAAGCTGCTGCCAAGAAGGTTGAAACCCCTGAGAACGAACCAGAAAAAGCAGAGTGAGTAACACTAAGTGAAATTAAAAGTAATTGTCATCAAAATAAAATTAACTTTAAAGCAAATAAAAAATGATAAATACAGCACAGAGAACCAAGAGAAGGAGGATAAACCAAAGGAGGAGGAAGCTAAGGAGCCAGTGACAGAGGAGAAGCCCAAGACCAGGTCAAGTCAGCCTAAAGAGCCAGCACCTGCGTTCATGTCCAGTATTTTTGCAGTTCTGGATGTCTATCTGAACAAGACGCTGGTAAGTCATCATATTTGGTTTCATTCCTTATGCAGTTATCTCTAAAATGTGGGCACACTTTGAAAGCTATCAATAGTTAGTCTTACTGTGAAACTTCTTTCCTCACAGAACTACCTGGCTCGTAACTTCTATAACCTCCGCTTCCTAGCGCTGTTTGTGTGTTTTGCCATCAACTTCATTCTGCTCTTCTACAAGGTAACTCAAGCGTTAAAGTTTCAGTCAAAGTGGAGCGCAGATTTTCCATAAAACTGAAAAGTGACAAAAGGTGACATGACATGAATATCACAAGTGAATTTGCGCTGCCACTTAAATAAGAAACACAAAACAAGGAAGTCTAAAACAAGTCATTAAAACTTTGACCAAAACTTTCATAAAAAAAGTCTGTTTAGACAGCCTTTAAAACAGCAACGTGTTGAGTGCTGTGTTGTAGCAGAGAGACATCAATCAATAACTCCTGAAAAGCTTCATATCGGTGTAGGCGTTCCCAATGATCATAGAAGTCAAAATGCAAAGATAAAGCTGGAAACATCTGGTAAAAATGTCCCAATATATTCATTATGTGAGTGTACAAGTTATTTTTTGCGCTTCAGGTCACTGGTGAAAGTGATGAAGAAACTGATGATGAAAACCGCTGGGGTGCTGACGAAGAGGATGACGAGAACACGTTCTTTGACATGGATGAGTTTGTGCTTCAGGAGAGCACCGGCTACATGTTACCAACGCTGCGCTTCTTGGCAATATTCCACACCGTCATCTCGCTCGTCTGCCTGGTCGGGTACTACTGCCTGAAGGTGGGGAATGCCTTTGTTTGGCTGAAAATGGTCACTTTCTAAAAGATGCAGTCTTACTGTCCCAGTGTTTTGATTTCAGGTTCCTTTGGTGGTTTTTAAGAGGGAGAAGGAAATTGCCAGAAAGCTTGAATTTGATGGGCTGTACATCACTGAGCAGCCATCTGACGATGATATCAAAGGCCAGTGGGATCGACTTGTAATCAACACCCCGTGAGTTTGTGGCCTTGTTAAAAATGTGGTTTGGATTTTGTTTGAAATTATCTCGTTTAAAAATAGTATATAAATATACGTTCATCTGGACGTAGCGTTTTCCAGATGAACAGAATCAGAGTCAGACTGTTACCTTTATAGCACACAAAGTGCTTTCTACTGTCTTCTTCACCCAGTCACATAAATATTCATACCAGGCTTTTATCTATCCCAAGCACTAAATTTTCCCACTCCGATAAACGCATTGGGTGCGACTTGGTTTTCAGTATTTTGCCTGAGGATGCTTTAACACATGGACTGGATGAACCGGAGATTGAGCCCAGATTGATTGATAAATAAACCAATTCCAGATGGATTTCTGATTCTCATTTATGTCTCCATTTGTTAATTGTCTGATCATTAAATATCTGATATTAGGGTTAAATATTAGACAATATTACAACAGGTGAACTGAGTCTCTGTTGTTCACTTTCCATTACAGATCCTTCCCAAACAACTACTGGGACAAATTTATCAAGCGCAAGGTGAGTGTGGAGGAATGAGATGACCATTTTCCTGGATTAATGTGGGATTAAACCTATTCTTAAATTGAAAACCTTTTCATGCTAGTTTTGAATGATTTTTTTTATTTTCTTCTTAGTTTGGGACTAGGCTTAATCTTCGATGTCAGGGAAGCTGGTTTGCAGGCTGTATTATATTCTAAGCTTGACCCTTTAGCGCGATTAGACTAATGTCGGTGTAGCTCACACTGAATATGGAAAAAACACATATTTGTTTTTCTAAATTGCAAAATCCCCCGAGGGTACTTGTGTTTTAAGGGTGACTAGTGTCACTTTCTCTAAACTGAAATACTAGACAAACTCTCAAACACTTTAGACTTTCTTACCCACAGCTTGGAGTAATAGAAAGCCACTTTAAGCAAAAATACAGTTCATGATTTGTTGGGAGCTATTCGCCTGTTATTCTAAGATTGTTCCCCATCCCACCCACTGTCAGATGACTATGTATGTGTTGACTTTTAAATAAGATAAATAAAGATAGTTTTGAACTGTGAAACATGCAAAGCTGCCCTCGAAACAACTTAAGAATAAAATATGGAGCTGGAGGTGTAGGAAGAGCCTCTAATGGTGGTTGGCGAACAGCTTGTAGATACATTAACGCCACCCTCTGGTGGCAGTTGTGCATTACATTAGATACTACACAGTTAGTTGCATGCCATTCAGTTTTTGTTTTTTTTCATTGCTAGTTAAAGTTAACTAATGAACCTGTTCTCTCCTGTGCTCCTCTATATGTGCAGGTTATTAACAAATATGGTGATCTCTATGGAGCAGAACGCATTGCTGAGCTTTTAGGCCTAGATAAGAGCGCTTTGGACTTTGACCCCACAGTGGAAACTGTTGAGAAAGAAGCGTCCCTGGTATCCTGGTGAGAACACACCTCCCGTTTTCTTATTCCTCCTTCAGAGATGCGCATGCAGTAAACACATTTATCTATTACATTACGTGACTCCAATGTTGTAATAGAGTACAGTCAAGGAGGGTTTTTAAGACTCTCCTTGACTAGAGATGAACAATTTTGAAGAGATGCACCTGGTCGTTGGCAAGAACTGCCACAGAAACTACAAAACTGTACCTACTCTTATCTATCTCTATTAACATGACTTGACCAAGTACAAACTCAGTTTTTGTTGATGAGTTTAAATATATATGTAAACACAAACGCCTTTCACTTTGTCATCAACAGGCTGAGCTCCATTGATACAAAGTACCACATCTGGAAACTGGGCGTGGTCTTGACTGACAATGTAAGTTTAAGTCCACATAAAATCTACCATCAGTGTGATGTTCAAAAAGAGCCTCATAAAAAAATATTTACCTTTTCCTCCTCCAGTCTTTCCTGTATCTCATTTGGTACACCACCATGTCTATTTTTGGACACTTCAACAACTTCTTCTTTGCTGCTCATCTGCTGGACATCGCCATGGGATTCAAGACCCTTCGCACCATCCTGTCATCTGTTACTCACAATGGCAAGCAGGCAAGTAGTTTTACCAGCAGAGGGAGCCAGAGTTCAAGGAAAAGCAACAATTGCACAATACAAGCGTTCTACTCGCTTGAACTCAAACAATGAAAGAAATGATTCCTGGTGCATTTTTGGCTCATCTTTAAAAAGTTTCAAAACTGTATAAAATGTATTTGTTTCAGCAAACAATCTTTGTCTGAGTCTATGATACATAACAGAGACCAAACAGGGATGAAAGAACTAGCATCGTGACTCATACTGAATATAAATATAATCAGATCATGAAAATAATACAAACAAGGAATGGCTCAGAAATCTGCTCCATGGAATATTAGATAAACAGTCATGAGAAATAAATAAAAAGACATAAAACAGTTAAGGACACAAGATTTTGCTTTTATTTTGAGGTTGTTGGAACATTCATGCAGATTTTTCAGGAATAGGCCATTCCTACTGACTCCAAAAGCTGTCAGGAGGTGCCTAAAAACTAACTGCTAAATGAGCAAAGAGATGGATGACAGTATAATGTTTTGGGTTTTTTTTGGTTTTTTATTGTTGCTGTTTGTCTCTTTACTTGATGTTCAACGAAGCCTTCTGCAGAACATGATGGTCTGATTCTGTCGGCTCATCAGCTCAGGCATTTAGTTGCCAAGGCTTGTTAGGGCTTCATCTTTGTCTAATGTAGGAAGACAGGGCACGACCCTATTAACACTATGAAATATGTCAGACTGGAGTTAAAGTTTGCTTCTTTTCAACAGTTTCGACAGTTGGACTGAATGACAGTATATAAAACAGATGGTATACATATGCAAAGCATCAACGGGGAAAGATGATGTGTGATGGCACAAACCTTGGGTCTTGCACTTCTGAAGGTCTTGAAAGTCTGAATACTGATGAAAGCTAAGAAAGTACTTTAGTGCAGAACTTTATTTGAAGAAAAAAAAAAACCCACAGTAGCATTGACACTTTTCTACAGTCTGACAGAAACTGCAAAAATTACTCTCAAAATTTACAGTCAAACAAAAAGGAAGGCCCCAATTGTGCCTCTGAGACGAGTCTGTCTCCTCTATTGTTGCCTCTAATCGTCACTGAGATTAAAAGAATTTCAGATAAAATGTATCCAATTAAAATGAGTCTCCTCTCCTTTCAGCTCGTGCTGACTGTGGGTTTGCTGGCTGTGGTCGTCTATCTCTACACCGTGGTGGCCTTCAACTTCTTCAGGAAGTTTTACAATAAGAGCGAGGATGAAGACGAGCCCGACATGAAGTGCGACGATATGATGACGGTATGTCTGACCACCTCCGGTGCCTATTCATGTGAAAGTGGCTGAAAATTGAAAAATACCTTTCTTTTGTGGTGAAAATGAAAGACTTCATTCCTTAGCAAGGACACATTTTGAGCTGAAAGAAAAAAAACATGGGGCTTTTAGTTTGAATGGTTGACTTGAACATGTTTGCCTCTTAGCCTTGTTCAGGGTCCAGAGGTAGAAGGTGTCTATTGGACAGCATTTTCTTATCTTTTATAAATTATTTCCTAGTTAATGTTTCTACAAATGAAGCCTCTAAATAGAGTCTTTATACTGGAAGTACAGTAACAGCTTACAAACGATTTTTCATAATCTTTTGTAAAACGTAGACCTTGATGACTCCTTTTTTTTAAACCTTACTCTAATAGATGGCTCAGAACCTCCAGCTGCATCTCCAGTGACACTCAGTCTTCAGCCATGTTTTGTAGTTTGAAATATAGAATGAAAAAAGAGAAGTTTCCACTTTCATACTTCCCAGCCAACACTGAATGAGGTGTAGCTTCCTTTAATGCCTGTTTCCGCCCCTCTGTAGTGCTATATGTTCCACATGTACGTGGGTGTGAGAGCTGGAGGAGGTATTGGAGATGAGTTAGAGGACCCAGCTGGAGACCCATACGAGCTCTACCGCATCCTGTTCGACATCACCTTCTTCTTCTTTGTCATCGTCATCCTGCTGGCCATCATCCAGGGTACGTGAAACTATTTCTCATTATCTGCGTTTAAGTTAAAAACCACACAGGTCTTTGTTTTCTTCTCATGCTCCTCTAACAGAGAATTGCACCTTTCTTCAGGTTTAATCATTGATGCCTTTGGTGAGCTGAGAGACCAACAGGAGCAGGTGAAAGAAGACATGGAGGTAAGACTCTGCTCTAGCCAAGCTGTCTGTTGCCAGCTATATTGTTGCTTCAGTAAGTGACAGTATTCCCTTCCTGCTTTATGTGAGTTAAGGAGCATGAACACAGGAAGCAATTTATTTGCCTCCATCGCTCTTTAGCTGATGGTTTTTGCAAACAGACCTTTGATACCTGTTTGTCCTCTAATGCTTTTACAACCCCATCATAACTTTAATGACCGGAATCCTGTGTTCTCATTGGTGGTTCAATTGTTTGTCTAAAAATAGAGAAAAGTTTAACTTGACTTTTAATCACCGGTGATTATTTCACCCATCGTTGCGTGAAGTTGACAAATATCATTGACTTTAAACAGTCTCTGGTCACTACACTGCTGGTGATGTAATAATCCTATAGTCAGTCAATCCAACTCGAATTGTTTTTGAGTGTTTTCTTCATTAGTTAGTTTATCCCCTTGTGCCACAGACTAACTTAATTGTCTAATTAATTGTCTATTCCTGTGAGCCACACTGTGCAGAGGAACAAAACTGGCACAAATAAATAAATGTGCTGATAAATTAACTGAGAATAAATATTACAAATAACTGCAGGCAATAATTAATTTAGGCATTTTTCTCCTATTTGTCTGTAATATAATGTTTTATTGCTCCAATTGTTTTATTCTCTCAGTTGTACGACACTTTGGTCAATACTTGTTGTTTTTAAATGTTGATAAGGTGACTTGACCAGAATGTATGGCAAACTTTTTTCTTGTTTTGCATCTATTTGCATTTGTTTCCATTTTAGCTTTCAATAATTCAAATTATTGTTCTTTTAACATATTTCACAAGAAAAAACTGATTAGCAGAAATCTACTTAGCAGGTTCAAATAGGATGATGACAGTCATCACTAATTTTCGATCCCCACTCATTTGTCTTCCAGACCAAATGTTTCATCTGTGGAATTGGGAATGATTACTTTGACCGGACGCCTCATGGCTTTGAAACTCACACCTTACAAGAGCACAACCTAGCCAACTACCTGTAAGTACAGAAATATGACCAAACGTAATGTGACTGAAGTTTTCCCCCTTTAACACTTGTGCCTCCTGTCTGCAGGTTCTTCCTGATGTATCTGATTAACAAGGATGAGACTGAGCATACGGGTCAGGTATGTGAGCGAACACCAGTCTGTAGTATTTGGTCATTTTAAACACGATATGCATAATCTGCCGTCTGTGACCAATCTCAAAAGAACAAAAGGAAAAACTGGAATGTAACAGACTCTAACTTCAGTAGGTTTACTTATGCAACATATCAAGTGGGTTGAAATGTTGCACAAGGTACAGCTTTGCTGGAGAAAGAAGCAATGCGTGGGCTTCCTTTGACTTCTGATATTAAGTTGTTATTGTTGTGCACCTGAGATTCAACTTGGTTTTCTGTTTGATGTTCGTGTACTTTTTCTTAAGATACAAATTTAGCAAAGAAATAGAAAGCTTGCAGTTGTTATTCCTTTAAGCTGCAAAGGACCGCATTCAGCTACTAGGAGTGAATAAGTCACAAAAACAGTGTAATCACTGACATGCCGTTGAGCTACATCCTTAATCTGTCTACTGACGGGATATATAGTCACTGCAGATGGGATGAAACTATTTCACAACATCATATATCATCATAGTATTAATGCAACTAAACAAGTGTTCTATCGTTTGCAGTCAGACCATCTGAAATTTGTGACACAAAGGGCCAGATTTACTATGCAAGGCTTATTACCATGATAGTGCAATTGCAAAAACGTAATGATGGGAAGGAAAAGTTCTGAGGCTAATCTGCTTACAAGCCACCGATTTATAAACAAGAATGCAGTCAGTCTATTCATGGGCCAAGAACAGACAGACCTGATGAGGGAGCATGAGCGAGTGACTAATGTGCTAACAAAAGTACTGCATAAACACAGACACGCGTTCCTCTCTTAAAAAAAAGAAATAAATAAATAAGACAAACTGAACGTCTTTCATATAAGGGCGAAATCTTCTGCCAGAAATTACTGCCGCCTGCGTTTGGTCCTGAGGTCTGAGACTCAGGTGGCGCACAGGATTCATCAAGAGGAGGGCTGCGTCATGATCCTGTTCTACTGTATAAAAATGTAATCTGCGTAACGGCCGATCTGCTGTTATAACAATGAACACAGACTATTTATTAGGTACACATTGATAGTACCAAGGTGGACCCTCCTTTGCCAACAGATTTTGTTCCATATTGACTTGATGGCATCAGCTACACGCCCGTGATATGAATCTCAAATTCTCAGTTCTGGATTAGATTGAGACCTGATAACATTAGAGGTCATTTCAGTACATTAGACTCACTGTTACATTCAAGAAATCAGCTCAAAATGATGTTGAGACATGGCATGATGTGCTGTTAGATAGCAGCCATTAGAAGACGAGTACACTGTGGTCAGTGACACATTGGGGGGGGGCAGACATGGTTAACACTAATACTCTGGCATGCTGTGGTGTTCAAATTAGTTGGTTTAAGGGGCCCAAAGTGTGTTAACAAAATATCTCCCACACTATTAAGCCATCAACATCGGGCTGACCCACTGATATGAGACAGGGTGGATACTTTCACATTGTTTATGCTAAATTCTGACCAGTATCGAAATATTGCAGCAGAAATTGTCTTGACCCTGTCTGCTGAGTCATTGCCGTGTGATTGGCAAATTAGATATGTGTTCATGTGGCTTAATGCACATCGCTTTTATTTTCTGCATGCGGTGTGACACTGTAGATAATTACTATAGTCAATATTACATATCGTAACATTTAGACATTAATCAAACAAACTAACACACTTTAATATATTAATACTTCAATATGGTGTGTAGGAGTATATAGGAGTCTAAAAAAAGTGTACACTGTTGATAAAAGACAAACAGATGTCTGTATAATATATTGATCTCTATGTAGAAACGTGACCAAGCCTAAAGCACTGAAAACTGCTCCACTCCCTCTAAAACAAGATGCATCTGTGTGTCTTCTATTGGGATTATTAGTTAATCCATTTCATGTGGGACCCAGAGTTCCAGGAGAAATTCTGGCACTGCACTCCGAGCTCTGAGGCATCCACCTGTGCAAGATACGCACCCAGTCTCTCCCACTCTCCCATTCTCATTTCAAATAAATGAACAGTCCTTGCGGCAACTATCACAACCACATCAAGTTCAAAATAAGATGTGCTTTTTTCTACGTTGGCATGCATGCATGCAATAACGCAAGCCACAGAAACACCTGTGTCCACATCTTTGACTTGCAAAGGTGACTCTGCGCCTCTTTAGTAAAAGCACGACAGTAGCTTCTTAAAGCCAAAGGAGGTTTTTGTGATGACGCAGATTGTAGGTAAATCTGGCCCTAACAGTTTTCTGAGGACAGAGGTCAGCAAGACCGAACAGTACAAAAAGATCTGTGAATGAGTATAACCAAAACTATGTGCAGCCGTGGACCCTTTAAATCATTCCCTTCCCTTTTCAGGAGTCATACGTGTGGAAGATGTACCAGGAGAGATGCTGGGACTTCTTCCCCACTGGAGACTGCTTCCGTAAGCAATATGAGGACCAGCTGGGTTAGAGCGGGTCGCCTCGTCTGCTGCTCTGAACCCCAATCTCCACTTTGCTTCTACCTGGAAAAAAGACATTGAACTTGACTTCACCCTGTTACCAGAACACACACCGTCATAGTGTCGAAAAATGTAAAGAGGAAAAAAAAAATCTGAATTCTGACACAAACGCAAAACATAACGACTCTAAAATTTACAACTGACGATTGGACATTTCGGGTTTGCGTGTTCTTCGTTGTTACTGAAATAGTCTCCTGCCACTACGCCTCTTTTATGCAAATAATTCTTTTAATTCTGATTCACATTGCCTTTTTTCACTTGCTTAACCCCAACCTGCTGCACAATTTGTTGTTTGTAGACATCTGATAATTGTGAAGGGTTACAGCATGACAACTGAATGTCGGAATATGCACAATTTCTAGATTAGCGCCAGGATGTTACGGTCACTTCCTACCCAAACCACAAGTGAATGGATGTGTGCTGCTAGTAATGATCTAGTTAACATCCAAAGAGTGAGACCTGATTTGCCTTTCAAAGCTGGTTCAAACCTGTCTGATGACATGAAGATGGTTCTTCCAGGACCAGAGACAACTCTCACTTTAGGTGTTTATCAAGTGCCGATGTGCCTTATGGAAAAAAAAAAAAACTATGCAAAAGAGAAAAAATATCATTTTTGCCCCTCCTAACACAAGCAGTGCTCTGTTCTGGATTAGCTATAAGCAAATTTAGGTAAAGCTAGTTTTGGGCTTTTACATTTAAAAAAAAGAAAAAAAAGAAAAAGAAATATTTGTTGTATAATATCTAGATGATCCTTGTGTAAATGTTGCTTAGTTTGGTTTTGTTCCTGAACTGTGGTGTCCTGCCCACCTGCACTTGTTTCTACAGTAGAGGAACCCCACAACAAACGGACAATTAAACAGCAAAACTTGGGTTGAGAATTTATTGACGACAAACTGGTTACCCGCTCTTGTCTGGCCATTTATATGTATGTAGTAGCTTTGGTAAACTGCACTTCTTTTTTGATGAGGGGAAGAAAATGAATAAAGTAAGTGACGCAGTGAACCAAACGTGTCGTCTGTGACCTCTTTCACTACCCGTCTGTCACCAATCCTCTGAAGCAAAACACTCCAGAGTCAAAACTTTCACAGGGAACAGAGAATTCTCTCTGAAACAGGGTGTGCTCCAGGAACGTTTTGACATACACTCACAAATGTTCGAGATGTACTGTCCCAACCTTTACACCTCCAAAACAAAACATATTGCCTCTCTTACAGCACGGGGGGGCAGGTCCGTGTGAAACGAGGAAGCATCAAACTTTAGCATCATAAACTTCCAGGTGGACGTAATTTTTCAAAGGATGGAAGTTGAAGCGATTGAACTGCCATGACCAAGTTCCCTGAGGGTCAGGAGATCATGCTGTCGAGCCAGTCCTCCAGGTCTTCCTCAGTCATTTCCTGTTTGCTGGGCGCAGACTGTGGAGGTGCGATGTCTTTGTCCTTCATCACCTCCATCATCTTCTCTTCTATTGGCTTTGCTGTCACGTCTTTCACTTCCTCACATTCTGCAGGTTAATAACATGATGGGAGACATATTTTTAGTCTTTCCTCTAAACTTGCCTTCTGCTAAGTAATTTTAACTTTATTATCTGTGCTTTGATTACACCACATGTGAATATTGCAATCATGCAAAGCATAAAATCAACAACCATCCAGCGTCTCTAAAACTCAGTAACATTATTATATTTAAAATACTAAGTGTTAAAAAAATTAATACTTCTGTGGTATGAATCTCTGTTTCAGAGTTATGAGCCGGTAAGTGTTCAGTGCAACTGAAAAATTTGCTTTCAAGAAAATGTCTTAATTTGCTGCTTAATAAATATCCAGCTATTACTGCAAATAGCTGGATATTTTTCAATATGTAAAGAACAACCTGCTTAGTCTTCAATTTTTTTTGCGTTAACATTAGGCTTTAAACATTGCCCAAAGTAACTTGTCAGCACAAAAGGTGGAAGTTAACATCCTTGGTAGCTTATCTTATCTCTCTAGTAGTTAATCTAACACCACGTGTGTGGGGGGGAAAAAAAAATCCTAAAATTGTAGGTTTTTTTGTTTTGTTTTGTGTTAAAAATAAATACTTAAAAAAATAAATAAATGTATTTACATGCTTAGGTCCACGTTGCCTGACCGCCTGGCAGGGTAAAGATAATAAGCGATCAGTTTTTTACGGCTGAGGGGTAAAAACTAATTAAAATAAAAATATGTAGGAAAGATCCTTAGTGTTAGTATTTTTTTTTTAGTTGGGTACAATTTTATTACATCTTGCCTAATGAGCCATTGATGGCTGTTTATTGAGACTCTGGATGTCGGTGAGTCAAATGCTTTCAAAAAGCAGTTTTTCTTGTAATACCTGTACTGATTTTTCCAAATGTTGCCTACAACACATGACCGTCATACAATAATAACTAAAAACGCTAAAATGAGCCCAATAATCTAAACTAAAACCAAACAATTTCAACAATAAAAAAAACAAAAAAATCCACTCTGCAAATTAGCTGAAACTAAACTGAATAAAAAAAAAAACAAAAACAAAAACTAGTCAATCCAAAATAATAAAAAATAATAATAACTCTATTAAGATCTATAGCTATCGAATCTTTAGGTCCCAAAGTTTCACAATGGCCACTTTTAAGGTTAAACTGCTAGCATGCCATGTTTTGTTTACTCTTTCCAGTTAAAAGATTATGATCTCACACAACTGTCAAAAAGATATATGTTGTGCATGACAAAGTAAATATACAGTATAATATTATTAATGAATTTCTTTCTTTACACTAAGCTAACTGAAGCTTACTATTCTCCACACAGACAAGACAAGACGAGAGCGACATTAATCTTCTACATTTCCCCCAGGCTATCACACATCGCTCAACGTGCAGGGACAGACTATCATTAAATATACTTGCCCTTCTCTTTAACAGCGCTCTCCATTTCTGCACCGCTGACAGGCTCGTTTCCTACATCACCTGACACTGGTTTCTGTAAGTTGAGCAGGTTGTCCAGCTCTTCATCAGCATCATCCACCAGAGTCTCAGTAGCAGCAGCTGAGGAAGAAAGCTGTGAGCCTGAGCCCCCCACTGGGTTTGCATCCACGGGGACTTTCTGGCTGATGCTGAGGCTTTTTGAAGCTGTGGATGGAGGTGTGAATTTGGACATTTTTGGCACTTCCTGTTTAGGTGCTAGAGTCATACTGGGCAGCTCTACTGGTGCTGAGACCTGAAACATCAGGTAAAGTAAAAAAAAAAAAAAACAGCTCTTGTCATGCATGTCTCTGAGAAAAACACAAAGATACAGAAGCCATATTTTCTTTTTTCTCAGAAGGTAATCAACACAGTGTATTAATCTACTGGGTGAAAATAACCAGACATGTATCAATAAATACAAAAAGGTCAGTCTATTGTTTTATTTTTATATATACTTAATTTAACCTGACATGCCTCCATGCCATATCTTGCAACCCTAAATCCCAAAAAGTTGGGATGCTGTGTAAAATGTAATACATGAATGCAATGATTTGCAAATAAAATCTTTTGTTCACAGAAAACAGAAAACCTAATTCCTCCATATAAACATATTTGTGGTTAAAGTTTACCTCCCGAACAACACCCAACCACAGTGTGCTGGGCATCAGCTAACACTTGCCTGAATCAACTCGGGCTCCAGGTCGAGTTTCTGATGCAAAGGCACTTCTTGAAGAATCTGGGTAAGAGCTGGGAGGTCCAAAACAATCCCTGCCATCTGGAGAACAAATGAGAACACAGACTGCAAACAAATGTTTGTATCTACAGAGTTTAGGTGAGTGAGAGCACTATCAGATTCAAAGTCTTCATAATAAATGGATGAACTTTTGTCCAACATTAAGCACATGAACACTGTACTACAACAACAGTATGAATCTGATATCTTAATCGGAATATTCTTTATAACTGTAACTGCTGTGTATTTTAAAGACTTAAAACTCCATAAATCAATTTTAAAAAGGAGCGGTGGTGATATAATTTTACCTGACTGATATCAAGCTGGTCCATCTCCCATTCTTTTTCTTCTGCAAACCGGAAATGCGTGAACGAATCCCCTGTGAGAAAACGATGCACAGAAACAAAACGTTTTGGCGTTATGACCGCAGCAGTGTAATCCCCAAACTATCTGTTAAAGCTAAAACTCACAGACACATTCACTTTAGTATTTTTTTCACACAAACACAGCTCCTGCCTCTGCAGAGCTTGTACAAACCAACAGAGTGGCCTTCATGTCCACAATGTCTACGATGTTTTTCTCTGGAAGGCAAAAGCTTTGTGTAAACTCTTGATCAGTTTGAGCGTTACAGCAGAGCTAGTCTGCTTTCGCAGCATTACCGGTCTGAGGGCTCTTGTCACTACAAAGACACTGAGGATGTATTATTAATAAGCGCACAGCAGCGGTGCCACACACTCAGCAGACAGATGAACAAATGAGAAAACCGTCAAGATGAAACTTGTTGTTTGAGTGTAGCACAGCGCGCGAGGAGCACCTGAGTCAAAAAACAGCATCCAGAACAACAAGGCCACATGTCAGATGTGAAGCACCACTCTTACAGCTCCTCATTTTTGCATGTGGTTATTTCCACAATGTTCTAGGAGGATGTCATTTTGCTGGAATAACAGGTCGCTTGTAGAAATTTTTACACTACAAAATGGAAGTCTTTCTTTATTCTAACTGAAATCTAAATATTCTTAAATCCCACAACATTTTCATCCTTCCTTTGTGAAGTAAAGAATGTGGGGATAACCTAAAAGGAACAGCTCATCTGAGATAACGCAACACTTAGCAGAACTAGGACACATCAATTAATCAATGAAAAAAAAGTGCTAAAACCATCAAAAAATAAAGTTAAACTAGACTTCTTTATACCCTCTGGAGTTTTTGTTTTAACTTTATTCCACTTAAAGGAAAATTCAAGGTTAGACACCTGCTAGATTTTAGTGTTAAAAATGATAGAGAGAGGTCTTGGAGAGAGTTCTGTCTGATTTATTATACACATTATTATTCAGAGAAGATATTAGGGACAGGATGAATGCTGAGGGGAGTGTGGTATAACAGAACACTTTATATTTTTTGTCTTTTTACCCTTTTAAGTTTACATACTGGCTAAAAAAATGAACTGGATGACAGATTAAAATATGCTTGGTTGCTAGCAAAAAAAGGTTTCATGCAAAAGTAGCACAACTGGCAGGCTCCTGTGTACGCAACTGTTTTTTTACCTGTAAATGTCCATTTAAAAGCATTGCAACCAGGATACAATCAGCCAACTTAGCATAAACAGTAAAAGGAGGAAAAGGAAGCAGTTAACCTGGCAGCAACTTGTTGCTAACTAACATGTTACAGCTACAAAAACAGAGCACCCCTGCAGACAGGCATGCTTCAAGCCCCTCCCACCACTAGCAGCTGAACACATGAACAGCAGCACAACAAGCTTGGCAAAACATCTTAAAGCCTGAAACCCAGGGCTTCATAAAATAAAAATAAAAATATTTCTGAGGTCATTAAAGCTCTATTTCAACAACAAAAGTATTTCAGTATTAAACAATCATAAATGTTGTACACCCTTAACATTAGCTGTTTAATTATTAGCAATTACCATATTTTCCATCTGTTAAATAATGATTAAGGTTTTGTATTTTCTTATTTATTTCTATTTTTATTTCTTTATTTTGAAATTTCAATTTCAGTAAGTTGCAGTAAGTACGTTTGCTTCTTTTAGTTTAGTTTTTATTCTTTGAAAATGTTTAGTTTTAGTTTAGTTTTTTGTGCATAAGTATCATTTTATGGGCACTGGGCTCCGTCACTGGAGACAAGATTTAAGAAATCAGTATAGGTATTACAATAAAAACAGACCTTTTTGAAAGCAGTTGCCATGCAGCCTTGTAGAAAAACTAAGGATATAAATTATTTGTATTTTGCTTTGTTTTTTACACCTATGTCTAATTAAGAAGTAAAAAGCATTTGAGAACAGCTCTTAAGAGTGGGGTCTGTCTTGCATTATGGCCACTGTGGTGCTTGTAGTTGGACCTTTTCTTTACAATATTTTTTCTGTGTAGTTATGAAATAGTAAATCTTAATTTTGTAAATCATTTGAAATCATTGACAGATAAATCAAGCAACCCTGGGATCCAGGAAGTTTTCAGCAACTTCTAAAAAAATTTAAAAAATTATATACATATCATCAATAATCATCAGTTGACCACAAAAGTATGATATTGAAAATGAATCAGGTGATACTGGCCTCAAGTACACAGACTGTGGTCAGTCTGCCACACACAGATGGACAGTCAGTGGGAGATCTGACAGAAGAGCTGCAGTCAGATGCAGCTTCGCACTTTGTTATTCTGCCCTCTGCATATTGTATTATGGACACTCTGCCTTCAGGTGTGACCATTAGCACCATCTGCAGTTGTCAGTGATTTGTCGTTCAAGAAGCAAAAGGAGGTCAAGAAGGAGAAAATGCAGGAGGGCTTTTTATCTTCAGGCTGAGTCCCTGCTGTCAAACAGGGTGAATAAAGATGAGTTATGAAAAGGAGCATTACCGAGGTTACAATGACAGTGACGGAGATGGATTAAAAGAAAGGAATGGGAATGTCAGCTTTATGTGACGGCCGTTTGAGAGTACCTTTATGTTGAGACAAAGATTTTCCCCTTCACTGGGAAACTGTGAGAAAATAAGACGAGAAATCGAACCACATCGCTGCTGGCATCTTAAACAGATCAATGATCATTTGCTAAAAATATTCTGCTAAATCAGAGGGAACCATTGCTCAGTGATAAGATCAAGAAACAGCTGCCAGAATTGAATCACCAAGCTGTGAGCTGAAACTCAAACTAGCTTTGCTAAACTACCTATTAATTACATCATTTATATTTTTTTTAAAGTACTCTTCACCTAACTACACAGGTCTACTGACCCTTTAAAATAAAGCTATGTCGCCATGCCATTGAAGAACTTTGTTTTATGTGTCTTCTACCTTTGAGTCTCTGTGCCACCACAACTGATCTGGTATTAAGTAATCAGCTTTAATTTATGAGATTTAAAAAAATGTTTTAACTGCTAAGGAATTATAGCAATTTATATTTAATCAGTTATTCACCAGCAAGGCCACCATGAGGCAATGGTATCTCTGATGTTAGAATGTACCAAATTGCATAAATAAATCCTTTATGAGCTACATTTCAGACATATGTGTGGATTATTTTTAACTAGAAGTGTTCTTCTGCTGTTTTTATTTCCAATTATTTAATTTTTTCCTAATTTTTTCCTATCATTTTTTCATCACGGTTTTTAGGGCTGATGCCAGTAAAATTTAAGGAGCCAGTATCATTTAAGTGTGTGTGTGTGTGTGTGTGTGTGTGTGTGTGTGTGTGTGTGTGTGTGTGTGATATATATATATACATATAAGCTTGTAATCTTAGTTGGAAATATCCATCCCCACCATGTGCTCAGCTGTGATGATATTCTGCTAAATGCACCATAGAAATGGCTGCTGCTCCCTGAGCTCTGATCTGCTGAAGGTTTCTACCTGTTAAAAGGGAGCTCTACCTTTCCACTTTTGCCAAGTGCAGCTCATTGGGTTTCTCTATATTATTGTGGAGACCCCACCATACCTTCAGGTGGCTGTTGCATAAACTAAACTTAGGTGAACTGAAAAGCTAAATTTGTACTAAAACATAAAACTGTCCCTGGTTAGCACTCTCCCTCCTTTTCTGTTTCCTACTCCTCTCTGTTTAACATCCCGTTCACTCAGTCTCCTTCAGTCCAACACAGAGATCTGCTGACATTGGTAAGCTGCCTCCCTCCTACATCTCAAAGCCCAGTGTCCTCCTGATCTGTGTCCATGGAAATATCATTGCATGTAATTCAGAGGCACTGATACAACCATGGCAACTGCTGCCAGCAGGGATGAGAGAAACTTCTGTCAAACCTCCATAAGACACAAAAAGAGAGGAGGAGGACATATAAGCGAGACAACGAAGAGAATGAAAAAGGCAGACTTTTCCTTTCTGCTCAACTTCAGTACCCTGATGCTGTTTTCAGAGTCAAGTCTAACATCTACAGGGAATGTGCCGCCTCAGATGTGTCACCCAGCAGTGTGAAAAACATGGCTGGTATTTTACTAAATACTGGTACTATGATTTAGTTCACATATAACAATAATATCTGGGCTTCATTTGAAAATGTTTAGCTGTACTAAAGCTGCCACAGTGAGCTTAATTATTGATTAGTCAATTAATTATTTTGCCTTTTTAGTATTTTCAGAAGTGAAAATCCACAAATAGGAAACATTTAGTCAGTTTTGCTTGAAAACATGCTTTAAAGGCTTAACTAAGTTCAAATAATCAATAGTAAAAAATGCATTTAATTAACTGTTTCTCAAACTCAGTGCTGTAAACGGTTTGAGTTTTGACGTTTTCAGAGAGGAAAAGGACCTTTCAGGTTCCAGACGGAGAAAGTATTTCTGATCAACCAAACTTCATGAAGCTTTTTTTTAAATTTAATTTTCTTTTCAGATTAAACAACTAAAGTAATATACCAAACCTATATGTTGCTGTTCACTCTAAAAGCTACTTACAGAGATGCACTGATTACAATTTTGTAGGCCAGTTTCCTTTTTTCCCCTGCCTGTAACTGACAGCATATACAAACAAAAATAAACTTTTTCCTAAATTTAAAATGTTATTTTCATATTAAAATATATTATTAAACTTTACTTTCCCCCAAATTGCAATAAGTTAGATCATTTACCAGTATGTTTATATGTCTACCTTTTTTTTTCTTTTTACACTCTAAATAAATAAATGATTTTCCTCATAATAGTTTTGTTTGCTGATACCGAGGCTACCGGTTGGTCGCTAGCTCTGAGCTCTGGCTTGATTTAGCATTAGCTACTTTTCGTTTGTTATGTTTTATAAATGCCCATGTGAGGTTTTTTTTTTTGTTTGTTTTTTTTACTTACAGCATTAAGGATTTTAAAAACTTAATTTAGGCAAAATGAATTAGCTTTAATGTAACACTTTTCTATCAGATTTCTGCTTTCTTCTAATCTGTAAAGTAGATTCATTTATGAAAGTAGAGGTGTGGTAATTGTCCGTCCTCTAAAGCAAACCCAGTAAATTTATATAAATGTGATTGTTATTTTTGATTGTGTAACACTTTTATTTATTTATGTATTTACAGTTATTCTTTCAAAAAATTGATAACTACTATTATTACGGTATGAAAACTGTTAATACTTCTGTTGAACTGTGGTAGGACTTACCGGTACGTGTGATCACTTACGTGATTTGGAGGTCTACGGTTACATTAAAAAATAATAATAATAATAATTTAAGTATAGCCATGTGATTGTTGGGAACCAAGAGTAAATATTAAATGAGCTGCAGGACATTTTTAGTCAGCTTCAATGTTTTGTTTTTCCAGATATGTTTTACTGTGTTATATTTAATCGGTGAAAGATAAATTTAACTTTGGAACCTTTTCATCATACTGTGTGGAAATTCTGTTAAATGCCATGAACCTAACCCATGCCAGCACATATACCCTCACTATACACAAATGATAAAAGATCAATTCAAAGTTCAAATGATTGTCTAAGTGTGTAAGTCTGGCCAGTAAACTTCGGTGAGTTATTCTCAGAGAATAAACACTGCTTCACTCATGCCGTGTGCTAAGTGGCTTAACTGGCATTGTGTAACTTTTTGTATAATGTGGTATCCTGTCTCTTGACATCTTGCTGGCTGAACCCCATTTTAACAAATGAGGTTTTCTGCTCGCAACCGCAGCTTTGCTGAGCTATCTATGGCCCACTCTCATCTTTTATATCTGGGATGTGTTGTTCGCTGTCATTGGCTTAGCTCCTGCCTTTCTGTTCCACTCTGCTCTTTTCCTGCTCTACTCAACGCCACTCTGCTTTCACCTCGCCGCTATTCATCTTCACCCATCTCCTGAGATGTGCTCAGTGTGACAGTCAAGCTTTGGTAAAGTCATGATAAAGACAGGCTACGCTGGTTCTCTGTCACCTGGTTATAAGCACAATGAGGAATTGAAGAAATTTGTATAAACTGTAACAAGACTGCAGCTTTTCTAACCTAAAAGTCACATCAGAGAGTGGTGTTTTAGGACTTTGAAATGTATTTCTTTATTCATTTAGTTTGTAGCTTCTCCAATCTGTTTCTTTATTCTCTTTTATATGATTTTATATTAAGTGTATTCTTGATACACACAGCCTAAGCAAAACAAACTATTTGAAGGCATTTCCATGATCCCCGTTAAACTGGAACTGAACTCTTAACATGTTTTTTTTATGTTCAAGGTTACTGTGGTTGGTTTTGTGATGCATATTATTCACATTTTTAATGTGATCCAAGATTGGGTACCACAAGAAGAAGTGCGAAAGGAACTGACTTGAAAGATATTTTCATGCCGAAACCTGTACAGATCCTCTGTAGCTGGTTACCAAGTACTTGCTACTAATATCACAGATACAGACAATCATCAAACTAGGCATAGGATGTACTTCCTGAGGCAGCTGAAGAAATTCAACCTGCCAACACGGACGATGATGCAATTCTACACTGCAATCATCGAGTCCATCCTCACCTCCTCCATCACCGTGTGGTACGCTGGAGCCACTATCAGGGACAAACAGAGACTGCAGCGTGTTGTGCGCTCTGCTGAGAAGGTGATTGGCTGCAGATTCCCATCTCTGCAGGACCTGTACACCTCCAGGACACTGGTGCGTGCCGCTCGGATCTCAGCTGACCCTTCTCACCCTGGACACAGTCTGTTTGACCTGCTCCCCTCAGGCAGGAGGCTCCGGTCCATTCGCACCAGAACCTCTCGCCACAAGAACAGTTTCTTCCCGTCTGCTGTTGAACACATGAACAATAACCGTATGACTGTTCCCACCACTAACACATGACCCTACGCTGTGTTCACTGCATCATTCCATGTTTGGCACTGATCACCACCTGCACTCATGTATATATCTATCTACTTAGCACTTTTAATTCTTATTCTTATTTTCATGTCTATTTAAGCGTTATATGACAGTATATTTGCACTAAGCACCGCAGCAATTTCCTAATGTTGTAAACCTGCTCAACATTTGGCAATAAAACCCATTCTGATTCTGATTCTAAAACGTGGTCTAGCATTAAGGGATAATCAGTATCCCTTCTACCCGTTGACAGCCCACAAATGTCCTGGCTTGTATTGATTTCTGTGGGGCCCTCCAGATGTTACCTCATCTGCCTAAGCAAGCCAAGGTATCCTACCAGATGACACGCAAAACACTCACACCCTTGTTAACAGGACCACACCTTATGTATATAGTCCTCTTCACCAACCAAAATCGGCTCACTGTATAAAACTGCGGTCCCACCTTAACCTTGATTACTCTTCTTTGCTGGAGCAGTGACTGGCTGAACAGAAACAGGAGGGATATGTAAGGAGATGCAATACCACTGTTCAGTCTCCACTAACACTTGCAGTGAAATGTTGACATTTTATGTGACTGGAAGAGGAATACACACATTCCCTGCTCGCCCTTCTGCCTCCATTTGCTACGAGAGTAATGTAGTGTGATCAGTGAATGATTACTTCTCTTTTAAACTGGCTGTCGTGGCAGATCCTCACTTGATAAGAGAGGAGATAAAGCAAGGCAACTCATAAAAAACTTAAGAGCAACTGAGTGTTGTTATTATTATAACAGTGACAAATCCCATGTGATATGTCTTTGACAGTGCTAAGGGAGACAGACAGAATGGGAAATCTAAGTAAAGAAATAAGAGAAGAGGGCTGAAGGAAGAGGAAAAAATGACATCTAAAAGGGTGAAAAATGAGATGCACAGATTACAGAAAATGTGCAGGAAATACCGTTTAGAGAAACTCCAATTTGCGATGTGTGAAGCTGATTGTCTTTCTGAGAGCCCCAGCACCTCCAGCATGCTCCCTGTCACGCCTTTTTAACCAAACCAATTAGCCCAACATGACATGGCGCTGAAACCCAACTACGCGTCGATAAATCACTGTCTGCGCTAATTGCAATTAAAATCCCGAGCAAACCAGGCGAGACAATAAAGAGGGCCGAAGCTATTTACTCTTAACTTTTAATGGTTATTGTGCGAGGCTGTGTTTATGTCAAAGTCATATCAGAAGAGCTCCAATCCACTCGAGGCTTCGTTCTCATTAGGAATGTATTTTCTTTGGCTTGTTTGGAGGTAAGAGGCTCAAGCTCGAGCACTTCTCTGCAAAACTCATCAATCACATTTAGCATTTGATGTGAATCTAGTTTAATTATCCCATCACTTTCTTTCATGGACGTTATTAGGTAACAGTAAGTGCTGTTTTTTTCATATTTTTATAAAATGTGGATGCAGTTGGAGAACACACAGGATTGTTCTCCTGTAGGACATTTCAGTCTCATAACCACTCTATACATTCACATGCTTACAAGACGTTGTAGCTGTATTTGAGGAGATTGAGTATGTTTTATAATCTGTAAAGAAAATCTCCTTTTTAGGACAGACGGATCATTTCAGTAACTCTAATGTAGCACTTTTGTCCTTCATGCGCTTTGGGAAATTGGTGAAGTTGTGCTAAAAACAAGGGAAAAAAGTATACTCTGATAAAACATCCACTTAGCAATACATTATCTTCCATGAAGGTCATAATGTTCAGTGGCAGGTATTTTGTCCACAGATATCGGTGAGGGTAGGCTTACTGCATAATGCAACATGACAAATTATATCCTGCCACAGAGGTGAATCATTACTTCTGTAGCAGAAGTGGGGAAAAAACATCATGTCACAATATCGTGATAGTTGCCCATGGTAACAGTGGTATCTAAGGTTTGGCACAATGTTAAAATTTTCATTCCAACACCTGTACACTGCCAAAACTGGCAAGCAAAACAAACGAGGGGGAAAGTGTGGCGGAATCAGAGAATAATAAAATGCAGTAGGTAGCTCACGACAAATGTGTTGGACACAGGAGTGGAAACTTCTACATGTTCTATTGCACAACTCTCAACTCAAACTCAAACAAGGAATGAGTCCCTAGTTTGTAGCTCCATTAGCAGTGGTGCTGAATTAGGCCCCAGTTGAGCAAGCTTAGAGACTGGTCGGTGACAATCTGCCAACCACCAGTCACAAGAGTAAAATGTGAATTCCCCTAAAGGTTGGCAAATGGTTGATGAGGTGCCACTCTTTCACTTGTACCTACTCAGCTCTACTCTATTGATGGCTTTGATCATTTTCCATTACAATTGAGGACCACCTCAGTGTGCTTAGGGTCATTATGGCAACATGGCCGAAAGTCGCATGATGTCATTTGGATGAGACACATGCCACAACAATGGATGACATCAAGGTGATGGTATGGTGATCATTGAACCGGTGTTGTTTGTTTGCAGCCATTTGCCTCATTTGATTTCTGTGAAGGAGACGTTCTCATGACTCATTGAGCGATGCCATGGACCGACCAATCTGTGGCATGCAGTCTGTAAATGTCCCATTTTCAGATTGGCACAGAAGGTCCTAAAAAAATTAAATAAGCACTTGGTACCAGGTATTATCACCTAATGGAAACCTCTAAAAATTGAGTTGAGTTATGTAGGTACCAGTGAAAAAGGTGAAATCGGATTGAAGAACTTTCACCCTGAAAGTAAAAATTTCGCCCTACCGCTGTATGGAACGCCAGGACTGCCATAATGAATTAATTAAATACACCATTAAATAATTAATTAAATGTGGCAATAATTAATTAAAATTGGAATTAATTAATTAAATAAATAGTTATGACACATGTAATTAATTAATTATTGACACATTTAATTAATTATTTATGTATTTCACATTTTAATTAATTATTGACACATGTAATTAATTAATTATTGACACATTTAATTAATTATTTATGTATTTCACATTTTAATTAATTATTGACACATTTAATTAATTATTGACACATTTAATTAATTATTTAATGATATATTTATTTATTTCATTTTGGCAGTCCTGACGCCTGGCTCTCGTCATGAAATAATTTTATCTGTCAGCCTCACCCATCAAACTCAGGGGGCGGGGTTAACGCTGCCCATGCAGCTTCTCTAACATTTGATTGGTTGCCGTGCAAAGTAAGTCAAAACAGGTCGATCCTAGAAAATCGATTGCTTGTGTAGACTTGGGGCAGCCAGTTATCCCAGAATGCAGATCAAATCACAAGCAGCAATGGTGGTGGTGTAGTTTTAAAATACCCCGTTTTTCTGTCACCAGCTACACTTTTAACAGTGTTTTAGCCGCGAATGTCGCGACGTATGTCTGGTCAGGTTGTCAACATAGAACATGTTTGCAAAAGTGCTCAGATGTTTTCAGAGATTTCACTAGCTCTGCTAACAGTTAGCATGCAGAGTGCACCGAGGGGGTTACGTTAACCGGTTTGTTTACATATTCCACTCTCCGTGTTCCACATGTTGCATTCGCAGATTCTCATTTTCACCGAACGATCGTCTCTTTCCGCCTGGTCTTGTGTCTCTGTGCTTCTGTAACATAAAGAACGAGCTGACATTTTTCTCACGAAACCAGCGATCAGCTCAGCAGACCCTCAGTTTACCTGCATGCATCCTCCTCCTCATCTGTCAGCTGTTTAACACCTGCTGCTAATTCAAGAAACACGCCTAGTTACCTGGTGATAGTCACAGTTTAACTGGGCAGCCGGTGCTCGATATAACGCAATGTCAGCGCATTTTTCTGCACAAGATAAGTAAATATAGTGTTTTCCCCGAGCGCAGAGCTGCTGGAGCTCGTTTCCTTACAGAGCACTTTATAGGCGAACAGCTTTATCAGCGGCTGATGTCCAATCACCAGCACACAGCTTTCAAACCTCAGCTGAGTTTTAGCTCTCAGTGGTTAAACGCTGGACTTCATTCACTCAGGTTCTGTCTGTCGGGTCACGTTTACTTCGCTGTTTTATTTACAACTGAGCAAATCGGTTTGGCTGAGGTTAAAGTTACGTTTCATAACTGCATAGTTTCACAGACGTTTAATGGTTCACTGGCACATGTGTTAGACTGAACTATCATCTAAATATCATCTGTTTTTTAATAGTTATTCAACTGTATTCTAAGCACCAGCTGTCTGTTAGAATGTGATTTTTTTTCTCTCTCTGTTGGCAGAGGTATAAAAATGCGCAGGAAAATCTGACATGCATGGCGAACTTCACCGACGATATTTAGGGAGGAATAAACACACATCAAACATAAATGAACCATTTGTCTGTCTCCATAATTGAGAGAATTTTCTCTTCTTATGTCAACACTCTCTCTCTTTTTTTTTTCTTTTTTTTTGCTTTTTCGGTCATGTTATGTTTACCTGTCAAAGGCTTGTTACAAACTATGAAACACATTGTGCAGACTTCTGGATGTTAGAAGAAAACTAATACTGCTCATGAATGAGACTAAAGGCAGGAAGGTGTCCTTTAAAACTAAACATGTTAATAGGACCTCCCTGTTTATATCATAGTTTATGATATAGCACGTGTATTTCAGTAATAGCCTGCTGAGGCCACTATACGTGCTGGCCTCATATCAAATGTGAAGGCAGACTGAGTCTATGTTTGACGTTTTTTATATCTAATCTTCCTTTTCAAACATTTAAACAGCAGCGAGTCTGCAGCTGAGGGAATACAAATTCAAATTGTCGGAACAGGTTTGCTCGTTTCTTGGATTCATTTGGTGATTTATTAAATGTATAACTGTTATTCTAATCTGCTGCTGAGTCTCTTACACTTTTCTTTATGCTGTATATTTTCACGTCTCTGGAATAGTTGGCAGTTAGATAGTCAGCTGGGAAACTTTGTGTTAACTCATGGAGCTGAGGATATCGTGGATATGCTGACCTCGCTGCGTGGTGTACAGAGCGAGGTCAGCATGATTAATATTCACAATAAAAATATTAGCCGAACATCATGAAGTCTGTATGTGTTTCATAGTGTCGAACAACCTTTGTACAGTTAAAGCCAGCAGTTACTACATGACGGAAACACCAACGTTATCTCTTTTATGTGTTTATACACAGGTCACGCTGATTACTGAACAAAAACCCAAAGATCAGATGTTAAACAGATTTATTTGCTCTCTCTCCTCCTTAAACATGTTTTTAATGTTAGTTATAATTCAGAATTGGCGACTGAAACACGTAGGACACATAAGAACATCAGGAAATAAAACATCGATAAATATAACCTCAGTAAAAGAAGTCAGCGGGGGTTACTACAGCTGTGTACCGGGGCCTGCGCTTTGTCGGTGGGATTGCTTGCGAGGCGAGCGGGTCTATCCCACGCTTTGCCGTGAGACTGGGCAGACATCTCCGAAATCATCGAAACACTTTTGCAAAGAGGCTGTATCTTGACAAACCGACCAGACACATGAAGATTAAACCACTACATTCTCGGCTAAAAAAATATTAAAACGGTATTTGGTGACACACAAACAGGGTTTTTCAAAGCTCAGTTCTGTTAGCTTCCACATGCCGGTTGTTGTGTGCTAGAAACAATGGCCACCAGGCCAAAGCAATGGTTTTGACTCGATCAGCGTTAACCCCGCCCCCTGAGTTTGATGGGTGAGGCTGACAGATAAAATTATTTCATGATGAGAGCCAGGCGTCAGGACTGCCAAAATGAAATAAATAAATATATCATTAAATAATTAATTAAATGTGTCAATAATTAATGAAATGTGTCAATAATTAATTAAAATGTGAAATACATAAATAATTAATTAAATGTGTCAATAATTAATTAATTAAATGTGTCAATAATTAATTAAAATGTGAAATACATAAATAATTAATTAAATGTGTCAATAATTAATTAATTACATGTGTCATAACTATTTATTTAATTAATTAATTCCAATTTTAATTAATTATTGCCACATTTAATTAATTATTTAATGGTGTATTTAATTAATTCATTATGGCAGTCCTGGCGTTCCATACCGCTGCAGCCAACACGTTTCAAAATCCATAACTTCAACTTCGATACTGCTTGGGGAATAGCTGGGGGCAACAATACACTTGAACCGAAGGGCAAACATCAATAGTCAATATGTTTAGTTTAATCAATCAACCAAACATGCTGGTATCGTGAGTTAGATACCAAGATCTGCTAACTTAAGAAGAATACTGAACAAAGGCTGCAAATGTGTACTTATTCAGTTTGTTGGTGTTTAGGAGGGTTTTACATTTTATCAGTTTTTACTCAGCTTTAGTAATGTGACTAATGAGCTCTCTAATTTGCTTCCCCTCTGAGAGTTTGTTCTTTTTAACCACAACTTAATTAACTTCCATTCACTTTTTTCATTCTTGATAAAAAAGCACCATGCATCATGTCTTTGGTAGCTGTGATTCTGGTAAATCAAACTGGCCGGGGAATGTCTTTAGAGCCACCGGATGTGTTAAAAATGGTAGTATTGTCTTGCAAAACAAAGCAATACAAAATGTTCCTGCAACAAGGTATTTCGTTCTACTTATACACTAATCCCACTCAGCTGGGTGCACTGCTAGAACTGATTTCAAATTGGTTCAAAATGTATAAAAGAGCCACAGAGCCTCACCAAGACCAATAATAAAAAAAAAAAAAGCTGTGCAAGAAATTGGCCGGTTATCATAAACAAGCAAATGATTTATCAGGTTCATCAGATAATATTTTAGATGTCTCAATCTGCTGTCAATAAGAATCTAAAAAAAAAATCGCAGGAAATTAAATAAAATGAACAAAAACCTGAGAAAGAGATCTGTAAGTACGACAAACTGATACGTCTTTTTGTTTAGTTCAGTTCTAAAATATTAAGCTTTTCCTCACAGGCACGGCATTACTGGCATTTCTTTATATATATATATATATATATATATATATATATATATATATAGGGGTGCAACGATACACAAAATTCACGGTTCGGTTCGATACTTTGGTGTCACGGTTCGATATTTTTTCGATACAAAAAAAATGTTCATGCCTTCTTAATTTGTCATTTATTAAAATTATAAATATATATTTTAACTCAAAAGTACAGTTTTTAAATGTAACCCTAACCCTTGTGCGTGTTTTTTATTTTGACAGCGAATGCGCACCTGCGGACCACTTATGTGCAGCCCTGGTTATTTAGCTCGTCATATTGCAGCCACAGAAATTCTTTTGTCCATGAAACCATAAAGCTGCACTCTCTTTTTGCCTTATAGTCTGATTTGTCATAACTTCTCCGTTTTGTGGTAAGCTTTTCTTTGGCTGTCACTTCTTCACCCTGACCTGTCTTATTTGGCTCAGCAGAACTAAAATATATATCTGTCTGTGAAGGTTCTGTCACGGTCCTGGGTCGGGTCGACCCAGCATTTTGAGTTTCTTATGTTTTGGTTTAATTTTGCATCATGGATTAGTTATTCTCTGGTGATACTGTTTTGATTACAATTATATTCTGATTCTTTAGTTATCTGATGATGATGTTGATGACGATGATGATTATTTCTGGTTTAGGTTTGTTATCTTGCCCTTATGTTTGGTTTAGGTTGCCTGTGCTTAGTCTTCTCTGCCCATATGTCCCTCTGTTTGTCCATGATGTCATTATGCCTGTTTACGAGTCTGTCTCTGTCTGGCGTGTGCTTCCTGTTCTATTTTGTAGGTCTGTGTCCTTTGTCAGTGCGTTCAGCTTTGTGCTCTCCCTGTCTCGTCAGTGTAATCAACGTCAGCCGTGTCTCCCAGCTGTTTCCTCTTTGCTCCGTTCACCTCTTGTATTTAGTGTCTGTGTCTTCCCCTACTCGGTGTCGCATCATTAACGTCTGTTCACCCTCGCTTCCTCTGTGTGCTCCGTTTGCCAGCCAGCCTTCCTGCCTACTTATTCCGTTCTTCCAGTTTAGTTAGTGTTTTTCTGTTCTGCTTCTTACCAGCAATAAAGCTGTGTGTTTTGAATTACTTCCGCCTCAGTGAGTCCTGCATTTTGGGTCCTCCCTTCCTGCCTGCCCACACTCAGACATGACAGGTTCTCAGTCATCCAGGTCATCGTAGTCAAATATATATCCTGCTGCTTTTACACACGCACTCACACAAGCTCAGCGATTCTCTGCGCGATCAACCTCTCACATGTTTAAGCTACAGGAGATTTCACTTGTCATGTTTGCATAGTAAGCTAACGATTAATAAGACCATGTCAGAGGAATTGGTGCACAAATTATCATCACTCACAGATCAGTGCTGTCGCTCTCTATACACAGTTCGCACGATTGCAAAGTGAACGCAAAAAACAAGCGCAAATTCAAACGCGATTTCAATATGTCACATATTGACAGTGGCTCACCGATGCCAATGACATAATTACCCAGCTACATTTCCGAAAGAATGCAAAACCATTGACATATATTTTTCCTTCCTACGATAGCCTGACGGGCAGGGCAGAGATAGATTTTGGTAGCCCGACTGGAAAAATCGGGATGTCGGCGATTTTGCGAACCCTGTATCGGATTGAGGAATCACTCATCTTTGGAAAAGAGTTTATTACAGAGAAATGGCTCTTTCCAAAATAAAAGCTATACTATACGCTTCTTCTGGGCTATATTCTCAGCCGCATATTAAACATATCAGGTCCCCATAAGAAGAATCATGTGCTAACGGCTGTCTAAATGAACTCGGGTAAAGTTTGTAGCATGCGTGCTTGTTGTTTTTGTCTGCTTCCACTTGTCTTTGCACTAGGATGATGTCGGTGTAAATGTGCAGTCATATTTGTTGTGTTCCCACTAGTGCTGTCAGCGTAAATCTGGTTGAAATGACGTTAACGCCACAACACGGCAAATCTCCGTTAACGAGCTACCGCGGATCGCCCATGCATGGGGCTGGACGGCCAACACATTAACAAGCTAACTGCGCTAACACACTAGCTCCCACCCATGTAATTGAGCATTGCATGGCACATCCAACATACTGTTTTACTTTAGTCCATGACGCGCTTACCTTCAGGGTCATACCTCACATGAAAACCAAAATAGTTCCAAACGCCAAATCTGAATGAGGGTGGGGGAGGTTCAATTTGCCATGTTGCAAGGAGAGCTTAACTTCTGTCTCGCTAGCTTGCCCTGCGCTCAGTGAATCTGCTTTCGACTACTCCGCCTAGGCTGCACTGTGGAGCGCAGATCCACTGAGCGCTCAACACAGACAGCATCGTCAGAAGGAAAGTTGATAAAATAAATATAAAATTTATTCTGTATTGTTCGATACATATGGGTACCGAACTGAAAGCACTGTATCGAACGGTTCAATATCGATACGAGTATTGTTGCACCCCTAATATATATATATATATATATATATATATATATATATATATATATATATATACACACACATATATATACACACACACACACACATATATATATATATATATATATATATATATATATATATATATATATATATATATATATATATAAAAAAAAAACCACCCAGCACGCCCCTGCGGGCGGTTTATCCTTCAAGCTCGGGTCCTCTACCAGAGGCCTGGGAGCTTGAGGGTCCTGCGCAGTATCTTAGCTGTTCCCAGGACTGCGCTCTTCTGGACAGAGATCTCCGATGTTGTTCCTGGGATCTGCTGGAGCCACTCGCCTAGCTTGGGAGTCACC
Organism: Diplotaxodon limnothrissa; assembly: GCF_057381915.1. NCBI lineage: Eukaryota > Metazoa > Chordata > Actinopteri > Cichliformes > Cichlidae > Diplotaxodon > Diplotaxodon limnothrissa. The sequence continues at coordinate 17,947,234 of NC_140610.1, read as the reverse complement.
GCACCTAGTGCTCCGATTACCACGGGGACCACCGTTACCTTCACCCTCCACATCCTCTCGAGCTCTTCTCTGAGCCCTTGGTATTTCTCCAGCTTCTCGTGTTCCTTCTTCCTGATATTGCTGTCATTCGGAACCGCTACATCGATCACTACGGCCATCTTCTTCTGTTTGTCTACCACCACTATGTCCGGTTGGTTAGCCACCACCATTTTGTCCGTCTGTATCTGGAAGTCCCACAGGATCTTAGCTCGGTCATTCTCCACCACCCTTGGGGGCATCTCCCATTTTGACCTCGGGACTTCCAGGTTATACTCGGCACAGATGTTCCTGTACACTATGCCGGCCACTTGGTTATGGCGTTCCATGTATGCATTGCCTGCTAGCATCTTGCACCCTGCTGTTATGTGCTGGATTGTCTCTGGGGCATCTTTACACAGCCTGCACCTGGGGTCTTGCCTGGTGTGATAGACCCCAGCCTCTATGGATCTTGTGCTCAGAGCTTGTTCTTGTGCTGCCATGATTAGTGCCTCTGTGCTGTCTTTCAGTCCAGCTTTGTCAAGCCACTGGTAGGATTTCTGGATATCAGCCACCTCCTCTATCTGCCGGTGGTACATACCGTGCAGGGGCCTGTCCTTCCATGATGGTTCCTCGTTTCCCTCCTCTTTCTTGGGTTTCTGCTGCCTGAGGTATTCACTGAGCACTCGGTCAGTTGGGGCCATCTTCCCAATGTATTCTTGGATGTTCGTTGTCTCATCCTGGACTGTGGTGCTGACACTCACCAGTCCCCGGCCCCCTTCCTTCCGCTTAGCGTACAGCCTCAGAGTGCTGGACTTGGGGTGAAACCCTCCATGCATGGTAAGGAGCTTTCTTGTCTTTATGTCAGTGGCTTCTATCTCCTCCTTTGGCCAGCCTATTACCCCAGCAGGGTACCTGATCACGGGCAGGGCGTACGTGTTGATGGCCCGGATCTTGTTCTTACCATTCAGCTGACTCCTCAGGACTTGCCTGACCCTCTGCAGGTACTTGGTGGTTGCAGCCTTTCTAGCGGCCTCTTCATGGTTCCCATTTGCCTGCGGGATCCCCAGGTACTTGTAACTGTCCTCTATGTCTGCAATGTTGCCTTCTGGTAGTTCAATCCCCTCAGTTCTGACTACCTTCCCTCTCTTTGATACCATCCGACTACACTTCTCCAGTCCGAACGACATTCCAATGTCATTGCTGTATAGCCTGGTAGTGTGGATCAGTGAATCGATGTCTCGTTCACTCTTGGCATACAGCTTGATGTCATCCATGTACAGGAGGTGGCTGACAACTGCTCCGTTCCGTAGTCGGTATCCGTAGCCAGTCTTGTTAATGATCTCACTGAGGGGGTTCAGGCCTATGCAGAACAGCAGTGGGGACAGAGCATCTCCTTGGTAGATCCCGCACTTGATGGTGACTTGTGCTATGGGCTTGGAGTTGGCCTCTAGTGTTGTACGCCACATCCCCATTGAGTTCCTGATGAAGGCTCTTAGGGTCCCATTGATCTTGTACAATTCTAGGCATTCCAGTATCCAGCTGTGGGGCATTGAGTCATAGGCCTTCTTGTAATCAATCCAGGCAGTGCACAGGTTGGTCAGTCTGGTCTGGCTGATTGTTCTGTCTACCAGTAGCTGGTGTTTTGCGCCTCTGGTATTCTTGCCAATTCCTTTCTGTGTCCCGCTCATGTATTGACCCATGTGCCTGTTCATCTTAGCCGATATGATGCCTGACAGGAGCTTCCGTGTAGTACTGAGGCAGGTTATTGGTCGGTAGTTGGAGGGGACCGGTCCCTTCTTGGGGTCCTTGGGGATCAGGACCGTCCGGCCTTCAGTTAGCCATTCCGGGTGTCTCTCGTTAACTAGCAGCTGGTTCATTTGTGCTGCCAGACGCTCGTGGAGTGCAGTCAGCTTCTTCAGCCAGTAGGCATGAACCATGTCGGGCCCTGGTGCTGTCCAACTCTTCATACTGGAGACTCTTTCTTGGATATCTGCCACTGTGATGGTTACTGGACCCTGTTCAGGGAGGTCGCTGTGGTCTGCCCTCAGATCCTCTAGCCACTGAGCATTGCCGTTATGGGTTGCATCCTTCTCCCATATGCTCTTCCAGTATTGCTCCGTCTCCAGCCTTGGTGGTGCTGTTCTCTTATTGTTCCCTTGCCACTGAGAGTACACCTTTGCTGGTTCTGTGGAGAACAGCTGGTTTATTCTCCTGCCTTCTATCTCTCTGGTGTACCTCCTCAAGCGGCTGGCCAAGGCTGTGAGTCTTTGCTTGGCAGTTTCCAAGGCCTCAGGTATGGACAGCTTGCTGTATTTCTTAGGCACCTTATTTGTCGCACCTTTCTGCAACTCCGTTAGTTGGCTAACCTCCCTCCGTGCTACTTTGATCTTGCCCTCTAGCCTCCTTCTCCATGGAGGGTACTGCCCCTTGTCGCTGTTCAACTTGTAGCCAAGCATCTCACTGATCACTGTTGCCGTATTGTAGATGAGCTTGTTAGTGTCGGTAATCGTGGTTGTAGGTATTGCCCGTAGTGCTGCATTAACATCATCTAGCAGACCTTCTGAGGGAACTTCACGTAATCTTGGTAACCGGCTACGCGGGATCCAGGTTTCAAGCTTGGCCATGATCCTATTTTTCAGGTCAGTTCCTCTCGCACTCAACGATCCTTCTCCTATCGCACTTGGGGCTATGTACCCAATCTCGGGTGGGGGTGATGATATCTCCCCCCTGACCTGGCGTCCTGACTCCTCCTTGCCGTAGCATTTGTGTTGTACCTCGTCAATCTCTAGCTGTGAGAGCAGTCCCTTCTTTCGAATGTTGGAACACTGAGCTACTAGTTGTTTCGCCGTCATTGTGGATGTTGGGTATCGAAGAATCCATAGGTCCCTCATCCTATTCATGTAGCCCCTTCCGCCGGGGTTACTTGCATAGTAGCATTCCAACAACGCCCTGTTTTCGTAGGGGGTCTAGCCTTAGGACCCTTACTGGATACAGACGCCCCAGGCAGGAATCGAACTTGCGATCCTCTGTTCCAAAGGCGTGTAGTCTAACCACTACGCTATCCAGCTGCTATGCTATATATATGTGTGTGTGTATATATATATATATACATATATATATATATATATATACACACACACACACACATATATATACACATATACATATATATACATATATATACACATATATATATATATACACACACATATATATACACACACACACACATATATATACACACACATATATACACACATATATGTATATACAGTGGGGCAAAAAAGTATTTAGTCAGCCACCGATTGTGCAAGTTCCCCCACCTAAAATGATGACAGAGGTCAGTAATTTGCACCAGAGGTACACTTCAACTGTGAGAGACAGAATGTGAAAAAAAAAATCCATGAATCCACATGGTAGGATTTGTAAAGAATTTATTCATAAATCAGGGTGGAAAATAAGTATTTGGTCAATAACAAAAATACAACTCAATACTTTGTAACATAACCTTTGTTGGCAATAACAGAGGTCAAACGTTTACTATAGGTCTTTACCAGGTTTGCACACACAGTAGCTGGTATTTTGGCCCATTCCTCCATGCAGATCTTCTCGAGAGCAGTGATGTTTTGGGGCTGTCGCCGAGCAACACGGACTTTCAACTCCCGCCACAGATTTTCTATGAGGTTGAGGTCTGGAGACTGGCTAGGCCACTCCAGGACTTTCAAATGCTTCTTACGGAGCCACTCCTTTGTTGCCCGGGCGGTGTGTTTTGGATCATTGTCATGTTGGAAGACCCAGCCTCGTTTCATCTTCAAAGTTCTCACTGATGGAAGGTGGTTTTGGCTCAAAATCTCACGATACATGGCCCCATTCATTCTGTCCTTAACACGGATCAGTCGTCCTGTCCCCTTGGCAGAAAAACAGCCCCATAGCATGATGTTTCCACCCCCATGCTTCACAGTAGGTATGGTGTTCTTGGGATGCAACTCAGTATTCTTCTTCCTCCAAACACGACGAGTTGAGTTTATACCAAAAAGTTCTACTTTGGTTTCATCTGACCACATGACATTCTCCCAATCCTCTGCTGTATCATCCATGTGCTCTCTGGCAAACTTCAGACGGGCCTGGACATGCACTGGCTTCAGCAGTGGAACACGTCTGGCACTGCGGGATTTGATTCCCTGCCGTTGTAGTGTGTTACTAATGGTGACCTTTGTTACTTTGGTCCCAGCTCTCTGCAGGTCATTCACCAGGTCCCCCCGTGTGGTTCTGGGATCTTTGCTCACCGTTCTCATGATCATTTTGACCCCACGGGATGAGATCTTGCGTGGAGCCCCAGATCGAGGGAGATTATCAGTGGTCTTGTATGTCTTCCATTTTCTGATGATTGCTCCCACAGTTGATTTCTTCACACCAAGCTGCTTGCCTATTGTAGATTCACTCTTCCCAGTCTGGTGCAGGTCTACAATACTTTTCCTGGTGTCCTTCGAAAGCTCTTTGGTCTTGGCCATGGCGGAGTTTGGAGTCTGACTGTTTGAGGCTGTGGACAGGTGTCTTTTATACAGATGATGAGTTCAAACAGGTGCCATTCATACAGGTAATGAGTGGGGGACAGAAAAGCTTCTTACAGAAGACGTTACAGGTCTGTGAGAGCCAGAGATTTTCCTTGTTTGAGGTGACCAAATACTTATTTTCCACCCTAATTTACGAATAAATTCTTTACAAATCCTACCATGTGGATTCATGGATTTTTTTTTCACATTCTGTCTCTCACAGTTGAAGTGTACCTCTGGTGCAAATTACTGACCTCTGTCATCATTTTGAGTGGGGGAACTTGCACAATCGGTGGCTGACTAAATACTTTTTTGCCCCACTGTATATATATACATATGTATGTATATATATATACATACATATGTATGTATATATACATACATATATATATATATAGTCTGAGGGTCAGAGAAGATAAGAATAATACACCCACTAGCAGCTAAATAAAGACCCGTGGACTGCCTTAAATAAAGACTAAACTGCCAGAAAGCACAAATGTTTCAATCCTTTGAAGGCTTGAGCGGATGAAATGTGACAGCCGCCGCAGATCTTAAATCCAAACAAGTCCAATGTCCAGAGCAGCCACACCAGTTGATATATTTGCTTCAGAAATCCCAAGTTCGTCCTTTCTTGTAGTAAAGTCATCAGAACTGTCTGTGTGTGACTGAATCATGACGCTGCAGTCTCATTGACACAAAACACACGCCACCACCTGCACTCTGTAAAGATCCACTTAAACACAGAGTCGTTCATTGTAATGCACAAAGACACAAAGATTTCTGTTCACTGACAAAGCTGCTGCTGCAGTGAAAAGAGTTTTGGTGTGTTTTATGACGTTCCTTTTTTTTTTATATCAGTAACAATTATGTTTTAAATCACTGGCATGTGTTGTCAGAGTATGTTTATCATTATTACTTAATTAGCTCCCTGATTTGCTTTCCTCTCTTATCTGCCATTTTTTGTGAGTTCCCTCTTTGTTACTGCATGTTGGTTAACTTTCACTCATTTGCTAAGCACCACCACAAGTAGGAAACAGTGACCCCAAGTCACTGTTTTAAATTTGCAGGGGGATCCATTCAGAGCGCCTGAGGCTTCAATAAAAATATTGATATTTGGGGTCAGAAGAAAACAACACAATATGCTGGGTATCAATATTTTGCCCAACTTCTATTCAGTGGTGCATCACTCTTCATTTCGTGTCAACAAGAATGTGTCTGCATTATTAGGTCAGGGTTCTGTTCCCTTGCGGACTTGCACAGAGGCAGCTGTGGACACCGTGGTGTAGGGCTGCGCAATGTGACCAAAATCTCATATCCCGATATAAGAATTCTATCGTCCTGATAACGATATAAATCACAAAAATGTAACATTTTCTGTAAATTCTGTGAATCTCGGGCAGCTCGTCTTGCGGGAAATGTTTCCAGCTGGGTGTAGTGTAACTGGAGTCCAGTGTTTTAACCGATGCATGAAACTATACATTTTTAGACATAAGTTGTAAAGGCCACCGTTTTCTTTGTATTTATTACACGGCGTGCTGCGGGGAAAAGCCTGTTCTAACGTTTGAGTCTAAGGTTTATTTTTTAGCACCTGGCGGCTCTTTTTTACTTCTCATCTGTAAATAATCTGCTCTTTCACGTGATTCAGTTTATTTTGAAAAGTCGCAACAGGATCTTGAGCTTTATTGTGAAAGGTTTGTTGCTAACGCCAACGCATAAAAACAGGTGCTTGTCCGTCCCTAGTGTGGTTATGTAAAATATAAGATAAAGACAGAACTTTAAGAAATTAATATAGCCACTACAGTGACATCAAAACGATGAAAAAATATTGCCATAAACAGTTTATTTTGCGACACCACGAAACAAACGATAGCATAAAATGAAACCATAGACGTTTTTATATCGTCATCCGATATATATCGTTATATCGAACAGCCCTACCGTGGTGCTTTTATTATACTAATTTTCAGTCTAGTGGGAATATCCAAGTCATGTATTTGTAGTTTAGTGTTCTCCTGTAGCGTAGTGTCTACACTTGGTCACACTAAGGTGAAAAAACGAAGATTACATTTTGTCAAAATTGTAATGATTCAGCAAATAATTCTACTAGCCAATCTATCTGTGGTCACACCTTGGTGCCTTTTTGTATATGTCTTTGGCAACACAGAGGGACCTAACATATGCATAAGCTATAGAGATTCACCTGCATGCACTCATCCAAAAAAAGCAAACAGGGTATAGTCAGACAGCAAAGACACACCCATAAGTAAAATGCTGCTTGGTTGAAAAGCTGCCTTGAACAGTGCGGCGACATGAGAACTTGCCACAAGCAAGGAGAAAAATCATCTATAACATTACAACAACAAAAAGTGCACAGAGAATGGCTTACAGTTCTCATTTCATTGGATAAAAGTTTGCACATAAAGACTTCTACCTTCATCTTCATTGCAGGAGCTAAGCTAAAGGGCCAACATTGCCAGCTGTTGAATGCCTCCTGAAGAAAACACTGTACAAGACTGCAGTGCTGGTTAAATACTTTGAAGCTTACCAGGGCAGCGTCTGGCTCTTAAATACATGATTACGTTAGCACAACTGGACTTTGCGACAATTTAGTTCTATTACTTCACCACTAAGGGATTCGACTTAAACAGCCATGTTTCCGGGTTAATCCATATTGAAACATTCAAAACATTGAGCCTGAATAATAATTTTGGCCTCAACCGCTTTATTCAGAAGTGATCAAATCAAAAACGTGGAGGAGATAAAGGCCTCCCGGATTACACATGCAGAGTGGTTTCATCATGGAAATCAAGACCTTGAGAGACCAGCTCTACAGGAAGGTAACATCACACGAGAAAAGCCTCACATTAACAAAAGTCACAGTCACTGCTAGACATCTTCCACTGAAGACCATTATAGGAAGATATCAATTAAGAGGTCAAAGTCTACTCAGTGCAGCGGTGAAAAACCATTTCATATTGATTATTTGTAGCTTGTCATGCATTAGTATAAATGCATTAGCTATTGACGTCTCTATCTACACACCCACATGGCACAATACGACCAGGTGGTCACAGAAAGGTAAGGAGGTCAGAATCAATTAATTAGTAGCCAAGTAAACAGCTTTTACATAAGACTTTATCTTTCTGTTGATTTATTACAAGAATAACCTGTGTAGTAAAAATATGTTTCATATATTAACCATACCATTTAACAACTACTACTCTCCATTAAAGAGCATCTTGTTCTTGTTACCTCCATTTCAGACTGAGATTCATATGCAAAGGTCAGCTCTTCAGGACTTCAGAGAAATGAGAGCAATAAGTTTTCCTTAGGGGGGTAGTATTTAGAAAGCTCATTTAAAATGACTCATCGCATAATTTTGTTTTATACATTATTCACTCTGGGGGAAGACTACATCTGAACTAAGCAGTTGTAGCTGATGTTTGCTTCCAGAGAACTGGTTGCACACAGATTGGTTTTTGCTTGAACAACAACCAATTTGACCGGTAACAAATGCAACAGTTGGTTGGCCACAGCTAATGAGCGGGTTGAGCTGACATTAAATGTAAAAATGCATAGCTTCCAAACAACCAGACATGTTTGGAAGCTATGCATCTAATGGAAAGCTTTATATGCCAAATATTATCACCGCCGCTCGTGTGTGGGAGGTGTGAAGCACATCAAGCAATTATCTTTAATTGAAACAGAATCGCACCATTAAATGACTAATTTGCTTTTTACTTTTTGAAACCACACTGGCTTTAAAATAACTAGCTTGATTTGGGGGAGTTAAAGGTTATTTTACAATGTTATTCTGCCACTCTTATATGTCATGTGAGGGCAAAAATCTATAGTCAACCTATAAATCAATATTTTGACAGCTTCAGATGCTGTCCACAGGTAACACGGTTGTCAATACATTAACTTACCGAGAAAGTAGAGAAGTTTTCTCTACAAGGACATGAGAAAGCTTCATACATGCAATACAGCCTTGATCTTTAAGCATTTCCCACAAAAGCTGCAAAGGTCCTACATAGTCAGATCAGCAATTAAACGTCCATGGTTGTTCAGTCAGCTGGATTGGGTTCTTGGGCTTTGTAATATACAGAGTAAACATTAGCAGCAAAGGATAACAATATTCTGGAGTTCAGTTTAAGTTATCTGCAAAGGCTTCCAGCAAGGTGGACTTTTTTTCTTGATTCGTTTACCTCAAGCACAATTAACTTAGTCTCAGTATAAATCACTGGCACACCGTGACTGGGCACAAATATAAAATACACCACAAGCACTGAAAGAATGAACTGTTATCTAATCGTTGCATCGGCTTTTATCCTGTGGCATGAGAATGAGCCCAAAGTTGCTCCAAATGACAACCAAGAACCTTGTGGGAGTTTCAGTGCCGCTGATGCATGAAGTACTGTGTGAACAGGTGCAACAGAAAGACAGTTAGGCGAGTGGGAGGTGCTACATAAGCCCTATACAGGTTACACAAGTCATTTCATCTTGAGGGAGCTCATCTCAAGTACAAAGTAAACATTAAACAAACTAAAGGGAACACACAATATACTTTTAAAAACCTGCTTTTGCTCCCTTTTTAAATTTTCTTTTTCACTTTTTTCCACAAATGTATATGATAATCTTCAAATACTGTAAGAAGCACAATTCATCAGTTATGGCTGATTAATTAGGCTTCTATTAGTCAAGCCTAAAATAACCATTGTCAAGTGTTGGTCCACAGTACCTTGACATAATTCTGGTGTCAAAGTGACCAATTGTCTAGGTGGAAGCCTACAATGTCTCCAATCAACAGATATTAGGCAATCATATATGTGTGCCTCATTACATGAAGAAACTGAGGAATCCATATGCGTGCATTTTCAATATCTGGGATAATCAATAGCAAGGCAGTGAATCGGTGGTTCAGAGGAACATGCATGATATAGACACATTAAAGGGAAAAAGCTTCAGCCCATTCTAGTCACACAGTTTAATCACAGAAGAATCAGCTGCTCAAGCAAGATGCGATTTGTGAAAAAGCTGGACATATGCGCTTTCAGTGAGTGGGTCTGGAGGCTGACTGGGGCAACAGGGTGATGAATAATAGGAAAAAAGGCCTCCATTTTCATAAAAGCATAATTCAGCAATCATTTTCAAAACTAATTCCTTTGTTTTTATTGTGAAAAAGATTCATCTATGCCAGCACGGGAATTTATTATGCACCAAGTGACTTCATTTTTTCCACAACTTGGATAAACATTACTGTATTAACTCTAGAGTTCGTAATGTCCTTTTTCAGTTAGTGTTTAATTAAGCAGCAGGGTTCCAACCAAGTTTCTGCAACTCTTCGTCAAGCCAAAATTTTGTTTTTCGTTTTAATTAGGTCTGAAATATATCATTTCCACTTGCTCGACTAGGACCTATTCGTGCTGCTGAAAACAAATCCGGCAATAACTTACAAATGTTTTTATGTCTGGGATGAAAAGAATTTAGGGATTTAGCCTGGATTACTCGCAAAAAGAATAAAAGGGACTGTTCCCAATAAGTAAACATGGAGGTATCTTTTTAACTGCCGATATCGTCACTAAAACACTGAGCGGTTATACGTCATATCTGACCTAGTATTATTTGTTGACATTGGCAACAGAAACGGTTGCGTGATAAAAGCTATGATGAGAAGATCTGCATCTGTGTCATTTGGTGCATTAAGCTGTTATAACAGTTGCACTGTGATTGTTCCTAGCTCTAAAAAGTCAGAGTGCAACTTCAGAGCCTGTGTACATAGATACTGAAGATAAGGGGCAACTCTTTGTCCCTCCTCCAAACTCTAAATCCAGCTATAGCTGACTTTCTTACAGGTGAGCCGAAGGTTGGTTTCTGTAGGTTTACGGTTGTACTTCAGGACTTCACACAGCACCAGCTTGTTGGGGTCTTTGCGGAATGGATCGCGGAACATGGCTGCGGGGATCAGATACAGCACAAATACAGCACAAATAACATCTAGTACCACAAAGATCCTTGTTGTTCACTAGTATGTTGCTTCAACTTATTACACGCGTGACTGGTGCTGACAACATGCGATACAATTTACATCAATGTGTTTGTTTCATTATGTCAGCAGCAGACACAGAAGTTCTCCCCTTTTAAGTGGGCCCTGCTTACTAATATGAAGAGCTGCTTGGGAATCAATGCAGCAAACAGATATTTCTGCATGGCCTTATCAACAACAGACTAAAAAGGTAGATTTAAGCCACAACCAAAATTTAAGCCAAAAACACTGACCTAAATCTTGTTAAGCAGTTATTGAAAAAAACCCTAGAATCTTTATAACTGCCTGTCTATTTTAAAATGTTCCTGTTACTGAATCAGCATTATTTATGTTTGATTTTGATTGATAAGGAGATGATTCATAGCATACCATGAAATAAGAGAAATGTTATTTAGATCCACATATAATTATTTTCTTAGTCACAATAAATGTAAAAAAGATTTTGTTGAACTTTTACTCAGATTTAATCCATGGCTCGCAGAGGATAGAGTGAGACTCTAAGCAAGTTGACTTTCATCTCAAAAAACAAAACAAAAAAACATTTCCTTGAGAAGGAAACAATGTTTGCACTCTTTACTTTGTAACTACAGCAAGAACCTTATCTGCAAAAGGAAGCTCATTCCAAAAAACCCACAAAACAAACAGAGAAAGCAATTTAAAAATCCTACAAGAGGCGCATGGTCAAAAGGCTTTCAGGACTACCAAACACCATCGTGAAGTGGGACATGTGTAGCTGATTGAGAAGCGAGCCATTTCTCTGTGATGAAGACATACAGGTCTGCCGTTGCAAAGGCAAACATTCAGCTTATGCTGAACTGCTACTGAGACATGTGAGCTCCTCCTCTGGCTCCTCCCCCTATGTTTCATCCTACTACTCCACCTCTTCCACCTCCTCCTCCCTTGTCTTACATATTGCCTAGTGCTCTGATACAGGAGGCTTCAACCTATGCGGGAATTTTTCCTAGTAGTTGCTCACGGCTGAATCTGCGTGTCAGAGAGGATGACAGCGCAGCCTGCATCCAAGCAGGGTTTTCAGAAGCAGCAAGCAGGAGACTGTTGGGAGGGAAAAAGTCTGTCTGCGCAGCCCTGAGCACTGAAGAAGCTTTACTTAATTCCATTGCCAGTGGAGTTGCTATAACTTTGCAGAAAGTGTGAGGAGCTGAGAAATTACCTTTGATTTTTCAGAAGATTTTCGAGCTCACGAGTTCATCTTCAGTGAAAGAGAAGACTCTTCGAAGAGACCTTCGGCTGATCATTGTTCGTGATAACGAGGAGCTCTTTTTCAGTCATTCTCTGTGAAAAATGTCTGAACAGCATCGAGGCACCTCAGCAGTTTTGTCACATGGACGTTGACGCCAAACAGCTGTTGCATTTACCATCTTTTCTCAGAACGAAGCTGGAATATTGAGGAGCTAGAGCCTACTGCACCGATGATGCTGACCGGTCTGTTTGCATCGAAGTGCTTTGTACTTAGCAACTGATGAGGATGCGAGACAGTGTGATGACCTACCTATATTTGGCAAATGTGTTTTTCACCTCGTTGGAGAGAAGAGCACAGAGGAAAAAAGTCAACGAGAGAGAACAGGAGAGGGGAAGAGAAAGCCAACAAGAGAAAGTGTGAGGCAAACAGTCAAAGGGAAGATCTACAGAGCCAACTCTGCCAAACTGAAGACGAAGTCAAAGAAAAACAACCTATCAAACACTTGGCCACATGCCCGTTTAATGCTGGAGCATTGTGTTCGCTCGGCGCGATACAGGGTGAGTATGTATTCTGTTTGAAGTGGCTATTAGGCAGGAAATTAAAGAGCTCAGAGGAGCAGCTGTCAACTGACCCTACTTACTGTTTACTAAAGACGTATTAGAAATTCTGACATGATAAAATTTTGATTACTGAATAGCAAATGCGGCCTCAGTTACTATATTAAGGAACTGTGGAACATGTTCTGTGGCTCACAGTTGCAGAGCTGTGCAGTACATTTTGTACTGTGTGGATTTAAAACCATCATAAAAACATGGTTTAATTGACCTTAGATACACTTAAATAATTCACAAAGGGTTTGCTGGCATGTTGTGCATTTACTTAATGCAGAAGGTACAAGTAAAGTAATTCAGTTTAAAGTATCATTAAAAGTCATGGGTTTGATAAGCCAGCATCCTGACGCTTGATCTGCTGTTTTATTGGAGGCATAAAAACTTTGGGACTTGGTGGCTTTCAATGTCCTTTAATTTACTTGTTATTTTCTTAATTATTATTACTTTGCTCTTGAAACGCAAACAGAAGCTGTTATACCAAATGTTTTGTCGTGCTCGGCAAAAACATGTAAGACCAAAAAAGCAACAAATTATCACATTTGAGAAGCTAAAACGGTTTTTATTTCTTTGGTTGGAAAAAAAAAATTCTACTCAGAAATAATATTTTCTGAGATTTTTAAAACACAAAGCTCTAATAAAAAGCTACATAAAAAGAGCAATCCAGAGATTTTTCCTCTATAGGAAACTGATTTATTTTTATAGTTTTCTTTAATGAAACACAGCAAATTGTAATGGAGAAAATAATTGAGACTGAAAAAAAAAGCCTTGCTACAATTTTTCAGTCAACTATCAAATCAGTTTTCAAGCAATTATGTCAAACATCTATTAGTAAAAAGCCATCTAAGCCCATCAACTGTGACTTTGTAAAACTGAAATTAATTTTTTTCAACCTTTCATAATCTGGTGAAAATAAAAAGTTAATGTAATGGCACTCAAACAAAGGCACAGGTATTTAAAGACGAAAGTGGGTGGGCTGATCAGTGGGATGATCTCAGTGAAGTGTCTATGATCCACCCGCAGCTTTATTTAACCTCACACCATAACCCCACTGGCGTCATCTTAATGAGCAGTTCCAGGGAAACAAACCAAGCACCTGTAATGCTTTGTTTCCTATTTGTGCTAACCAGACAGTACATAATTGGCCTCATTCCTCTGCTTTGACGCCAGTCTCTTCCAGCGTACATGGCAAATCTAGTATCTATAACAACACCGGAACATACATATTAATGGAATGATTGGGACTATTAATCTCAGTTAGGAAATCATCCTTGTGTGTGTCAATCTGGTTAGCCGAATCACAGAAGCTCTAATGTGATTTCCTTTTGTTTCATTATGATTGAGCTTTGATAGAGGCCCATTAGCAGCCTTGGTAAACTATGGCTGCGGGGGAGCAGGATTGATCCTTGTGTTAATGTGTACAGATAGATGACAGTGTGAGGATGTAAATAACTGGGCAGTAATTTCCCAGTCATACAGGCGCATGGACTCACATGTACAGAATAAGGGAACTGCATCATTGGTTCATTTCTCCTAGCAACAGAATAATCAACCTCCAACGATGTGAGGACTAAAACTGACTCTGTAAAGCTAAAAAAAAAAAAAAAAAAAAAAAAAGAAGAGGAAAAAAAGAAAAGAATTCTTGAGAATTGAAAGCAACTTAGTAGATTAAAATTCAACAAATGCATCTGTTGTTCACCTTATTCATGACCGAGGTGATGAAAACCTTTCTGCACAAAAGAAGCTTTAGAATGAACTGCTCGCAAAATATCTCAAGTATCAAAAGCACCAAGGTTTCATCCTTGAAAAGTTACCTCACTCTGGAATCTGCAGTCATGAAAAGGGTCTGTTGTCTCCTGACGCATTGGAAGCACTGGATGTTATAGAAGGTGTAATCAGAGTCTTTCAAAACACATGAATGCTAAAAGCACTTGGGATGTTTGGACAAGCAGGAGGGCTACATAATAGCCATTTGTCAGGCCACAAACAACAGAAATCAGCTCGACCTTCAATTCAAATCAAACAGTCTGTTTACATAATTTCCCTGTTGGGCTCCATTTTTCATAATCACACCAAGTAGAGGTTTTAATAGAGCTTTTGCAAACACAAAGTCAGGCACTGTATCTCCCAACAGCTCAATTATATATGTTTAAACAGACTGGCAAAGGAAATTCACCAAATGTCTACAGGTCTTTATCAGGGCTGCGCTAAATTTTCCAGTTGGATTTTGGGCGTGTGCTTGAATTTGTCCAGCATGCATATATCCATGCTGAGAGATGAATCACTGCAGCAGCAAATGCATCTGGACACATAAAAAGTCCAAATGAAATCTAAACAGCCTGAAGTGATACAAATAGAGACTATATCAAGAGCAAGGAAAGCTCTGAATCTCTGAATGTAAAGAAACGCACTGGTGCATATATGTGATATAGATACCATATTTCATTATCAGGAAATAATGATAATAATAATAATTATTATTATTATTCTGTTCTTATTAGCTAAATACATCAGATGAACAAAAACACAATAACTAAGCCAAAATATATAAGCAAGTACACCCTTACTTCTTCCATAGTAATTAAGAGGGTAAACAGCAGCTAAAAACCCAAGAGCTACAATCTGAGTACAATTAGAAAAAGACCAAAAAAAAGTATAGCTTGTCTGGAAGTGCAGCCAGAAGCAAACGAAAATGGAAGCACAGCATAGTCTGCATCTGAACAAACCACAAGACTTATAGAACAATGTCCTTTGGACAGACAAGACCAAGGTGGAGATGTCTGGCCACAGTGCACAATCCAACATTTGGCAAAAAACAAAGCACAAACTCCTCATAACAACTGTGAAGCATGGTGGTGGAGGGATAATGATATGGGCTTGTCTTGCACCCTGGGCGCTTTGCATTGAGTGGACCATGAACCTTTCTGTATTATCAAAGTATTCTCTAACCAAATGTGATTGGATGCAAGACAGTGTGATTGGCCAATCTGACCAACAACTAAAGCTTGACCTATATTGGGCTGTGCAACAGGATAACTGTCCTGAGCAAACCATCAAATCTCCATCAGAAAAAGAATCAAAGAGATCCAATGGTCCAGTCAACATCAACCAAACCCAATATCCCCAGACCTGTTGTTGTTCAATAAACGTAATATTAAACTTACTAAGGTTGGACTTAAATTATTTTAGACCCAAGTAAGGGTCGGATTAATTTGATGATGATGGATAAACCTTGAAAGAGGGTGCACTTTCTATTTTAACATTACATAATACCAACTTTTCAGTTGATCAAGGAATCCTTGTTTTAGATTAAAAAAAACAAAAAACACACTTCCACTCATTAAGATTCAAGAGCAACTACATGAAAACTTCCCTCAAACGGTTTTGAAACATTCCATTATGTAACACTGTAGGTTCTGACAGCCGTGCCTCAGTGAGAATTATAATTATAAAACTGGCCTCTAACCTGTCCAACTGTTGACTCATTTTAAGAAGACGCTCACTGCATATCTCCATCTGGCAGCGATGTCAAGAAAAAGTAGCTGCCAAAATTAAAAGGGTAATTTTATCTTTTCCGAGTCATTTCTTTGTCCCAGTAGTGGTGTTAAAGGTGCTGACAAAACTATTTACACTACTCAGGACAGGAAGAGGAGCTAATGACAGTGATTTATTTTTTTCCACGCAGCCTTCCTTCCGCCTACATTCATTTCTCGGCTGTTTTGCTTGACGAACAACACTCCCTTTCTTCGGTTCAGTAAAGTGGTGATTTATTTTTGTGATTTACAGCAGCCCGACTTACAGTGATAAGTTATACATCACATAGAGGCACAACTTGTTATATTTTCAGCTTTCTATGTCAACACAGACGGCAAATTCAACTAAAGTGCAGATACTCAAGAATCGTTTGCAGGCAATGACTGCCTAAAGCCTGGAATCCACGAACATAAAAAAGCAGATTTCCTCCTTGACGATATTTTGCGAGGCCTTTACAACCGCTTCTTTGTGGATCTCTCTGTCTTTCATTTTGACTTCACATACATTTCAGTATATTTTAGTTAACTGTTCTTCTGTACAAGTGCTATTTTGCAGGATTTGACCAAATCTGACCAAAAGAATATGTGACTATACTTTAAAATTCATCAGCGTTTTTTTATTGGAACCTTTATTATCTCTTGTGATTTCTTGATCTTGTGATCTTTTGTGGATTTCTAAAATAACCTTCTTTTTCTTAGAACATACCAAGCTCTTTATTTTCCAATTCCTACTGTTCCCGCCATCTGCCTGATGGTTTAGTTTGGTTTTTGGAGCTTAGGACTCGCCAGTTTCTTTCAAGAGTTACAAACTTTCAGATTTAAAAAACAATAACAACAAAAAAAAGGTCAAAATTATACTCTATGGAATAAGGTATAGAGACAACTCTGAGAGTCAACGGCGTGAACACACAAAATCTGGGTAGGAGAATTTTTTAATGAATCATATAAACACAAGATTTGACAGAAAGTACATCAAGTACTGGAAATTGCCCCATTATTAATGCCAAAACATCAAACTATTCTACATGGATATATTATGGACGGCAAAGTTTTTCTGTGAGCAGAACAATTTGTGTTTTAGTCACATTATTGCTACAAATAAATGTATCCATAATAACAATTGCAAGGAGAACAGAAGCCTCAGCATGTCTTCACTCAACAGTACACACACACAAAGCGCTCTGCAACATCACATTTCATGTATTTTGCTACATATTTTGCAGTTATATAACATATTGGAATGTCTGTCAAAGTACCCTTATTAACATGACTCAGACAGATCTGAAACATGCTTGAAAAATGTCTGAATAATACATTGTGTTGTGCAAGAAGCCTGGAATTTGCAGAAACTGTCTGTTGTCAGTTGGTGACTGTGAGTCAGACTCTTCCCCTGACCTCTGAAAAATACCTGCAATCTCACACAGCCTGTAGAAAAAAAAAACAGTACAAGCACTCATGCACAGCGAGTAGTACTAGTAGGTTTATTAATTCAGTGAATTAGTGTTTTGTGATCGTCTACAGCAGGTCAGCTGTTAGAAGTCCCAATCTGGATAAATCCTCTGCCCCACCTCAGCTGTCAGATTTATCCAGTAAACAGCTGACGCAGCAACAAAGGCTTCACATACTTTCCATCAATTTATGATGGAAGATGATGCTCTGATATCAAAACATATTAATTCTCCTTCATTTATTCTGCCTCTCCCTGCTCTGAACTGTCATGCTGTTTCTTGAGTGAAACACACCAGTAACTTATTCATCTGATCCCCTCGTTTGTGACCCACTCGTGTGCACCGCTTTCAGAAATTCGTGCTGGTCGTAATTAACTGACTGTTTCGGTTTGTGCTAATAGATTTCTCCGAGAGCTTTCCACTTTTGCTTTTTTCTGATCAGGGCCTCACACTGATTTGCTCAAATATGTTTTGGCACTTGAAACAACTAGGGATCGAACCAGCATCCCCACACTCTCTGGACAACCTGCTGTACCTCCACAGTCATTTACAACAACAAAATCTTGCTGTTTTCTCCAATAAATGTCAGGAATATCAGGAAAAACAATCCACACCCACTCATATATTTAAACTGTTTTGTTTTGGGTTGCCAAATGTACTCAGCTCCTATAGAGGAGATCACAATATTATTTGCTCTCATCATGTAGAGTATAATGTACTTGATGAGAAAACAAAACATCTACTTGATTAAAATGTTGTTTAAAAAAAAAGAATCAGCTCACGTCTAACGCCTCCATCACACTGTAGGTAAAGCTCTGCTCTCGACCCGTCTGCCCTGGGATTTCGAATCTCGTAAGAATTGCAAGGTGCATAACAAAAGGTTGAGAAACACTGCTGCAGGCCATTTCTCTCTTGAAATACATAGAAGTACTTCCGACCTGTACATTCTGTCAAATCTTGTTAATAAAGCAAACAAAATACCTCAACACCCTTACAAGATAAATAAATAAAGTCCACAATAAGTATTTTGTGAAAAGCAAAGCGGAAACAGGTGGTTTTTATAGTGAATTCCTGTTTTCATGGCTACCTTAATTGGCCAGAAAAACTACTCTTAAAAGCATCGCCGCCCACGTACAATTAAGTATCCTCTAAAGAGCGGCAGCCTCTTGCTGTATGCCATGACTAATCTGGCAATGTGGGCAAAACACAGAGACGAGAGATCGGAGTCAAACAACTCACAAGAGCACCTTTGGCATTTACACTACAAGAGAAGGAGAGAGAGCGACACGGCGCTGCAACACTCCAACTTTCTAATGGCGTGAGGAAAAAAAACCCCACAATCCTACAAAAACAGTTCACTGCTGAAAACACTCACCCGAAGTTAAAAATGGCCTCATGACTTTCCCCAAAAGCATCAGCCTGCACAGTTCAATCAGTGTGAATGCCTGGATACTCAACTGAAAAACATAACTGACAGAAGACATGCTACTTGGAATAATGTGCCATACTCGGCGAGCTCTTGATTAGTAACATGTGCGATGGAATTCGGCTAATTAGAGCTTGGAACCAAAAATAAATGAGGATGACTGATGAGGTTTGTCAAACATGAGTTTCTGATCATCATTGAATTTGTGAATTTTCAAGCCAGAAATTGCAATAACTAGTCTTCAGCCCAGAATGTTGTTAAAACCAGTTAAAGCAGCACCATTTCATTTTGTTGCCAACTGTGGCAACACAATGCTGAAGTAAAACACTGGAATTCACAAAACAGCTGCCAATTTATAAATCCAGCATGCTGAGGAACAAATTAAGATTTATCTTAAGTGATGTTTCTTACCATCTGATAAATGGGAGTCCAGTATTTACAGGCCTCCTATATTTGTAGCTGTAAGAAAGAGACAGACCATACAGCTAAAGCTACAACAGTTACCCAAAGACTTCATTTTTATAAGCTACACCTGTCATAATAGAGATCATTTTAAGCCTATAAATATTGGTAAGTGCAGCTTTAGCACCATGTAAGACAATAAAGTCATTTACATGACATAAAAAAGGGGAAATGTAATCATCTGCATGACTGCTTAGCTTTCATTAGTTAAACCAAGTGCAATGTGTTGGTGTGACCCTACTTTGAATAATGGCATCTTAATGACCATATCACATCCTACTGCTCCAAAAGTTTAAATGATCTAATGTTTGATGACTTTTTTTAGACTTCCACAGCAAAACAGTAATTTATCCAGTCAAGTACTCTGCCACCTGCAGCAGTGTGTTATGCAACGTACTCAGTCAAGCTGACAAGAGACTGGAAGTAGAAGGAAAGCAAAGTGCAGGGAGATTTGTACTTTAGCATTCCTGCCAGAAATGTGTAAGAGGAAGGAAGCTAAGCAAAGTCAAATTCAGAATAACCTTTATTATCCCTTATTGAGGACAAAAGAAGAAGTGTCAGGCCTAAAAGCCTGTCTACAGAAGATGAACAGAATCTAAAAGTCATGTTCTTTAGAAAGAAGAAAAAAAATCCAGCAAAGACCTGACACCAGACCTGAAAGATGTTCATCCATTTACTGTTCATCGAAGCCTCATAAGAAATTCTCTCGGTGGAAAAGTGGCTGTCAAAAAGCCATTCTTCAGGATGGGAGGCAGGGGGAAAGGCTGACATATGTCAAATGACACAAGAACTAGACTGAAAATCAGTGGCAACCTGTCTGACGGAGTGATGAATCCAAATTTGATATTTTTAGTTTAATATGTCGATTAGGAGGTCAAAAGAGAGTTACAACAATGAGTGTTTCCTGTAAAAAACAGATGTTTTGGAGACTGTGTCATGGTTTACCTAGTGATGTTGGGGATCCAATCTAATGTTACTGAAAATACAGTCAGATTTTAATCTACCATGCAATACCATCTGGAAAGCATCTGATTGACAGTGGCTTCATTTTTCAGTATGACGGTGATCACAAACAGTCATGCACTGGCCTCCCAGAGCCCAGACCTCGACATTAATAAAGCACCGAGGGATCTTGATAGAACAGAACAAGAGGCAGCCAGCATCCAAAGAAGAGCTTTAAATGTCCTTCAAGAAGCCTGAAGAACTAATCCCGAAGACTACTTAAAGAAATGACAAAAAAGCTTGCCTAAGAGAGTTCAGGCTGTGCTGAAGAATAAAAGTGGTCATATCAAATACTGACTTTGAAACTCAGAGTTATACTGCATTTCCATTTATATCTGCAGAAGTTTCATAAAATCGCTAAATCACTAAGTCCTAACAAAGAAGAACAAGAAAATAACACCCTTGATTCTTCTGTATTAGACTCTGCGCTGATTTTCAGGCAGTCTTGGATAAATCAGCAAAGTATTCTTTAGAAGAATACTGCCATATAAAAACAACCTAGATATATACTGGTCACATAATACATACTCCATGTAGAGATGTGGTTAAAGCTGTGAAAGAGTTCACTGAAGTGGAAAAGAGGCACTGAGTCATAGCTAACCATAGAATTTAACACCACTACAACAGTGTCAAATGTTAGCAGGATGTATGATTGATTCTTTAAATGCATGGAGTAATCATGTTTCGTCTCTTACATTCAGAGCGCCTAGAAAGAGGTTTGCATCCACAACATGAAATCCAGTTTTTGTAGCAGGCTTGAAACAGAGGCAATCCCTGAAATATGTATTAGTATATATTTCTGGTAGTGTTTCCAACGACACATCACAGATCAACCAGCATTACTGAAAAGTAGACGATTACAGATACGCCTCTTCAACTTGTTTCATGTCGTTTTCAATTTCATCAGCGTCTAAAATTGACGGACATAACTTGAAGAAAAAAAGAACAACCCAAGCCAAATTCTTTCTTGAACCAGTAGTCCAGACTGTGACGAGGGTGAATCAGCTCAGTTAATCAGTACCCATGGCATATCTGACGGAAGCAGAAAAAACATGACAGTAACTGTAAAAAGAAAACTTTTTTTTTAAACTTCAAACTGCCAAATCACCAGGGAGGGATTTGTCACCGCAGAAAGCCTAACGCAAATAAAGCTCAAGAAAAGGAGATGAAGATGTGCCATGAAAACCAGAATGTTGGCAGACGTTTCAGGTCATGATTACTGATTTCAATGCCATCAGCCTGGGAATAGTCAGGATGTTTACAAGGCAAGACAAGCTGCTCACTGAAACTCAAAAAAATTACTGAGCTATGGTAACCTGCTTGTACCTCAAGCTCATGATGCTGCCAAATCTACACCAGTCACAGTTAATTAATTACCAGAAAGCCAGCAGGAATTCAAAACAAGTATGAACTATTTTGTGATTTATGTTCAGGAGCTGGGAAAATGAAAAAAAAAAAATGTTCCTAAAATATTTCTAGACTGTTTTTAGATGTTTGCATATACTCAGCATGTCATGCTAATTCGGGCATTGTAATGATATCTTTGAAATGTTCTTTTTCCAAGGTGCAATGTGCAACATATATCTTTAATGACAACAACAACAAATTGGGTTCAAACATTTGAATTTATTTTGAATTTTCTCTAATACACAAGGGCTTACAAGTACAGTGGGGCAAAAAAGTATTTAGTCAGCCACCCATTGTGCAAGTTCCCCCACCTAAAATGATGACAGAGGTCAGTAATTTGCACCAGAGGTACACTTCAACTGTGAGAGACAGAATGTGAAAAAAAAAAAATCCATGAATCCACATGGTAGGATTTGTAAAGAATTTATTCCTAAATCAGGGTGGAAAATAAGTATTTGGTCAATAACAAAAATACAACTCAATACTTTGTAACATAACCTTTGTTGGCAATAACAGAGGTCAAACGTTTACTATAGGTCTTTACCAGGTTTGCACACACAGTAGCTGGTATTTTGGCCCATTCCTCCATGCAGATCTTCTCGAGAGCAGTGATGTTTTGGGGCTGTCGCCGAGCAACACGGACTTTCAACTCCCGCCACAGATTTTCTATGGGGTTGAGGTCTGGAGACTGGCTAGGCCACTCCAGGACTTTCAAATGCTTCTTACGGAGCCACTCCTTTGTTGCCCGGGCGGTGTGTTTTGGATCATTGTCATGTTGGAAGACCCAGCCTCGTTTCATCTTCAAAGTTCTCACTGATGGAAGGAGGTTTTGGCTCAAAATCTCACGATACATGGCCCCATTCATTCTGTCCTTAACACGGATCAGTCGTCCTGTCCCCTTGGCAGAAAAACAGCCCCATAGCATGATGTTTCCACCCCCATGCTTCACAGTAGGTATGGTGTTCTTGGGATGCAACTCAGTATTCTTCTTCCTCCAAACACGACGAGTTGAGTTTATACCAAAAAGTTCTACTTTGGTTTCATCTGACCACATGATATTCTCCCAATCCTCTGCTGTATCATCCATGTGCTCTCTGGCAAACTTCAGACGGGCCTGGACATGCACTGGCTTCAGCGGCGGAACACGTCTGGCACTGCGGGATTTGATTCCCTGCCGTTGTAGTGTGTTACTGATGGTGACCTTTGTTACTTTGGTCCCAGCTCTCTGCAGGTCATTCACCAGGTCCCCCCGTGTGGTTCTGGGATCTTTGCTCACCGTTCTCATGATCATTTTGACCCCACGGGATGAGATCTTGCGTGGAGCCCCAGATCGAGGGAGATTATCAGTGGTCTTGTATGTCTTCCATTTTCTGATGATTGCTCCCACAGTTGATTTTTTCACACCAAGCTGCTTGCCTATTGTAGATTCACTCTTCCCAGTCTGGTGCAGGTCTACAATACTTTTCCTGGTGTCCTTCGAAAGCTCTTTGGTCTTGGCCATGGCGGAGTTTGGAGTCTGACTGTTTGCGGCTGTGGACAGGTGTCTTTTATACAGATGATGAGTTCAAACAGGTGCCATTCATACAGGTAACGAGTGGGGGACAGAAAAGCTTCTTACAGAAGACGTTACAGGTCTGTGAGAGCCAGAGATTTTCCTTGTTTGAGGTGACCAAATACTTATTTTCCACCCTAATTTACGAATAAATTCTTTACAAATCCTACCATGTGAATTCATGGATTTTTTTTTCACATTCTGTCTCTCACAGTTGAAGTGTACCTCTGGTGCAAATTACTGACCTCTGTCATCATTTTAAGTGGGGGAACTTGCACAATTGGTGGCTGACTAAATACTTTTTTGCCCCACTGTATATGAACTGAGAGGTCAACACCCTCTCGGTCCATGGTAGAGTTCCTTTAAACTGGTCGTCTTCCTGGCAGGAACCGGGCTTTTAAGCACAGCTCAAAGATTTTCAATACAATTGAGATCAGGGTTTTGGGAAGGCCATTCCAGAAGCTTAATGTTGGCCCACGTTATTCCTTCCAAAACCAGTTATGATGTGTGTTTGGGATCATTGTTCTACTGAAACAACCAACTCTGTGCTATCTGACATGAGACTGAAGAATTTCAAGGCAATCCTTTTTCTTCATTATTCCATGCACTTTGTGCAATGTACCAGTACCACTGGCAGCAAAGCAACCTCAGAGCATGATGATATCGCCACCATGCTTACAGCTGGTACAGTGCCCTTAGGTTTAAAACAGGGGTGGGGAACTCCATGCCTCAAGGGCCGGTGTCCTGCAGGTTTTAGATCTCACCCTGGGTCAACACACATGAATCAAATGATTAGTTCATTACCAGGTCTCTGGAGAACTTCAAGACATGTTGAGGAGGTCATTTAGCCATTTAAATCAGCTGTGTTGGATCAAGGACACATCTAAAACCTGCAGGACACCTGCACTTGAGGCCTGGAGTTCCCAACCCTTGTTTTAAAAGGTTGCCCTTTAATCCTTCAAAAATACCTTTTGTCCTTGTAGCCAAATCATTTCACTGTGGTGTTCCTGCAGTTTCCATTTCATGGCAGGCTTGAGTGTTTGTGGTTTCTGGTTTGTTCTTAAACCAATTTCCTCTCCTTTGAGGGTGACTGTCTGAGACTTCTTCTAGACCAGGGGTCTCAAACTCGCACCCCGGGGCCACTTGCAGCCCACATCACCCCTACTTGCGGCCGTATATTGACCTGAAGAAATATAATGCAATTTGGCCCTTGAAGTTACTTTTTTTGTTAGCGAGGAATTGTTTGTTGTTGAGTGCAATGTTAAAATAATTTCTTTAAAAAGCAAAAAATTATTTAATATGAAGTAGGGCTGCACAATTAATCGTTAGAAAATCGCAATCTCAATTCATACTTATGTGCGATCTCATTTCCAAATGACAACGATTTTAAAAAAATTTTTAAAAAAGAAGACGACGATTGTACCGCATTTTGATCCGGGACGTAATCTGCATGAAAACAAGCGCTCACTCTTCCTGCTCAACAAATGACAAGGGCGGAGCCTTATACCACGTGATACAGAAGCTGGCTGCTAAAATTAGCAGGGAAAAAACAACGGAGAGCACGTCAGGGATGACGAGAAAGTGACAGGAGAAAATCCGTCCCGGTCAACCACCCAAACACCAATAACGGGAACCTTATACAGCGCTTCCCTATACCCGTCGAACTCCCGCAGGCACAAAGAAATTACGGAGGCTATTACTTATCACCTGACCAAAGATATGACTCCCGTCAACACTGTGCAAAACGAGGGATTTAGGAAAATGATGAACACCCTAGACAAACGCTACACAGTGCCATCCCGCAACTATTTTTCTATTGTTGCACTACCTGCTCTATACACGCAGCGTCGAGCAACGATGGAGATGGTACAACATTTTGCGGCAACGACAAAATGTGAGACATTTGTTGTTTTTATGTTTATTTATTGTTTTTATGTTCAGTCTCAACTGTTACGAAGTTGATGTGCAGTTAATAAGTGCAATAAATATTTATAATGGAAAATAAAATCGTGAGAGAATCGTGATCTCAATTCTAAGCAAAAAAAAATCGTGATTCTCATTTTATGCAAAATCGTGCAGCCCTAATATGAAGGCAATATGAGCAGAGAGTGCAAACATGTTCAGGGATTGCATATTAGTTCAGTCAGAGAGTTTGTGTAAAGAGAACAATTTTCAATAGCAGTCAAAAACTAATATGTCTGCATTTTTATTTTGTTAAATACGAACAAAATTATAGCAGAAGTGCTGCCACTTGTACACGTGTGCCACGTACATACAACTGGTTAGAAAAAGGCTCCAAGAGATCTTCCCAAAATGTGTAAATCTATGGTCCTCTTTCTTAGATTTTCAATGAGTTCTTTGGACTTTCCTATTGCTCTTATTGGTCAGTCCAGCAAGTGCTGTCAAACAAATCCTTTATTTGCTGGCAAAGAGAAACTATCACTTATACTCAGTCCTGATAACTAAAGTTAACAGGCCTTGTCAAGTTAGAAGACATTGTACTACCTTCATGCAATACTAACTGAAAGATATGAGTGAATGCATATATTTGAGCCTGTATGCCTTCTGAATTCACTAAAACTATATGCTGTGCAATCATTCCAAGAACAGTTTAAAGAAATCATTAAAATCCCAAAATTGTCATGACATCCATGCCCATGATGAGTCTTAAACTTCTGACTACAACTATAAACAATCTTGAATATTAAGCTAAACGTGACAGCTCGACACTGGGGCTGAGAATCAGGGAAATATCTGAAAAAACTTGAGATCTGCTCTTATTAAACTGAACTTCCCTAACTATGATCCTTGGGGGAAAGAAACAGCAACAGAATCAGAGACTGTAGAGAGCCCAGGGGCCCCGACACTGACCACTGAGGCTGAAATTAGCAAACAAGACAAACAAGGATCCTCCATGCAGCTATCTGACAGCAATGTCCATACAGAGCAATTAAAGTCCCTAAGGACAGCAGCAAACATTTCTAGCTAATTAGGAAACGGAGGCAACTTTGGAAAACTACAACTTGACTCAGTGGAGTATTTGCACTAAGTCTACAACACACACGAAAGGTCAACACTCTTTAGAAAAACTGAGTCAACATTTATTTGTGCCAAGTGAAGCGTGATGGTGAAGCATCAAATAAAAACGTAAAAAACTGACTGATTGTTAATCACTTAAGCTTCTAGAACAAAGTCAAAGGTAAAACCCATCCCTCCTGTTGTGGGCTGTATGAGCTTTGCAGGTGTGGCTAGTAAAACAAACATCCTCCTCCAACATCTTGTGGTCACATCTTACCTGCTGAGGCCAGCAACACATGAAAGTCTGTTCCTCTCTGAGTAGGCGTGTCATCATCCGGCTCTGGCCTCTCCGACTCCTTGTACCGGTCCCAGTTTGACTCCAGCTTCCTCCTGGAGAACACCTGTGTGCTATCATCGTCCTCCTGATAACTGTCCCCTTCATCTTGGTCCTGAAGGAGAACATTGCAGGGTATACAATGACCAATATGACACTCAAGAAAATCAGAAAGCAGAATCAGACAAGAAATCTTAAGAATAGCTAGATAAAATAAATCTGTCAGCTAAGAGACTCAAGTTGAGCGTCCTCTGATCCAAATTCTTATACGCAACAGAAGAACATCTTAATCTGAAACATACTTTTATCCACCTGTTCATTTTAACCAATTTAAATGGAGTATTGGTGAGCTGGGTTAAAGAAAATGATTAACTTAGGACAGAAATAAACAATACTCTGAAAATTTCTTGCATCCATCTTGCTACAACATTTTTATATGTAGCACATCCATCGGCCACTTCATTGGGTACACCTATTCAACCTGTTCAAGGCAAATGTAAAAATAATAGAGCAAAGAATGTCAAACTGTATAGCAGCCTCCCACCAGCAAACTGATGGCTGCATCCAGTAGAATAACAAACTGTCTCACAAACCCAAAATCATCTCAAAGAATTAAAGCAGTTCTGAATTAAATCTAACCCAGTTCCAGAATACGTAACAAAAAAAAGAAAACAAAAACACCTAAAAAAGTGATTTTATATTGCAGTGGGATTTGGGGACCATTCCTTTGTAAACCAAAAAAAAAAATTATAATAATTAGGAGAAAAAAGATTTTGAGCTGGAAAAAATTTTGGCAACTATTTCTATAATTACCATTTCAAGAACAAATGCCAACTTCATTCAAACTCTGGCACTTTGAGGATTTTCTGAGTTTCTATTTCTAGTCAAAGTAATTTAAATATCTGTTTATTTTTAAGATGTCACCTGTGCTTTAGGAAAATAACACAACTAAACTATTAATTTAGGAAGTAAGCAACAATAAATTAATACTGAAAGTACTCTTTTATTAGCAAACTGCAGGAGGACTGCCTAAACACACAGATCCCAAACATGTTTGCAAATTCCTGACAAATGTGCATAGAAACATCCATTTCAATTGAATTTCTCTGCAAGTATTTTTTTTCCTCCAGTACCAGAAGAGACTTTTCAGAGTCTGTTATGGGTTTATTGGCTAGGGAATGTATGTAAAGCACAATATTTAGATTTTAAATCCTGGTTTCTGTGAATAATTTTTGTGTTATAGATCACAATGCAAAAACAAAAACAAAAAACAAAAAAACAGTCTGGAAAGAAGTCTAATTGTTCTAACTTTTAAAAAGTCTAAACTGCATACCTTTAGTACTGTCACTATGATTTTCCTGCAACAGAAATAATAATTCATTTTGTGCTTCACAAATTGAAAGACAATTTTTTTAAAGTGTTCATTAGCACATAGCTCTTATTTATAATTGGTAGCTAAGCGTCATAATTGGGTGAAGGTATAAACAAAGAATAAACATCACTGCCAAAACTGAACTCATTAAGTTTGCCTGAGTAACGCATTTATCCCCGCTATCTCACACATCTGCAAAAAAAATCTTTTCATAATACTGCCATGGAAAAACCGTGCTTTCTTCTGAACAAGATCATCAAAGAGCTATGGATGCACCAAAAAAACAGAGAAAGTATTTAGTATTTTTAGTATTTATTTATTTATTGTCATTGTCAAGAACAATGAAATTGCGTTTGGGGCTTCCATACAACCCAAAAAAAAGAAGAAAATAATAAATACCCCTTAAAACCCAAGTGTACATATTTAACCCAGTGTGACTCCAATGCAATAAGACAATCCTTAGCAATAATGTTCGTAGAAATTCAGACAAAGACCTGAGAAACATGACAAAATACAACAATGCAACCCATTCAATATTATTGTACTGTGAGATATGATATCAGATATGATAGTTATCTATTTAAGAAAGAGGGGGGGGGGGGCAGGAGGGGGAAGAGAATAAAGATATGATGCACCAATGCAGACCAGTTCATTGCTATTAAGAAGTTGGATATGGTTATTGTCCGTGAGAGGGGGGCAGAGAGTTCAGGAGCCTCACAGCCTGTGGATACAGGCTGTTGGCCAGTCTGGATGTTCTGGCCTGTATAGACCTGTACCTTCTCCCTGAGGGCAGCAGATGGAAAAGGTGGCGCGCAGGGTGATGTTGGTCCCGCAGGATACTGTGCACCCTCCTCAGACAGCGAGTGGGGAAGATATTACTGATCTCTGGCAGACTTGTTCCAATAATTCTGCCAGCTTCTTTCACCACCCGCTGGAGTGCTTGCTGATCGGCCTTGGTGCAGCTGGGGAACCACACTAGAAATCCATACGTCAGAACGCTGCTGATGGCACAGTTGTAGAAGTTCAACATCAGAGATCTGGGAATGTGTGCGCTCCGCAGTCTCCTCAGGTAGTAGAGGCGCTGTTGGGCCTTCCGTACAACTGAGGTGATATGGTTGCCCCAGGACAGGTCCTCGGTCACAGTTACCCCCAAGAATTTAAAACTGCTCACCCTCTCCACCGCCTCACTGCCAATGAAGAGAGGCAGATGGTTGTTATGACCCCTCTTCCGGAAATCTACAATGATCTCCTTGGTCTTTTTGGTGTTTAAGACCAAGTTATTGTCGTGGCACCATGACTCTAGTTGTTGCACCTCTGTCCTATAGTTTGTCTCATCATTGTTGGATATAAGTCCGAGCACTGTAGTGTCATCTGCAAACTTAACAATGAGATTGGACGCGCAGGAGGAAATACAGTCATGGGTGAAGAGAGTGTATAGCAGAGGGCTCAGAACACACCCCTGAGGGGCACCGGTGTTGACCACAAGGGTGGAAGAGGTGTTCTTACCCACTCTGACACTCTGTCTACGGTTAGTGAGGAAGTCCACAATCCAGTTGCACAGAGAGGAGTTAAGTCCCAGTTGGTGGAGTTTGGGACGGAGTTTGTATGGCTGGATGGTATTAAAAGCCGAGCTGTAGTCTACAAAGAGGAGCCGTGCATACAAAATGATTGCAATCAAGAGCTCCAACGAACCAAGGGAGATTTTGATGACTGTAATCACAGAGCCCCTATTGTTTCTCTTCTACTGCTGTAGGTACCACAGCAGGGGCATTAACTGTCTGAACATCCCAGTGGAAAAACAACTGCAGCCTCTAGGGTCATATCGACAGGCAGATTGTAAAGTGACAAAGTTAAATTGCTGTGGGAAAAATTTCAAGAGCTTGATCAAAATGTTGACACATGTAAAAGGGCTCAGTGTAGCTCTATACAGTGCATGCTGGTAGGATTTATTAGATGACGATAGCACGAACAACAAATAATAAGCATGGATGGATTTAGCTTATATTTGCACACTTCTCATGTCAGCTAATGCATATTGACTCGAAACTTACTGTGAGTTTGCACATTATTTCAATACATAGCTATATTTCAAAGTTTGCACCAGCTGCTGGGATTGTTTTGCTCAGACTAACTATAACACTGCCTAACTATCACCCTGAAATGAGTTTTAGTTAGGCCGAATTGAAGAAGTAATCCCATGTAGCTTTGCAATAGCATCTGTGAATGTGTGCGTCAGCGCAGTGACGTAAACTACAGGATTCAAAAATATTTTTCAACAAAGTTTAGGACTAACGTAAGGGGACTCGGATTCCCTGCTCTCTCTCACCCGCTGATGGAATTCAGCAGCATGGGCGCCTCCTCCACGTCCACGGCCGCGATGATGTTCTCGTTTACCCCGCCCGCGGTGGTGGCCTCCTCTCCCTCGGCGTTCACCACCAAAACTGTTGCCGTCGTTTCCACCGCGGCCACCTCTTCTCCCACTGCCTCTGGTTACTCTACCTTCCATTACTGTCAACAGTGGCCGGACAGCTGAGCGTGTGACGCCTCACAGTTGAAATGGGTGTTACACCCAATGATATCCCACGGCAAAATTGTTTTGATTTGATAGTTCCGGGCCTCAATTTGGCTAAATGAATATCTATCAGTACCATATAAAAATAATTAACTTTTCACGTTTGAATGTTTTATATATTCTTAATGAAGAAACTCTATGTCAACTAGAACTTATAAGCAAATAAATACTGCATATATTATTATATTATATGTATTATAATATATAGTATTATTATTATTATTATTATTAATGACATATAGAATTTTATAATACATTACATGCACACACACATATATAATGATGAACCTAATGTTTTATTCTACCGTATAAATATTATACTTAGATTACAATAAATCTGTTACGCTTTTTACGAACTACGTATACAAGTTAAAAATCTAAGTAAGCTACCGTCACTCTGATCAAAAGTGAATTGTGCTAACTCATTAAAAACATCTCTGTGTGTAATTATATCTCATTGCTGTTCTCTTTTCATTGCAGGTAACTGCTGAATCCGCATGAGGCTACAAAGAGATATTTTCCAACAGTAACACAGCTCTGTAACAAACCGTAATGGATGCTTCAAACAGTACTTTTGGCAACACTTCACAAGTCTCCGCTGCTCCTCACAGCCTTTGGGAGGCTATAACCATCGCCACGGTGTCGGCCATTGTCAGCCTGATAACAATAGTTGGTAATGTGCTAGTTATGCTGTCCTTTAAAGTAAACAGTCAACTTAAAACTGTAAACAACTACTACCTACTGAGTCTGGCGTTTGCAGACCTCATCATAGGAGTTTTATCCATGAACCTGTATACCACATATATACTAATGGGTTACTGGTCCCTGGGGAACCTTGCATGTGACCTCTGGCTAGCAGTAGATTATGTAGCCAGCAATGCTTCAGTTATGAACTTACTTGTTATCAGTTTTGACAGATACTTCTCCATTACAAGGCCACTGACATACAGGGCAAAGAGGACTCCAAAGAGGGCTGCCATTATGATTGGTCTGGCATGGTTGGTGTCATTTGTCCTTTGGGCTCCACCCATTCTGTGCTGGCAGTACTTTGTAGGAGAGAGAAAAGTGCAAATGGACCAGTGCCAAATCCAGTTTTTAACAGAGCCCGTCATCACATTTGGGACAGCCATTGCTGCGTTCTACATCCCAGTCTCTATTATGACCATTCTTTACTGCAGGATTTACAAAGAGACGCAAAAACGGACAAAAGATCTAGCAGAGCTGCAAGGGCTCACAAAGGAACATGTTCCAGAGGGGGCTAAACCACAGAAAACTCTTATTCGTTCATGTTTTCATTTCACCCGAGAGCCAAGAGATCAGAGTCAGGCCTCCTGGTCCTCATCTAATCAAAGTAATGCCACAAAAACTACCACGAGGTCAGATGAGGCATGGGCGAAAGCAGACCAGATCACGTCTTTTAATAGCTACACGTCCTCAGAAGAAGAGGAACAACACGTTTCAGTAGAAACCCCACAAGGATCCTTCAAAGAGCCAGGAAGTGGAGAAACTAATAAAAATGGACAGGTGACTGATTATGCAGAAGATGAGTATTTTTCCACACCTCAAAAAAAGAGCAGCAAAAAGTGTATCTCATATAGGTTTAAACTTGGCTCAAAGGGTAAAAACAGAAATCCTATGAGCGCAACATCATGCCCCCTTGAAGCAGAGCTGCCCACCAAAAATGCCTCCCCCTCCTCATCCTCCACCACCTCCAAACCCATGGACACTGCCCTGAAGAACCAGATTACTAAGAGAAAGAGGATGGTGCTGGTGAAGGAGAAAAAAGCAGCCCAGACTCTTAGCGCCATCCTCCTGGCTTTCATCCTGACATGGACGCCATACAACATCATGGTGCTTATCTCTACTTTCTGTGTCGAATGCATCCCGACATCTCTGTGGCACCTGGGCTACTGGCTGTGCTACGTCAACAGCACCATCAACCCAATGTGCTACGCTCTTTGCAACAAGACCTTCCAGAAGACGTTCCGCATGCTTCTGCTGTGTCAGTGGAGGAAGAGGAGGAGAGGTGAGGATAAGCTATACTGGGGTGGACAAAACCCAAATGTCAACAATAAAATGACTTAATGTGTCCCTGCAATATTACACCAGACTTACTTTTGTCCACTTTGTTGGATTTTCTTGACATATACAGTAGTCAGTGGTCTTCTTCAGCATGAAGTGCCACATGTGATTTTTGTGTTAAAATATCTGCTGGTTCAAAATGAGCTGAGCCTGATGAAGCGCCTAAACGTCTGCTGTTATAAGAAAGAAAGGTGTCTGCACATTCTCACATAATTAAAGGTTAACGAACAGGTTCAGATGTTTTCTAGTCGGTCTTGAAGCGATATACCACTGCTTCTACACATTAAAGTCTGATTACAGACCTACAGATTGCATGGCCGCTGAGGGAGCTGCGTGAAGTAGGGCTGTCCGTGATGTTTAAAAAATGAAATATCAACATTGTGCTAATAATGCATGTATGATAATCATAAATAATTGTGTATTTGTTCTTTTTGTATGCTTTTGTATAGTTATATGGATTTAGACTCTATTGCCACCTGAATGCATTTGTGAGGTTAATTAATGTAAAAAAGACACAATAAACAAAGTTACTGATTAATTTGAATGATAGAATTATTGCTATTTTTAATAGATATCGTGATAATAGCAATATTGTGAATCTTTGTTTTTGTTGTTTTTTGGTCACGATAATCATGCAGAAACGTGATATCATGACAGCCCTAGTATGAAGTCTGATAAACTGCCTTGTGCTACATCATATCACTTGAGTCAGCGTCCGTTTTAGATGTCTAAGGGGTGTTGAGTTTAGAAACAAGTGATCTTATCAAACTTCTGTAGGCTAATGGCTGTGTGACATGGACAAAACTGTTTTTGGTTAAGTTGTATGGTGGGTAATACAGGCACTAGTTGTTGTTTTTTTGTTGTTGTTGTTTTTGTTACAAGAATAGGAAAGTCAGCAATGAGATATATCTCTCTTTCAACTCCTGTCATTAATAGTTCAAAACGAGTTAATGGCGCACACATTTAAATATTTGTAATATACTTACACTCCCATATCCTTCCTCTCCATATGGGCAATACTGCTATCCCTTTGCAACTGAGATCTAAATGTACTCAGACACTAAAATATATGGTACATAACATATATTATGACTAAACAGTCAACACTTTTATTGCAAGAAAAAAGTGACATTTACATAAGGCAAAAAAAAAAAAAAAAGCAGAAGAAACAAAAAGTACAGAAGGAAATAAATCCGGTGTAAAGGTTGTTATGGCTTTATGTAACGGGTGTCAGACACTTTGTCTTCTATCAAGTCTTTCTGACCTACATCAATAAGGTGAGGCGCTGTTATGCGTGTTTATTAATCCCTTTGTCCAGTCTGATTTTGTGGCAGTGTGTAAACTGCTTGCTCAACTCATACTAACTTTATCATAATAATAATAATGGATTGCATTTATATAGCGCTTTTCGAGACCCACAGTTATTAAAAAGAATTAAGAAATGTTAACTAGAAGATGTTCGTAACACAGACAATCTCAAAACCTGCTCTTGGTACGCTGCACTGATATCTCTTGTACACATTTTTTTTTTTTTAATTTGTCTTGTTTTCTGTTTTCAGTACCTGTGGACAGGCAGGAAATCATTAATGAATTGCAAAATGTGTCTTTTTTTCTGACAATGTAAGAATGAAAAACAAAATTGGGTCAATATTTATTTTTAAATGAATTTTTATCCTTTGAGACTGTTAAACACTATAAAAGTCTGATGTCTGTAGTTCCCCCAATATCGAGTCGCTCATTTAACTACAAAACCTGCTTTTACTTTACATTTTTAAGGAATTTGTAAAAAGTGATGTCAGGTATTCAGTTACACTGTTAAACACCATACTGATGATATTTTTAGGCTAAGGACTTTTAAATTGTTCACAGCTGCCCTAGCTTCATTTGAAGACATAATTCCAAACCCAGCTATATTGTCCTTTATCATCTGTTTACATAGCAGCTTCTAGTACTGGACTTCTAACCTGTTTTCTATTTGCATCTATATTGTGATCCTCTGTGACCTGCTTATTACATGTTTATATAGTAAACAGAGAGTAAAGCGCTTAGTTCTGCCAACATCACCAGGATTACAATCATTTTCAATATAGCTAATTTACAAGATAATAAATAAGCTGTGTTTATAATTTACACATGAACTGTAACTTCTGCAAGGGGACACCTGCAAAATAAATAAAATAAAATTCCTCCCTCCCTTGAGATTGTGGAGCAATGGTAACCATCTCCAAAATGGGTTATTTTGTGTTGAAAAGACTGCAACTTTAAAACGTCCAGTAAAGATGGTAACTCTTCCTCTAGTTGAACTTCCAACTCCAGGAATGTCGACTGTCATTCTGTTTTAAAGTCTTGTATTGTCATTTAAACAGTGAATTATTATTATTTTTTAACATTATGTATTTGTTTGCATTTGGGGACATTTGCAGAAGTACCTTGAAGTAGCTGTCAGTGGCTGCAAAGCAGCAACTACAACTGGTTCACTGGTTAATAAACCAAATAAAAATTAAAAATCAAACATGGTAATAAAATAGTATTCTTTCCAAACCAGTGGCCCAAGCAACAACCACGGCCCCTCCTTCAATGGCAAGCCTGTCTCAAGCCTGATTACAGTTGTAACAATCTTTTTTAGTAAAATATCCTGGAGTCAAAATCTCTGATCCTATCCTTTCAACCTCACACAATTCATAATTCTCCTTTATACTCTTGCACTGTGTATAAATGACATAGCATAAGCTCACATATTTCAAAACAAATCTGTAACAGGAATAACATATTTCACAGATTGTGTCGGATTTTACACTTCACAAATGGTGAATGTAAATTGTTTACAGTATATTATTGTTCAGTGAATGTCTTTTCCTCTGTTTTCTATCTTGTTGATATTTGATCATGTGTATAAGGGCTAATCGGTACATTTATGTGCATTTACAGTTGCATTAGTTTAACACTAGTAATATGAGATTAAGATTGTTATGGACACCTCGTCTTCTTTTTGCTGTAAAAAGATGAGTGATGTTGTAAATTATTTCACTTTTTTGTCTATTATGATGTAATGTTAAATGTATCTTTCTGATCTGAACTCTGTGCCTTTTGTTCTGCTCATAGCAGCAAAGATTCCTTTGTGAAGGCGCTTGTGCTTACTGTCCGTCTGCACTTCTGTAAGTGTCTTTGTGTAATAATATACACAGTAAAATACAAACTTCAAGGCAAACATTTAATGACCAACAGACATGTTGAAGACGGTCTCATTTGTCAATAATTCGTCTTTGAGAGGTGAAGCAAATCGTTACCATCCTCCAATGGTTGACTACCCAAATGTGCCATGTACCAACGCCATGGCACTAAACAAATCCCCGACGTCACCGGAGATTTTACTGGTCCCAAGAGTCCAGGTCAGCACTGTTGTTCTGCATTGAGAGTTTCTTTGCTCTAATGCAACACCACATGAAAAGAACAAAGCCATTAATTAACTGATCTCATTAACAGGACTCGGCGTTTTCACAGTCTGATAAAGCTCAGTTGACCTGTGATGTCACTGAAACACTAATAAAAAACTATTTCCCTGGAGAACTCACCTTTGTTTATGGAAGCTCGTTTTCACCACTGGAAAAAAAACATTTTTTGTCCCCAACAAGTCAAAATATTGGATCATTGTTTGAAAATTTTGAGTTCGGTATCTCGAGATCTTAACTTACCAACTCAAACTTTCAAAATAAATACGTCAGAATTCAGAAAATAATATGAAACTTTAGTTAAAATTTTGAGATAACCCCAAATTTTAAATTATGGGTGGCATTTTTTTCCCTTTCCCCTCCAGTGGCAGAAATAGGCTTGTATATGTGCTGAATGAACTCTGGTACTGTAGTTTCTCTTTAATCTCAAATACAAAATGCAACCGTGAAACCCTAAAACACCAAAATGCAGCTGAAAATAGTGTTTGGTTAATATTTGCACCCATTTGGTAAAAATGAGTTTTTAGCAGTTTAGCTCTAGCTTTTAAATAAAACATTTAGAGTCAAAATAAGAACTAAATTGCTTTGGTCTAAGAGCCACAGTGATGATTGAAACTTTGGAAAATATTAGGGAAAACAAGCGTTCTTTTATTTTGATGCTTTCACTTAACTCATTTAGCATGAGTAATCTACAGGACGCTGTCATGCGCATTCTTCACACAGCAACTCATTCTTAACCTTGGAAAAAGGCGATTTGATGAAAACGACTGATTTTAAATTGTGTCACACCATCTCCATTTACCTGTGGACGGGGTATCCCTGGAAAAAGATGCAACTGCATGCAAGTTGACCTAATTCACGACGCTTTTCGTCTACTCTGTGCTTGAGAGATAACTTTTAGATTATATTTATATTCACTACTTCTCACCAAAACACATTCTGTGCATCATAAACATCTGATCTGACTTTAAAGCATTTTTTGAGCCCTGTGGTTATTATCGACAGTGATTGTGCCCAGCGGGCCCTCGTGCATAACACTAAGACTCAAAAGCTTAAGCAGTTATTTGGAACACAGCCAGCAAACTTGTTTCTTTTGCTTGTATTGACCCACATGCTTCTCCTACCTTGATGCGCCAGAATGTTTTCCCCTGAAAAAGGGAAGACAAGGTAATTCATCTTTTTGTGTTACCACTGCTAAGCACTGATCAGTGAAACAGCAGGAATATACAGTAAATATAATCTTGCATAGATGCATATGATGCAAACAAAACAAAAACCCACTCTTTCTCACTTCTGGGTAACTTTGAAGCCAAAATCA
This sequence comes from Diplotaxodon limnothrissa, assembly GCF_057381915.1. Lineage (NCBI taxonomy): Eukaryota > Metazoa > Chordata > Actinopteri > Cichliformes > Cichlidae > Diplotaxodon > Diplotaxodon limnothrissa. The sequence goes on along the minus strand of NC_140610.1, from coordinate 17,909,833 downwards.
AAACCATAGCAACAACAGTCCTTTTGGCACAAAAGCTCCATCTCCTCAACAAATAGATAAATGCTGATGATGAACATATTTGGCTCAAAGTTCAGGAGAAAGCTAGTGACTCAACCTTGAGCTGAGCGGTCTCTATATTTAATAACATTACTCATTATTGTTTCATTTTAAAACACGTCCTGTCAGCCAGTGCTAACACATTCTACAATAATGATTTTACTATGGACTTTAATGTCTATTTTATTACAAAGTAAAACCAGTTACACTTTGTAGAGCTTTTAAAAAGCAACCATACATTTCTCTCTTTGTACTTCCAGTGATTATCATTTTAATTTTTACACCTCAGGCACATAATGTACAGCGTGTGAATTCTAACCATACAGTTCACCACAATTCATAAAATGAGAAAGTCACGTGTTCACTCAAAGAAATGAATGGTGTGAAATAAAAACACAGCTGTCATATACCATGGCAATTTATTTATCTAGGTTTTTAAATAAGAATTTATCTGCCTTAAAATTCAATTTCTCTTCATTCACAGTCGTATTACTGAAGTTACTTAAACAAGAAAATCTCTGAATTGTGTATATATGCTCTCTTTCAGGTAGTGGAAGTAGCAGCAGTGGAAAATATACAATGGAGGTTTTAGCACAGAAAAGACTGATGAGTAGTAGGGTCACCTGTAGAAAGTATCGCGCAAATTAAGAATAACAGCTTTCGCAACAAATGTTATCAGTGCAGTATGAGAAAAAAAACCTAGGAAAAAAAAAAAATTTTGCTCAGTTCGTAATAGCATATTAGAAATCCAGATGTGCTCAAAACATCTAATATTAATGAAATCTGTACAATAAACCCAGAGAGAAAGAGAGAGAGAGAGAGAGAAAAAAAATGACACTTTAAAACCTTGCTTCCATGACATAAATCAAGCTTTTTTCTTTTTAGGTGGATTTTTAGGAGGCATGTACAGTACTACCTCCTCTTGGCAGCTGGCCTGGTGCCTTTGCTGCTGCTGCCTGCCTTGCTGGAGCCTTTGGAGCCAGAGAAGAGCTTGGTCATGAGCTCAGAGACATCAGGAAGCTCAGGGTTGGGGTTCAGCATGTTCATGGACTGCTCCATTTCCTGTAAAGAAAGGGAGGCAGAGAATGAACAGCTGTTTTTGGAGAGAGAAAGGCTGTGTACAGACTCAATGTTCTCTCTGATGTTAAAAATGTATCACAATCAGTCACATCTGTTACAGTTAGCACTTTACCACAATAAGCAATTCAAAAGGAGACAAGGATAGGGTTAGGATTTAAAACATCACAACGTCTGTTGTTTCTTCTATTTAGCTCAGAGACACAGCACAATGAACATACCTTTCTCATCTCTGGGTCATTGGTGTTGACCACTTTGGGTAGCAAAACAATGATAAGCAGGGGCAGAACCATCATCATAACCTGCAGGAGCAACAAAGACATTAAATGACATGTAACAAATTCAGATGCAATCTTCTTTGACAACTTGTTTTTACAGTTCCTTTTTTTCAACGGTTTTATCTGTCAGCACAGAAGCCCAATATTCTCTTTTTGAGTTTGTGGGCCATCCAATCAAGAAAAAAAGTTTGGCATAAGGAAAACGCAACCTTAAAAAGGAAAGGAGCTAAAAAAAAAAAGAAAAGCAAAAAAAAAAAGCTTGTGTCAGACAGTGGATGGCCTGTACTACCCGGGATAAATCAGGTTTATTTTCAACTCTGATTGATAGAAAGCTGCTCAAGAGTTCATAAGTATAAAAATATGCAGTAGAAATGAGTAAAAAAGGTCACTGTAAGGAATGGAAATGTGACTTCATGGTCATGAAACTTCTGTTCATTATCGTCAATATTGTGCACCAGCTTATCAAAATTAATTAACATCTGTAGTTCTCTAAATGGGGCTACAGCCAATGGACTCTAACAGTACAAATGGTAGAAAGCATATGTTTAATCAGAGTATTAGGATAATGGTGGGATCCTAGGAAATGTTTCTTTTGTGACATACACATGCAATTCCCACTTAATCAACGCATTTTCTTACCATTGGGTTCATAAGGAAGTCTGTCCAGCCCCAGGTTTCTCGCTTCATAAAGTAGCTGTGAGGTCCACTACTCCTGATCTGAAGAGGGTACGGCTGGCGAATTACCTCTGACGTTTTGATGTAATTCACAAGTCGCGCTCTGTGAAATCACACATTGCTTCAGTGGGTCAGAGTTGCCACAGGCCAACCGCTAATTTTTGCAAGTTTTGTGTTTTTCACTATAGTGGCCATACCTCATTTTACCCTTGGATGTGATATCAACACGGACAGCTTCAAATCTATAGGTGGGAGTAACAACTTCAACAACATACGACCCAGAGGGGACATCGTTCACAGCAAAACTCCCATCGGTTCTGTAACAAAAACATAAAGCAATTTTTTCAAGACAGCAGCTGCTTATAATTTAAAAAAAGGTACACCTATATTAGTTCAACCTAAAGTTCATCTAAAATATTAATCCTGAAATAAATGGAGAACGAACTAAATAGCAAAGTATTATCAAACTATCTTACTAAAGCAGAAATACAAATGGTTAAGACAAATAAATAAACAAATGTGGTAAAAACGTTAAAGGTCTTGCCAGTCAATAAAAATTTTCAATTAAATATCTGAAAGTGGGACATCTACAAAGGTCACCTAATTAGGTGTATAAGTATCTAAGAATTCAAGTAGTATGCTTATTAAGTTGAAATTTGAACTTAATAAGCAAGTTAGTAATGCTTCTTTTCACGCGCAAATTATGAGTTTCTTATATACATGCATTGTTACATTCTGTGATGCAAATAACCTATTAAAAATAAAAATATAGTGATAACTCTATGAATAATCTGAGACTTATTTTTTTTAAATACATTTTGTTATAGTTGCATAGTTAAAAGTGACTACTTCTATACCCTTTATGTGCCTGAAAAAACAAAACAGTAAACAAAATTTGTCTTCATCAAAATCATTCCTTTGGGCACAATCTATGTACATAATTTGATATACTAATAGAGCCAGTAGGGATGTAACAGTGAGACACATAAAACACAACACTACTAATGCCACTACTTCTTCTGCTAATAATAATGCATTTATAAAAACAAGAACCTTAGAATCTCTTTCTAAGTGTGTTCCATCCAATATCCTTGAATTTATACTTGTATCACAGACAAATGTATGTATTAGCCATCATTTATACTCTCATCTTTGGTGAAATACACTACTGTACACTAGTCATACAATAATTAAAACTATTGCTAAGACAATCGATTAAACCCTTGTGAGCTAAGAAGAACACGAATGATTATTTTATTACGGATGATACGGTAACATGGTTAAAGATAACAGGGTTAAATAACATGATATATTATGTTTATTTGTCCATTACTACACACGTGACAAATAAATACTATAGAACATGCTTAATAATATGTTTGAGTATGTGTGTAATATGTTATAATATGTTCAACACACGTTTGTGCAGCAAACCAGTGCTGGTACTGGTGTTTTCTCATAAACATATGCTAGCTGTGGAAACATAATAGATTATATATACACAAGTCTCTTGTGGACGTTTTGTGTTGTGGTTACCGCTGCAGTAGGACCAAAAAGGCCTCATGTTGAAATGAAACGCTAATTGATTGACACTCGGACAAGAGTTACAAAAGGAAAGCTGTGCATGATCTACAACATTTGGTACCTGCCATCTGCCACAGGCAGATGCAGTCGTTATCGGGTTTGACTTCGAGTTTGACCCTAACCACCAGCTAGCAACGGCTAGGTGCTAATGCTACTTACGTAGCATTAGCACGTATTGTAGCACGTACCATGCTAGCTAGTTATCCAATGAACTATGGATATTTCTTACCTCAAAAATCCCACATGTTCTTCACCATCTACTAGCACTCTAGCCGTGGAGACCCAGTCTTGTGTTTTCACTCCGGGAACTATCGCTCTTCCTTCGATTTTGAACCGATCTCCGTTAGTCTGCGTCGACATAGCTGCGCCAGGCCCCGCTTCCATTTCAGTAAAACACCACCCTACGACGAGTACAGACTGGACGAAAGCCAGTAGCAGCGGTATTCTTTCCCTGTGCCACATACTGCCTCGTCTTTAATAAACTAAAATCGTTTTTCACCGTTTCTCCACCAACATGCAGTCAAGAGCTGTTTAGCGAAGGAGCGGAAGCCTCGCTGAATCAGCTGTCTCTGCGGAAAATGACGTCACTTCAAAAAAACCTTTATTGTACAAACCAGAAGCGCCACTCGCTCGTTTTTGCACAAAGATTCCCTTTTATTCTTAAAACTCAAAATGAAACTCATTGAAATTTTAAATCGAACTAGGAGGCAGAATAAGTATTTTCCTTGAAGGTTTCCCACGTCAGTACATTTTTTTAATTTTGAAAAAGACTAAAAAAAAATTATAAAATAGATCCTTTTTTCCGTTTAGCAATGCAGCTTTGAAAACTAATCAATTTTTAATAAAGATTTTAAAAAAAAAATCACGAGGTCAAATTAACGCTGCAGGAGCATGTTTAAAAACTCGTTTAGCCACTTTAACTTGGTGAGCAAGATCTTTTTACTTTTGTTACTTTGGCATTCACTATTCCAAAACGGTATTTTCAAAATTTTAATGAGCTTAGCCAGTTAAAACAATAAAAAACAAACAAACAAACAAACAAAAAAACAAAACAAAACTGTGGTCTTATTTCTGCTGCAGTTTAACAGGACATCATCCCAGTACCATTTGATAATCTGAAGACAAAAAACAAACAATAAAATTGCATTTTTAATTTATTTAAAAGATGATTAAAAGAATCACTTGTTTTTACATTTTACATTACACAGTCAAATGTCAAAGGAAGAGGCAAAACGAAAAAACAAGAAAAGCAAGCTCTAATAACTTAAGACTGTTGCAGATTCAAGCTCCTTCTTTCGGAGAACTCAAGATGCAAAACATCAACAACATCCACAAGCGCATCTGCATTCCATGAAAGAGAGTGGTGTAGTGAGAGACAAAGACCTTGGCACTTCATAGAGCGAAATTACACCCAGTCTCATGGAGGTCCACTAAACATGCCCCTCAAAAAAGACAATCCACTTCAATGTGAAGCAGTCATTTGCTGTCCAGGAAGGCTCTCTTCGCCCTCCCTTCAGAGGTTCCAGCTCAAACGTGAGGGAAGTGTTTGAATTGTCAAGTTCAGTCCCAGTTAAGAGGTTTGAGTTTGAAGTAGCAAAAGTAACTGGTCTATTTCTCTTGCACCATTATCAGTTCGAAACATAGTCATGATTGACTGTAGTGGTCACATCCCAAGAGTGCTACATTGACAACTGTCAGGGCAGCTGCGACAGATAAGCCTCGATGCCCTGCAACACAAAGCAGAGATAGCACATGAGAAGTCGTCAGAGCTAGTAAATGCAGATAAACTGGATCACTCAACACTATTAATTTGATGCTGATTTGACATTTCAGCTGCTACAAACATGTAAAAATTAGTGAATGCATTTCCTTTTAAAAGATTTAATAAAACAAATCTTTTGTGGTTTCATTTTCTTCTCCTCCCACTATAAAACAGGATGTGAAGACTGAAAAAAGATCAACCACAAAAGCTTATGGTGGATCTGTGTCTTTTCTTTTTAGGATGGGAGTGGTTGGCTGAATCCACCTAAGATCAACAGAAGGTGAAATAACAGCAGGAGCACCTGTGGAGCCTGAAAACAGTTCTGCAACAGAAATATCAGTGTGACAAAACACTCATTTCTAAAAACGTTAATGCAGCTCTATTATATATTTTCTATTTACTTTTAACAAGAAATCAATGTGGTGCTTTAGTATAAACAATCCATACAAAACAGTAGCGGTCTTCACTCTGACCTATATCACGATGGAAAAAAAAAAAATCCCTTATGAGGGATGGTTCTCACCTTTGCCAGCTCTCCCGTAGTTCCTGGAACCAAACATAATCGGGTTCCTTCCGTCCACAAGTCCTTTAGCCGCTGCTTCATGACTTCCATGTTCCTACAATAAACACACAAACATTACTGATGGCAATGACTGATAATGATATATAACCTTAATTAGCTATAGTTATTATTCATTCATCACATGACTGTAATTATTTGATTATTTACTTATTATTTTCTCACATTCTGTATATTTGCATTATACCTATATTGGTATTATATTAATGTCCTGTGCATATTGATGATATCTGATTTCTGGTTAGAGGTTAACTGCATTTGGTGCCTTAAACTTGAACTTGTAAAATGACAATAAAGTTTAATCTAATCTAATCTGATTTAATTACTGATCCAATACATGGAAAGTGCAAAAGAGATGCAATCTTGGCACAGTCTTCGTGGAAATGTTTAAGGATACCATTAGGGCCTGTGCGATATGACCAAAATCTCATATCCTGATATAAGTCATCTATCGTCCCGATAATGAGATAAATCACAAAAATTTAACAGTTTCTGTAAATTCTGTGAATCTCGGGCAGCTCGACTTGCGTGAAGTGTTTCCAGCTGGGAGCCGTGTACCTGGAGTCGAGTGTTTTAACGATGTATGAAACTATACATTTTTAGACATAAGTTTTAACAGCCGCCATTTTCTTTGGGAGTATTTATTACACGGCGTGCTGCGGGGAAAAGCCTGTTCTAACGTTTGAGTCTAAGGTTTATTTTTTAGCAACTGGCGGCTCTTTTTTAATTCTCATCAGTAAATAATCTGCTCTTTCACGTGATTCAGTTCATTTTGAAAAGTCTCAACAGGATCTTGAGCTTTATTGTGAAAGGTTTATGTGGAAAATAATAAAAGCAGACACACGATGGTTTTACCGTCGTTGTTGCTAACGACAACGCATAAAAGCAGGCACTCATCCGTCTATAGTGTGGTTATTTAAAATATAAGAGAAAGAGAGAACTTTAAGAAGTTAATATAGCCACTACAGTGACCATCAAAACGGTGAAAAAAAAAATCCAGCATAAGGGCGTGGCTGCCTGGATGACAAATGTTTAGAAAATGAAAGCAAGCAACAGGATGTTTCCTGTGACAACACAGGCAACTAGCATGCCCGAATTCAGCAGATTATATTCATAAGATCGAAACAAAAGTGAATAACTAAAAACATTTACTGGATTTCAAATATTCATCTTAAAAATTTAATATCTGTTGGTTTTATCCCCATGCATTCTTTTTTTCTTTAAATTGATCCAACTTTCCAAGATTTATTTAGAATTACTCACCAGACAGTGAAAACTAGAAAAATAATATGATTTTAAACATCTACATTGAAACTCTGGAGGTTGCATTAGGTTTATTAAAGCGCACAGGGCTCACCTGTCTTCTGCACAACTGTCCTGCAGTCTTTTTTCAGTTCTAGAAAGTTCTGGCCACCATTTCCTGATGACGGATTGAACCCAGTGTAAACCCACAGTTATCTGTCTGTCAGAAAACAAAAAACAAAAACAGTTAGTTGAATCCAAAATGTTATTACATATGAGATTTAAAGGTCAAAGGAATTTCTCGACTCCTTCAAGAGGCTTTAGCTGCTCTCTCCTCTGTTCATTATCTATTTATCAGACAAGCTTAAACTTCCCGGAGGAGAACACAATCATCTTTAGGTTTATAAACAACAAATCTAACTGCTTTAAACTCAGCACACCTTCATATAATGATCAAAAAGAAAAAAAAAGATAAATATTATTAGAATGAATTGCCACTTACTCTTCATATTTACTGGTGAGGATCATTTTGACTTGGGGCATGAGGTCAACACAGCAGCCAAGTGACAAACATGGTGCTTCTGTTTGAAGGCTGATGAGAGAGGAGATAACACAAGTTCAAATGAGGTGATCATCAGCAATCAGGCATGAAGAAGAAAAATAAGAAAAATGGCCAACATGTCCACCGCAGAACAACAGAAAAATCTAACAAGCTGTCAGAGCTGCACGAGGTTTGGTTTTCACTAGGCCACCATGCTTCAACAGCTCCATATAGGTATCATGGTGCGACTATGCATGCTTGTATACTGCAATTTCAGAATTGTTACCAAAACATGACTATTTCCTGCTTTACAAATTATTGTCTTACAAACTGTACAATCTTTGTAAATTAACAGCTGACTGGACGAATGTGCAGCACGGTCACTGGAGGTAAAGCTGAAACACTAAAAGCTAAAATGTAAATAAACAAACAAACAAAAAAATAACATTACTTACTTGTTTGTTAAGACAGGTAAGCAGTCAAGCAGCACACCTGTGTCTTGAATTCTGGGAAACCACAAACATGTGATGTGAAGATGACAAATTGTGAGTAATTACAGAATAAACACAACCATCAACCAACAGTAGCCACAAGTGTTTTACCTTATTAGGTAGGCCACTAATTCACTTGCACTTTTTCGCCATAGTGTTAGGGCTACTTTAAGTCGAAGACTTCTTCCAAAAAGAACCTGGGTCATAGCTTCATGGTCCTTTGATAGCTATGTATAGACAAACAATGAAAAAAAATGGAACTCAGTGTTTTCAGTGTTGCAGTTTTCAATCAACAAGCCTTCATATTTCATATGAAATAAAAACAATCAGTGGCTCGAGCTCTGTTTCTCACCTCAGCAAAATCACTGTACTTGGAGCTGGCCCCCGCCATCTTGGAGGCCTCTGCAGAGTTCACCGGAAATCCACAGCCCCGGACATCATCGGAGCAGGTCAGCTCATTTTCCTTGTTGGCCATGCCGGGGTCACATAAACGGCCTACATCTGATGATCTGCGGTGCAGCTTTACGCCCACCTCCGCCAATCCACAACTCTTTCTTTTGCAAGATGTCGCCCGCTTCACTTTTCCTGGACTGTGTACTCTGTAATGCACCTGAAATCTGCCAAATGGAGAAATTGAGATTGGCCAGATGCAAAGCAGTCACAGGTTAAACCCCCCCCCCACATAAATACAAATTAAAGCCACCATGATAACGGTTAATGGTAAATGAAAGATGCTTTAATGGTTCAGTGACTGGTTGTACATCCACACTAACATGTTTTTTATGTTGACATTTGTTAATTTTAAGACCCCTAAACATCAAGACTTTGTTTCTGCCCCTCCAATCAACATCATTTCCCAGACACCTATGTTTGCTTCTTTATCAGTCATAATTATGAAGCCAAAATATCACAGCCACTCTCACATACGTTCTATGATTTCGTGCTTTTCATGTGTATCTTTTCCATGGCGTCATACAGTGACGGCTCCCAGTAGCCTTCTAATATGTTGCTGTATTTGCTTTGCGACAGCTCCCTATTGTCACTGATCCAAGCAAACAAACAAAAAAAAATCTCTGGTCTTACTATTTGCTTTTCCTTCTTCAATATATTTTCAAAAAACAACTAACCCACTGCTTCTTAATTACACCAGTACACAGACCCAGTGTGGGTGAATGGTTAAGGTAATGTGTTTACAGAGGGTTTAGTACAAAAGGAAAGTTTACTTTCATATTAAAACAGCTTAAAAACAAAAAACATATTAGTGTGGATGCAAGGATGATCTGTGGGAAACAGGCAGTGAGTGATCATAATTTGATGAACCCCCTCAGATGTGGATCAGAGACTCACCTGTCTTTATCTAATTCTTCCTTATTAATAATATCCACCTAAAACAAAAGGATAGGGGATGAGGCCACTACTGCTACAATGCCACTGAACTGTACTTCACAGTCACCAGGATTTAAAAGACACATGGGCAGCCGTTTACACAATTAGTCATAGTATTTCCCATTATATCCTTATACCTGCTTCATATTCTTCTCAGCAGAACTAGGCACGCTGGGTCGCAGAAAGCCATTGGAGTTTTTGTGGTTGACCTTCGAGACTGCTCGTTGCCAAACATGCTTACCAGCTGCCATAATAAGGAACACTGCTGGAGAAACAAATTGGAAAATAATTAAGAGGCTAAGGAGCCAAAAGCCAGGACTATGTTGTGGCACAACTATGAATAGGCCAGCTAAAAGTCAAGAGCATACGCTCCCAGATGTAACAGTTTGACTCAAATTAGCTCAGTGAAACAAGATAAACTAAACCAAAATGCTCAATTTTAGTTTCAAAGGCGTTAGCTCCCATTAGCTCGTATGGCTGAACGTCGCAAAAACATAATATGCTGTAAACGTTAGGGCTGTAAGTTTGCTGCTTTGCAAGTGTCAAAATAAACGATGACAAAAGAGGTGTAAAGTTGCATTTCGTGACGCCTCCCATTAAAATAAATGTCTATAATCTCATTGTAATGTCTAGGTTAGCTTTAACTGTTAGCATTTAGCTCAACTCACAAGACAACACGGGAGACGTAGAAAGCAACAAGCTGGGCCGCTAGTGCGAGCTAGCTAGCTGGTTAGCCTTGTGAACGTATGTCTTCGTCAAAGATAAAGTTGTCACTTTTAACATGTACGCCCCGGAGTTGAATACCAACCGATTCATTTTGTGAGATGTTACGATCGCTCCTCAGATGTGTAAAATCCAAAACGTGAAAAACTGGTTAAACACTAAAGCAACTCCCTCGATGCACGATCGCAAGCGTTTCACAGTTTTACCATTCAAATGAATACACCGCCGGTGCGTGAGGATTGTGGGATTGATTTTGGCAAAGAAAAGCTGCAGTTTTAGCGACGACTGCCGGACATTACAACACAAATTTGTGCTGTGGCGCCACCTGGTGTCAAATAGTGTGATACAAGAATGCAGTCTTGCAGAAGCTGAAATCTTACACCACTAACTGTGAAGTACATATACTTCTTTTTAAATTATTTCCATCCTTAATGAGGATAAATTTAGAAAAAAAACCAATGTAAATAAAAAAAGAGCTTATAGTATACTGTTGTTGGGTTTACGTTACATTTTAACAATCACAATGGAAAGGGAAAAAAACCCTGAATAAATGTGGCATTTTTCCATCTTTACTCAAACCTAAAATCTAAAAATACTTAACTTGACATCCCCAGACCTGTGTAGAAAGGCTGGAACCACTCATGACATTAAAAAAATATATATTTTCTTGAAAAACTGGAGAAATTAGCAAGTTCATTTCAAGTTTCACATTTTGCATAACTTATTTAATTAGATTTTACCTGTATTTACCTGTGTAGCATGTACATTTCTGAAAGCGTCCGGACTCCCACAAACAAATGTGAATCAACACAAGCACTGCTTTAGTTTAGTAAAAGTAAATGCATACATACTGTAAAAACTATAACAGTCTCTAAGACTGTAATTTTCCTTAAAAGTATGCCAAAAGTGTAACTTCCAACATGGCAGCCAGGATGATGGCCCAAAGCCCAGTTGAAATAACACAATTGGTATCTCCTCATTGTATGGACTGCGTGTGCGCTATATTTAGTGAAAGGTGGGTTATAACCATTCTACTATATGTTTAAGCCATGGTTCTATCGGCGAGTCAAAGCCTAACTTTATTTATACAGTACACATTTTCCTTATGAACCGAGTTTTATTTGCGACTATGCACTCAATCATTTTCCACTCCATTGATTAAAAACAGATGACTTTTCTGAGGTGTTTTGATGGCCATGATTAGAAGTGTATTACTGGAACATCCTGACCTTGCTTTCTGTCATTTATGAGAAATGCAGTTGAACCTGTTATCCATTTTTGCATAGTTGCAAATTGTTGCAACTATGCAACAATTTGCAACTATGCAACAATTTGTTTTTCTGCAGATGTCACTACATTATACATTGTGATTAGCAAGCCAAAGTAAAAGAAAAAAAGTGGCTATAAAAACAGGAAGAAGAGAGGAGAGAAGGATGAGTATACACCACTTTGGATTATATGACTGTTGTCACTGACTTTGCTGATGAAGTTCTGATTGCTGAGCAGTTTGTCTTTGTGTTTTGTTAAAGGATTGGAACACTATCACCACTTATATGTTAAAAATATGCATTCATACTGTAGTCCATTTGTTATATATCTAAAAGCTGGTCCACTGGAAATTGTGATTGAATTCTATAACTGAAAGTGCTTGTTTGTTATGATGAACTCGTCCAGTCAGTCTGTTTGGACCTGCGGTTAAAGGGCTTCTCTCATTTGTTCCATGGTTACAGACATTACATTTGCCTTTATGTTATTTCGCAAAGCTCAGTCTGTTAACCGTGACTTAACCTTACACTTCTTGTTAGTTTTAGTTGCTGTTGATGTAAGGTTGCTTCTAGTTAGTTCCCTTTTGTGTTCCTTTGTGTCCCAGTCTCATCTGTGTTCATCCTTCATCTTTCTGTGCTCCCTGGTCCTTCTGCGTCCCTCCCCCATGTCAAGTTAATCGTGATTACCCGTTCTGTTGTGTCTTCCTGTTTTATTTTGCTAACTGTAGTTCTGTGTCTTGTGTTTTGTTTACTTCCCCTCCCTCCTTATGTCTGTAGTTTCCAGCCACTCTGTCCTGTCTCTGTTTCCCTCTGTTCATTGTTGCCGTGCCCCGTCTGTTTGTGCATTACACAATTGATTTCATGCTCCGTCCTTTGAGAACTACAATTGGGTCTGCCACACAGCCATCACATGACAAATAGGTGCTGCACACAGGCTATTCTCTGTGTTTTTTGCTTAAGACTCCTTTCACAGTATGCCTCATTTTAGGCTGAGCGAACGCTTGGTTCTTCTGTTATTTTAATAATTTTAAAAACAGGGAAAGTTTCCTGGCACATGCCGGCTTCACTGAAACTCAATGAAAATGCCAAGAAATACAAAACAATTTGAAGTGATTGAAAAATTTATGTCTTGATGGAGAGGTAATTTTCTTGGAATTGTACTGTCTACGTAGGCTCTGAATGGTCATTGAAAAGGTGAATGAAAATAAAAAACAATGCAAATAACTCACTATGGCTGGTGCTGTCAACCACTCAGGCACCACTCAACTCCTCTTGCAGTGGCACTGGAAACAACATGCTCCACAATTACAAGGAAAAGGTGTAAAAGACTGGAAAATCTCTAGAAGGTATAATAGGTTTGTGAAATGTGTAGAATGCATGCCAGCGCACACTGAAAAGCCTGCAATGGTCCAAGAGTCTGCTAAACCATCTTTTGCCCAGACAGCCACAAAAATTAAAATGCCTGGTGGCTGTAATGGTTGATCATGTCTAGGAATCAAAGCGCAGCTGCATGTACCAACCCAAACATACCAAATCTTGGAAATGTTTTGGTTTGTTTTCATTTTTGAGAGAAACCGAAATGAATGTTCTGTTAATGGACATGAACAGCCTCCAAATAAAATGTTCCCGTTGTCTGACAAAGGCTTTAAGTAAATTTAGGCAAATCTCTGGTAAATTTCTTATACACTTGTAGTCTAAAAGATTCAAATCCTCTTTAGGTATCCAACAAAAGCTGTCAATATTCAAAACAATAGTGCTTTTACAGGCATGAGAAAAGAGACTAAGAATTGGATCAGATGTGTTGTTTTGACAGTTTTCAGACTGAATGCTAGCTTAAAGCGTTGGCTGAATGTAGCATTTGTGCTGCTTTATGCTGACTCTTGTTTGTCTTCTTTTAAATAACCCTGCAAACCTTTGTGGCCCCACATGGCCTCTGACTTTTGCCCGAGGCAAAAGTAAATGGCACAGTAACAAGTCTGAGCTTTAAAACGGAAGGATTTGCATTTGGTGGATTTGCATTAAATCTTCGGAAACTTTTAGGGTCTTACTAGCAGGGAGAAAAGCTCCTTCAAGTATCGACCCATTGTCTTGTCACATTTGATTCTTATCAAATAAGTATCAACGTAGGCAAAAGCTGGAGATAATTCTCTAGTTTGCAGTGAATATGTAGCTGTCTGTGCTATTGCATCCACGCCATATAAATTACACAATGGTGGTGCTGTAACATAAGAGCAGGGCAGTCTTGTGAGCAGATGTTAGCTATTAAAGAGACCATTGTCAGTATGAAACCAATTATCATGCAGATGTTTTAGCTTAAAGACAAGGCTGATTTGATTATTGTAACTGAGCATCACCAGTAATGCAATTTAAGCCTTAACAAGTTAGGGAGGCATTCTTTCTTTGATTATTTGAGTGAATAAAATGTTATGCAGAAGCAAAAACAATACAATTTGCAGACTTACGATATATCCTAAATATGCTCTTTCCTGAAACCAATTATTTATACATTAATCCACATTTCTCAAAAAAAAAAAACCCTGAACTAAATTATTTACAGCAGCTTCACTCCATGAATCTGTTCATTTAAATCATTTTTTACACTGTGAAGGTTTATGAATTGTATAGGATCAGTCCACAGAGAGAACTTGAAAAGCCACAAACTGTGTTCGTTTCTGTCCTCTGGGCCTTACTGTAAACATCATTTTGGAAAAATGAGTTCGAGATAAACATGTAGCACTAAATCAGATTTTCTCAAACAAAAGTAACCACCCACAAAGGCAGTAAGAGTATTATGAGATTTACATTAGCAAGGAGGGATTTACATGACAAGGGTTTCTCCAGACAAATCAGACTGCTTGTTAGAGTCTGTGGGTTTTAGAAATTTAAGCTGGAATTTGCCTGAAGTACAGAAAAATACCCTTCATATTTGTGAAAGGCTAAATCTCTCTTAGCAGGATGTGCTTATTGGTAAGAAGGAGGCTTGCAATAGCGGAAATCTTTGCAGTTAGACACAAATGGGACTACACGGGGAGACTCTGGCTCAAATGCATTCCTGGGCATCAATTAATGCCCTTTTGTGAAAAGCTGCTGGATTTGTCTTTTACACAGATGGTGTCCTTGTGCAGCAGAGTGTGGCACACCAGGTTATGGCATTAGTTAAATGGGCTTGTAACTCCCAACTTCTTAATTTTCAAAGTGAAGGATTACTGTTATGATGAAGTATATTTTACTCTAAACCCCACCACTTGTCCTACACCTAACCAAGACGTTTTAAACGCCAAAAAAAATCTAAGCAGCAAATGGAACCAAAAGTAAATTCTGAGTAAAATCAAACAAATTGGTAAATGAAATAAGTGACAAAATAAAAAGCTTTCAACTGGATGTAAATCTTGGTTTCCTTTCCGGCGAAAGGCTCTAAACAAAAATGAAATCTCTTGGCAGGAAAGGCATCGACTGTGGCTGAATTGTTGTTCTAAGGATGACAGTGTTTGTCTGTCTGTGAATCACTTTGACCGAGACTGAAATAATAAATAACCTGATATCCATGAACTTTGGTTCATGTATCCATGCTGCCAAGAGGATGAATGCTAATAATTTTTAGATTAACAGTGGTTTATCTCCTATCTTTTTCTCCAATGTCATCAAGTGGTTAACATGTTTGGTTTTTGAATGAAACATCTCTCTAGGACTGGATAAACATCCTGACGTTTTATACTCAGCCTTCTCACATTAGCATTTGCCTCCTCAGGTAGCTTCAAAGCACCATAAGGCTGCACAATGGGTTAAAACCCAGGTGGGGTTTTCTATACAGACTTTGCGTGTTCTCCTAGTGCAGGGTTAGTATTATTGTTTGCTCTAATCTGTAGTAAGAATCAAGACATAATTCATTAATGCCTCAATTATATTGGCCTAAAGACCAGTCAGTGACCTCCTGGTAACTTCTGGCCTGTATGGAAAAATGTGAATTCTCTGAGTGGTTGGTAAGTGGTTGCTGGCAACCATTAGAGGAATTGTGTTGCAATGAGGAATGCTGTGCTGGACCAAAAACGTATTTGCAATTGTTTTGGTTGCTAGCAGGTTGCTACGGTCGGTAGTTTGATACTGATTTGTCTGAAAACACTTGCAAACTAATAACTAACACAACAACCAGTCATCAGCCAGGAGGTCACTGACCACTGACCAGTTTCTAGACCTGTGTGGCTGAGGCCTACTGGCACTAGTCTTCTTTGCACTGTAGGGGGATGGATAGGCTGGAACAAAAAATTTGCATAATATCCAATGTCTAGCCACGTTTATCTGTTTTACATTCAAATATCAGGTTAAACTATGTAAACTATGGCCTGCGATAAGAACGAGATGTGATATTGTCTAAACAGGGAGATATAGTGGATATTTTTAGACAGTTTCCTTGAGACATTTATAGAATGTTGCACTTGTCTTTTGCATGAAAAGCTGATTTGCTTCTTGCTGGAGACATAGGTCACACCATGCTTTTTCACTGCACGTGTCCTAATTTTTTTCATTAAGAGGAAGAGCTGGAAGAGGAAGAATTGAAAACTGGAAGTGTCAGTTTCAGAAATGGTCAGACAGCCTCTTTGAAAACATACACAATTATCTATGAGCAATCAAAGTCACTTTAAAGCATACTAAAAAGTAACAGTGAAAGTCTGCAAAGTAATCTGTTGTTATCTTATTTTGTCAAGTGAGAAAGAGGCCATGCTACTGAATACACTACTCCACAAAAGCCCTCAGATCAGGGAATGGAAAAACTCTGGCTGCTGGCCTTGAATTTACTTGTAGCCATCAGAGCTTAATGTTAGTAACTGTGTTCAGGTTATGTAAGACTGTTTTGAGAGGTGCTTCACACACAGCATCTCTGCTCTCACAGCAGCTCTTTGCCCCAATGAAGAGTTCAGGGTCCCCATCCACAAACCACATCAAAATGATGCCAGAGATGTCAGGAATGGAGTGATGGTGGTAATTTCTACATTTTTGTCACATGATTCAGTGACAGATTCCCCGGACAAAGTTTACGAATGTCTCAGGCAAAGCTCTCAGTGCTCTGACTCATCAAGTGAAGGGGTGACGTTCCCAGGAGAATTCTAATAGCCCCTCAAACAAATAAAATTCAATCTCAGATGCTCTTCCTTATAAGATAAGATAAGATAAGATAAGATAACCTTTATTAGTCCCACGCGTGGGAAATTTGTTTTGTCACAGCAGGAAGTGGACAGTGCAAAAGTTATGACGCAAAAATTAGAATACAATAAGAATAAATACAGTACACAGCTGTACAGAATAGAATAAAATAATATACTATATACAGTAGAATAAAATAGAATAAAAATATACAATAAGATAAAAATAGAATACGAATGCTATATACAACTGAGTAAAAATACAACGATGCCAGAAAAGATTATTGCACTTAGTGTTATTGCACATGTGTGGATGTGTGTGTTTGTTCAGTTAAAGTCTTTGTTGTGGAGTCTGACAGCAGTGGGGAGGAAAGACCTGCGAAATCTCTCCGTCCCACACCGTGGGTGCCGCAGTCTCCCACTGAAGGAGCTGCTCAGTGCTGTCACAGTCTGCTGCATGGGGTGGGAGATGTTGTCCATCAGGGATGACAGCTTAGCCGCCGTTCTCCTGTCACTCACCACCTCCACTGGGTCCAGAGGGCATCCTAGAACAGAGCTGGCCCTTCGGATCACCCTGTTCAGTCTCTTCCTGTCCCCAGCAGAGATGCTGCCGCCCCAGCAGACCACACCATAAAAGATAGCAGAAGCCACCACAGAGTCATAGAAGGTCTTCAGGAGTGGGCCCTCCACCCCAAACGACCTGAGTCTCCGCAGCAGGTACAGCCTGCTCTGCCCTTTCCTGTAGAGGGCGTCTGAGTTATGAGTCCAGTCCAGTCTGTTGTTCAGATGAACACCAAGGTACCTGTAGCTGTCCACAGCCTCAATGTCCATACCCTGGATGTTCAGTGGTTGCAGTGGAGAATGCTTGTGCCTGCGGAAGTCTACCACCAGCTCCTTGGTTTTACTGGCGTTGATCTGGAGGTAGTTCAGCTGGCACCAGTCCACAAAGTCTTGAGTCAGTCCTCTGTACTCCTTGTCGTCCCCATCAGTGATGAGGCCGACTATTGCAGAGTCATCAGAGAACTTCTGCAGGAAGCACTGGGTGGAATTGTGGGAGAAGTCTGCAGTGTAGATGGTGAAGAGGAACGGAGCCAGAACCGTTCCCTGTGGGGCCCCCGTACTGCAGACGACCCTGTCCGACACACAGCCCTGAGTCCTCACATACTGTGGTCGGTCGGTGAGGTAGTCCAAAATCCAGGTAGTGAGGTGATGGTCCACTCCAGAGTTCTCCAGCTTGTCCTTCAGAACCGAGGGAAGAATAGTGTTGAAGGCACTGGAGAAATCAAAGAACATGATTCTCACAGTGCTTCCAGCGGTCTCCAGGTGAGCGAGGGAACGATGTAGGAGGTGAATGACGGCATCATCCGCGCCAATGCCAGGCTGGTAGGCAAACTGAAGTGGGTCCAGTGATGAGCTTGTTAGGCGCCGAATATAAGTCTATATTTACACCATCCTCAAATCTACTTCTTAGGTAGTGAAAGAGCATATTTAGAGAGATAGAAAGAGACACGCTGATGTCATTTTTACTTCATTATTAAAGCAATGATACCTAATTTGGTGTGGGACTGTTTCATCCTTATTCATGGACTTCATAGAATAGCACTTTTTCAATTCCAATTTTATCTTTCAAATTTTAAAGATGAATAGTTAAAAAAAGCCTTTAATCTACAAAAAAAATATATATATATAAAAAATTTGAGTAGTTCTACATAAATGTTTGTAGAAAACGCCCCAAACCTTTGTGATTTCCATTCTGCTTCTCAATCACTGGCTTTCTCAAGGTTTCTACCAAAACACATGCATCAAGTGTCTCAGTTTCTAAACATCCATAGGAGGCAACAAAGCACAAGTTGCATGTTTATTTTACGGTATAAGAATAAGTCATCATGCAGCCTGTCTGGATTTGTTTTCTGCCAAGTTTGTTTGCAATTTTAGGCTTTAGTGTTGATTTATTTGAGCCTTTAGTCTGCAGGGGAGGTACGTTTGGATGAGTGGCTGAGTTGGGACATAGGTTGCAGATCTCCATGTAGGTGGCCCTTTACAGCAAACAGATGCCCAGGGTATTAGCTCTGTCATCTGTTGAGAGCTCATTCCAGCACTAGATGGCAGTGCGTGTCTGTAACTGCAGGACATCTGGGTGGGCGTCTTGACAGAGAAGGTTTGCTGCCAGCTACGGTGAGATCAGATCATTCATTCCACCTCAAATGGTCTCACAAAGATTTTTTGCACAGTCACAGGACTGCCAAAGTCTGTTCCACTGAAGCCACAACAATTATGCAAAGAAAGTCAGTGAGTGCACAGAATGAAAGAAGACGCTCACATCATAAGACATACTGTAGAAAAGATGGCCTGATGTTCTGTCTCACATGATGTATTAGGCTTTAAGATGCCTTTTCTGGGGTTTACACCCCAACAGGTGGTGTTTTTAAAAATAGAAAAGCTTTTGCTTGAAATTTCTTTATGCAACCATAAGTGTTTTTTTGCAGGGGATTTAATAGATCAGAGTCAGATTTCATTCATCTGAGCTACCTAGGTGGGAAAACCTGAGTGTAGTGAAGTGTTTGTTCATTCATCTGACTCCATATGATCAAAAGAAACATTTAATTCTACATTCTCATTGCTCACTCTTACTATGTACACACTGTGCACTGTAATTATGTTGCTGAATATCAAGTGCTTTTAAAGCGTACACCCACATGGGTGTTATTTAAGGCGGAGATTAGTGTCAGGATGACATTTGGGGGAGCTATGAAAAGAATTTAATGAATTTAACAAACACTAAGCACTTATAAGAATAGCTGAGCGCCATGTGGCTTGTGCACATGCTGTCCACATAAATTGAGTGCAGGTGAAGCTGGCTCTGAAAGCAAATCACTTCCTATGTGCTCCCATGTTAAAAAGTCAAACTTTAGAGCAGAAATAAACACATATTAAGCCTAAAAGTTAGGAAAAGATAAGGTGACAGGTGAGTGCTGACACAGTCTGGTAGGCCTCAGCTAATTCAAATCACTCAACTGGACTTTGAGAGGTTTTTTTTGGTGTCAGTACTTTTTCAAGCAGTTTTAATGCAGTAATATAATAATAAAATAATAATAATAATAATACTGTGGTTTGTTGACTGGTTGCACCAGCATGCTATTCTTTTTTGGTGAGCAAAAATCAATGTTATTCTATTCATCCACTTATCCTTTTCAGGGTCGCGGGGCACTGGAAAAGTCCCAGCTGTCATAGTGTAAGAGGCAGGGTACAGCATGGAAAGGGCACCAGTCTAACACACAGAGACAGATTCGCACAATTTAGATTGTTGCCCATAGGAGACTCCTCCTGAGGGAGGAAGCCAGAGTACCTGAGGAAAACCCACGCAAACACAAGGAGAACATGCAAACCCCAGCCTGGTGGTGGAATTGAACTCTCAACCTTCTTGCTAAATATGCGGCAACAGTGCTAACCATCGTGCCACCGCACTGCCACAAACAGATGCCCATATTTAGCATTATTCACCTAATTATCATCTGTGCATCTGTGAAGCAAACACAGTCTATGGTAACAGCTGTCACTACCTTTACTGTATCGCTCCACCGTCTTTCCCCAAATATGTTTAGTTCTGTTTCTTTCTGACCAAAATGTCAAATCTGAGCGCTCAAAACAACAAGCCATAAACTCTGGTGGATGTCATGATGGTTACTGCTTTCTTTTGTGTAAAGAGTTTTTAGAAAATGATGTCTTAACACTCTCACTCCCATCAGAGTCATGTCTAGAACTGGATGTTCAGCATCATTTTAATTTTAAACCTTCCACATGTTTGCAAAGAGAAAGTACAGTATAATTTAAAGGTTATTCAGAAGATTTATTTTTATAAATCTGTGTTTACATGTTGGCTTTGCTTAATTTAACCGAACTATTTCTTCTGCCAAACTGAAACAGAAAAAAAAAACATGCATAAAAGAAGCTATTGTGTGTGTAGTTGTGGAAGAATATGTGTGAAGCTCGGTCCTCTCTGGCACAGCTGGCTGCCGGCAGAGCCTGCGGGCACGCCACTGCAACCCCCTCTGGCCTCTCGTTTGGGGCTCTACTCAGCTCTTCCCAGGAGGGTGGCACGGTTCCCCCCCCCTTTGGTGGTCCTCCTCGGGTCCTTTTACTCTGGGGCCTCTGGATATCTGGGGCCTGGATCTCCTCCATACCTGCTTCATACCCTGGTGGACGGGGCTGTGGCCCCCCCACACTCCTTAGCAGATCGTTACATGGAGAAACCTTTGGAATACAAGCATGCTGATCCACACAGGTATGCACAGGTTCACAGACGCGGACTACACCTTTCTTGGCTGCTGCCTCAAAGCACATTGTGCGCTGTCTATCTTGCGTGCTGCACAATATCGTTTATTATTTAGTATCTA
The DNA here is from genome assembly GCF_057381915.1 of Diplotaxodon limnothrissa. Lineage (NCBI taxonomy): Eukaryota > Metazoa > Chordata > Actinopteri > Cichliformes > Cichlidae > Diplotaxodon > Diplotaxodon limnothrissa. The sequence goes on along the minus strand of NC_140610.1, from coordinate 17,888,640 downwards.
CTGATATCTACTGCTAGCTAGTTTATTGTGATGGTGCTGTTTTTTTTTATTATGTTGCTCTTTGTTGTTTGCTTTCTCTTCTGTTTTTTTTTCTCCATACAGGTGATCCAGGTGTTTTGTTTGTTTGTTTTTTTTCTTTCTTCCCCCCTTCTCACCGTCTCTTCTCCCCTTTGGTTTTCTTTCTTTCTCTACCTCTCTTTCTTTCATTCTTTCTCCCTGTCCTATCCCCCAGTCATGTCTGTCCCGTTTGTAGCAACCGAAAATAAAATAAATTCATAATTATAATAAAGGTCAATCAAATGGACCAATATGGCAAGGCCATGATGATCCACTTGGTAAAATAAATCCGCTTGGCATCTTTCTTGGCCTTAAGACAACAATTCTGATGGCTAAAGATCCAAACGGGACAAAAAAAAAAAGAATATGTGTGATAGTGTGAAAAGAGTGAAAAGACATTCATCAGGCACGTGCAATATTTCCTTAAGGTGCGGATGTCTGCCATTACCATTTACAACAAGGTCAAAGGGCAGTGTTTTCAGTAATTACAGCACAGCATGACATGGGTGATAACTCAGAGCCCTCCCTGAAACCATCCTGTTCTAGGCATCCTAAATCTCAGGTGTCCTTTTCACATTTGACCTTTGACATTGAGTTATCACTCATCTTTTTTACCTAACACATTGGCTACTTTTAATGTATCCATTCCACTGTATCTGCTTATTAATCTAGTAGCTCCTGAGTGCTGCTGGGGAATATAATATAATCAAATGCCTTGATTAGGAACAATAACCCTTAGATTCAGTATGTGAAACACAGTCCTGGCCAATAAAAATACCCTTGTGTACCTTCATGCCATGTGCACAGACCAAATGATGATAAAGTGCCCCCACACTTGAAGGCTAAAAACACATTCCGTAGGATGCGCGGACCATATGGTTGCACTGAGGTTCTCTTTATATTTGTTCAGCCAGAAATGTATAGGTTGATTTTGTGAGATGTATATTTTGGCTTGAGGTTTTGTTCTCAGCTTTGGTTATTCAAAGCACAGACCATGAAATTACATGAACTGTATGTGCTGTGACTCTCAGATGGATCACAGTAAGTCATACAGTCATGAAAAAAAAACAAAAACTGTAATGCTGTGATATCAATAATGTAGCGATACCATGTGCCATATAGCACACACAACAATGAAACGAGCCCAGACACATCTCAGACTTAGAGCAGAGTGTAAGGCTCTGATGGCAATTACATAAAAAAGGAAACTGCATCAACAACCTCCAACAAAGCACCGTACTTTACAAACTATGAAAGAAAACTGCTTCTGGTGAAGGTGGAAACAAAGCGCTTATTTCACCACACAAAAACACACCTTACCTCTTGCCCAGTGTTGATATACTTGATATAGTCCTAAGCCCCCTGTGACCCTTTCTGGATAAGCAGGGGTCACAGGGGAATGAAGGTCTTTCACAGGTCTTATTAGCCCATGATAGCATCCACTACTTTCATTGGAGAAAATACTTAAATTGCACATAATATGCCTTGTTAGTACAGTAAAGTAATTCAAACTTCAGTATGGTTCCCAACTACTAGCATGAGAGGTAACAGTAGAGACGGCCTTCACTTTAAATTCATTACATGTTCTTGATACTTTGCATTAACTTTACACACATACAGATGTTTGAATTAACAACCTGCTTTCACTGGGATGAACCACTAACCTTAAGCTCTAAAGGTAGCAGGAAAAAGTGGTCTTATTGCCACTTAGCTTCCCGTTTTTGTTTCCCCCAGCTTGCTAACCTACAGGCCAAAGAAGAAGGCATGCAAGGGTGGCCGTTTACAGGAGGTTAGCTGTCTAATTCCCAGAATTCAGGAGTTAAGTCACTATTCCACACAGCTATATACAGCTCACTTTGTATATGGGTGAATAGAAATGACTACCATCCCCTGAAAGAGAGATTTGCTCCAATGACTACACCAAAACAGTCTCTAATTTTAAATATAGGGCAGCAAGAGGGTGTTGGACTGTGAAGCTGATGCTCAGTGTTACTTTGGGAGTCAGGATTTTGCTTTCTGAATGTGTGTGCGGATATATGATTTCATGCACGCATCCAACCATGCATATAAACAAACTTAAATATAGCAGTAAATTGGTGGGAAAATACACAGAATTACAAATAGAGTACTCAGAAAATGTTGAACACTGTACCTAAACAGTGATCAACAGTACATAACAGTAGTTAGCATCATATATTGTATCGTTACCTAATAGTAGAGTAAGGTGTCATTTCAGGTAACAGCAGGTAGACTGTTTTGTAGCATTTTGCTGACAGGTTTTTTAATATCTATGTTGCTTTCTAAAATGAGATCATCCATAGCAATTGGCGGCCCTAAGTTAATAGCATATTTTTCTTCAGATGTCAGGAAAGCTCAAAGCTCATTGATTTTAGAACGCTCATTAAAAAGTCATTTAAATTGTCACAACCCAGTGGCGCCTCTCCTCCTGTCTTGTAGGCCTTCCTAGGAGCTAAAATGGGTGATAGGGGAGAATGTTAACTAATGGAGTTCATTTGGGTCTTCCAGCCTGACCGAAAAAGCTTACTAATGTGCTCACATTCTCTCATTCATTCAACTTTCATTCACTGTTTTTTATTTATATAATATCCCTATTAGAGCTATAGAGAGCTCAGGCCAATGTTTTGCTTGAATGTATTGAGCCATATTTAAAAATTTTGTTATGATCTTTAATTTGTACCAAGTTTATTTTGTAATTTACGATATTAGATATTAATTAATCCTGATTTTGTGAATCCAGTTTTTTTTTTTGTTGCTGTTGTTCTAAAGCACAGGTGTCGAACTCCAGGCCTCGAGGGCCGGTGTCCTGCAGGTTTTGAATGTGTCCTTGACCCAACACAGCTGATTCGAATGGCTAAATGACCTCCTCAACATGTCTTGTAGTTCTCCAGAGGCCTGGCAATGAACTACTCATTTGATTCAGGTGTGTTCACCCAGGGTGTTATCTAAAACCTGCAGGACCCCGGCCCTCGAGGCCTGGACTTCGACACCCCTGTTCTAAAGTGTACCTAGCTGTTGTGAAGTGGTGTGTGTAGTTGGCCAGCATGTATAGATTTTTTAATACTGATTGGCATTAAAGCTGCCTCCTAAAAGGCCCGAGTCAGAAACTGTATGTGCTGCAGAAGCAGCGAAGACTTCGTTGGCTTAGTTTTATTACATTATAAATCCAAGTTCTTAAATTTGATTGAATTCAATATTGCTTGTCCGTGTCCTTGTGGGTGTGCGATATTAAAGAAGCTTGAGTAAGCTGACAAGTAGACTGCCATTATATGACTTGAAGAAATAATCAAGGCAACTCATGAGTAATTTCACTGAGTAACAAATTATTCAACCACGAATGTTTTATTCCTCGGAAACAAGAACAGAAGACGGCCACACACAAGTTTCTCAAAATTTCACCGCTGACAAAAATAAACGACTGTAAATGTGAGAGCAAAACGAAACAGTTACCGAGTTTATTCTTTTTTGCGTGTCTCACGATGGAAGCCCGTGAGGCGTTATATAATTTCCTTGCATATAACAGTCTTTATTTTTTGAGTGCGGAGGTCTGCAAAAGCAATAAAGAAGATTCATGTCTGAGTGGCTTTAGAGGTTTTAAGCAGAGGCTGGTACTGTCAGAGGTCTCACCTCCACGAAACACTACACTCACTGCTTGTGGTCTGAGTGTGTATGTGTGCGCATGCCTGTGTGTGCATGTGCATGCACACGCTTGCCTCACAAAACACATACGCTATTTGAAATAAATTTCCATTTGGCATTTTTCTGGAGTCCTCCCACTGGTGGTACGTGCCTCGCCTGACAACTTCACTGGGTCTCTGGAGAAAGTTACCATCTGCACGTTCATGTACTAGTCTCTTTGGCTTGGTTAATTTCAAGTTGGAGGAGTATTTAAAAGACTGACGTCCAAAACTGATATCCTGTGAGAGTCAACAACCAATCCCTCAACTCTTCGGCCTCATGGAAAATCACTTCACAACACACATGTGCATGTCATAGCCAGTTCAAGCATTTCTAATCAGTTTACTTTACTGCTAAGGAGCAAGACGCTGTTTGGAGAATACACGCAGGAATGTTTGAATACAGTAATTTGATAATGCATCCTTGTGTAGGTTCTCATCTTACGATAAACAGTGGATTCTTTTAACAACATCAACAATATCAGAGTGGAATACACAAGCAAGGTCATCGCACTCGACATTGGTTTCCATTTAATCACTATAGCTCCCATTTCTGTATGTGTGTTGAATGCTTGGAAAAAAACTTAAACCTAACAGTAGCTTGCAATTAACGCCACTGTAAGATCATTGCTGATGACATATTTTGTAACATAATCGAAACATTTTGTCAAACAAGATTTAGCCACAGTGTTCCGTCAGACTGTGAAGTCAACCTTAGCTGCAGTCCCGGCAGATCAGGTGATGTTAAAGCCAGCACATGTCACCTGAGACCCCTATATGCTTCCAGCTGACAAATCTAATATTGGGGGTTTGCAGACATGTGAACATTAACCATGTGAGGTTATTTTCTGCCATTCTATGACAATCGTGGTGACAATGTATGCTCAAATGAATGAGACCTCAGTCACACAGGCTTACAGACTGGTCTGTGACTAACTGGCAACCACTGTTTGTGAGGGAAAAATCTGTATTTCCTGACCGGTTGTGAGTGTTTGCTTGAAGTTGTTGGGAAAATAATTGATAGAAGGCCCAGTCAGACAGGCTGACAGACTGGTCAGTACCCCCGGCAAGCCCCCTGTGTAAAGGGAAAAATGTGTGTTTGCACTGGAAAGAAACCCTTTGAGATTGGTTTGGTTGCTAGCTTATTTCTGTAGTCATCGTTTGAATGGAAGTGACGGACTTGACTACCAGTACTGGCCGGATACTCTCTGAGCTGAAGCGACACTGAAAAGCGGGTCACAAACCAAAAGATGGAGACTATTTGACTTCAAAGTAAAAGTTATGCCCTTTGAACCATGTTGGCTGTGCAATTGGCACAAGTTGAATTATCTCCATTTCTGGATTGCTTTATCAAGTTGTACATGTATCTCCACTAGGCTAGTGGTTAACAATTATAGACAAATATGAAAAACTACAGGCAACTGTGGCAATCTGCTCGCAAGCAAAGTATTCACTAGGACCACTGCCATTGCCAACCATGTGTATGCCCATGGTACTTTCTGAAACTACCCTCAATATGGCAGACGGCAGTTGTGCAACCTCATTAGGGAAGTAACCCCTCAATTCTTCATACGTATCATGTCTGTCTGTGAAAGGGAAAGGATCCAAAACAGAAGACTGTGGAAAGCAGGGGTGCTGTAGCAACTCTGCAACACTTTAAACGCTACTCCTCTCCTTATTTTTGTTCAAAATGAGCAATTTAGGAATTTGTGCAGGACAATCCCAGTAGTGGTTTGAGCATCAGGTGGTCGTATTGAACTAGTCTACATAGGATTGCTGCCATTTGATTGCCTGACTAGATATTTGTGCTAACAAGCAGTTGAATAGGTACGCCTAATGAAGTGGCCATTAAGTGTACATAGTCCTTAAGTGGCTCTAATGGGTATAAAAGAGGAAGTCAAGCACTATACATAACAAGTGGCTGGTTCAACAAAACTTTAGCAGATCATTTTTTCTTTCAAACCTTTAATTGGGACTGTTTCAGTTACTAAACCATTACTAAAATGAAAAGTTATTGTATCTATATAATGATACTTCCTGAAAACAAACCCAGTTTAAACTTAATGGCCTGTTTACTCTTGCACTTTTACAGAAATGTGAAAGTTTATTTATTTTCAATAGTGTTTCAGCTATGTGTTTGTTGTAGCAAATTTCCTTCCACAGGACATAAACTGAACTGCAGTTAACCTGTTGCATATTATCCATTTGTCATTAAAGACTCCAAAATCAGTTTGATGGATGACAGCCCACGAACATTCCTCCATCATCCGTCCTCTCCTGCTCAGTACTGGACTCTCACCAATGTACCATCCAGCCATGCTGGACTGCAACAAGATTTCCACTGCTCTCTCACTCAACCTTCAATTCTCAAAGAGGGCTAATTGGACACACATGGGAAAAGCACGAATCACGGGCCACTTCACCAAAAAAATATCTGACTACAATTTAAATCAAAAGGCAGAGATAAAGGGAGTAAATGGCTAAGGGGAGAGGGGGCACACTCAGCAAATACAACTATCAGAACACGCTACAACTTCCCATGCAGAGCTAAACAGCTCTGTCAATGAGCCACAAGAAAGTATCAGGAACAGACTGTGACTTCTGCTGGATGGCGTGTCAAGCCATGAGAGTGTCTGGATGAGAAGTCTTTTAAAATGTGTGGGCTGACACTTTGCCCTCCGAAGCTGAGCAGGTCGCCTGCACATTGCCCTAGTCTAACTCTGCGTGCTGTCACCACCAGCTACTGGTCAGATGACGACCCAGCCAATGACTTGGAACTGAAAACGTAGCAACATGCTTGACATATGTGAGAAACCTGCCTGTGGCTCTCTGTGGTGCTGGAATAACACTCTGCAGAGCAACACATGAAAAAGAAAAAAAAAGCACTCACAGTCACGTTCTGAACAGCATGCCAGGCATTCGGCCCCATAGTTTGGAAAGGTCAGCTGAGAGAAGTGGTAAATGTTGCTGCTCTTTAAACTGTCTGCTGGAGCGTCTTTAACTAATGATAGGGCACAGAGTTAGAATACCTCTTATAGACTAATACCTACAGTGCACTAGATTGGGTGACAGTGGATTCCATTCACACTGCACACACTAGAGACTCATAATATAAGTGATAAACACTTTCATATGCACAAGGTTAAAATGACACCAGGCCCCATTCCACTAAGCCTAAATTATGGTTTGTGGCAAACACTGGCAGTCTGCTGCTGCATCGGTGCGAGCTATGCTTTTCAGAGTTTTACACTAGTCCAAGCACGTGTTTCAAACCGGCAGCCACTAAAAGAAATAACTGCTTTGACTAAGTTGGAAAAAAAGAAGTGTGAAACAAAACTATTATAAACGATCCTAGGCATCTTTCTTCCACTCTAAGCTGGTGGCATTCAGTCTTGGAGATGGGAAATTTACACAATGTCAGAAAATAAATCTAAAAGAACACAAGAAATGTCAGAAAATAAACATTTGTTACATAAAGTGTTCTCAACTGAATACATTTAAATATGGAGGCTGCAGCAAAGCACACAACCAAACCACAAATTGTAATGTACTCACATTCACAGAGCACTCTTTCCTGTCATTAACTTAATAAAATTTGACTTTGCCTTGCACTTGGTGATGTAAGCCGCTTGATTTTAAAAGTGATGGAAACACATGAAATCAATGATTTGGATGAGTGAAAGAATACTTTTGGCAATATAGTGTAACTTGAGCTGCTGAGTTCAAGTTCAACCAGAAATCTTACAATGTCTGCCAAATTATTAATACATTTTTTAAATTAATATTAATTCATTATTATTAATATTAATAAGTAGCAGGAGCAAGCTTCACCATTTCAGAATCACCAAATACCTCAACATGTCTTTGGACTGTGGGAGGAAGCTGGAATACCTGGAGGAAAACCCACTAAGGCACAAGGAAAACATTAAGTTCAACAACTGCACACAGAAAAGCCCCAACCAGGGTTTGAACAGCAAAGCTGCTTTTTGTAAGACAGTGATAACCACTCTGCTACCCTGTCACTCAACAGAAGCAGCAGCAAACAGAGGAATAAATAAACAATATACACACACACACACATATATATATATATATATATATATATATATATATATATATATATATATATATATATATATATATATATATATATATATATATGTCTGATGTGTAGCCAGTATTGTGTGACAAATGCCAGGCACCATGTTTGTTCATTGATTTGTGCAGCTCCCAGCTGGATAGCATAGTGGTTAGACTACCCAGGATCGCAAGTTCGATTCCTGCCTGGGGCGTCTGTATCCAGTAAGGGTCCTAAGGCTAGACCCCCTATGCTAAGCGAGCCTACCGCAGACATGAGCGAGACAGATAAATATGAAGGCATGCCGGCTCGGACGTCGCCCGGATCAACAAGGTCCGCGTCAGGTGTTGAGGAACCAGGGCACCCTGACGAACAGACATCCAGAGGCCCCCAGAACACAAGAAACCATGGAAGACCAACAGAGGGGCAGCCGCGCCACTGTTCCAGTAAGAGCTGAGGAGAGTCCCAGATGAGGGTTCACTCAGCAGCCGCGGAGCAGAAGCCAGGGGGAGTTGCAGTGACGCGCCCGTGAGCTCCGCCGGCTGCCAGCTGTGCCTGAGTGACCGAGCCCCAGGCCGAGAGGCCGGGGGCACCCCACCCCCGAAGGGGCCCGAGCGAGCCCCAGGCTCCAGGCCCCGATAAGCGGCCGCCAAGGAGTGAGCCGGTGTGTACCTGGACGCCCACCCCCAGACACAAAGAACCACCAACGCACCGACACCTGAGGGAGTCCGCCACCGGCAGGGGAAGTGGTGGTAGGGGGAGATAGGCCTCCAAACCTTGGAGGGCCTGAGGTGTCCCCAGAGAGGTGGCGTCTGATACCCAACCTGACATATAGACACAGACATACAGGCACACACAGACACAAAAACATCCATTCCCCCCCTCATGCTCTCATATGCACTCACTCCACACTCAACCAACGTGGAGACAGACATAAAGAGACGCTGTACACACGATCACACTCCCCAAGCGTACTCTACAAACCGGGTCTAGGTACCCTTGCTCCTGGAGGGGGGAACTGCACCCAGACCCAGGTGGTGTTACCCTTTTCCCTGCGGTGGGGAGAGGCAGACCACCCCGACGCCGTAGCAGCAGGGAGGCCCCACACTCCAGACCGCAGTCGGACGGCCAACTCCACCTAGCCCTCCCGCTCCAGCAGGCCGCAGAGAATGGGGGTGGGAGAAGACTCCAAACCTCCCTCCACCCGCTCATTGTAGTGTTGATGCATGTGTGTTCTAAGGTGCAATTAAAACCCAGGAGGGCATGGAGCTACCTGCCAAGGAGCAGCAGGTAAGCGCATAGTCCCTCCTGATAGCCCTCAATGTCTAAGTGTATTTAAAATTGAGAGGTGGGCAACGACGCCAGGGGTGAGGTGTACACCCTGATGGTAATTTGGACTCCGTGATTGTGCCCACCCCCAAGATCCTATATGTATGTGTAATGAGAGTGTGAATAATGTGAATGTCTAAGTTGTGGGATAAAATTGAGGCAGAGGCAGCCAGAAGGGGACAGAGGGGGGGGGGGGGGGGGTAGCCTCCTCTGCACCCTGGTGACATACCCCTACTCCAAGGCCCTGCATGTGTGGGTGGTTGTGGTGGAGCGGGAAGAGAGAGGCAGCTGGAGATGGGGAGGGAAGGAAGGGAGGGGCAGGTAACCCCTCCCTGGGGCCAGCTCCCCCGCTGACCCCAGTAGGCACTCCCACACTCCGCGACCCGCCAGGGAAAGGGGGCCCAGGCCCATCCAGACCGGGGCCCAGTGCAGCAGCGCCTCCCGGCCCCACAGAGCCCGGGACAGTCCACCCAACCCCACCACAGAGAAAACTGCACCCACCCCACCATCCACTCATCTTCCAGACTACATAAGACAGTAAACGCCCAGGCTGAGATCTTCCTCCACCTCTCCTGTATCTCCCCCTCCTGCAGAGAGAGTTCCTGAAGAGAGGAAAGCTCCTGCAAGATGTGACCATCTCCCCCACCAGTTGAAGAGCCCCCCAGGTGGTTCGACGCACCGGCGGCACCCCGCTCCAGGGCCGGGCCCCCATGCACCCACCCGCCCACAACCCCGGCAACACACCAACCAGGATCCAAGCCCCCGAGGCCCGGCCCGGGCCCCAGCCCAGAGACGGAGCGCCCCCAGAACCTCACGCCCATCCCGGACCCACCCAGGGCCAGCCAGGCTACCAGGTCAGTAACCCATGTCCGTCAGCACAGACCCTCCCCTAGCCCCGCTGCACGCAGCCGCGAGGAAACAGTCACCTGAGAGCCAACAGAGCCCCCAACCGGCTGCTAGATGATGTTAATGCAGCACTACGGACAATACCTACAACCACGATTACCGACACTAACAAGCTGATCTACAATACGGCAGCAGTGATCAGTGAGATGCTTGGCTACAAGTTGAACAGCCACAAGGGGCAGTACCCTCCATGGAGAAGGAGGCTAGAGGGAAAGATCAAAGTAGCACGGAGGGAGGTTAGCCAACTAACGGAGTTGCAGAAAGGTGCGACAAAGAAGGTGCATAAGAAATACAGCAAGCTGTCCATACCTGAGGCCTTGGAAACTGCCAAGCAAAGACTCACAGCCTTGGCCAGCCGCTTGAGGAGGTACACCAGAGAGATAGAAGGCAGGAGAATAAACCAGCTGTTCTCCACAGAACCAGCAAAGGTGTACTCTCAGTGGCAAGGGAACAATAATAAGAGAACAGCACCACCAAGGCTGGAGACGGAGCAATACTGGAAGAGCATATGGGAGAAGGACGCAACCCATAACAGCAATGCTCAGTGGCTAGTGGATCTGAGGGCAGACCACAGCGACCTCCCTGAACAGGGTCCAGTAACCATCACAGAATCAGAATCAGAATCAGAATCAGAAAGGGTTTTATTGCCAAATGTTGAGCAGGTTTACAACATTAGGAAATTGCTGCGGTGCTTCAGTGCAAACATACTGTCATAAAAATATAAAAATAAGAATAAGACTTAAAAGTGCTAAGTGGATAGATATATACATGATATATGTGGCAGTGGCAGATATCCAAGAAAGGGTCTCCAGTATGAAGAGTTGGACAGCACCAGGGCCCGACATGGTTCACGCCTACTGGCTAAAGAAGCTGACTGCACTCCACGAGCGTCTGGCAGCACAAATGAACCAGCTGCTAGTTAACGAGAGACACCCGGAATGGCTAACCGAAGGTCGGACGGTCCTGATCCCCAAGGACCCCAAGAAGGGACCGGTCCCCTCCAACTACCGACCAATAACCTGCCTCAGTACTACATGGAAGCTCCTGTCAGGCATCATATCGGCTAAGATGAACAGGCACATGGGTCAATACATGAGTGGGACACAGAAAGGAATTGGCAAGAATACCAGAGGCGCAAAACTCCAGCTACTGGTAGACAGAACAGTCAGCCGAGACTGCAAGACCAGACTGACCAACCTGTGCACTGCCTGGACATCCTGTACATGGATGACATCAAGCTGTATGCCAAGAGTGAACGAGACATCGATTCACTGATCCACACTACCAGGCTATACAGCAATGACATTGGAATGTCGTTCGGACTGGAGAAGTGTAGTCGGATGGTAACAAAGAGAGGGAAGGTAGTCAGAACTGAGGGGATTGAACTACCAGAAGGCAACATTGCAGACATAGAGGACAGTTACAAGTACCTGGGGATCCCGCAGGCAAATGGGAACCATGAAGAGGCCGCTAGAAAGGCTGCAACCACCAAGTACCTGCAGAGGGTCAGGCAAGTCCTGAGGAGTCAGCTGAATGGTAAGAACAAGATCCGGGCCATCAACACGTACGCCCTGCCCGTGATCAGGTACCCTGCTGGGGTAATAGGCTGGCCAAAGGAGGAGATAGAAGCCACTGACATAAAGACAAGAAAGCTCCATACCATGCATGGAGGGTTTCATCCCAAGTCCAGCACCCTGAGGCTGTACGCTAAGCGGAAGGAAGGGGGCCGGGGACTGGTGAGTGTCAGCACCACAGTCCAGGATGAGACAAGGAACATCCAAGAATACATTGGGAAGATGGCCCCAACTGACCGAGTGCTCAGTGAATACCTCAGGCAGCAGAAACCCAAGAAAGAGGAGGGAGACGAGGAACCATCATGGAAGGACAGAGCCCTGCACGGTATGTACCACCGGCAGATAGAGGAGGTGGCTGATATCCAGAAATCCTACCAGTGGCTGGACAAAGCTGGACTGAAAGACAGCACAGAGGCACTAATCATGGCAGCACAAGAACAAGCTCTGAGTACAAGATCCATAGAGGCTGGGGTCTATCACACCAGGCAAGACCCCAGGTGCAGGCTGTGTAAAGATGCCCCAGAGACAATCCAGCACATAACAGCAGGGTGCAAGATGCTAGCAGGCAATGCATACATGGAACGCCATAACCAAGTGGCCGGCATAGTGTACAGGAACATCTGTGCCGAGTATAACCTGGAAGTCCCGAGGTCAAAATGGGAGATGCCCCCAAGGGTGGTGGAGAATGACCGAGCTAAGATCCTGTGGGACTTCCAGATACAGACGGACAAAATGGTGGTGGCTAACCAACCGGACATAGTGGTGGTAGACAAACAGAAGAAGACGGCCGTAGTGATCGATGTAGCGGTTCCGAATGACAGCAACATCAGGAAGAAGGAACACGAGAAGCTGGAGAAATACCAAGGGCTCAGAGAAGAGCTCGAGAGGATATGGAGGGTGAAGGTAACGGTGGTCCCCGTGGTAATCGGAGCACTAGGTGCGGTGACTCCCAAGCTAGGCGAGTGGCTCCAGCAGATCCCGGGAATAACATCGGAGATCTCTGTCCAGAAGAGCGCAGTCCTGGGAACAGCTAAGATACTGCGCAGGACCCTCAAGCTCCCAGGCCTCTGGTAGAGGACCCGAGCTTGAAGGATAAACCGCCCGCAGGGGCGTGCTGGGTGTTGTGTTTTTATATATATATATATATAAATACAGTACTGCTGGGGTATCAGCAGTACAGAAAAGAAAATTTCTATTGCTGCAACAAAAGCTGATTGCCTAGTGGAAAAAAATCCTGCTGGTTAAGGACACTTACTAGACATGTTTTCACACTGCTGGTGACTGAGTATAAAATAAACACCAGCCCTTTGAACTCTAAGTTAATCTCTCTCAGTTCTAGAAACTCGAGGAGGATGAAAAAGGACCACCAATGTGTGCATTTGTGAGTCACTGTGGAGGGTTATCCTTAGCGGTGAGAGAGATTATAAACATGCCTGCTTAGTAACACAGACTCTGCCAGGATGCAGCTCGAGTTCACTGGTTAGACTGGCAATTCATAGGACACTTGATAAGATAATAAAACTTGTTGAGCTCCTTAGACAGAGTGTGATTAACCCTTCAGGACAACATGCCTGGATCTACAAAAATTGTACATAAAATACAGTAGCGCAATATTTTCAAAAGCTTTCAATAATACAACACAGACAAACTTCAATACTTTGAAGTCACTCAAAATTCACCATGATAAAGCAGTGTGGTCAGACTGAGACTAAATAAATAACCATGGAATTTTATTATTATCATCATTGTATCACTGTATATAGCGTAATAGCAAATATGGCTGTCTATAAACACCAAACAAATGAAAAATGACTTTGTAAATATTATTTACAAATATAATATATACATTTGTAAGTGCGTAATTGTAAATGGTATAAATGGTCCCAGTACCCTAGATAGTTTATATAGTAAGTTTTATTCATATTGATTAATGGGGCTAGGAGGAATTAGGGAACAGACATTCATATGCTACGATCATTATAGTAAGATTTTTACCTAGACTACTCTGTCACAAACAGCTTGTGGATACTTTATCAGTTCCAGTCTAATAAGAGACATATAAACACACCTGCCCTTAATATCTCTATTTATAAACATAATTGATGCCCCAGGCTACTTTGACAGTAAACAGAGGTATTTTAAGATTTTCAACTTTAATATTCAAAGTTGAAGAGCTTCTGACCGTTGAAGCAACAATAGCAACAGTTATAGCAGTGGAACCGACTATACACATTTAAACTTATATAAATACATTTAAAACTTAGAATAAATATCTAAAATTTAACAAAATGAGGGTAAAAACTACTGTTTATTTTCCTCTCTGCATTGATTGTCTATAAACTCAATAAAGGTTTGATAGACTGGGGCCGTCTACAATCAAAGAAATTCTTTTACCCAGTTTACTTTTTTTCCTAAATTTAGTCAAGTAGTTTTTTTTTTTTTGCCAAAGCAGATCAAAGCTCTGATTGAAAACAGAAAACGACAACAATAATGCACTGAAAGATAATAAGTCAGCAATTGCTTTTGACTTGCACGGGGGACATGAACCCAGACCCTTACATAAAAGTCTTATCCCATGGCTGATGTTGATGTATTGGTCAGTGCCTGCACAAACTTGGACATCACACAGTTAAATCTTTTTTCTGGTAATTGTGTTGCAACTCAGACAAAAAGCAAAAAAGCAAAAACACAGGTTCAGAGGTGAAATGCGAAAAACTTGCTTACTGGCAGAAAATGTTGAATTACAAAAAATCCTATATAATTTATACGTTTCTTATAACTGAAATACATGTAAATACCAATGTTTTGGAACCATTATGCTTTTATTCGGTCACATCGGCTATGAAACACACCAGTTTGCATCATGTTTGATCTCCAACAAAGCATTTTCCCTATGGAGACTTTGTCATTCTTCATAGCTAATTGTAAAGTTCTAAAAACACATTTCTACATGGAAAAGTTTACCTTCAAACCTTTTTACTGGAAGGCTGTCCAAGACCTGGTTAGAGTTAATGGCCTGCATTTGTATAGCGCTTTTCTAGTCCCTAAGGACCCCAAAGCACTTCACACTACATTCACACAGTCACACACTGGCGATGGCAAGCTACATTGTAGCCACAGCTGCCCTGGGGTGCACTGACAGAGGCGAGGCTGCCGGACACTGGCGCCACCGGGCCCTCTGACCACCACCAGTAGGCAAACATGGGGTTAGTATCTTGCCCAAGGATATTTGGCATGCAGCCAGGAGGCAGCCTGGGATCGAACCACCGACCTTCTGATTAGTGGCTGACCTGCTCTGCCAGGTGAAAGAGTGCTTTTAAGCCAATCTTTTGCCTTAAACTTAACCTTGCAGTGTTTTGCCGAAATCTCACCAAGTGAAGTCTAAGAGAAAGTAGTATGACAAAAAGCTATGGTAGGAATCTCACAAGACAAACTTCTCCCATTAGCAGGAACCAGCCCAGTCATGGCTCCCAGTGGGGAAGTTTGACTATACCATGAAAATAGAAACTGTATCTTCGCCTCTTTTAACATGTAATCAACCCATGCCTCAATCTAGACTTCTTTTTGCACTTTAGCCATCCTACATTCCTTCTGACCCTTATTAGTCACTAAGCTTTTCACTGTTATTATTGCAAGAGTATCTCAGGTCATGAGACTTAAACTCTAGCAAATTCCTGCCCTCTGGACTCCCCCATGCTTCTTGTTAGGCTCTATCCGTTAATGCTGTAAATTACAGAGCAATCCCAAGCATGAAAAGAATGGAAGTCCAGACTTAGGCTTGCTGAAAGGCTGCATTTCCTCCTCTGTTGTTTAGAGGCTGTCTTGAAATTACATATCGTGTAGGCTGCAACCTTATGCAACCTGGTGGAAATTTTGTGAAATCCATAGTTACTTGATTACCAGAGTTATTTGTGATTCAACTGAATGTTTAGAGCTATTCTAAAAAAATTCCAGTGAGGAAATTTTTTTTGGAATTTACCGACCCATGAAAGAGGGTTTCTTCTTACTCTCGATCAACAACTCCATGGATTTCCATTTCATTAGAAGAAAAATGCTGAAGTTGGGCCAAGTGTAGACTTTTTCCAGCAGCACTACACCTGTTTTAAGATTTGTTGTATGTCTTTAGTTAAGTAGATGAGATCAAGAGTTTGTTTCCACAAATTCCTTCGTGTGCAGTCAGGACTACTTGCAAGTGATTCCTTTAATTACAATAATTTGAATTTTTCTTTAACTGGCTTAAGATTGTTTGACAGTGTAATTTTGCCACAAACAGTCCCTTATTGTTTCCTTCTTGCACACGTGCATAGAAAACACATGTTCTTGCACAAACAAGACCCCAGTCGTTATTTAAGTGTGCCAAGTCAGACAAGCAACACTAACAATTACGTTCCTGTTCAAAAAGATGCGAGTGTTGCACTGATAAGACCCTGGGAGTGAATTATCACAGCTTTGATCAGAGAGGCAGAGCTCATGTTTCTCGCGCCCGATGGATCTTTGGGTTTTGAAACACACATGACTTAATCAGGGACATTCATGAAGCGGGGATCTTTGGAGTCACAGGATCACATTACCTAGGTAAGGCCCAGAGGAATGCCGACTGTACATGTTATCAACTCATGACCAGAAGTTGATGAAAGGCTGACCTTTTTTTATGATTAAACATGATGTAACTGACAAAAGAGGCCACATGATGCTGGAAATATGAAGGTGGTAGACCGAGCCACCTGGCTGCTGAAGCCAGGATTTGTCAAAGTGCTGAAAGCTGCACACGTCCAGGTTACTCACATCTGTGATTTCAACAGACGTGAAGTGACCAGTCAGATCTTAGCAGGTACAAACTGAGATTGATGTATTTTATTTGTAATAAAGCTAACTTACTAGCTTACAACAAAGCTGCATTGGTTTCAATAGCAACTAAAAAAATTGCAACAAGGGTGGCTGAGATCAATACAGATGCTGCTGCAAGTTGACTTAATGAGCAAACAACCCTTGGGTCAACACATTTCTTTGATCAGTTTGAAAGACAGCAGGCCCACAAACAACCACAGCCGCTTCCATTTTGAGAGTACACGAGACGCTACTGGTTAGCATAAAACAAAACAAAATAACCCCAAATCTCAACAACAAATCAGCTAACATTAACAGAATGTCAGGCTGACTGAATAAAATATACACAGATAAGCCACAACATTAAAACCACCTACGTAATATAGTGTATGTGCTGTTAAAACAGCTTTAACCAGTGGAGGTTTCTTGTGGTGTCTGGCAGTAAATAGCTTGGCTCCTGTGGGTTGCGCGGTGAGGCCGCTGTGGATGCTTGTTCAGATTTGGATAAAGGGAGTTTGGAAAATGGACCACTGATGTTGTGTTAATAAAGGTTAAGACACTATGTCTTGTTAATACAGCTATGGCATGTATTTGCACAGATTGTGTTAGCTGTGTTGTCGGCTTTGAAACATAGCACGAGGATGCTGACATTTTTAATTAAGACTCTTTTTAGCTTAGGTTCCTTAATGCACAGTTCTTCAATCTGTACCATAATCCACCAAAACAACATCCTGTCTCATTTCTTTTTAAAGTAGCATGAACCAAATGTTAAATGATACTTATATGGATCACATGAAGGAGGCTAGCCCACTGAAGAAGTCTTTGAGATGACATCTGCCTCATCATCTTCTATCTGCAAGTCTAATCCTCTTACTCTGTTGGCGAATCTGCTCAAAGCTTCCTTATTTACCAATTTGAAGTGCTTACCTTCAATCAGTTAGTCAACCTGTGTTTACAAAAGTCGCTTATTAAAGAATTAAACCTCTTAGGTGATCACACATACACAATAGTGTTTAGTAGTTTTCACGTATAAGCATTCAAGTTTAGTGGTTTGCTGTAACACCAAGATGATTGTATCCATTTATAATGCAGAGAAAAGGTTATTTTGTTGATATCAAGCAGGCTGGTTTAGGAACATTGCCAAAGAGAGAAACACAGACTGAGAGATGTATTTTTTAGTAGATTTTAGAGGGTCATATATCATAATTGAGCCAGTAGGGGTTAGAATGGAGTTCTGGAGGGCAAAAAAAAAATCACAGCTCTCTATTGGCTTTGTATTGCGTAAAGGTGCCTGTCAGGCAATGAAAAACAAGACTCATAAAAAACATAAAGCTCAATTTAAAGTTTCTATGTGGAGATGATATACTACCAACTAACCACAGAAATAACATGTTTATGAACTTTTTTAACAAAAAAAGGAGCCTTGAACACTGGGGAAAGAAGATAGTGGCAATAATACAGACACACCAAACTGTAATAAATAATACATTTAAAACCAAAATTATTTGATAGTTTTTCCGCCCGTAGGGGCCTATTGTAATATTTTTTACTCTATTTAGTTTAGTGTATTAGTCAGTTCTTCAATAAGTTCTCAAATGCCAATATTAATTGTGGTCTTATGCTGCTTATACAGCAGCATAAGACCACACCAGGTGCCGATCATGCCAGCTAAGAAAAGGAAACTGAGGCTACACTTCACATGGTATAAAATTACATAGATGGATAGAACAAATGACTGGAAACACATTGCCTGGTCTGAATCTTAAATTCAGCTGAGACATCTAGAATGTGGTGGAAAACAACATGACTCCAGGCTCCATCATGCTTTGTATCAAAGGCTCAGGCTGCTGTTGGTGGTGTATTGGTGTAGGGAATGTTTTCCTGTCATACTCTGGACACTCATCTTCTGATGGGTAAGTAATGTACTATGCCTCAAGGCTTTACTTTTTTGAGTAAATGCTTTTCTTGAACATGACACTGAGTTCACTGTACTTAAATCATCTCCACAGTCACCAGATCTCAGTCTAACAGAGTACCTTTGGGACCTGTGGTGAAACAGGAAATTTACTGATAAATCTGCTGTTATTGTGACTCTATCATGTCAATACGAAACAAAGAAATGTTTCCAGTGCCTTGTTGAATCTATGCCAGGGCAGTTCTGAAAGAAAAAAGCATGTCCAATCCAGTGTAACTAACTGTTCTTTGCCACCTTGTGCGACCACTTGTTGCATAACCATAACACTTATGCTAAACTGAATAAATTAAATAGACTTCCTAAACCCAAGTTTAGTTATAAATTGAGAGGGAGAGGAAAAATGAAACTCCTTTGAGTGTCTATTCATGTTGAACTAGCACACATCATTCATATGATGCATTAGATTTAAAAAAAAAAAATGCAAATATTGGTTTATGCAAATTGGAAAGGATCAGAGAGACTGTTGGGAACACCTTCGCATTCCTCCACACCAGATTCCACAGTTTGTTTGCGTTTTGCAGCTTCCCACCCTAAAAAGCACGAGGACACACCAGAGTAAACTGTAAGGAAAATTATAGAAAATATGATATTGTTTTTCCCCTTTTACATCAGAGTTTACTGTTAGTTTTTCATGAGAAAGTACGAGTACTGACTGTTTGGGCTTAGTCACGGCTGTGAGGTTAAAGTTTCAACTTGACAGAGCCATCCCAGAAGCACAAACATAGATCAGTACTTCCCTGTTTAACTCGTTTAAATATTTTGAAGTTTAATGCTTACCTTTTTTTGGTTTGATTTTAGATGATCATCTAAAATTGTTATTGGCTTCCTGTGAGAATATCTGTAAACTAAGTGCAGTAGTTATTACCAAACTGAAGTCAGATATGTCTGTTAAAGACTAGACCTTGTGTGTCTCCAACATTCCTGCCTTGAAGATCCAATGTGGTTTTGATCATTATTATTTTAATTTGCCAAGTATCAAAAATGATGCTAAATATAAGCAATGTGTGTATTAAATATGAGAATTATATATATTTTAAAAAGCCACACACACAATTGGCAGGTCTGAAAGTATTTGTCATTAGTGTTGGAATGAAAGGCAAAAAACATTATACAACTCTCTGCACATGTCTTTGGGTATGTTATTGTTTTTTTTAATTTATTTTTTGATATTTTGTTTTATTTATACTTAGAACTCCAGAAGCAACTGTTTTGTTAACAAATGACAGCAATATCAGAGTTTATGTGATACTTTCAGCATTAGTTGAATTGAGCCACTAATACCGGGAAAGCTAAACTCAAGGCTCAGACGTTTGCATTGAGATTTTGAACCCTCTTTGATTCCCTCAGCATCACGAGCTGATCCACAGATCGCCAGGCAACGTGATGTAATCCTATCGGGGCCAGCCAGCCAGTTTTGTGGTTGGCTTCTGGTCACCGTCTTGCATCATCTGGCAGTGGAGCCTCTGTATATAAAATCTGCAGGCAGGACTCTCTGTCCAAACCTGTAAAGGGCTGAGTAAATTCACGATATTGAATTTCCAAGGATCAAAGATTAACTGGCCAAATTCAAGTGATGGCTCCCTGATGGAAACGAACAAACAGGCAAAGTGCTTGCTCGGTTTTCTTACACTGGCTGAGGAATTTGTCTGAACGGTGGATCATTCAGTCACGACCAGTGTTGGTCAAGTTACTTGAAAAAAGTAATCAGTAATTAATTACTGATTTTCTTCCTGAAAAAAGTAATCCGGTTACTTTACTGATTACTTATTTTCAAAGTGATTAGTTACTTAGTTACTTTTTAAAACATGATTTATCCCCTAAATAGGTGATAAAGTGATAGATCTTTCAGCCCAATTCTACTTTTTCTGCATAATCCATCATATACAATGTAATCAAATGGAAAAGTCTCTTTTTGAAACTTCTTTTATTAGTTTTAATCTTTTAACTTTATGCATCAAGCAAACATTAAATTATATGCAACATTCTCTGACTGGAAGAAATTTGTTTAACATTTAAACCTATTTTCTGCACATTCCAGCACATAAAATAAAATATTTTTTTGTGTTTACATCTCACTCTTTCAAATAGATGCACGTAAAACACAGCAGAAAATAAATAAAATCAAAGACTCAGTGGTCCTGTTGCTCTATTTTCACCTGTATAGCAGGAGTGGGGCAGGCGGAGGTTTGCCCTGGTGCAGGTGTGCCGCAGCGGTCAGTGGAAGGATACGGCAGTTTCTCTGTGAATTTCACATTCCAGCAGCAGCGTATTTGGTGCTTGCTCGGAAGTTTAGGGGCTTTTTCGCTGTAAAAATAAGTTTTCTTCCCACGCAGCGAACAGTGGACGCTAATGTTTTTGTCACTTTTTACGGAATCAAACTCAAACTAAAGTCAGTGCTTCCACGCTTTAAACGTGCTTTTTTGTCATACTCTCTCCCGCACTCGCTGACCTCATTTTCATGAGACACTCGCAAAAAATCACGGTTTTAGTAACGCAGTAACGCAGCATCCTTACGGGAAAGTAGCAGTAATCTAATTACCTTTTTTGCAATAGAAATCCCTTTACTCGTTACTCGAAAAAAGTAATCGGATTACGCGTTACGGCCCATCTCTGGTCACTACTCAGGTATTCCAAAACAAGGGAGGTAAATCTTTCCAAAACCAATTAAAGTGATCTGCTATAGTTAAATCACAATGACACCCTAGTCAGGTCAGCAGTCTGAAGAAGTTTATTTAAATGCAAGTGAAAGCTGAGTTAAGTGATACACACTCTCAGTGAAGCGGAGAGAGTAAAGGGTAAAGTTAAAAACAGGCTGCTGGGAGGTTTGTCAAAGAAATGAAGAAAAAAGATGAATGAAGTAAAAATGAAGACTGACTGAGGCCTCATTTCTAGGTTTAATTAATGCTTAATTAATGTTATCTAAGTTAATAAAGGAAAGTCAGGCATGAGGTATAGAATAAGGGGGAGCAGGAGGTTTCGGATGGTGTGGGTTTGTTTGAGTCTACTCAGAGGATATCATACAATGCCCCTCTCTGTCTGTACTGCTCAGCCAGCTATGGTCTGACTCTCAGTCACATACCCCGTTTACCACCAGATATGCTCAGGGGCTAAAGAAACAGGAGGGGCTCTGCATATTTTATTTTTTAAGCTGAGCTCATTCTCCTCAGTAAAAAGTGCTGTCTGGTGACCTTGTGGTCAAATCCACTTTTTTGTCCTAGAATGAACATTATCCACCTTCATTATACTTTGTGCAGGGAATGTGTCAATGCACATCTTGACACACGGACCAGAAGGGCACCAACCGAGTACCTCGCACATTAATCGAATTCCATTTAACTCTGTTTTATTTATATAGTGCCAGTTTTACAACAACAATCACCTCAAGGTACTTTATATTTTAAGGTTAACACCCTATGGTGTTGGAAAGAAAACTCCTGACAATCAGTGTATACCCTATCACAAGAGTGGGAAGAAAAACTTCCTTTTAACAGGAAAAACTTGAGCACAAACTATGGGAGACAGAAGATAAAGCCAACATGTATTAGTAGTATACAAGCTAATGAGGAGTGAAAACAAGTGCTGTCCTTAGACTCTCCTCCAGCAGAGCCTAACTAAACTAAAGGGTGGTTCAGGCTTCATAAAAAAGTACATTTCTTTTAAAAAGTAGAGACACTGTCTGTCTCCCAAATCGAATCTGGGAGTTGATTCCACTGATGAGTGTCGCATACTCTGTGCTGCAAACAGCGTCAAGTAAGTGGAATCAGAGCTCCTCTGCTGGACAAACTATGCAATAAGACACTTTTAAAAATATGCGAAGAAATCTTTCTGCAAATGTACATTAAGAAAGGTTATGGGGTATGACAACCAGTTTAACTTAACACACTGGTTACTGCGACAACTACACATGTTTCTTTTCCAGCTATTTATTAATGAGTGACTTATGTATATATATACATATATATATATATATATATGTATATATTGTACTATTCTTAGTTAGCGTATTGTCTGTCTTGTTAATGTTGGTTTATGTTGGTTTATAATGGAGCACTGTAACAAAAAAATAATTTCCCCCAGGGATCAATAAAGTATTCTGATTCTGATTCTGATTAGTTTTTGGGCAGTAGTTTACAGTCGTTTACCTACAGACTGTAAATAAAGGTAGATGCAGCCTCTGTGTTGTCACCAGTTGCTTTGCAAAATCCAGTTTTCTTAAGCCTTGATCTTTCAAGGCCTTATTTTGTGCAATCGCCATCAAAGGTTTTTAAATCAGGCATAACTACACACCCACATGGTAGCAACTTATGAGTCATAAGGTAAGTCCGACCTAAAGCATACTCCGCTTTCTAGACCTGTTAACTCCACTCCACCTGCAATCTTGTTGTGTGTGTGTGTGTGTGTGTGTGTGTGTGTGTGTGTGTGTGTGTGTGTGTGTCTGTCTGTCTGTCTGTCTGTCTGTGTGTGTGTGGTTTTAGTGTCAGGGTTACAATTATGTTATGGTTAGGGTTAGGCATTCATTTTTGGGTAAGCAGCTATGGAAAGCATTATGTCAATTAGATGTTTCCACAAAGATATAAAACCATGACTGTGTGTGTTTGTTATGTGTTTTATAATTTGCAAACAGAAGTTCAATCTGCAGCTACTGCTCAGTAGGCCTCTTTTCTTTTTTTTTCTTTTTTTTGACTGTGGCAGACACACACCACAACTACTCTGTATCAGGTATCTTCTGGCTTTTGTTGTTATTGCAGGTATCCTCTAACTCCTAGGTATTTAAAGTGGAAGAGTGCAGGGTCATTCTCATGAAAGCTGGATGTACCAGGTTTTGATAAATTCTCCACATGTGCTTGATCATTACAGGAACATGTGATCCACGTGTTTCAATGACATCCATCAGCTGCTATTAGAGAAGCAAAAGAGCTCAGTCAAAAGACCATCACACTGAGCATCTGTTGAGCTGTTATGCAACGTTTAATGAGCCTGCGGTTTTTAGGGTTTGGCTTCTCACAGTGGCAGTTTTGTATTGAGACTGAAGGAGCAGTACTGGCCTGTCACACCTGCCTCTGTGAATTTGTGCGCGTCTCCATGACAGATGAGCATAGATATGCAAACATGCGCACAAACACACACTGGCATAAGTAGTACTGAGGCATTTCCAATTTCCATATATGCCCAAATAGCCTTATGACCACAGAACCAATAAAGCCTGGACACACCTATTATTATTCACTTATTTTTTTCCCTTATGGATATTGCAGGAACATGCTGCAGACATCAACATCATCAAATAAAAAATGTAAATCAATTCAATTTGCAGATTCTTCCAACTACACGTTTTGCACTTTTGGAATTCACTTAATCAGACGTCCTCAATTTGAGTATTTTTGCAAAATAGTTTAGGATTGGCACCTATTGAGGCCACCTTATCAGACAATTGTGATCAAAGAACTCATACTGAGTCAGACTTTTAAACTCTTCATTATCTTGAAAAAAAGAAGATGAGTTGGGATGCTCAAAATGATGGGTTGGTTGTGTTACCTTCACCTTCCCTCCATATGGAAACAGAAATGTTAAATTTGGAATCATCACGCTAAAGTCCTGATTTTCCCTTGTATTAATGCCTATTGCTTATGTCTTCCTCATTACTTCACTTGCAACAATCCAACCATGAATGTCTGATTCAGCCTAATCCCAGCTATTGGTGTTGACTTTGGTCTACCAGTTGAACCCTGTGATGTGTTCATGTGGGCTCTGATTTGAAGCTAAATAATTTTTTCTCAAAATAGTTAAAATATATATCCAAAGTGAAAGTTGTGACAACATCAGCAAGTTCACCATCGGACTTCCATAGACTTGAAGATCACCTAGACACACCAAAGTATTGTGTGCTTAAAACTGAATTTTATTATCCTTTTACGATTGGAAGAAAATGAAACAAGGTATTATAGAGTACGAATATCAAAAATAAAGTGTTTACATTGCATAGTTTGTCCACAAGAGGGCACTCTGAAATTTCGATTGTTGGGGTTTTCTCTGTATTATTGTAGGGTCTTCACCTTACAATATAAAGCACCTTAAGGCCACTGTTTTGTAATTTGGTGCTATATAAATGGAATGGAATTGAATTGTGTCCAGCTTGTCCAGTGCTTGTTGTTACCAGTAATAATAAAAAGAAAGAGGGTCAAAATAATATGGAAGAAATATAGTATCATCAGAATTCAAGTATTTTTAGACATTGAATTTATGACACTGAATTTTTATCCTCCAAATTTCCCTGCAAAAATATTCACCTGCAAAAATTCACCTGCAAAAATTCACCTGCAAAAAATTCACCTGCAAAAATTCACCTGAAAAAAATTCACCTGCAAAAATTCACCTGCAAAAAATTCACCTGCAAAAAATTCACCTGAAAAAAATTCACCTGCAAAAAATTCACCTGCAAAAATTCACCTGCAAAAAATTCACCTGAAAAAAATTCACCTGCAAAAATTCACCTGCAAAAATTCAACTGCAAAAGTGATGAACTTTAATGACCCAAGCCAGAGCAATCAGCACCAGATCGAGTCGAGTGGCTCTCAGCCAATTAAATTACGCTGTTTGATCACATGACACCGTTAGCCAGCAGTGTGTCTCCTAAAAGAGAGCTGTTTAAAGGTGAGTGATTAAGTTTTTCTCCTAAATAGAGATCATTACAGAACGCCCAGTCCTACTTAAAATCCCATTTTTTAAAAAATTTTTTTTTTATCATCTACTCGAACTAAGGAAAACGTTTGACTAACTCAAAGACAATTTCCACGCCTCCCATGCCTGTCTGCAGAAGCAGTTTTGAATTTAGGAGTGCCAAGATGGCAGCGGCAAACCCTGGCGGCTCTCCGGTGAGTATATATATTTTTTTATCTTCAAGTTTGTCTTTTGAAACCTTAATTTTATTTAAATCCGTTGCTCACGTATAAAGTACACAGACGGGGTCTTTGCTCAACTCGTCTGAGGCGTGTCTCACTAAGCGCTACATGCTAGCATCCTGCTAACCGAGCTACCCTTTACATGCTGTGCTTTAGAAAATGGGATACTCGTTAAAAAAAATACTCCGCAGATATTGATAGATAGACGAACACTGCAAATATAATGTTGGAAACGAGAACGGCCTTTGGTGAAGGGGTAAAATACACCATGAATAAAGCCATAGAGTGAATGGCTGCCATGGTTGCAGAACAGCCTGATTTAATGACAAGAATGGGGAAGAGTGAGGTGAAGTGAACCACAGCCACAAAACACGGTCAGACAAGGTGGCAAAAGGGCAGTGATCTGTCCGTCAGTATGAAGTTGGTGTGTGCTTTGGTGAACAAAAACTCCAGACTGGTAGCAGGAAGATGGGAGACTCGTGTTTCACTGGAATAGTGGTGAATTAAAACATCCTTTGTTGGGGACATTTCGGTGTAAATGCATCCATACAGGCAAGACAGAGGCAGACTAGACAGTGAAGAAAACAAGGCAAACATTAGAAATATAAAAACGGAAATATAGGATGAGTCGGGGATGAGTTCCTGCCCCAAGTGGAGGAGTTCAAGTATCTCGGGGTCTTGTTCGCGAGTGATGGGAGAAGGGAGCCGGAGATCGACAGACGGATTGGGGCTGCAGCTGCAGTAATGCGGACGCTGCACCGGTCCGTCGTGGTGAAGAGGGAGCTGAGTGTAAAAGCGAAGCTCTCAATTTACCGGTCGATCTACGTCCCTACCCTCACCTATGGCCACGAGCTGTGGGTAGTGACCGAAAGAATGAGATCGCGGATACAAGCGGCAGAAATGAGCTTCCTCCGAAGGGTGGCTGGCCTCTCCCTTAGAGATAGGGTGAGAAGGTCGGCCATCCGGGAGGGGCTCAGAGTAGAGCAGCTGCTGCTCCACATCGAAAGGAGCCAGCTGAGGTGGTTCGGGCATCTGACAAGGATGCCCCCTGGGCGCCTCCTGGGTGAGGTGTTCCAGGCATGTCCCACCGGGAGGAGGCCCCGGGGCAGACCCAGGACACGCTGGAGAGATTATATCTCTCGGCTGGCCTGGGAACGCCTTGGTATTCCCCCGGATAAACTGGAGGAGGTGGCTGGGGAGAGGGAGGTCTGGGCCTCTTTGCTTAGGCTGCTGCCCCCGCGACCCGGCCTCGGATAAAGCGGATGAAGATGGATGGATGGAAATATAGGATTAATATAACATACAATTAGGGAAAATGTAAGGAACACAATGTAAATTATATTGTAAAGTCATTAAAACAGCATACGCTGATTAAAAGAAACACATAATTGGGTAGGATAATAACAATAATAATAATAATAATAATAATAATAATAATAATAAAAAAAACTAAAAAAAAACTAAAAAAAAAACATGTACAAGATGGGTATGTATACTTGTAGCCAGAATTTAACAACTATAAAGTTGTAGCATGTCAGTACCTTACCCCATCCATTATATCCACACTTTCAGAAAAGGATATGGTCAATATCTTTACAAATACTATCTAAACTTAAACGGGATATTCCCTCTGCTTCTTCTGCTTCTCGTATACACCCTCAGGGTTTGTGATCAGCCAGCGGCTGATATGATCATTAATCCTGTAAAATAATATTCTTTCGGTTTATGAATCTGTTTGCATGGATTTCTTAATCAGAATTCCAGCAGAACAGTACTGCTGGAAATTTGGAGGATAAAAATTCAGTGTCATAAATTCAATGTCTAAAAATACTTGAATTCTGATGATACTATATTTCTTCCATAAAATAATACTTCATCTGGTTTTAGACAAACAGCAATTAGTTGTTAGTTTGGTCACACTTCTCACTGTAAAATATTTTGCATTATAACAGCAACAACATTTAACACAGAGGTGTGTGCATGGGCTTAGTTAATAGAGTGTGTGCTGTATATTCAACATTATGGTTTACATTCTCGATAAAAGGCTGAGTAGACCCCAGGGTACAGTAAAGTGCAGACCAATGTTGCATAACAGAGAAAAGCCAGCTGGTCCTGTGTAGACATACCAAAGACCACTCACTTTACTCATCTTTACTCTCTAAATTTACAGCTCCAAACACACAGACCACCAGTGTGTGTTAGTGTGTACATGTCATTTATTCACTCAACCCCTGGAGCATTGAAAACAGACACTGGAGGTGGTCAGCTTAGAGGATGTCTGAGAGAATAGAAAAACAAATGGGACTGATCCACACACTGGATTGGATACAAAGTGCTGAAAAAACTGGAAAAGTTGCAGCTGAATAAAATGTAAAAAATGTGTGGATGAGTGACCCCACAGTTTTTAAAGTTTCTTTAGTACTGTTTTAAAGAGAGTCCAAAACACTGAAGATTTACAAATTTTGGGAATCTTTTGTACAAAGGCTTTAATATTTAAAGAACATTAATGATTTAGGTATATCATGACTTTTTACACTACTGTTTTGATGAGCTCATTTGAATTTGAATTTGAATTCTCATTTGAATCCTATCATGCAGACATCACAACAAGCTGAACAAGGAAAACAACAGAAAAATTCACAAGATATTTGAGCAGGCACCAACACATGATATATCCACATGTTGACTCCAGACACGTAAAACAGGAAACTATACAAAAACTCATGGTGATGTCTAGGAACCTGAAATGTTAGTTCAATGCTAATTGAGGACTAAAATTTTGAATATCAGCAGATTATGCTCACCTTGATCTTTTAATGGACCACGGAGAAATCCCTGTATACATATCAAAAGCTCACTGCTTCAGCTGATCTGAGATTCCTACAAGTAAACTTATAGACGTTTTATTTGGGTCCACCTAACTGACTTGCTTCACTGCTAATTGTGGAAAACATACTGACATTTGAGTGTTTTCTCAGTGTATTTAGCAGTTTGATGGATGCAATTTATCGAGATGTTTTCCCAGCTGTTAGTATAGTGAAGTTGTACTTGTCTGTTTTGCTTTTATGGCCCTGTTATTATCTTTTAAAAGAAAAAAAGCTTTAATGTAATGACTGCTCACTATATGACCAGTATCACTCTGCAGACAAGGCTGGCAGACAAAGAGCCGGATGTTTTCATTGGGAATGAGTACACAATAAATAAGCATGAATAACTATGTTCATCTCAACAACTGTATAATATACGGTCATCCACCTTGTTACAGAGATTCAAAGTGGACAATGAGAATCAATAAAGGCAGGTTTAATACGTCTTTTTAGTTAATAAATTAACGTGTGAATCATTTATGAAGAAAAGCTGCCGTTAAAGTAACAGCACATCACTTGGAAAGTCTAGTGAACCCTTTTTTCCAATAAATTCCTTCTCTTTCTCTTTTATAAACTGTCTCTGAGTGCCACTCCAGTGAGACAGAGGGGGTTCAGGGAACAGAGGGCGGCCTTCAGCCTGCCTCACTGTGGCCTTTGGCTGAGTTGCGCCATACTCTCAGGAGGCCTTCTGGCCCACTGCTCTCTTTTCCCCGCTTCCAAATGAAGTGGGCAAAGTCAACATGTTTGTAAAGAGGAGATCTGTGAGGCAGGCCTGTGGCTGTGGCAGTCGGAGGGATGTTTGCCAAATAGTGACATGGTGTGAGTGTGCGAATGAACAAATCACGGAGGGTCTCTTTATAGACTAGCGAGGGCGTTGCAGCATCCAGGACACACAGACACGGCAGTTATTCCTTACACTGCTTCTTCTGCTGTGATAAAAAGGAGAAAGAGTTATATGCATATGCTTTCTGCCACATAGTGCAAGTTTTGACCCAGTGAACTGTAAATGCAATATTACACAGAATTTACCATGTTCCATATAAAGCATCAAAACATGTTTAACAAAGTTTAATTAACTTCAATGTCAAAGAAAAAAAGGGTATACATTCCTCTATATTTGAGCACCAGATTTTTAGATATGGTCATCCAGAGTTCACACAGGCTTGAGTGGTAAAAGAAGGGCAGTATTACAAATGTTTTAGTTTGTTCACCAGCCATGTACCAGTCAGTAAATACAGCAGAGAGGTATGTGCCACAGTAACGGTGCTGCTGAACCGAATCTGAAACAGACATCCTCACGACTACAGAATCTAATTCATATTCTGTTCACACCAGCTGCAGGAAGTGGATGTGGAGGACTGGAATGGTACTACACCACAAGGGTGGGATTGTCTCCTTTAAGTGTCTTCATTTTGGTTTAAGAGGTGAAACCCCCCCTTTGGATTATATGGAAATAATAAATTCACTTTGACCAAGAAGCTTATTGTGCCTGACTAACAGCAGTTTGCTTAAATACCAGACTGATTCTAATCACAAAGGACTTTATGTGTTCTCCACAGTTTTTCCTCCTGATGGAGGCCAATGGAACATCATGAAAAAATAAATGTCATCTTTATTTGACTTTTTTCTGATTTATTTTTGTTTACTTTGATTCATAAATAGTCATATTTCGGCACTACCACTTCTGAATGGTCCGACTGAAGGGGATTTGTTATGCTTTTTCATAATGCCACAGATTTCACAATTTTTGAATACTCATATAAAAACATGACCAAAAATACAAATAATTTGTCCGCAACACATTTAAAACTTCCACACTGACACCACTCTCCCTGTTTCACCATCACTGGCAGTGACTGTCACTCACTGCCTGTCCCCAGACAGCAGCCCATGTTCAGCTTCCAGCTCTGAATGTCACAGTTTAAGCCTCAGGTCACCTATGTTAGCCACCGCTGCTAGCCCAAACTCAGGAGTAATCGTCTGTCATAGTATCGTCCGTGTTTCATGTATTAATCATCATTCCCCTGTTCATAGTGTATTGTCCATAGTGAATTCATAGTGTATGTTACTATCGCTCCAAGTACCCGCACTGCTCATAGTTGTATTGTATTTCGTGTGTTCCCTCGTACATAGCCCTGTCCCATTCATTAGTCTCTCGTAAATAGATGTTGTTAATTCAACATTGTGTACATAGTTACTGTTTTACGTTCACAAGCGCTGTATACAATCCCACATTCTTTATTAAAAGATATTTCACGCAGCTCCTTGTGTCTGAGTTTTATGTCAGACATGTTAAAGAACATGTAACCTGATGGAATCCATGAAGTGTTAAAGTACTTTTTTGGTACTACTGCTGTCTCTTTGAACCAAAGTCGCATCATAAATTAGATGAGAAAAAATTATTACACAAATTTTCCTTTCATAATTTTAAGGGTATAGAAGGAGCAGAAAGTTTAAAACTTTGACCACATTTTACCGTCAGTTTCATATGAGCCATGGCTGATTCATAGTTATTTGAAGTAATATTAAAATAATTTGCAAATACTTTACAGTGGAGTCTCCATTTTATATCTAGTTTTTTTCTGCTTAAGTGTCAACTCTAGTTGAAATGTAATAATATTAGCAGTTAACAGAAATAACAAGAACAGGTTGGTCACCAGCTTATAAACTCCTAACTTATACTATCTTACCAATTAGTACATACAAAAAATGAGTAGATGTCTTACACTCCTTAGGTACATAAACATAAAAACAGTTATGCTCTTAGATGATGTCTTAGATCTCTGTCTTCAGTTTGGTGTAAGCCTCAGTTCACTATAGTGAATAATGTGATTTCTGTTACCAACTGCACTTAACAGTTAATCTATTTTAAATTAAATCAAGTTAACTCATTAATGTCTCTTAGGTCTGTAACAAGGAGGTGAGGAAGCAAAATGCTTTAATGATTTAACTTCAGGTAGTTCTAAACTTCAACATGTTTCAGCACAAAGTGCTGATATAGTCTGGAACACCTACCTCTGCACTGACGTGTAGGCTGCTATAAATCAAATCAAAACTCAAAAAGAGTATTTCTGCTGCACGCTCCCCTACAAAGCGGCTGTTGATTCCTGAGGGCCAGATGTCACTGCTGAAGACGGATGTTTGGGCTGAGGAGAAAGCAGAGCTCTGTCCTCTTTTACACACAGATGATTTCCAGGTTAAATTGTACTGTAAAAGTTTCAGATGTTGGTGCTAACAGAATGCATGTATTTAGCTTTTGCAATGATCCACTTGGACAACCTGCAGTTTTATGTATTCATATAGTAAAACCCATTCACATTTTATTTTATCTGCATTTATGTGGAAAATGTAGTTGCTGGCAATCCATGACTACTTTACTATTTCACTGCTAAGATACCATGAAGCAATTTGCAATACTATGCTAACTTCCACCCGTGTAAAGCCTGTGTACTCTACATTGTTTACTTTATTTAATCTTGTGAAGTAAAATAGAGAGCTCTTAACTGCAGAGTCAACTGGTCTCATTAAGATGCTAGAGTTGGTACTATTATGGGCTTTGAAGATGATAATGACAGGTGGACTCAAATGCAAGACCCCCAAACACACTGTTTATTTTGCACAGGAAACCTGCACAGTTAAGGACTGGTACAACTGGAGCCAGGGGCGTAATTTCCAGGGGGTTAGAGGGGTTATGACCCCCCAATAATCAGACCCAGCCAATATAACCCCCCCAACAAAATTATGAATTATCTTGCATGATGTATTTATTTATTTAGACAGAGATCTTGACCCCCCCAGTGTTCAGCACAAAGTTACGCCGATGACTGGAACTTCGAAAGACAGATCTGGTCACTGTGAGCACCCTCTTTGGGAGAGAGGAATGCGGGATTAGTCCAAGAAAAGTCATTAATAGAGACTCCACTGAGAGTTTCCAGTATGTGCAGGAGTTTCTGAGGAGGGTAGGTCATTTTGAGAAAGATACTTAATGGGGGGAGCCACTAGTTTGCTTTGTCACTGAAGACAAGGGTGTTTGAGGGTGGAGAGATTGTAGGGCAAGTACTCCAGAGGAGGAATCCAATAGTATGAACAGGGAGGTCGTACTGGTGATAGCTCCACTTTTTGGCCATGCAGGAAAACACTAAAAACGGAGAGACAAGGATATTAGCACCAAGCGTCTACAGAAATGCAGGAGAGTTATATGAGAGCCTGATTACCACACAAGAGGGGCAGACAATCTGGCAGAGAATGGGTGCCAAAGCTGGTCCTAAAGTACAGACTGTTGATGAGGTTGATGAGAAACAGGTGCCTTTGCCAAAGAGCAGGAACCTAGGAGTGCACCAATAGGTGGATTCACACCTGCCCAACCCAATCTGGGCCTGATAAAATAAAGCAAGATCTGCTTCCTGGATTTAAAATAGCCTTGATAAAGAACATAATCAATTACTTATATGTACCAGTGTTTTTGGTTTATTGCTAAGCAAAGAAAATAAGCCACTCCAGAAGGGTTTTCACAAAGTCTCATGTACAGCATTAAAGTCTTATTACCAGCTGCTACCCAATATGCATTCGCTTCCTAACAAAAGTCTCAAAGTTTGTGACATGACAAGCATTCTTGGCCTTTATTGTGTCAACCTGAAGAACACTGTGGAGTGTTCTGCGTTTTGTTGGAAAGGTCTACAATAAGAAACATCTGCATTTTCGTAAATGCAAAACGTGTCTGCACGCAGAAGTTTTCTGGGACTTCTAAAAACCAAAACCTCATCCAGTATGTACTGTTCCCTGCTCAATTTGCTTTGAAATGCAAAAATGTCTGGGTGCATGATTCAGTATGCTGAATCAAGTGACTCACTTTTTTGTTAATCAATTTAAAATGTTTTAGGGTTTTAGGGTTCATTTGATTCTCAATAGTTTTTCTGCATTTATTCCTATTTAGGGCAGCATAGTTTAGGGCCCTAAAGTGTGTAATTTTTGCTAAAACAATTATTGAACAAGTCATTTTGATATAAAACGAATCACTGAAAGTTTAAGTAGCTGCTGAGTGACTGTTTAAAGCAACACCTGTAAGCCTCTCAAACATAATCTTTCTCTTTGACATCATTTGAAATAAAATATCGTGTGGGATTGAACTTTTAGTCAGACAGAAAAAGCTGTGTGATTATGTTATTTCATTATTATTCTCCATTTTCACAAACATTTAAAGACTTCATTCATGTCTTCATGAATGATGGATCTGATAACTGCTAAAATGAACCCAATACAGACCTTAGCCACAGACTGGATCACAAAATCAGTTGCCTGAGGTTGAACCACAGCTTTGGTGTAAATAATGTTTGTTTTTTTTAATCTGTAGATGTGCTAGAGACAAATGACAAGAGTATTTGTTGCTGAGCTCACATGCAGAGGATAATTTGTGGAATGCATGTGTTTAAACTAATATTTACACCCAGGTTGGCAGAGTAATTAAAGATTTTCCAGTAAATATTATGGGAAAAAACATCAAACTTGTCCATCATCTCCATTGGGTCTGTATCAGCTGGAGAACACATCAATAATTTCTTACAGCTACATTGCTTTCACACAAATTCTGTGTTTCTACAGTTTGATGGGAATTTTTAAAAATTTTTCTCCCAGTGTTGTCCCGTTTCCCTCAATCTTTGCTGTTTGCTCAAGCAAAGAGAAAATAAAGAGAATTTCATGCGAGACAGAACTGCAACTGCAAGATGTCCAGTATAGTACAGTATCAGCCTGTTCATTTATCCAACTATCACAAAGATACCACTATGCAGTCTGTAAGCTTTTAGACTCAAGGGAGACCGAAAGGCCAGACCGCCAGACATGGCATGAACCCGGTGATCCAGACAGAGGAAGGGTCCAGGCACTGTGCAGACATCTAAGTTTAACGGTAACATGGAGGTCAGTGAGAAAGTGTCCGCTGTTCTTTTATGGAGAAATGTATTCCATCTAAACGCTAACATAATATTTCTGAACCCATATGTGGGGACAATGACATATGGTGAAGTCTGAGGCGGCTGTTAACGACACCTCCTGTCATTTTCATTGAAATGTTAGCTGTTATTGCTTATTACATAATCGTAATGAGCCCATGGAATCTTATACAGTTTGAAAGTTCTAGTGTCTGGTGGTTCGATTGTCAGGGACATGAAAGATGTAATATGAGCAGACACTAGAACCCGCTGTGAGGATGCGGTGGTGTTATTCTTATGAATTTGTTTAAGCTCTTAAATAAATTTCGGAGTTGGGTGGTCTAAAGAGAATCATTAACACATTTTATCAGTATGTAGGTATTTTAACTGTTAGCATATGTGGAATAGAAGATGATTCATACTCACCTAATCAGAACAATGACAAGAATAATACAGTGTATAATTAATTTATTAGACCACCTGTCACTAATTTATAAGACTACTCTAGAGTCTGACCAATATAAGATTTTTGAGAAAACCGATATATCAGCTTATATACATAGAAGTATTTTGCTATTATTTGTTGTGTTTACTTATTTAGTCCTTACTAAGATGTTGGTGGAAAAACTCAGATCAGCACAATTAACTGTGGTTGAAGCATGTTTCACCCATCTCTTCTTCACCTTTTAAATGTTCATTTATCTGCCATTATAGATGCCCAAACCATTCTCATTGCAGTTTGTGATGCATTCATGACCTTTAATCTATTGATTCGTGTTAATGGACTTTTTTTTTTTTTGTGGTTATCGACACAAATTTCCCATCATTATTTAATATTCCTGAACATAACATAGAGCAGACTGTTGAAAATATTCCTGACTTTCAACAGTCTGCTCTTATACATTTTGATTAAAAGGGATGAAAAACGTTACATGGGGACGGGAGTGAGTGAGTTGCCTAGATGTTCATGCCACCTCATACCTCATATGCAAGCTCAAATTATATATATGTAACAGGTTTTCCATAATTTCGGTTTCCATCATTTCTTCATTGTCCAGAAAGAAAAGGTAACAATTTGTGTTCCCAAAGAGGAAAAAAAGATTGAGTTTTTATAACTATTTTAAAAACCGCTGAAAGGCTTCTGATGTATCAGCAAATAGCCAATATCAGCCAAAATATTCGCTGGGCTACTCATTACATTACAGTTGAGGTAAGGTAACATACATTGTGTTACTAACAGCTAGTACATTTTATACCAACATAGATGTCTGTAACATTTAAACCTTTGTGTTACGCTTGTTGGCTGACCTCCACTATATTCCTCATATTAAATTTTTCCTTTCCAGAACAAACAACAGTGTACTGTCTCAAATCAATGCAAAGATAGCAAGAGCAGTGGGTGAACTGTAAGAGTAAGCATGGATAATAGCCGTGGATGTACACATGAAGAATGCTGCAGTCAGACTGTCAACAAACCAAAACAAGAGAAGATCCAGAACAATGGACTTCATTGTTTTGTTTGAGTGCCCAGTGACTGGGATGTACAGCATACAAAGAATGAATCAGAACACATTCATGAAATTTCCATTGGTGAAATAAAAGCAAAAAGCATTTGAACTCAGATGGTGCTGACAACACAGAACAATTAATCTCTCACAATATTAGCTCGAGCAGTTCCTGTTTGTCTGGAGAGGAGTACTAACTGGACTAAAGGCCAGAGCAGCTTCTGTAGGTTTAGTCTGGTCATCCATTGGATCAATCAAATCCCAGCATTCCAGTGGTCGCTATTTCCCCAGCACTTTGTACTTGGGCACTGGAGGAGGGGGCCCGCCACTCAGGAATGTCCTAGGACATGTTATCTGATGGGCTCTGGGTCTATCGTACTACTGCTCAATGGCAAACTGACCCGAAGGCCTTTTCAGACATTAGATACATAAAACTAATGGCTTCATCAATCTGTTAAAATTATGGCATTCTGTCATACAAACATGTATCATTTGTGCATTTGTGTTCCTCACAGCTTCATTCAGGCACACCCTCACTTTAATAGAGAGTGTCATGGTATGCTCAATATTTGCCAAATGTGCAAAAGACTTGCACAAGTTGTACTTGTGGCCATAAACAATGTGAACATCAACTCTAATGAAATATTACCACACTTCTGAATGCTTAGGTCTCTGCTAGGAGCTGGATCTGTGTTTCTGTGCTACAGCTGCACTATTGTTCTATGAGAAGGTTGTTTTCTGTACTGCCTGTGCTGTTGCAAGGATAGGTCCATTTGTTAAATTAATATGGACTCTTTTTTCGCTGTTTTTCCTTTTGTCTGTGTTCTAACTGTAATTTTTCACCTGTTGACAGGAAGCTTTAGAGAAAAATAGTGATTTATTAATCATATTCCTTCTTTCCTTTATTCTTTTTTCTTTTGATTTGGATCTAGATTACAAATTTTGGTGTGTCGAGGGAGAAAATGTCTCAACTGAAGGACTTTAGGTCTGATATTTTTGTCTCAATATTTTTTCAGTTTCTTGTAATAACAACAGCTTGCCTCAAGACAACATTCCTTTAGGTTTACAGTCATCTGAAAATGAAAGTTTTCAAAGGACTCCATGAAGTATATCCCATGATTTAATAGCATGTAGAACCACCTTTTTGCAGGAATATCTTTTCTCCATCCATTCGCTTCTGCTTATCCAAGTCAGGGTCATGGGGGGGTGGAGTCTATCCCAGCTGTTTTAGGCCGAGAAGGAATAATTTGAAGTAAGTGTCTGTGGGATGGCTGTAGCTCAGGTGGCAGAGCAGGTCAGCCACTAATCAGAAGGTTGGTGGTTCAATCCCAGGCTGCCTCCTGGCTGCATGCCAAATATCCTTGGGCAAGATACTAACCCCATGTTTTCCTACTGGTGGTGGTCAGAGGGCCACCAGTGGCGCCAGTGTCCGGCAGCCTCGCCTCTGTCAGTGCGCCCCAGGGCATCTGTGGCTGCAACGTAGCTTGCCATCACCAGTGTGTGAATGACTGAATGTAGTGTGAAGCGCTTTGGGGTCCTTAGGACTAGAAAAGCGCAGGCCATTTACCAATTAATAGTTTGCTGTGTGACTTTATCAGTTTCTCACAACACAGTGGAGGAATTTTGACCCACTTTTTCTTTTTACAGCATTGCTTATGTTTATTGAGGTTTGTGGACAACACTTCCAACAGCATGTCAATGGGGTTGAGGAATGAAGTTTCACTGGGAAATTGCAACACTTTGACATTTTTTTCTTTGTCAGCTCTTCTTTTGTTGATTTTCTGCTGTCATTGCCTGACCTAGTTTGGGTCAAGCCTTAGCTGTTGGACAGATGGCCTCATATATGACTCTGCCTTGCTATACGGAGGAGTTCATGATCGACTTCTTTTTTGCATTATGTAATTTGGCCACATTATGAGGTAAATTTTCTGGGAGGTCCACTCGGGGAAGACTGTGTTAACACAAACTTGAATGGTCCAAAAAAGCAAACTACCAAAACTTCAGCTATCATAGAAGCTTCTCACACTTGCTGATGATCAATAAATCCATTACATTTGATCATCAGCACCTGGCTGCTACTTTGCCTCTTAATTCCTATGGAAGCAGGTGGAGTGTACTTAGTTCTTCACAGGATTGCATAGAGTCCGGTGAAAACTTTCTTTTCCACAACTGTATGTTACTTCCTTTGTGCTGTAATAGTGGATATTGCAAGTGCACTAGTGACTATATAGCACCATGTGTATCCAACATTAGAGCTGGCAGAAAAAGATAGCAACTACCCAGTAGTGGAACGTTTGGCTTTCAATAACCAGATATTTCTTCAGGAAATGTTAGGGACCAAACCACAGCTATAAAGAATGGTGCTCTTTACTGATTGTGTAATACTGCTAGCTCATTTGCCAACCTTTTAAAGGTTATAATATACGAATGTTGTCATAACAGTTTCCTTTAATTATGACTTTTTAATAATTTTATCCTTTGATGACTACACAGTGATTGCATTTCATTTTGCCTGTTTTCTTTGCAGTAATAAATCCATGGCAAAAAACCTAAACAGAATATCTTTACGGGATATCTCATGACATCTGCTGCAAACTCAAAGCAGAAAGGCTTCACACAGTTTGCTTGTCAAATTTCATTACATTTTGGAAATATATAGATATAAAACAAAAATATTGCTAATTTACATTTCTATTTTACACTTATATATGCCATTCCAAGAACTGGAAGCAGAACAGAGATGAGAATGGATCCAAAGTGAACCACAGAGTGGTGCAGCCAAAGGCTTGTGACAAAAATACTAAAACCCCCCTGGAACTGTTTGTGACTTAAACTCAATGGATATAGTGTGGAAATTATTTTGGCAATGATAAACCCTGTTTCCATTTCAGACTATACTTTCGCTCCTTCATCTCCCGTTTAATTATGTAACATATGAAAGCTGGTCCTGTAAAAAGAAATGGCCTGCTTGGTGAGTGCCAAAGCAAATCTACAGCGAAAGGCCTAAGCAGGTAAATGCAATCGAAATGCACTTCCTCTTAATTTAACACATAAAAACACATGCGCAAGGAAGGAGTGGATTAACATGATTTAAAAACACATTTCCCCAGGATTTAGTGAAAATAACTGCAGGGATGATTAGCATGGTGTTGATTTTAGGGGTCTTGGCAGGCACGATTTCTCTCATGCGGGGATATGATGAAGCATTTGCTCAAGAGGCTATCCAAAGGGGGCCAGGAAGGTCCACCAAGTGCTGAACTTTCACTTACAAAAGCGCCATTCTATAGGTGCTTTGAGAGGAACGCCAACACCCATGGAAAGTATGACACTGGATGTCCAGGTAAACATTTCCAAGGCAGCCAAGTTTACAATTGCATACAGACTGCTGTGCACTCTCCTCTTCATCCGTAATGCCTTTGAAGCACACTCTAAATGGAGGAGATTTGAGTGTCGGGCGTTGGTATACGGCGGTTTATTTTCACTCTGTGTAAAAACATTCCAAGTGAGGGTGAAGGGAGACGAAAGATTGGGCATGAGGGAATTAAAGGGATTGTATAGCTGTGAGGCGGCATGAGAGACCAAAAAAGAGCAAATGTGCAGTTTGCGGTATGTATAAGAGGTTACAAGGGGGAGCACACGGACATGGGGCAGCAAGCCAGGTTGGTTTGACCATGTATGCACCCTTTGCAAACAGATAGCCATGTGTTCCACAGGAACTGCAGCGGGGGCCCCCGTGCTCATGAAAGCTGCTTCATAAATTGGTAAACCTAGAAGGCCAGCCGCTATTCCCCCCAAAGCGCTTATTTTCTCATCATGATACCTTGATGATGAAACGGGCAGAGGGCAAACATGACGCACACAGGCATTTCTTTATGAGGCTGATGCACACCTGCAGAGGAGACGCGCTACCCATCAGTGGAAATAGGTGGAGGACGGTAGGTTCAACATCCCACCACACTGGACCTGCATTCCCTTCACTTCAGGATACAGGGGCACCTACTGTATGTTCAGCTCCAGGTGCTGTTAAGAGACGAACAACACTCAATCAGTTCATCACCGTCCATCGGCTTCTTAAAAAAAATGGTATAAAAAGTATTTATTTGTTGCTTTTAAAAATAAAGAAGACACAACTAACTTTATTTTACTGAGAATCACATCTAAATTCTGACAAATATGTGTTTTAAATATGGTCTACCGTGCAGATAAACAGTATCTGAAAGTCCTGCCCTCAAGAAATAGGAAAAAATTTAGCAAGGACCTGATTCAGGACCTCACAGATACATCTGGCATACATCAGTTTATCCAGCTACTGTTCATTGAAGCCTCATCAGAAATGGTCTCAGTGGAAGGGAGACTGACTAGAAGTCATTTTTAAGGAAGGGAAACAGGGAAGCTCCGTCCTTTTCTTTATCATAGATCACCTACTAAAGAACATGATGTCTTTTTTATTATGCTGAGGCCTGCAGCTATAGTCTTAGTTATGTTTGTGTGTAGTCATCGGGTTTATTAATGCATTCAGAGTCTCCAAAGAAAGTATTAACATTAGCACCAACCAATCCATGGATCCAAGGTGACCTCAGGTCACCTGCCAAAAACTGTTATTAACTTGATCATTTAAATCAATGAAAAACACAAATAAGCTGTTGTTATATGTGCCGTGAGAAAATAGAAAAACAAAAAACTCTCCCCCTTCCTTCTTCTTGTTATTATCTAACTCAACTAACGACCAAAAGTATTTTAAGGCCTGTGTTCAAGGGGATGAGATTTAAGTCTGTCTCTCAGACTAAGTAGAAGGAGGACATTCTGTTGGCTGAGTGAACGCTGTTCCTGCCAGGCAGTCATCTGTCACTGGAGGTGAGTAATCCTTCTCTTCTCTCTGAATCATCCCCTAGAGGTCAATGCATCTTCATCAGAGCAGCTTCAAAAACCAGTCCTGAAATGATTTTGATTGATTTCATTTGGCAAAGTCAAACTTGCATGAAGTCATTATTTGTGAGCAGTAAATCTTCTTTAGTAAGTAGATCTTTATAAGAAGAAGTTCAATACATTTCAGAATATTTAGCAATTTGCTTTTCATTTACTCTGCTAATTTGATTGCCTTTTTACATACACAGATTATTTTCAATTTACATGACTGTATGTGCCATAACAGGGATTTGACTCACAAAATTATAATTTGAGGGAGACATAATTCAAAATGAGGATTATACATTTTTGTGGATGGTAATGGGGTTGTTGATCAATATTAGGGACTCAGCAATCGTTTTACCAGAGCATACGATTTCTGGCTTCAAAGACAGATTTTCCAGGCTGCACTGGAACAAAAACTCTTGACCATCTAGAGGTAGGTGGGCTTTGTCACTGAAAAAACTCAGTCAGGCATTTTGAATCAACAGTCTTGATGATGTGCTTTCAATGGGGATGGCACATGACCAGGTTTCTCTCTTTCTCTAGACAGATTTAAGGCTTCAGTTAAGTTTCTCATTTTTAAATTAATTTAACTTTCAGCTACGGATGCACATTTTCCACCAGCATTGAGTTTAACAAGTAGTGTATAGCCAAAGCAATGAAAGGCGCATTAACTTCTTACATTTGACATAACCACTGACTTATTTATTTTAATAGATTTCTAATAAATCACCATGCTTCCATAATTATGTGAAATTATGTAATTGTGCATAAATAGCAAACCTCTTCAGCCACATTTTGTGAATCATTTTATAGAGTTCAATGACATGCAAGACAGTAAGTTTGGAGAAAGATGGCAACTAAAACTTATGGACTAAGGGATTGAAGCCAAGTAGTGATATAAAAGGATTTTTAATGTAAACTTAGATATTTACAAAAGTCAGTTGTCAAGGGTAACCTTGACAACTGACTTGACAAGGACAACAGACTTGCAGGACAGTGATTTAAGGTGCAGTGGCTTTAATGAACAATATGGAGAAGAAGGCCAAAGAATATTTGCAGGTAAGATATTCAACAGGGATTCAGGTCAGTCTCTATTATGGGGTTTCGTGACTTGAATGCAGGTTTTCAGGTGGTTGTGGATTCCTGTTTGGAGCGTAATAGGAATCCATAGTTCTCTCTTTCCTTAGGTTTTCCAGTACTTTAGTCGTTTAGGAACATTCTGAAGTGTTTAGCGGGTGGGGTAAGACAGACAAATTTGCAAGTAAATATGAGGCAGACTCTCCAGCAGGTTTGCTTTGAGGGAGGAAGAGGTAGAACTGCAAAGTAGACCAGAAGCAAAAAGGCCCAAAGCTGAGGAAGATGTTTGAACTATAACACCAAATACTGCAATGATGATGAAGGGAGACGGGTGTACTACAGGCATTGATATTGGCAATAAGAGCAAACCAAATGTAGAACCCAAGAGAAGATCCAGAAATAGACTCAAAAACACAATGCAGTGAAGGGATAACGTAGCACAGAAGAATTCAAGAAAACATTGAGGGCGGTGAAATGAACTAAGAAGGGAAGTAAAAACACAGAAAGTTACACACGGAACAGACTTAAAAACTAAAGTAAGCTCAGAGAAGGACAAGTAATAAATTCAGACACTACTGCACTACTTGCCTAAAATCCAATAAAATTATTTCCTTATTTGGAAATATGGGTTGTTGTTAAAAGGTCATTTCATGCTGTTGGGGTGTTCCACAAATAAGACCAACAAATGAGTTTTAACCTATGACTCAAATTAGTTTCCAGCAAATTTACTTTTTTTGAATCATGACTGTAAAAAGCCAGAGCACCAGTGTTTTACACAATTACCCTTCTCAAAGTAAAGTTTCATGGTGACTTTGGTCCTGATTGATTGTAACTCTTCATAAGCGCTTTGGGGTCCTTAGGGACTAGTAAAAAGTGCTATACA
Source organism: Diplotaxodon limnothrissa (assembly GCF_057381915.1). Lineage (NCBI taxonomy): Eukaryota > Metazoa > Chordata > Actinopteri > Cichliformes > Cichlidae > Diplotaxodon > Diplotaxodon limnothrissa. The sequence continues at coordinate 17,846,133 of NC_140610.1, read as the reverse complement.
AATACAGGCCATTTACCATATTTGTATTTTAAAAAAATGCAGCCAAAAACAACTATCCTCTCCTTTCATGCTCTTTATATAGACTTCCAGGGTCTGTGCTACTCTACTCTGTTTAACAGAAGGTGAACTTATGGATAAATAGCGGCTATGGCTCTTATCAACAAGGCATTTTTTATCCACAGAATGAGATGTTTGTGCACCACAATCTCAGCAGGTGAGGTGTTTCAAATATACCCCAGCCAACAGTTGTATCATGGTTAGTCTGAACATTAGTGGAAGACCTTTATTTGCAGGATTTAATTCATTGCATTGCTGCCCCATGATTACCTGATTTGATAATTGCATGAATAAGCAAGTGCCCAGATGTTCCTCATAAAGTTGCTCTAAAACTGCTTGCAAATAATGGAGTAGACTACAGTACATTATGTGTGTCACAACATGTGCTCGGCTCTAGCCCACAGGAAGGAATGGTTGAATTGCTCAGAATCACAATATCTTCTTTTACTGATTTTCCTGACAGGAAAAATACTCAAGTCAATAGTTTCAGCATGCCCCAGCAAACAGTGCTGCCTTCAAAGTGGTGAGAAATAAATAGAAAACGGTAGCCAAAAAATGATGGGTATCCTTGGGGGGGAAAGAATCTATGGAAGGCAGGAAACAAAGAATAAAGGGACAAGAAAAATACAACAGACAACTGCAGGCTTTTAACACTGACAGGAAACTAGATCTAGGCGAATAAAATTGCAGGAGAATTGCTTTAAGATTGAACCCTTCTGTTTCAAGAATTAGGGGATGATAACAGCAAGAGACTCGAGGAGTAATCTTTTTGAAATTATCTGGTCATGCCAGGAGTTTTGTTTACTTCAGCTAAATGTCACGTGGAGCTAAGAACCTGTGAATAAGAACTTCTGTGAGCCCATTATGGGCCCCTTGTCAAACCTCACATATACATATGGAAATTCAATTTCCTAATGCTGATCCAACACCCAGGAAGACCTCCCACAAGTGGTGCAACCCTCTGGACTCCACTTTTTGGGCTCCTTGTTCTTGGTCAGAGCCAGTGCGTGGAGTGCTATCTTGAAATAAATCCAAGGTAAGGTTGACACAAATGAGTTTTCAGGCCCAAGCCAGAGGTCCGCACCTATACAGTATGTGTGTCTGGCTGTTGGCGGTCGGCAGATTGTACAGGAACTGCTGCTGGATGTGGGCACAGAGTTGATGTTGTGAAGCCAAAGAAACCCGAATACAGGAAGGTTATGTTTAACTTGGTTAGCGGTAACAGAAAAGCTGCACACTGACTGTAACTGGAGGGGGAAACACTGATGTATCATAACAAGAGTGCGAAAGAGCATGAAAGATTTATTAGCTGCAAAGACATTCTCTGTTAAATAAAACATACTTTGGTTGGCTGAGGCAGAACTCACCTAAAAGCTCGACTCACAACTGATACGAAAAAACTACTTTCTTTGGCTTTTCCTACCCTTCTCTCTGTCTTTATCATTTTCTTTTTGGCATCTCTGTTTTATTTTCATCTCATGCTGACTTCTAACTCCCATCTCTAACTCACTGCTTCTTTCTTTCCCTTTTCCTTGGAAGTGACAGAACAGTGGGCCTTTGATTATGGCAAAGGATAATCTCTAAACTTCTCCATGTGTGAGGAACTAGAGTCCATCCTCATTCCCAAGGTTATGAATGCTGCTGTTTTGACAAAGCTATTGTTATCTTGATGGCTCATCACAACAGTGCTGCAAAATACTCAATTGCAATCGTCAATGAAATGATATTGTTGGAAACCAACAACAATGAATTTTGATCAGTGGCCCATACAGCCACTGAGCCACTTATGTCATCTTAAAGGCTAGAAATCCTACTTTCTAGCTGTATATTTGAGAATGCTGTTGGCTGTGGCTCAGGAGGTAGAGCGGGTCATATGCTAATTGGAAGGTTGGTGGTTTGTTCTCCAGCTGCTCTAGTCTTCATGCCAGAGTATCTTTAGGCCAGATACTGAACTCCAAATTGCTCCTGATGCATTCACGAGAGTGGGAAGGTCAAAAAGCACTTAGACATAGAAGAAAAGTGCTTGTATGAAGGTGTGGGTGCTTTATAAAGCACAATTGCTCAAGTAGAGTAGAAAAGTGCATGTAAAAACCTGTCTGTTTACTGAAAATCAACTAGTACTAGCTGTTCCTGATCTGTCTGCATGGCTCCAAAGATTTTAGACATTTGTTAGAACAACTGTTACACCAGCAATGCTCCCCCTAGATATCAGTCACAGATATCAGCCACAGATATCAGCCACAGGAATACCCACTAATTTTTTTCATTTGCCACATTTAACTTTCACGGGTGCACAGGTACTATGAATGCCTTATTCCTCAGCTGAATCCAAGACTCGATGGAGATGTCTGTAACATGTTATTTGGCATTAACCTCATTCACACACTATCATCTCTGTTCTGCAAAGACTTAATGTAGGGCAGGTAAATCCATGCTCACAGACGCCGTATCCTCTCAGGTCAGATGCACAGGCCTCTCTCTTTGCTCTTCAAGGGAAAGTATTTTGCTAACCTTCAGCAACTGTTTTAAGTCAACATCTATTTCCAGTCAAGAATCCCAAGCAGGTTTTCTCATTTTACAATGAGGGTTCTGTCCTTATCAACATGTTTCTAAATACAAAAAAGCCACATTTCAGACTCTGCAAATTTCACTCGGGGGGCTGGACTGGTACAGTAAACTTAAAGTGACTGAATCAGCAGAGTAGATGCATACATTAAGCATTAATGGTAAAGTACCCTATTTTATTTGTAGCCTACTGTAAATATATGGCTAGGACAGTGATTTATTCCAGTGGTTTGCAATATTTTTAAGGGTAGCTACCCTAAAGAGTTATAGGTAAAACAATGAGTCAGTTGCTCTACGAACCTACCTTCATATCATTCAGTTGTTTGTCATTTTTAATCAGAATCAGAATACTTTATTAATACCTAAGGAAATTATGTAGGTTACTTAATATATTTATGAAACCATAGCTGAGAACTAACACTGATAATAGTTTGAAATTTTTGGTAAATCACATCCATTTCCCGCTTACTTGGCAAAATATAAATAAATGAAGTGACTCAAAACTTTTGCTCAGTACTGTATCTTGTTGAGCATCTCAAAATTATTTTGTGAAACCACTGAAAGTCCAACACTTAGTTGTGAATCACTAATTTAATTTATTAAGCTTAATGAAATTCACATGGAATTCAAACAGTGTCCTTTTTGTGTTCGTATAAGTAATTTAGTCTTTGTGAGACAATCTTTTGACATAATGTGCCATTTTTCTCTTAAGGCACTGTGATGATATATGATGTAGTATTGACAGCCAGAGGTACTTCATGTTTAGAAGCCAACCCTCACAATGACTCCACTGTTACTGTGTTACACAATCAACACTTAGCTTAGAGAGGTGCTAGCCAACTTCTGCTGTAGAGACCACAGAGGCAGTCAAAGGCCAATGTGCTGATGTCACCTATCAGGCTCCATATGTTATCAGTCTCAGCATCATCTGATCTTCTGTTATGACTATGTGGAAGCACTACGATCTCTGTGAACTGGGATGACAATGAGAGGTTGTTAGATGGAAGGTCCTGCACGAAAGGGGAGACTGGGAATGTTTAATTTAACATCTGGAGTGTATTCATCAATTTCTTATTGATGGTAATTATTGCTGTGGGAAGAATGGTGGATAACTTTTATCATATGCAGCCAGACCAACAAAACTGAGCCTTCTTTCACCAGTTGTTTTCACTCTGACCTAATTAGAAGTATTTTTTATGTGAATAGTATTTGTTTTTTCTCTTTTGGAGAATGTTCTTTGCCCATCCTTAAGGGGTTTATTGATGGTAGATACAGATTATAGTGTCCAGTGGAAGAGGAGCAAACGCTCATTTTTACCTCATGTCAAACGTGACATGTGGGCTGAACACATTTGTGAGGTAGTTTAGAGAACTTCTTAAGACTGAGTGCATTTTTTAAAAAGGGACACAAAGTAGGAATGTTTAGGTTACTTGAAACTTTTTTTGAAAAAAACCCCAACAACAACACAACAGCAGTCTTTTTAATAGCAGGTGGCAGTTCATAAATACTCAGTGGAGGTTTCACAGTGTCTGAAATACCAAAATAGCTTCTAGCAGGTTGTCTGCATGCTGTTGCATGCTGGGGGAGCAGGCTGAGGGTCGCAGATGCCAACAGACTTAATAAACTGATCCGTAAGGCCAGCAATGTTGTGGGGATGGAGCTGGACTCCCTCAAGGTGGTGTCGGAGAGGCGGATGCTGTCCAAGATAAAGACAATGTTGGATAACACCTCCCACCCACTCCATGACATGTTGGTCAGTCACAGGAGCTCGTTCAGTGAGAGACTGAGATTACCGAAAAGCACCACTGAACGACACAGGAAATCATTCCTGCCTGTGGCCATCTCCCTGTACAACGCATCCACTTAACACACTGTTTGCTGCTACAGCTACACATGTTTCTTTTCCAAATATTTATTTATAAGTGACTTATGTATGTATGTATGTATGTATATTTATGTATATATTGTACTATTCTTAGTTAGCGTATTGTCTGTCTTGTCTTAATGTTGGTTTAAAATGGAGCACTGTAACAAAAAATAATTTCCCCCAGGGATCAATAAAGTATTCTGATTCTGATCCTGATTCTGTGGTGAGCTCTAACACTTCCCAGCAAGAGGGTCCTGGATTCCAATCTACTGGGTCTTTCAATGCGGGTTCTCTTTGGCTTCCTCCCACAGTGACTCTAAATTGACAACAACTGTGAATGTGAACATAAATGTGTGTGTGTGTGTGTGTGTGTGTGTGTGTGTGTGTGTGTGTGTGTGTGTGTGTGTGTGTGTGTGTGTTGCATCGATCCCCGCCCCACAAAGTTAAGAAAATAGAATAAATATTATCTATGTTTTTAAAGGGTTCATGTGAGATTTATTGATTTGGGAAGTTTCAACCTACGTTTCCAACTTTTCTGGCATGTAGCAAAGCAAGGCAAGCTCCCACTCCTGTCCCATTAGCCTGATGTACAATATTACCTTACTATGATAACAAACAAACCCCTAATAAGGACCAGGAAAGGAAAACAACCACCCTCATGGCTGTATGAGTTTTAGGTTCATTGAATAAATCTCCTATCGGACAACCTCTGGAAGTGTAAATTAGTGAGAATTTATTTAATGATACCAAGTACCAGTCCATCTTCTTCTGTTTATCCAATTCAGGATCGTAAAGGGAGGGGGTTTATGGTGTTTATCTCTTGGGTGAATTTATGATATGAGGATTCATGAGATTCTCGTCAGCTTTGATGGGCAGTCTGTTGAAATCCTTCCCGTATCTATCTTTACGTCAGAAATTCTTGCCATCCTTTCCCCACAAGTCAGGGTTCAAGCGTCTCTAGACTTGAGGATTTCCATGCATCTGCTCCGTCTCTATTGTTCCAAATTTATAGCCCTGCTACTCTCTGTGCTCAAAACAATAGGATGAGGAGTGAGTCTCATAAAGTTAAAGTCTCATCCCCCTACAGTTGTTTCCCTCCCAAGTCTTTCTAATGGGAACCCTCTGCATGTTCAAAGACATGGATCGAGAGCCCTGCCAGGGCAGATTCCTCAGGAAAGCCTGACTTTACTATCAAACGACAGCAACAGGGCGAGTAGGTGTCATCTCCATTGTCTCATCAATGGTAGATCAGTGTCCAGCCAATAAAAAACAAGGAGAAAGAAAGGACTTAGGCATCTGATCAAAACGACCGCCTCTTAGATTTATACTAAGCACTGAGCAGAGAGATGAGAGGAAAGGAGAGTTGGCTCACATACTCCCTTTGATTGCCCTGTACACCCTAACTTTGAAATGCTTCACACATGGAAAATAACAGTCCACATTTTAGTGCTTCAAAGGGGAGGGCAAACAAGGAGCAATGTAGGTAACCTTGCCATGGAACAGAGGAAAAAGACTGTCAGAGTGGAGCATGGTGCGCCCAAATGGTCAAGCTCGCGCAGCATAGTGTCCTTTTATGACCAAATACACCAATTTTTAAACGAGAAGAAGGATCACTTCTAAGGCTAAGGTGCACGTCTCTGAGGAATTATAAAGATCAGAATCAAGTGAAATGAGGTATAAAGACATGAGACTGTTCAAATAGAAGTCCAGCTTGGCTGCAAATATCTGCAAAAGTTAACAAAAAGTTGGCATTAGGACATTAGGCTGAAATAAACACTTGCCAAATAAAATGGCCTAACTATTTGTCATATGGTGTAACTGAAGCTCCTGGCACCACAGACCACTTAAAAAAAAGTTTTATTTGAACTTTTCTAATAAATCTTGCTGGCATCATAGAAAAGTAGGCCACATACTGAATGTAATGGGGAAGTCTTTAGGACCCAGGGGACCCAATGGAGGGTATAAAAGAGGAAGTAGCAGCAGGTGCTCTTCATTTCCACTGACGAGCGGCTGTGAACAATGGTTGTGTGAGTAGGTGAAGAGCCTGAGAAGTTTTAATTGTCTGCTACACAAACAGTTGTTGTAAACCTCTACAGCAGAGGTTCGAGGTACAGGCTGTTTTTCTTTTAGTGTTTTTTTTTTTTTTTAAATTTGTTGAAATGTATTTGATGTTTATTGTATTTTATGTTTTAGTAGTGATTTTCACAAGATAAGCCAAGATAAGCCAGGTGTGCAGCAAACACAGTTGTCTGCTGGAGGTATGTTAACTTAATATATTTGACATTAAAAAAAGTATATTGATGCACTATAATCTAATTTATATTGTATTGCCTCCTGCAGGGCAGGCTGCACATGTGAATTTGTCGCTGTTTTTTTTCCCCCTCCTTCTCCTTGTTGTTGTGTTTTTGGTTTTGGTAGGGTCACCTTTTAAAACTGTTTTTTTTTATGCCGGGTTTGTTTTTATTTCTACTGGGCTGGTGCAATATTAGTCGGGCAATGTGCAATCCCTGAGTGGGACTCTTACCTTAGGGGAATTAGGATCTTTAGAGGTGCTCTGTGTGGATTTGCAGTGAATAAGTTTTTATTAAGAGTGATTTTTAGTGCCACCGATTATTGCCTGAACTAGCACTTAGTGCATGCGATAAGTGTTCTGTTGGGCTCGTATTTATTTGGGGTGGATTTGTTTCTTTTAAAGCAACGAGCATCTGGGACCGCCAAGGGAGAGCAAGCCCTCAGGTGATAGTTGCATTGCTGGCAGGTTGCACCAATAACACTATCTTGTGGTCGTTAGTGACCTTTTTACCATTTTGATGTTTTAGGCCTTTTGCAAACCCTTTGTGTTCTTTTAAAATAATAAATTTTAACATATCTGACTGATATTGACCCTCTTGTCCTGTTTATTCTGGGCTCGTTCCTGTGAGAGCTTTGGGCCTGAAAGTTTGCACAAGTAGTATAGAGGCCCTTAGCGGTTACTCGGTGGCTTTCGCTCGCTACATTAATTGGCGTTGCCGACAGAATCCAGGTCATATCAGTTACGGTGTTTGGTTTTTATTTTAGTGTGGCCCTGTTTATTTTAGTAAGAGTGTTAGAGGAGAGGAGGAAAAACAGTGACATCTTCTACGGAGCGGAAGCCAACGGTTGGGCTGCTGCGGGGATAATAAACCTCCTTCGCCGACCCTATGGACGACGTACAGGCCCTCTTGGAGCAGCTGCAACAGCTAAAAGCAGCAAATGAACAGTTGAGAGACCAATTACAGGAACGTTCTCCTGTGACTGGTCTAGTGCCAGATCCAGTGCCAGGTCCATCTACTGTGCCATCAAATATGAACCCAATAAATGAAGCTACAAATGTGTGTTACGTTTATGCACCTCGGGAGCGTAAATGCCCAAGGTTTACTGGTAAATTGTCAGTGGACTTGTTAACTGTTGACCAGTGGGTTGAAGAAGTACGTAGATGCCTGGAGATTCGTCCTATGTCAAGAGCAGCACAAGTGATGTTTGTGATGGACCATCTTGATGGCAGTGCTAAATCTGAGGTCTGTTTTCATTCGAGTATCAGCAGAGACACTCCTGACAAGATCTTTGATATTTTGGTCGAGCACTATAGCTGCACTCAGTCATATGTAGCTGCCCAGCTACAGTTCTTCCAGCGCACCCAGCGAGAAGGGGAATCTCTGCGAGATTACTCTCATGCCCTTAAATCTTTAATGGACACTGTAATCTGTAAGACACCAGGTGGTATTCCAAATTCTGATATATTGCTAAGGGACCAGTTTACTGAACATGTCCATGATGATATGCTGCGCAGAGAGCTGAAACAGCGGGTCCTTCAAACACCAGACATGTCCTTTCTTGCCCTACGCAGTATCGCCCTTAAGTGGGCTGATGTAGGTAGGCAGGGAGGGAAAACTAGGTCCCGAGCCTATTCTTGTGATACGAACTGTCAGGTAGTAGAGGGAGTTAATGCAGAGATGCATGCAGTCACCCTTGGGCCTAATGATGACATTCTACAGATAAAAGAGTGCCTTCGTAAACAACAGGTTCAATTGGATACGTTCATGAAGCAAATGTCTGTCCAATTTTCACAGCCGTCTCAGACTGAACTACCCCTGACCCCTCCCACAACTAGGCCTTTTCGTTTCCAGGCAGATGGAAAGCCAATTTGCCATCGGTGTGGTAGGGCTGGTCATATTGCCAGGTTCTGTAGGGTAAAACATCCAGCTATAAAGAATAGTGGTGGGTCTCATGCTGATGCACATGTACAAAGTCAGGTTGTGGAACAAGGCCCTGAGTCTCAGCCATCGGGAAACTAGGTCCCTCTGGTGCAGAGAGCCAGGCATCAGGAACAGGGTTTATAGGCTCAGCTGAAGTTGTTATGGAAGATCCCTCTCGACTAATTGGGAATTGTCCAGTGGTGGAAATAGAAATGGGGGGTGTTATAGTTCCCTGTCTTTTGGATACTGGGTCCATGGTCACCACTATTCGAGAGAGTTTCTTTGAGAAGCACTTCAGGTCGCAGGGGGTGGGGCACTTAAAGAAATGCCAATGGTTACGCCTCAGGGCAGCTAATGGGTTGAAAATCCCCTATATAGGCTACATGGAGCTTGATGTGACTGTTTTTGGTGGCACCCTGACAAAAATGGGCGTGTTGGTGGTGGAGGACCCTCTAGATGGGAGCGTTCAGCAGCCACAGAGTGTGCCTGGCCTCTTGGGGATGAATATCATTAGCCGTTGTTACCACCTACTCTTTGAGCAGTTTGGCCCTCGTCTGTTTGAATCTCCTGCCCTTGAAAATGCCAGTAAGACGTGGAGAGAGACACTTCACAAGTGTCAGCGCATTGAGGCTTTGAATACATCCGGGTATTTAGGTAAAGCAAAAGTCCACGGTCGAGCTGTTTGTGTCCCTGCTGGTTCGTTGAAATGGATACGTACTAGCTGCCCCTCTGCTGCTAACATTAACCTTCCATCAGTGCTCCTGGAGCCCATAGCGACAGGTAATCCCCTGCCAGGGGGCATCTTGGTTTCTCCGGCCCTCCTTTCTGTTGAACAGGGTGTTGTTGACATTCCGGTGGTTAATGTGGGAATTGAGGATGTTTGGTTACCGCCCTGTACACAACTAGGTGAATTGCATCTGGTTGACCTTCCATCATCTGGGGACTCTGTCATTACTGCAGAGTCTGATGATCCCACGTTGCAGATAACGATGCACGAAGTGACTGTACAGGCGCATCCGCACCTTGATTTTTCCGAGCTCTCATGGCCTAACTTGTCCAATGAACAGTCACAACAAGGAGTGTCACTTTTGCAGAAGTATTGTTCAGTTTTCAGCTATGGGGAGGGAGATTTAGGATGTACCACATTGGTGGAACATGAGATCCCTTTAATGGATGATGCCCCAGTGCGACAGCGGTATCGCAGGCTCCCACCCTCTCAGTATGAACAAGTGAAAGCCCATATTAAAGATTTGTTGGATCGGGGGGTAGTGCGTCTAAGCAGTAGCCCTTATTCTTCCCCAATTGTGGTGGTTTTCAAGAAAAATGGAGAGATTAGGCTGTGTGTTGATTACCGTTTGCTTAATGCCAAGACACGGAAAGATGCTTATCCATTACCCCGTATTGAGGAGTCATTAGATGCCCTGACGGGAGCACAGTGGTTCTCTACATTGGACCTTGCAAGTGGGTATAATCAAGTACCAGTGGCCGAGAAGGACAAAGCCAAGACTGCTTTCTGTACCCCTTTTGGTCTGTTCGAATTCAATCGAATGCCATTTGGGCTTTGTAATGCCCCTAGCACCTTTCAGAGGCTAATGGAGCGGATTTTTGGGGATCAAAGTTTCCAGTCCCTTTTATTGTACCTGGATGATATTGTTGTGTTTTCATCCTCCTTTGAGCAGCATCTGGAGCGTCTTGACTTGGTCTTAACGCGGCTCAAAGAACACAATCTAAAGTTGAAGCTGGAGAAGTGTCACTTTTTCCAGCCAGAGGTTCAATACCTCGGGCATGTGATATCGGCTTCTGGGGTGGCGACCGACCCTTCTAAGATTAGTGCAGTGGCTGAGTGGGCACGACCGACTACTTGTACAGAGCTACAGTCATTTTTGGGATTTGCCTCATATTATCGGCGTTTTGTTGAAGGTTTTGCCAAGTATGCTGCCCCGCTCCACCGGCTGGTGGGCGAGCTGGGAGGTACCAAGAAGAAACGTAGAAGTGGTGCCAGTGGGGCAATGTGTCACCTTTGGAGTGAGGAATGTGAGAATGCATTCCAAACACTAAAAAGGCTGCTGGTTAGTGCCCCAGTATTGGCATATGCAGATTTTGCTAAACCTTTTGTCCTTGAGATAGATGCTAGTCAGGCAGGGTTAGGGGCAGTTTTATCTCAGGAGCAAGAAGGAAAGAGGCGGCCAGTTGCTTTTGCTAGCCGGGGCCTGCGACCTAGTGAAAGGAATATGTCCAATTATAGCTCTAGAAAGTTGGAATTCTTGGCACTAAAATGGGCTGTCACTCAAAAATTCCGTGAATATTTGTTGGGAAATAAGTTTGTCGTGTTCACAGATAACAATCCCCTTAGCTATTTGCAAACTGCTAAATTGGGAGCCGTAGAGCAGCGATGGGCCTCAGAACTAGCTGTGTTCAACTTTGAGATTAAATATAGGCCAGGTCCCAGCAATCGCAACGCTGATGCATTGTCACGGCAACTGCATCCACAGAGTCCATCTGGCCTGCTTCCAGGGTTGAAGGTTCCACAGGAAGTGCAAGATCAGACAGATGTAGGTCAACTGGGAAATGCTGTTGCCGCTACGTGTAGAGCCATAGGTGCATTTCCATCCCGACCTAAAGCTGATCTAATATCCCTTCAAGCTGCTGACCCGGTAATTGGCCCTTTTTCACAGTATTGGGAAAGAGGGAGGCTGCCTACCAAGCAGGAAATGGGTAATGTAAGTAAGGGAGTGAAAAAGTTGGTGCAACAGTGGCCCAGAATCAAGTTGAAGGAAGGTGTCTTGTATCGTCAAGTTCAGACACCTGGTAATGGCCAAGTTTTGTTTCAACTGTTGCTACCCCAGTGCTTGCAAACAGAGGTCCTGAGAAGTTTACATGATGATCATGGGCATCAAGGCATTGGACGCACTACCAGCCTGGTGAGAGAAAGGTGTTTTTGGCCCTTTATGGCACGTGACATTGAGAAATATTGTCAGGAGTGCGATCGTTGTGTCTTGGCAAAGGCTGTAAAACCAAAAGTTCGCACATTCAGGGGGGGTTTGGTGGCTTCTAAACCCCTGGAAGTCATTGCCATTGATTTCAGTGTTTTGGACAAGTCTAGTGATGGGCGTGAGAATGTACTTGTGGTCACTGACGTGTTTTCAAAGTTCTCTCAAGCATACCCTACAGTAGATCAACGGGCAAGTACAGTGGCACGGGTATTAACTGAAAAATGGTTTTATATCTATGGGGTCCCTAAGCGTATCCATAGTGATCAGGGAAAGAGCTTTGAGGGAGACTTGCTGAAACGTCTGTGTCACCTGTACGGCATAGACAAAAGCAGGACCACACCATATCATCCTGAGGGCAATGGACAATGCGAGAGATTTAACAGAACACTCCATGATCTGTTGCGTACGCTCCCTCCTGATAAGAAAAGAAAGTGGCCGCAATACTTGCCACAGGTATTGTATGCTTACAATACCACAGAACATCAGTCCACCGGTTTTTCACCTTATGAGCTTATGTTTGGTCAGAAGCCCCAGTTGCCCGTTGACTTCTTACTGGGGGCTTCCCAGTCGGAACCAATGTCTAGATCTGCGCAGGAGTGGGTAGAGGAGCATAAACAACGTCTAAGTTCAGTTTATGTGCATGCGAAAGAACAACTCCAACAAGCTGCAGAGAGGAGAAATAAACATTTTCAGCCCACAGTTACTTCCCTTCTCTCCCCAGGTACTCTGGTTTATCGGAAAAGTCATCCTTTAGGCCGCCATAAGATCCACGATGCCTGGGATCCTATGGTGTATGTTGTTGTGCAGAGTATGGACAAAGAAGGCAGGGTTTACAAAATACGCCCTAGAGATCGTTCAGGTCCAGACAAGAACTTAAATCGGGCCGAGTTGAGAGTAATACCCTCAGGTATTGTAGCACCTGCTCCAGACGAATATCCTCTCTCTGACCCAGGGCTGGTAGTTGAGTCACCCCGGCAGTCAACATCAGATACACCAGATGATGACAGTGAGGCTGGTGGAGTTGTACTCGCCCTTGTTCCAAACCCACCCAAAGATCAGCCACCCTCGGTATGTGTTCCCGAGCTTGTTAGTGAAACTAGTAGCATAGGCTCGAGCAACTTGAACCCTGTATCCATAGTTCCAGAACAGCCAGAGGAAAGTGGGATTGATAATAGGGAGAATGTTTTAGAGCAGGACTCGGGAAGAGTTCAGGGGCGGCCTAAAAGAAGTACAGCAGGAAAGCATTCTAACCCCTTTAATCTCCCACGGTCAGTAAATCAGACTACTGCTGTTCTCACTAGCGATTCACAGAGCTCTCTTGTCCATAATGATTTGCCCCAAAATTTATTTAGGCCCTGGCAGTAAGTGGTCACCGGGACGGTGACCTTTTAAAACGGGGGCAATTGTAATGGGGAAGTCTTTAGGACCCAGGGGACCCAATGGAGGGTATAAAAGAGGAAGTAGCAGCAGGTGCTCTTCATTTCCACTGACGAGCGGCTGTGAACAATGGTTGTGTGAGTAGGTGAAGAGCCTGAGAAGTTTTAATTGTCTGCTACACAAACAGTTGTTGTAAACCTCTACAGCAGAGGTTCGAGGTACAGGCTGTTTTTCTTTTAGTGTTTTTTTTTTTTTTTAAATTTGTTGAAATGTATTTGATGTTTATTGTATTTTATGTTTTAGTAGTGATTTTCACAAGATAAGCCAAGATAAGCCAGGTGTGCAGCAAACACAGTTGTCTGCTGGAGGTATGTTAACTTAATATATTTGACATTAAAAAAAGTATATTGATGCACTATAATCTAATTTATATTGTATTGCCTCCTGCAGGGCAGGCTGCACATGTGAATTTGTCGCTGTTTTTTTTTTTCCCTCCTTCTCCTTGTTGTTGTGTTTTTGGTTTTGGTAGGGTCACCTTTTAAAACTGTTTTTTTTATGCCGGGTTTGTTTTTATTTCTACTGGGCTGGTGCAATATTAGTCGGGCAATGTGCAATCCCTGAGTGGGACTCTTACCTTAGGGGAATTAGGATCTTTAGAGGTGCTCTGTGTGGATTTGCAGTGAATAAGTTTTTATTAAGAGTGATTTTTAGTGCCACCGATTATTGCCTGAACTAGCACTTAGTGCATGCGATAAGTGTTCTGTTGGGCTCGTATTTATTTGGGGTGGATTTGTTTCTTTTAAAGCAACAAGCATCTGGGACCGCCAAGGGAGAGCAAGCCCTCAGGTGATAGTTGCATTGCTGGCAGGTTGCACCAATAACACTATCTTGTGGTCGTTAGTGACCTTTTTACCATTTTGATGTTTTAGGCCTTTTGCAAACCCTTTGTGTTCTTTTAAAATAATAAATTTTAACATATCTGACTGATATTGACCCTCTTGTCCTGTTTATTCTGGGCTCGTTCCTGTGAGAGCTTTGGGCCTGAAAGTTTGCACAAGTAGTATAGAGGCCCTTAGCGGTTACTCGGTGGCTTTCGCTCGCTACATGAAGATGGCATTATTACATGAGTACAATGTCATCTCAGAGGCATGCTTATATCAGTATAATGTGACATGTGCAACATACAGCAAGTCTGAGTCACAGCCAAAGAGACATACTCATTTGACATCAAAAATCTGCAACAGCATCATCAAAGTCATGCTGTGTATCACTGCTGTCACGTCACCATTTTATTTCCAAGTTATAAACGGACTGCAGAATGTGCTACAGTAGAGCTCCGTTAGAAAACACCGTTAAAGGGTTTACTGCTACTAAAAATCAATATGGAACCCATGTAGAGTCCTAGTTCCTGGAGTTTACCTGTCTTAGTCAGGCCTCCGGATAGCCAGAGATGAGGCTAGTGATACACCTAGAAGGCTATAGATATACTTGGCTTTTATGCTTTTTTTTATGCTTTCGGTCCACTACGGAGTGAGCAGATTGGTTGCCTTGATAACTGGTGATTCAAATCCCTACTTGATCCTTAACACAGAACATTGTAATTTGTTTCTGCTGCTTGTATAATCTCTGGCCTGGCTGAGCTCATTTTGGACCATAGCCTGGTACATCCTCCAATGTATTTTTCAGAGTCACTGACTTTTTGCAGTTAGCAGGCAGGCAAGAGATCAGTCACTGTTATGGTGTACTAGGAAGCATACTTTCTCTTTCTCTATGTGAAGCCATCCACATTTTCATATTAGATGATGAACAATGGTCTCTGGTCAGGTAAAATATCAGACTGTCAGTCTCTCTGCTTCACTTTACGAGACAGTAACCATCTCCAATTTTAAGATTACACTGGATCAGGTGACCTCACATGATGGGCAATGGGCTTCTCTACTTTACTCCCCTCTTTTTTTCACTGTCTGTCCATTTACATGTTACTGTTGCATGCCATTAACCTCCGCTTTTCTATTTCTCACAGTCTGTGCTTTGTCCTCTCTCACCCTGTACTTTGCTGCAGGTATTTCTGGCTCCAGATCTGCATGCTTCTTATTTGTGGTTACTGGTGTCACACACTTTCTGAGTGTTTCTTGTTATATATATGTTATATTCTTGTTGTTTCTCTTTGTTCATGTTTTCTCTCTGTATTTAACAGGCCCTCTCTGACCCAGGTTCTGCCACAGGCTTCTTCCTGTTAAAAGGGAGATTTTTTTTCTCCCCACTGTTGCCAAGTGTTTGCTCATAAGGGATGTTTTTATCATCGTGTTCAAAACATTATAAAATACTTTCAGGAGACTAATTCTTGTAAACTGGCATGATGTAAATGATACTAAAGTAATGTAGGCTGTGTTGCAGGTGTACTATAGGTACGTTATACTGAAAAAACATTTGTTATAGAGTTTATGAACATTTCTGTAAAAGTAAATGAAATATTAAAAATAGAGAAGAAACCATGGCATTGGCTTTTTAAAAATGTGTTCTAGTTGGTGAATCTGAAGTTTGTCCTGAGTGTTTTATTAATGGATTTTTTTAGATTTGATGTGACAGTGAATAATGAATTCCTCTTCCCAGAAATGTATTACCACAGCTACTATTCCAGGAAAGCAGTGACTTCATTTGCATTTAGTTTTGATCTCTGTCCAGCCACCTGAATATTACAAGAAAAATTATTTAAGCATCTGTGTTTGAAAATATGGCTTTTGTAGATTTATTTTGGATTTGCATCTCTTCCATGAGGCATGTAGGCAGACAGATTTTGATACAATCATTAGCATGAATCGTTCAGTTTACAGACTTCCAAAGGCAAACGATTAATCAGTGTTACATCAGAAAAAAAGAGACTTCCAGACGTTCATAAGTGTAATAATTTCCTAAAACTTCAGCTGTTTACATGTCTGAGGTAGCATTGTTTGACTGCTGTCTCAGAGAGAAAACACTGCTCATGCCAAATATGAATGTTGCATGCCAGTGTGAGAAATTGTCAATCGACTATGAAAATCAGGAATGTGAACCCCTGCTGGTGTAGAAACTGTGACGTGGTCACTGAACGCTGCGTGGGGTTTGCCTGTGATCACAGGTTTTGTTAAACTTTATCTTGTTGCCTTTACTGTTAACAGAAACCCAGTGACCTGAAATCTTGCTGCCGAACAAGCACTTACACATTTTATGGTTTCCAAAGAGGAAACCTGTCTTTGAGTAATGAGAGTAAAAGGACCAGGCTGCTTCATCTTGATGCCTTAGTATAACATTGACATTCACTCTGTGTTTCAAGCTCAAACTGTAAATAAATGTGGTTTTGTGTCACACTAAATTATTACCCTGTTTCTCATTAATGAACTGAGTCACTGCGTGGAGGAGCAGAAGTTAAACTGTAAACTTGAAAATGGGGGTAAAGGATCTACTGACGAGAAAACTAGATGCAATCGAAGAGGACAGCTTTCATTCATCATATTAAAGAAATGAAATATGTTCCTGGCATTGAAAGTTTTTAATAATAAAATGTGTATGGTTAAAGTTACATTTTGTTTAAAGTAAAGATAGGTAAATTGATTTATGAGAAGGATTTATTTAGACAACACCATGATATGGCCTTCAGCAAGCACAATAAACAGGCGTAAGACTCCCTTCAACCATTTGTACATTGTTAAATCATTGTCAAAATTAGAAATGTCCTGTCTCAGACTGATGCTGAAAAGCTAGTTCATGCATTTATTACTTCTGGGCTCAGCTGGTATAATTTATTATAATCACATCTCTCTAAAAACTAACTCAAAAGTCTTCAATTGATCCAGAAAGCTGCAGCGTACGAGTAATGACAGATACCAGATTTCTCCTATATTAGCTTCTCTTCATTGGCACCCTGTTAAATCCAGAAATGCAAATATAAAATGTTGAATAATCAGGGCACATCATATCTAAGACATAGTTTACCAGTAGAGTTCTTCAGCCTTAGACTTCAGGCTTAAATTAGGTTCATATTCAATTTAATTCATTTTTATTTGCATAACACATCAAGGCACTTTATATTCTAAGGTAAAGACCCTACAACATTAGTAAGAAAATCCCTAAGAGCAAGCACAGAAGGAAGTGACAGTAGGAAGGAAAAAGTCCCTTTTAACAGGAAGAAACCTCTAAGAGAACAAGGCTCAGGGAGGGAAAGACATCTGATGTGACAGGTTGGGTGAGGGGAGGGAGAAAGGATAAAAATATGGTGTTAGAGAGAACAAGAGATTAATAATAACTAATGATCAAATTCTGAGTTTATGGGTGTGTGTGTTTGTACTATATAGTGAGTTAAAAAGTGCCAATGAATGGATGAATGTGACTTAGGACAGAGTGCTTTGAGCGGTCAGTGAGTTGCCATCATATTCAAGTAATATTCAGTCATCATATTAATAAAGGAGCAATATGAAGTCAACAGAGACTGCCAGATTGGTGGAGCAAATAAAAAAAACTTTAATCTGGCCCTGCACTGTGTGCAATCATTGTCTAAACCAGGCGTTGGCAACCTTTAAAAATAATGGGAGAAGAAGAGTAAAACACATGAATGACAAGGCGATGTAAATGGGAAAGGATAAATGAATACATATTCTATGTATTAATAGGGTTACTGTTTACTTTAATTCTAACCCATGGCTCGCACAGGTTAGAAAACACTCCAAACCTCTAGAGTACAGAGAAACAAACTAACCAAACCAGGGCATCCTCAGGAACAGGAAAGGAGAGTAGACAACAAACTAATGAAATCTGATGTAGAACACACAGTGTAAATACACACACCAGAGAGCTGGATAATAAGGTAAACACAATCAAAACAATAGTAAGAAAAGGGAAGAAATGAAGGAAATAAAAACACAGTCTCGTCTCCTTCTTTCTTTCTTTGAAGACATTAGCTTTTCTTCCATGCCCGCCAGACACATTGTGCCACATTAACGCCATTTAATATTTCCTCCACAGAGAATTAATTGATTACAATATGAATTACATAATTTAGAAGTGGAATTACTTGATTGATTTACAATTTATAAAATTAAGAATCAGACAGACTGAGTAACACAAAACATGTTTGCTAATTTTAATTTTCATGGCGATTCTTCAAACGCCAACAAAACTACAGTGAAGCAAAAGGTTTCCCGAACTCTTTGTATATACAGTAATCAGCACGGTTTAATTTATTTTGTGGTTAAATACTTATGTGTTATTTCTGGTTGGTAATCAGCTTTGGGAATTACTGGGAAAGCAATCGCAGATGAGATTATTGTTTTCAAGCTACACATTTTCACATATTCAGTTTTTGGGAGGGGAAGATACGGAATAAAGCTGATGAGGGGACACTTGGGAGATGAGAGTTTGGAGTTTGGACCTTGTGGTCACATTTTCCTACCTAAACCCTAAACTGTATTATACCTGTACAACAACCTTGTGAACAAAAACATACAGCACAGTCGTCCTCCTTTTTGTAAAGAAAAGGAAAAAAGAAAAGGAAAAAAGAGGTTGGCCTTTTCTGTGTAAATCCGGTCGTTAAGTGATGACGTGACGAATCCTACTTCCGGGCCTAAAGTAGTCTGCGTTAATTATATGGCTTTTGAGTCGTTAACATGTTTAATGTTTTGTATTTTCTTCTATTTAATCTCAAAAAGCTCCTAAAACAGTCAGTGATCACTGTTGACCTCCCTCGGCTTTTATTACCGCTAATCATTTATTTAAGCTCAGTTTTTAAAACCTTAGGATGTAACTACAGCCCAGCCCATGCAGCAGTATATGAATGACTAACCTCGTATTGTGGATGGATTATCTCAGTTGTTCTCCTGGCTGAAGTTTGGTCCTTTTACAGCATCCTTCCATGCGATTACATTTATTCCTGACCACCGAGAACACTCACGTTAACTTTTATCGAGTGAAAAAAAAGTTAGCTTGTTTATATTATGCTAATAATATAAACAAGCGTGATCGCTAGCTGTGTCGCTAGGTCACGTAGCACATCATTATATACCAGCTATCCAAACTTCAGTAACCCTACAAACGTCACTACTGTTTAGTTTTCTGTCTTCATTTATGTTGGAAGTGATAACAGAGCTGTACGTTTTAATTTGTTTCCAAAACCCCGCAGTCAGGACATGCTATATTGTATTTAGATAGAAGCTTGCGAGCTAACTTCCTGCTAACTTCTAACTCCGTTAAATGTCATAAATTCCGTTTTCATGGATGCCTGGATGTTAAACTCAATTGTTACACCTGGTAGAGCAGAACGCTGATCATTTTATTAAAGATGAAAGACTTTAGACAGTTTTTCAACTCTCAGTAATGCCATAGTGATCGTTTGATATATGGACCTGCAGCGGAGTTTAGGCCCAGACACGGCCCAGACAGTGTTGCCAACTCCTCAGTAAGGAAAATCGCTATTGGTTGTCCTAAAAGTCGCTAGAAGTCGCTAAATGACGTCCTCGCCTAATTTGCATAATTGGTCATGCTAATCTAATTGTAACCTATATTGTTGGAGAGAGAAATAACATCGTGGAAGAGACATAAAGTGAGTAAAAAACATCCTAAATGCATTTAAAGTTTATTTAGAACTACAAATTAAATTTCTTTTAGCAATTATTGTTTTTTTTAATGTCACAATTCCAACCCTGCTCCTTTACCGGACTTGGACCAGCAAAAGTGACCCGAAATAGGCACTCTGGTGGAGTTACTTTGTGTGTGTGTTTATAAGTAGTTTTAAACCTTGTGATCCACAAAACAGCATAAGAGTAAAAGAAGAACTGACTGCGTTACAGCACCCGCTGCTTGTTGAGAGTAAAAGCGATACGTGCTTTCACGTCTTTTTTTCGCGACTTTTTTTTAGAAAAAAAGTTGCTAAGGGGTCTGAAAACTCGCTAAATATAGCGACAAAGTCGCTAAGTTGGCAACACTGCGACCGGTTACATCTCAGCAGAGCAACCTCTGTGGGAAAATGGACAGCTCCTGTTTAGCCCCTGTCACTGACCTTATATGGACAAGACATTTTATAAAACATTTGTTCGGCTGCACCGAGGAATGAGAGAGTGTCAGTGTCATCAAATACAGAAGCTGAGCCGAGCTGACAGGAAGACATTAGTTATGTCACAGCTGGGTGAGAGACATACAGCAGTGTGTGCGCGATCTGCTGTCAGACAGATATGCGGTATCATGCTGACATTATCCTTGTAATTACATATTTCATATCTGTCTTCTCGTGTTGTCTGCTTCAGATATGACAAGATTCCTTCCTGACCACAGCATCATAGAGGCAGTTTTTATGTGGATGTAAAGCTGTCAAAACCATTAAAGCATGGTTGTTCTCATAAAAGTAGCATTTCTTTCTTTGTTTGTTTGAGACATGAGACATGGTGCTTACGTAGATTTAGCCGGATCCAGAAATCATTTGGTAACCATTTTTAAGTAAAATTGTACCTGTTCTAACTGCTACGTAGACAAGTTTTTATCACACGCTGTCATCTAAAACAAATAAGGAAGCATAAGTTAAAGTCACCACAAAAACAGAATGCCCACTTTCACTTCGAAGTTGAATTAGTGTGTCTTCATTGTAAATAAATGAGACATCCATCCAGTAATTAATCCAATACTTTTATCAAACTAAATACTGTGTCTATAAATCATTTCTTACCAGTGTTTTCTTAATGTGAACTATGTGTGATTATACTATTGTTTACAAAGCAGCAACTTACACACTTTCACATGCACAGAATCATCCCTTTGTAGTCATTTTCTTTGTTTCTTTGTGTGCTGGATGCCCGAGTCCCTTCATTAGCCAACAAGCTGCAATACAAAAGTCCTGCTTTGCACTGCAGTATTGCTAGGCCTTTTTGCACTTTTAGCTGTTAAATGAAGCTTATGCTTAAGTTAGGTTTAGAAGATCTAGATTTTACATCTACTTCCTACCACTGTTGGACACTGTTATGCTATTTAGCATCATTAGAGTCTAATGACCAAAGAGTTTATGACTAACACAAACTCGGTATTTCAATAAATCATGCTCAGATCCTTCAAATGATCCCTCCTTATTGAAATGAAACTCATAGCATTATTTATTTTAGGTGCATAGATGGTTATATAACATGTGTAATTCAAAATTTGTGACCACCTACTGGTGGTGGTCAGAGTGGCGCCAGTGTCCAGCAGCCTCGCCTCTGTCAGTGCGCCCCAGGGCAGCTGTGGCTACAACATAGCTTGCCATTGCCAGTGTGTGAATGTGTGTGAGAATGGGTGAATGACTGAATGTAGTGTAAAGCGCTTTGGGGTCCTTAGGGACTGAGTAAAGCGCTATACAAATGCAGGCCATTTACCAATGTTAATGAGACGCTATTGTGGAGAATTGAAAACAACACAAGACTTTCATAAGGTGTTATAGCTGCATAAAGGCTAAAAACAGGTCATTTTACCCCATTGCTACATGGTTGTTGGGCAACATCATAACATCTCTTATAGATAAGAAACTTCAGAGGTCTAAGATGTAGCGTGGCTGGTTGCTCAAGTTTTGATTTGATAGGAGTTGAAAAGTAAACATCTTAAACTTTCAGTCCAGAAACCTGGAAATGTTGAGTAAAACAAACATGCTTGTGATCTCTTCCTGTGGTGATCCTGCACATAAAAGTTGGATCCATTTAAAACAGATTTGATGTTTACT
Organism: Diplotaxodon limnothrissa; assembly: GCF_057381915.1. NCBI lineage: Eukaryota > Metazoa > Chordata > Actinopteri > Cichliformes > Cichlidae > Diplotaxodon > Diplotaxodon limnothrissa. Next base: position 17,824,353 of record NC_140610.1, on the reverse strand, counting down.
CTTCAGACAAGGTTGTTATTTGCTTTTTACAGGCACAGCTTGTATTGTGGATATCTACTTTCTGATTTTCTTCACATGAGGATTTGATTCAGGACATAATCAAATAAAAAAACAAAAGTTTCAAAAGCTAAGAACTATCTCATCTGTTGAATGACCTTTCATACGCTGAGGATCGAAATGATTTAAATAAATATGTATTGATCAGAATTTTGCAGGACTTTTTTTTAACAAGCATTGTTGACATTAAAAAAAAAATCAGACTTTTGTATAATTCTAATTTTCTAGCATATCAGCTGCAGATTTACAGTATGTCAGCAATGCCCACAGGCAGGAGCTGCAGGAGGTGACCAGAGGAACACAGTGAGGCCAGCCAGGCTTAACCAGAAACACAAAGTGACTATTGTTCCTGCTGGCAGTGATCCTAGCTGCTGTCTTCCACACTCCCCATGTTGTTTTGGAACAGTCTGTTCTTTTTTTAACTGTTGTTGAAATGACAGCACCACCAGTGATGATCCCAATAAATATTAAATGCATACAAAATTACTGTAGAACATTTGCATACGTGCTTGGCTTGCATTTGTTGCTGAGTCACAACATACAAATAATTTGTCCTAGCCTCTTACCACACTTCTTTCCTCTGTAATCTACCACGGCTATTATTTGACTGACTTTATTAAAAATGCTTTAGGCATGCAAGTTGTACTTTCTCAAGACTGAGTGCTGAACAACAACTCAAATCTCATTTAAGACATGACAAGACATTATTTGTGGAGTAAATAAATTCATCCTTTTATCAAGTCCTGACAGTCCACAGATTCAACCCCAGACAATAGCTTTATTTCACAAGGGGTCAACAGAAAACCTCAAACTTAGAGTGGGTCGGAAATTGCCCCTAAAAAGCCTGACAAAAATGACCGGAATTAAATTCTCAGTGTGATGTACTCAGGCAGATGGAAAGTGCTCTTGAGTGTAGTCTAGCTGGCTTTTCTTTGAGCTTCCCTACGTCAGAGATGTTCTCATATGAAAGCATTTAGACAGAACGTGGTTTAAACCTCGTTTCCCATTGCTGCTGTGCTGCTGGCACTGGTAGCTGTCGTGAGCTGATTTGGTTGAGTCTGATTAATGGCTGGCAGCAGGTATTCACAGGTCGGTGAACCTAGCATCTGACCTTACCCAATGCCAAAGTAAAATACGATGCAGCACTTTGTTTGCTACTAAATAGAATTACACTTCTTTTAGCTTGCTTTAGCTTCTGGTTTCTCCAGAGACAGTGATATATTGGCCTCTTAAAGGACCACACTCCTGGAAGTTATACAGAAAAAACTAAACTAAACAAAAGGATGTCATCACTGAAGTTGGTGATTAGTACTGATGTGGTCATGTGGAAAACGCAAAGATTGGGATGAGATAGACTTCCCCAGCCAAAAGTAATTCTGCAGAGGTTTAACATGAGTTACCCAATTAAGAAGCTGAGTTATGAAGTAGGCTTCAAATGGTGCCACGTGTAGGGAACAATGGTGAGCGCTGACTGTGGTCTTATTCCTTATTTTCATTTCCGTTACCAGGATGCTCCAAATACAATCATGCGGTTTCATAATAATTATTTTTTGGTTGATTTGTTTGTTAAACCACTTAACACTGATGTATGAATCAGTCAACTAGCATGACATACAACTTAGCAAAGAACCACATTTAAACTGTATCTTTAGGCACTTTTTACAGCAAATACAAAATAGGAAAAAGGCCAGCTAAGACCCGAGACAGGACCTAAGAGATACACCTGGACCTTCATTTGATCCATCTATTGTTTGCTGAAACCTTATTTAAAATGGCCTTAATGGAAGGGTGGCCATCAAGCAGAGATTTTTAAGGAAGTGAAAGAGAGAAAATACTGAGGTGTGACACATTACTAAAGAACTAAATCAGACTGAAAATCAGTGGCATTATATACAGAAGAGGTCAGGAGAAAGGTGGAGACTCTGTCATGGTTTAAAGCTGCATTCAACCAGAGATCTTGCAAAACCAATGCCTATAACTGTTGTGAGATTCTGATACACAATACAATACCTGCTAGAAACCATGTGATTGCCAATCACTTCATTTTTAAGATTGACAACACACACGTGATGAAAAGAAAAACACACAATAGAATACTTGATGATCATCTTGACAGGGAATGGAGGAAAAGGCAGCCAACATCCAGCTAAGAGCTTTGAATGTCATTCAAAAAGCCTGGAGAACTATTCCTGAAGACTGCTTAAAGAAATGACAAGAAAGATTGTTAAAAAGAGGCTGTGTTGAAGAACAAAGATAATCATACCAAATACTTACTTTCAAGCTTGATAACTTGCCTTACATATTGTATTTCCATGTATATTTGCACATATTTTAATAAATCACTGCAGCTATTTCCAGTTTTCCTAGTAAAGGAAGAAATGAGCGATGGGCCAAGACTTTTGCACAGTACTGTATTTAAAAACAAAATTAAATATTTGGAAAGGTGAAAGCCCTTTTACATTTTTTTCTGAGTCAAAGAATTGTTTTTCTGTTCTCTCTGCGTTGCGAGGTAGGCTCCATTAGGTTTTGGTAATAACATGTTGATTTGGGTATTATGTGACCCCCATAATCCATATGGTAGACCCACAATACACTTTGGGTAACAAAGGTGTGTGTTAGAGCACCCTGATGGGTTAGGCCTCGGTCACACAGGGTTAGAATAGGGAAAATGTGTATCTGGTGAGTGGTTGCTCTGAAATGTGTTGCTGGAACCAGTCACACAGGCCTAGAGACTGGTCAGTGGGGGTCACTGTCTGGTCTCTTCCCCAGTATGACATATATTTTTTTATGTTTTTTTTTTTTTAATGCTATTGTTCACGTGTTATTGTAAAGTGACCTTGAGGGTCTGAAAGGCACCTATAAATAAAATGTATTATTATTATTATTATTATTATTATTATTATTGTTGTTATTATTAAGCCCTTAAGAAGATAAAAACCTTAATGTAGACAGAAAAAAATATGGTATGCAATATTCAAGTTTTACACAATAGTTTTGTCTTTGTGTAACTAATGAAAGAGATTAAAAAAATACAGTGAACACCATTCACCTGAATAGCATTTATTATATATCTGGGAATCAATACCATCCCTAATTCAAAGGTGATCTCAATTTGCCCATTCACCTACAGCTATTATAAACAGTCAAGAAAAGTGAACATTTACTAATGACATTACCTGATATGTGAGTCAAACCACTTTTAATTTAATATGAAGGAAACATATCAGTGTGCAGTTTTATTTAGTGTAACAGAGTAGTAAAATTTGCTGATTCTGCAACTGAGAATTTAATAAAAAGGTAAGCTTAGAGTCTTTTCTAATGCATCCAACACAGTGGATAGATTTTACAGGCTGGTCCATAAAGTACTTGTTCAGTCCCTGCGGTTCCTGTGGCTTTATAGTCTCATGATCCTTGACAATATGCCCTTTAATGTCTTTTTCAAATGCTTAAAGGTCTCTTTGTGCTGAGTTTTTGTCCCTGTACTTGATAATGGCCACTACCTTAACATCTATGTTTCTTTAACATACCACTGACAGACATTTACGATGGTCTTTTATACTGAAATTTTGATTTTCCTGTTAACAGAATGAAAAAAAACCATAATATTGAATTTAATATGCATGGATAGTAACAAAAAAGTAATGTATCAAGTAGAAATGTGAAATATTTGATATTTATCCCAGCTTCTGAAATATGAAAATGTACCACATTTGACATTTTGTTAGCTGAAAAAGGTAACTTCAAACCAATAATAAACCAGTGAACTGATCGCCAGAGCATTTGTTTCATGTCTTTAGCTTTCTGTCAAAGATACAGCTAAAGTAAATGGGTCTTGTGCTTTCTTTGTGAAATTAGGAATTCCATTTACAGAGGCTTGATTTATAGCTCAGCTCAGAGTGCAGAGAAAATCAGTCTCTCTGGCCGTGAAATTACCAAACAGCTACCATGCTAATTCATGTTAACCTTCTATGGCATGGCATTGCCCTCAGGCAACAAAAAACAAGAATGTCCCTTAAAATTTGCAATAATTAATTTTTTAATTTCATGCTATAAGATGTGTTCGGTAAAATGAAAATTAGTTTGACCTTTGACCTTTAGGGCAGACACTCATTCCTTCCTGTCTGGTTCTACCGGAGGTTTCTTCCTGTTGAAAAGGAGTTTTTCGTTCCCACTGTTGCCAGAGTGCTTGCTCATAGGGGGATCTGATGGTTGGGGTTTTATTTTTTTGTTTTCTCTCTATTATTGTAGGGTCTTTACCTTACCCAGTATAAAGCACCTTGAGATAAGTATTGCTGTGATTTGGTGTATATAAAGAAAATAGAAAACAACTGAATGATCAAACATACACAGATTTTTGGTGATTGGAATAAATACTGATATGAAATATTGGTGCTTGTTAAAATAAAAATTAAAGTTGTATATATGTTGGTAGCCTAATGAGACACCGTTGCCAAGAGGCAACAAACCAAACCAAACCCCTCACAATTTCTTGTGAGTGGTTTGAAAGGGGAACAACTTTGTCTATTGACAGATCAACATGTGCCGTCAAACCAAATTCTTTTTCCAATAAAATCTGAATTCATGCATTAGAGGGTAAACCAAAAAAGTCTGAGTAAAAGTACACTTACTTACATTTTTATTTTGATAAAGTAACTTGATATGCCTACCACCACACAGCTAAAATGACTTTCAACTCACACTATGTGCAAAAGTCTGATCAACATCTTAGCAATTAGTGAGTCCCATTCCTGGTAACCATCAGTGATTGAGCTCAATCTGCTCAGCCTGGCTCCTCCATAACCTGAGATATTTCCTCCAAATCCCAAATGTGTTAATAAGTTCTTTTTTTTTGCACTTAGATTCTCTGCTATGCCACAACATTATGAAATTACTTTTAATATTGTATTCATAATTTTAATTGCTTTTTAAGGAGAACTGACTACTCACAACTGTTGACTCTTCAAATACAAACTTTTGCAGTTGTTTGTTAGTTTATAAAATACTGCTGAAATGCTTAATTTATAATTTTGTGTTTTGGACTTTTGGTCTCACATCTAAAAATGTCATCTTTGACCTACATGAAATTTTAAAATATATCGATATATTTTATTGTAACCCTGTATGTCTTGGACCTTGGTGTGATATTTCATTTTGACATATGGAAGCAGATCAGTCAGAAAAGTTAATAATCTATTCATCCATTGTGGACACGCTCAATAGTTGGAATGAGAAACAACAGTAATTACAGAAAATCAAAAACACCAGTGAGTACAGCTTCTCTGGAGTCCAGGAAAACTTTTTTTTGATGAAAAACACAAATTTCTCTGCTGTGATATGAATGCCTTGGCCTTGAAAAACCTCACAGGAGGATCAAATGGTCTACACACTGATTAACAAACTAATCACTGATATCACTGTGTCTGGGGGATGTTGGGCTGTGCCAACAGTACATACCAGGAAATACTCAGGGGACCCCAGGAATAGGCACAACTTCTGTGTTTAGAGCTGCTGGTCTCTCTCTAACACACACACACACACACACACACACACACACACACACACACACACACACACACACACACACACATAAAAGAACAAAAAGGTCAACGGGGGGATGGAGATGACCAAAATTTGCACACATAGGTGAGTTTCATTGACCTTTTACCATCCCCATGGTCATCAGCTCATCTGATTGAACAAGCATCAGTCTTTTCTTATTCCATCTACAATATTGGGGGATTAACTTCAAAGTGATGATGCTTAAAGTTTCTATAAGGTTAAATAAAATGACATTTAGACGTAATGTGATTATTCTCAGCAAAAACATCCATCTCTCTTTGCAGTTGTTAAGCTTAAGAAACAAATGATTCCATGTGTATTTGGTATCACAGAGAAAATTAAAGGATTCCATGTTTTCTTCAGATTATATAAACACAGCTAACGAGACATTGCAACACATTTCTGAACAAAGCCTCCACATGTGGCTGCCTTCATGTGAAAATAATTCCGAGGTCATAATAAAAAGGAAAACCACAGACAAGCTTATGATGATAAAATGCAGACAGAGCTCGTTTTACGTTTGGCAGAGGTGTGAATGTTACAGTTTTTCTCGATTGCTAAAACACATTTCTTGAAACTACGCCTCATATCCTCACAACAGTAAACACAAATCCATAACCTCTCACTCAATTCCCCAAACATCCTATTTCCAGGTCAAAATGAAGCTCTACACCCAAAACTATTCACTCCTGCTGAAAAACCAAACTTTGCCCTCAGACATCAAACACAAGCCCTCAAAAACACACACACTACAACAGAGTTTTGCACACTGGTACTATTAATTCAAAACAATAGTTCCAAAACAATTAGGTTGCTTATGGTTCTCCCCTTCAAAACCCCTTGTCACATGATAAACACAAAAGACGCAACCAATGTATGTACAGTGGCACATTGTCATTCATGTACTATACAGTACAACACACACCAGAAACATTATCCCACCTCAGCATCTTGTCTTTGGTCTGGGTCAGGCCAGAGAATCTCATCCACATCACAGGCTATATTGGCCCCAGCCAGGCAGCAGGGGTAAAATCCTCTTGCATGCCTGATCCACCCCTGGCATGCATCTACTGATATGTCTAGGCAGGCCTCTTCCATGGCCTGAAGGAGGTGAACACGGACATAAGGTTCTCGGTCATACACTTTCCACCGCCATGCCGAAAATAACTCCTCTATCGGGTTTAGAAAGGGAGAGTATGCAGGCAGAAAGATATTAGAAAACCTTGGGTTATTGGTAAACCAGTCACGAACCAGAGCAGCGCGATGGAAGCTGACGTTATCCCACACAACAACGTAGTGAGGCTGCTCTGGCTGTGCTGGTTCCCTGTAGTCCAGCTGGAACATATGTTGTCTTAAACCATCAAGAAAAGCAAGGAGAAGCATAGTGTTATAGGGTCCTAGTACGGCATGGCGGTGGAGTACCCCTCGTTGGCTGATGGCTGCGCACATAGTGACATTCCCCCCACGCTGACCAGGGACATTTACAATAGCCCGATGGCCAATTATGTTCCTCCCCCTTTTCCTTCTTTTGGTCAGGTTAAAACCTGCCTCATCCACAAAGATTATTTCATGGGGAACAGGCCGTCCTTCAATCTCAAAGATTCTCTGCAAAACACATAACACAGTAGAGTCAATCGGTACCCTGAACCACAGTTCAAGAGTGCTGAAATGGCAGCATAAACTGCCATGCTGTGATGGTACACAATACTTTATACAGTATCAAAACTCATACCTGAACATATTCCACACGTTGGTTCTTCACTCTGTCAGAGTTTCGTTCGAAAGGGACTCGGTATGCCTGTTTCATCCGGAATTGATTCTTTCGGAGGATGCGGTCAATTGTGGAGAGGCTGATGGCATTTATGCCTCGAAAAAGATGATCATCCTCAATCACTCTCCTTTGAATCTCTCGCAGGCGGATTACATTATTTGCAATTACCATGTTTACAAGTTCCCTCTCTTGCTCCTCCGACAAAAGCCTTAACCTGCCTCCACCAGGTGGTCGTCTCTGTGTCCTACAAAAATAGAAGCACTCATTACTGTAACTGTCACACATTCATTTTACAGGAAAATAATGGAAACATACTGAAACTCAAGACACATAAGTTCAGTAACTTACAAGTTACTGTACAAAGCAGTCTTACTGCAAGTACACCTACCTGTTTTCCTCCCTGAAGGTTCTGATGATGGAGGCAACAGTGAAGCGACTCAAATTTGGTTGTACTCGTTGCCCAGCCTCCCTCATAGTCATCCCATGGACAAGGACATGGTCAACTAAAGTGGCTCGAATTTCATCCGAGACTGACTGTCTTCGTGCCCTTGCTCTTCCCCTTCCTTGTCGCCGTCGTTCTCCACCTCCACCTCCTTCACCACGTCCTCCTCCTCCTCCACCTCTCCCTCCTCCTCCACCACCTTCCTGTTGTCCTAGACCACCTCCTCCTCCTCTTCCACCACGTCCTCCTCTTTCACCATGTCCTCTTCCTCCACCACGTCCTCCTCCTTCACCACGTCCTCCTCTTTCACCATGTCCTCTTCCTCCACCACGTCCTCCTCCTTCACCACCTTCCTGTTGTCCTAGACCACCTCCTCCTCCTCTTCCACCACGTCCTCCTCTTTCACCATGTCCTCTTCCTCCACCATGTCCTCCTCCTTCACCACGTCCTCCTCTTTCACCATGTCCTCTTCCTCCACCACGTCCTCCTCCTTCACCACGTCCTCTTTCTCCACCACATCCTCTTCCTTTGCATCTCTTTGGATCCATTGTTTCAAACCTGAATGAGCTGACTTTGGCCCTTTTATCTATCCATCGCAGGTTCTGATTGGTGTGTGCTAAATTTTGACTCCTAGTGTTTCCACCTGGTTAATTGTGTGCTAATTGAGCTCAAGCTATGCTGACTTAAGTTAACATTATTGCATGCTAGTGCTTTCTAAATGACTACATGGTGTAAGCACTGTAAAATGTAGGGATTTGTGTGTAGAGTTTTGCAGTAACAGTTCACCAAATTTGAGTCATGTGTCAAAGCAGGGAATAGTGTTTATAGTTCAGGGAAATGGGTGTGCTTTTTGACCAATAGCGTTACGGTTTTGAAATTTTAGTTTAGAGGCCTGGTTATAGTGTTTAAGCAATCGAGAAAAACTGTAATCAAATGAATGATCAGAAAAATCAAAGCCAGTGATCTAAAAGGCAAATATTTATTAGCCAACTGGTGTATTTTTATAGTTCAGAGAAGAAAAAGTAAATAAATTATTCATGTCTGGTAGCAGAAGTCTAAGTAGAGATTCCCAAATCTCCCTCTCCCCAGCTATCACCTCCAGTTCTTCTGACATTCCCAAACCAGTTGACCCATTATCTTTCCACCATGTTCTGCGTCTCCCACAGGACCTCCTGCACGATCTGATATCGTCGTGTTGGTGTTGTTCCCACACCATCATGAAAATGTTGTTCCAGGTTCAACATTGCAAGTGACCAATCAGAATGTTGTGACGTCATACTTTTGCGACTTCGGGAAAAACCGCCGTAAAACAAAAAACTGTACTTAAGCTGCGAGAAACCGTCTCTGTCTGCCGATCAACGGACCCTGACCCTAACCCTGACCCTAACCCTAACCCTTTAGTAAACGGTAAGCAGAATTGATATTGTCCTTGCAACATTGGAATTTCATAAATGCACAAATGGCTTGGTGCGCAAAAGAAAAACGTCACAAGAATGTGATTGGTCACTTGCAATGTTGAACCTGGAACAACATTTTCATGATGATGTGGGAACAACACCAACACGACGATATCAGATCATCCGGACCTCCTCCTGGTTGGACATACCTGAAACACCTCATCTAGGAGTTACCTGGGAGGTATCCTAGTCACCTCAATTGGCTCCTTTATGGCAGTGCTCCTCACATAATCTCTAAGGGTTACAGACACCCTTCGAGACAGCTCATTTCCTCCACTAGAATCTGCAATACTGTTTTTTTCACCTCTAGTGGAAGAGAATCTAATTGCTCTGCCCGTTACTCCGATCGCTAATCAGGTGGAACCAGATAATCTTCCACGGCACACCTGATAATTTCTCACGGCACAGTGGTTGGGAAACACTGGTCTGGTTCTCCAATGGGCTCCAAAAATATCTGATCAGTCTGGAAATGGACATGGGAATGCCACAGGTGTCCTTTGATGTCTTGTATCAGATCTGTTCTGGTTCATCCTACTAATGCTTGATCAGTTTGTAATTTTTGCAGTTTGGAGGGTCATTGTGTTTTTAAATTCAAAATGCAGATGGTCTCAAGCTGCCAGTCACATAACGCTAACATAGAAAATCATCAGTTTGGGTTGCCTGGAAAACCTCCACCTTTGGGTAGCTAGATTAGGACGATGCTAAACTGGCTTGTTTGTGATCTGACAAAATCACGAACGTTGCTTTGAGTTACGTGTTGTTCAGCTGAAACCAACCTTTTTACAGAAAAGACTGTTTCTGTTACTTATAGCTCAGTTGTCTCGTTGTTGTTTCTGTTGATGATGTTTGACTTTATCTGGGGTGGACTGATGCTGGCTGCCATCACTCTGTAATAATAGCTACGCTCCTGTCTTAGTTGTTTGGATTGCAAACAAACCAGGACTATAAATCATACTCAATTCAAAACAAAGCAGAAGAAATTACACTGCAAAAACAATCAAAGCACAACTGTCACAACCACTGAGTGAGCATCACTTGCTTTTTTTATAATTGTAATTTTATTTTAATTGAATAATTTTTAGCTTTTGTAACTTACTCTGCATGATCCTTTTTTATATAACTCTCCAGTGGTTTGACTGTCATGAGAGCATAATGGAGATAATGAGTAGCTATGGATGTGTCGTGTTGAACCACGGGTCTTTTTTATTTAGTTTTTTCCCAACTCATCATTAAAAAGTTGAATATCTAGTTAGCAGCTGCTGCCAGTTGGTGAAAGATGACTTCCTCTGCCAATCATCTCCTTGTGGCAGGAAACCAACATTTCCTGTTTGTGTAGCTTTACACTAAAAGTGCCACAAGCACACATACACATGTCAATTTTGTAATGAGAGTGTCAGAAGATAAAGCTGGGATGATGACTGAGGGTCCAACAAAAGCATCAGCTGGCAGCGTGAATGTTTTGGCTGCTGGATGGCTTCTGGATGACTGGGGCCAAATTGTTTCTTGTGTTAATTACGTTCTGGCCAGGATTGTTGTGACAAAGAGTTAGAAAGAACAACACAAGCGACCATGTCAAAGGCGATAAAATTCCATGTGGTCAACAGCTTTTCCTATTAAACAGACTGAAAAGCTGAGCTGGGCTGAATTATGTTCTCGGACTTTGTTTGATCACAATAAATGCACACACCCATATGAACATAAACACACTGAAGCTATTCAGCCCCATAAAACCGAGCCAACTGAACCAAAAGCTGAACCAAAAATTCAACAGCTTCACTTGGTTTACTTAAAGCTACAGACACAGACACTAGATCATGCCTTCAAGACAGCTTTTGTCATTTTGTTGCTTTTGTTGTTGTTATTTTAGTTTGAGCCAAAACTGATGTAAAATCCCTTTCCCAAACGTCTAACAAAACATTCGCACCTCCACACTTTTAACAGGATCATCAATGCTCTCCTGAAAATGTCTCACATTACAGATTCTTCTTGGGTGGCCTTATGTTAATCTGTCATTCATGGACATACTTGCTCAGCAATATGAAAATAAAGATATGACACGGCCCGCTTGCACCTTCAACGCAGATTTTTTCTCTCTGCTCATCCCTGTGATGTGTTCATGATGCATGTGTCACTAAAGTTATGGTTGTTGTGCTTTACCATGTTGCTAACTATAGAAGTAATCTTTTTAACTGGCAAGATCATTTTCAAATACAAATTTTCAAACAGTTTCTTTAAATACAGCAATTTTAATAGTTTGTAAATAAAAAGTTAATGTGTGACACAATATTCAGTTCAATTCAGTTTTATTTATATAGCAACAAATCGCAACAACGGTCGCCTCAAGGCTCTTTATATTATAAAGTAAAGACGATATTTCATTTGCAGATATAATAATATCTGTAAGTGAAATTTTATAAAATGGAGAGTTAAAGCTTTTCTGATACTGTAGAGTAGAATTTTTTTAAACATATGTTTTGTTATGTTTTTTAAATGTGATATTCAAAGTTTAAAGGAAAATACTTTACCAGGCAGTTTATTGGAGTTCATTGCAGACTAACTGATTAGTTTGCGGTACTTTAGTGAGGTTAACTGTAGTGCATTATATGTTGAACTTGGGTAGAGCAGCTATGGTGTATGGGTAATCATTTTAATTTAACGTGTTGATGCTGATTAGATTCTCTTTTTTCTATAGTATAGATCAGAGCAGCAGCAGCAAAGGTCAGCCTATACACAAAGCCAAAATCTACAGTCTACTCAGTGGCACATTACCATGCTTCATGGTCGTTTCAAAACACCAACTTCTGTTTTTACCATGATTCAAACATGGCTGTTCAAAGTGAAACCCTCTGTTTACCTGACTGCACCACATTAGCCCAGCATACCTCCTGTATGAACACTATACCTTTATTCTGGTAGGTGATCAAGTTTAATTCTCTCTCATACCACTTGGATTTTTAGAGACACCAAAATCTGTTGCCGACATTATATTCTGAGTGTTTGAAAATGAAACATTCAAGTTAACAAGAAAAGCAATTTTTTTGAATGGAGAAACCATGGAATTCAACAAACTGCTTCACGCCTACGACATCTCTGATGGGAAACCATCTGAAAAACAACTCTGATCTGAGAAAAACACTTGGTCTGTGGACAAAATTCCACACAGATCACTATAGCGACTTGTGTTTACTCAGATGTTGAATGCTGCACAATCTAATCATCCACTTAGAGTCATAGAGTCCTTGCATTTACCCAGTAAGCAAGAAGGAAATCTGCTCCTCCTATCTCCTCGTGCTTTGATCTTTTTCTTCTCCGGATGAGGAAAACTGTTTTGGTAGCAGCAGTCAGACGTCTTCCTCTATCCTCACCAATGAAACGGCCAGTCCTCCTTGAATTCATCACATGCAGTGAGGAAATTCTCCTGACAGTAAGTGGAGCCACATTTGGGCCAGACACGCATAAAACAGCACTTGTTTCCTTTCTCTTGGACAGTTCCTGACTATCTCAAGAGCTTGTCCACGTGGACCTTTCCATCACCTTGTCAGCGTGGGGTTGACAAAAGCTAAAACAGTTCCCTACGTTCCCATGCAGCTGAGACAAGCACCTGAAGAAGGCAGTCAGTGGAAATCCAATTTAGGGACACGCAGAGAGCAACTGAGCTGTTCTGATTAACATAGCTGCAGCATAAATGAATGAAATTACACAAGCGCTCACAAGTACGGTACAGGTGGAAATATGTGCACACATCCAAACAGAAACATGCCAAAAACATTTTAACCAGATTTTTTATGTCAAAAACAAACATAAAACCAAATAAAATGTTATCTATGAAATTTTTTTTATCTATATTGAACTAGTTCCAAAATTTTGGACCCTATCTTATTTGCTGCATGCTTTTAAGTAAGACACGTGTGTGGTGGTGTCTAGACTTTGTTAAAAGCCACAGCTGACCACACCACCAAAGTCAGCTGAAATCAAATTTAATCATAGGAGAGAAAAGATTTGAGTTTCTGAGGCAGTGCATACACAAACAGTCTCTTATGTCGACCGACACAGGAGCTTTATCGCATCCCAAAGGTTATATTTTTAGGTTTACAACTCTGTGAGTTAATTCACACTGTTTGTCAGGACACACATTCTTATCTCTTTTTCCGTGTTGCTTGGCAGTGCCTCCATCTGCACAGATTGCCTCAGAGCTCAGCCCCCTCCGCCTAAGTTCTCAGGCCACCCACTGCATCAACAAACAAACCCAACTCTGTCAGATGTTGGTACCGCGTGGCAGTTTCCCGGTCTGTGCTTGACACAGCTAACCCACAGTCCATAATCTCAGCATGAGGAAATACTGTAAATGTGTTTACTTTTCCAAAAGTAATAAAGACCTTGTTTCCAAAAACAGTAGCGACTCAGTGTAGGTGAACAACATGCTATTTTGCTCTTGAACCTAAAAAGAAAGTGATACACTGCAGTGGAGCATGGGAGTTTAGTCCACTGTACCTGAGATGAGCAATACTAGTATAAAGTCAAAATAACCATTCAAGAAGAGAATTGAAAAAAAAAAAGCCAGCAACCACTTAAATACCTGAAAAATTCTCTGTCTGTCAATGTATAAATGATGGGATCTGTTATAGTAGTACCATAACAATGACCTGACAGGTCAGAGAGTTTGATGCATCTTAGAAGTCACTTTTGTTTTTGGAAAAGAGCAGGCACAAATATTTGGTAGGTGACTTGATAATAGATCTTTTACCACCATGTGCCCTGCTGTTCTGTTCTACGTCTCCTTTGGTGGTCTAACTGAAAGGTGGCAAAAATGGGCTAAAATTCTCAGCCCAGTTTTGTGCTAGTTTTCTGATTGGTGCTGTCAGCGTCCACTACAATTTGTACCATTTTATCTGTAATATGCTAATATATAATATTACAGATCATATTATAGATCCAGATATCTAGTTTATTTTGATTCAGTAGCATTAATTGTTCATCAAAACATTCAGCCTCATGTTATTAACCATTTAGCAACTTAAAACATTTTCAGCCCCAAATCTCAGAGCTTTTGAAAATTCCCTTCATTCATATTTGCTTTTTAGTCAGAGATGTCCAATGTAAAAAGAGGATTTATGCTCTTCCTTTCATATGCCCTTTTGCTCCCCTCCCCTCAGACGACTTCCTCACTGCAGCTGACTGTAATCTGAGGCATCCTCATCTGCCACATGAGCTGTGAGCAATTTTACCTGAGGCTGTTTTTCAGAAGTGGGAAGCCACCAGATGGAGGCTGATGGGATAGATTGTGGACATCTGCAGCAGAGTAGAAGCACTGGTGTTTCAGTTTGTCATCTGGTAGTTTTGTGAATATGGAGCTAACACTTTAACCTGCCTCCATCTATCGCCTTAATCATTTTAAATGCTAACATTTCATAAAAATGTAATATAAATGTTTTTAAAATATATTTTAAAGGTACAGTCAGTCACTTTTGAAGTTATTTAATGCAGGAAAAATATTCCACTCATAAATATACACAGATTAGTGTGTAATTACATCTTTCAACAAATCAATGCATTTTTATAAAAAGAAGTGCATCAAGTAGGAGCAGTTACCAGTTTGTGGAAGCCACCATGTTGTCACATCATCTTGAATGCAGTGGCCAAGATGGAAATGACTAGTACATACAATAGTATGCCAAAGGCAGAGGAGAAGAGAACTCAAATGTGCCATAGAGGCATATTTTAATTAGTCTGCACTTTCAGACTCAAGACATGAAGGATCATATCCATGTTTTACTATTTAGAGGGTTTCTCTTCTTCACTAAAGAAGAGAATATGTGAAGGAAAGAGACACATTACTGGCACGCGGATAAAAATCATTGTCTTCCTTCACCAAAGCCTCATCTCCTGAACTGAAGTCAGGGCTTTAACACATGAAAGTATGTATAAATATGCTTATTTATTTCTGACATTATCACAATTCCTTAATGTCAGCAGATTAGACAAGGATTCTCTCCGGTCTCTGGACAGCTAACAATGAGCTGGCTAAACAACAATAACAACTGGTTATAAATTAATATTATGCCAGTTGGGCTGGAGTGTCCTTAAAAATCACATTTTCCCTCTGATAAACAGGTAGATTATAGTCTCGGGTTGTATAAGAGTTTATTTACTAAGTGTCCAAGCTAAAGAATATTAAATCAACTTCAAAGATAGTTACTCTAACACCACCTAACAACATCAAAAACAGCAGTTTTCCCAACGAAAAAGTTCAGCACATCCTCAGAATCGCTATCATCGCAGAGAAATGAGCTTCCTGAGTCATCAGTGTCAGAATCCTTTCACTAAGTAATTACATGATGACACATATTGACAGCTGAGGTAAACAGCAGTCTGACAGCCTGTTAGGGTTATGCACTTGTATAGGGAGGGATGAGAAAACAGAATTTGGTTGACTGTGATCAATGACATCTAATGATGACATTTTTCACACTGCAACTGTAACACTGCAACTTTCCGTTAATTTGCACAATTAATAATAATGACATTAATTAATACTGTCTCGAATGTAGATTTGGTATTACTATATTGCCATGAGATATATAAATAGTCCCATAGTGTAATGGTTTACAGATTTGCCTAATAGGTGAAAGATTCCTAGCTCCTTCCTGTGATGAGACACAAATCAATTTAGAGTTGCATTATGAAGTACATCTGGTCTAAAACCTCGAGTTTCCCTCTCTGGTGACCCTTAGTGTGAAAGGGAGTAGCCGGAAGTGGCACAGTCATGATATTTGTGTTACATTTTGTTGAAACAAGCACAATTAACCCCAATCTCAATATATTGTACACTCTAATTATCACTTCATAAGAGTATGAGTCTCTGTCAGTGCGCCCCAGGGCAGCTGTGGCTACAATGTAGCTTGCCATCACCAGTGTGTGAATGTGTGTGTGAATGGGTGGATGACTGAATGTAGTGTAAAGCGCTTTGGGGTCCTTAGGGACTGAGTAAAGCGCTATACAAATGCAGGCCATTTACCATTTATGAGGGTAAAACTACAAAGCATGCTGTTGCGACCATTGCCATAAGGCAGCAAAACAGTAGTATACACGAATGCCAGATGTTCAAGCACATCGTGTGGGATCTGCTAAAAAACCCCCAAAAAAACAATACTGTTGGAAAACAATCACTAAGTAGCACATGGTATGTGAATCTCAAATTAAAATAAGATTGTTTCTTTTTCCAAAGAGTGTTTATGACATCTGTAGAGGAACATTTCTACACGACAGCTGCACTGGAGAAAAAATGTAAATAAAATCCAGATTTAAAAACACTTCATATATAATAATGGTAGCAATACAAAGAGTCATGTCATCCCGTGGTATTTACAATAATGGCACGGTAACAATAAACACATAAATCTATTTAGGTACTACTTAATTCCATTTGACAAAACATCCTTGAAGCTTCAGTTTAGGTACAATTTAAACAATTTGTTGTTGAATATTGAGAATCAAACATGCAATTTTGTTCTTTAAACAATAAATGGTGTCATGCTATCCTCTCCAAATTCTTTTGTCTGGACTCCAAAGAAAAGTGACTTTAAACATACAGCTTGAACAGAGTGAAGAGAGCAGGGAGTCGGAACAGGAGGTGCTGGAATTAATCAAATTAGGAGCAAATGGTCCAGAACTTTCCAAAGGAAAATCACATTAAAGCTGTCCAACACTTGGATGTAGTGGGAAATGCATTAAAAAAGAAAAAGCGAAGAACAAAGTGCTGACGACCTGCAGTCGTGCCTGAAATACGTTTCTGCGTGGGAAAAAAAAAATTATGTAACATGTCTTCTATGAAGCAAAGTGAAAACGGGATGAGCCAAGTGTTGCTCCAGCAACAAGTACATGCCCTAATCTGGTAGGACACAAAAATATAGAATAAAACCCGAGGAGCTTCTCACCTGGCTGGGGAAGAAGGCGAAAAACAAAAAGTCAGATTGCTAACTTTGATTTCTCCTCTTTAGAGAGAAAAGAGACTGATATCACAGCTGTAGTTGTGACATGTGTAATCTGTGCATTGATATTTCTGCTGTACATTTGCTTGGACTGCGGTAACGTGACAGGAACATTTGGATATAGAAATGCACATGCACAAGCTCCAAGAGGATTTAACAATAATTTGCTTGTCTAAATAAAAAAAACCTCTATAAACTAATGTGAGACCTAATCATAAGTATTAGAAGAAATTTCAATTGATTTAATTCATGAACGCATTATGAATAATGCTTCACACTGCTGTTACTTGGTTAACAATGCTTTTAAAGCCTCTGCAGGTATGAAAATATTGTGTGACTAAAAAAAAATGCTTGATTTTGTTTGATCGTGATAAATACTGGAAGATACACAAATGGTATTCATAAAACTAACTCATTTTGCGTATACACACTCAACCTTGGTATTTGTGTTTAAACAGCATTTACGTAACCATTTACAAGGGAGACCTGGCCAACAGGACAGCTGTATCAAGTTTACTTCTTCCTTCCTTCTGCTCTTTGCAGGGAGAACAATGAGTACTATGACAGCTGAGCCTGTTATTGAAGCTGATACTGATGCTTTTAACAACTATTTTACATTTTATATACCAGTCCAATAGTGAGGCTGGTTTTTTAGAGCTGTGGTAAACATCTAACAATTTAAACTGATGAATTAGTGAATAAGTAAACTTTGATACTGTTGTCATTAAAAGGAAATTAGTTACAAAGACCAAAGTCATTTTTGTAGCTGACTGTAGACCGGGGATCTCGAACTCCAGTCCTCAAGGGCTGGAGTCCTGAAACTTTTCCATGTGTCCCTGTTGCAACACACCTGAATGCATTTAGTAAGTCATTAGCAAGACACTTGACAAAAAAGTACTTTTAAAAGTCAGTTTTTCTAAACACTTACTCAAGTAAATTTAAGTCAATGTAAGTGTTTGGAAAAATTGACTTTTAAAAGTACTTTTATTGCACAATGTTCATTCACTCATGAGCTGCTGTAACATGAATCAAATGGCTAAATTGTCACCTCAGCATTCAGTCAAGTTCTATAGTCTTGCTAATGACTTGCTAATTGCATTCAGGTGTGTTGTAACAGGGACACATGGAAAAGTTGCAGGACATCGGACCTCGACCCCTGCTGTAGACGGTTTAATTCTGCACACTGAGATTGTTGAGATTGCTGCCTTGTTGTAACTGGGCCCCAGTTACACAGGCCTAGAAAAATGAGGATTACCTGGCCAAATGTGAGTGGTTGCTGGAGGTTGGTGGCAGTTGCTAAGACCCAGTTATGCAAGTCTAAAGACTGTTCAATGACTCCATGGTAAATGCCAGTTGCTTGACTGGTTACAGAGTATTGGCGGGAAATTTTGCTACCTAAATTTGTTCAAAAACGAGACATATGATGCTGTGGTAAAAGCCTCCTTGCATTTGTTCTGGTCACTAGCAGATTGCTCCAGTCGCCTGTAGTTTGCAAACGCTGCCTTCAATACAAACACTCTCCAGCTACAAAGTAAAAGCTGTGCCTTAGTGCTGAATCCAAAGTTATGTTCCAAACACTATACCACTAAAGATTCCAATGCTATGAAAAAGTGATGTTTTAATTGATATATAAGATTCTATCCATTAAACTTTGCACTTTCTTTCATGTTTACAAATTAAATAATAGGCAGCTCTGCAATTATTTAAGGTTAAATATCTATGCAACAAAAGCACATGGCTGGGAATAGTATTGTCACGGTCCTGGGTCTCCTGACCCAGCGTTTTTAGTTCTTTGTGATTTTCGTATTATTGTACTTGTGTGTGACTTATTCTATGGCTTCTAGTTTTGATCCCTTGCCCTTCATGTCTCCCTGTGTGCCCCTCTGTGTATCTGTGAGCCCTCGTCTCTCCTTATGTTTTATTCCATGCTTCCCCTGCCCATTATGTCTAAGTTCTCCCCGTGCTCTCTTCCCCCTGTGTGCCCTCTATGTATTTATGAGCCCTCGTCCCCTTTCGTGTTTATTCCGTGTCTCCCCTGCCCGTTACGTTGGTGTTCTACTCGTGCTCTCTCTCCTCTGTACTTCCTGTTTCACCTCTCCCGTCAGTGTTCAGTTCACCCCGCCCTGTCTCGTTATGATTATCAGTGTCACCTGTGTTCCCCGTGTGTTCCCACTCCCCTCGTTAACCCTCTGTGTATTTCTGTCTGCGTCTCCCTCTGTTCAGTGTGACGTCGTCCCTCATGTTGTGTGGATCTCCCTGTGTCTCTGCGTATGTTAGTTTTTCCCCAGTCTAGTTTTGTATCGCCTACCATCTTCTGTTACGCAATAAAGCTGCCTTTTGAGTTTATTCCCTCGTGCCTGTGAGTCCTGCATTTTGGGTCCTACTCCTGCCTGCCGCACAGCGTTCCATGACAGTACGACGTCACCAGATATGGACCCAGCAGACTTACCCGGGGAGAGCGATCTGATACGTGTCCAACGCCTAGTCGAGTGGATAACTCACACTTCCAATACAAGGGCCAAGATTGTGGGGATAAATGCTATCGAAGCAATCCTCAAAGGAAATTCTCATCTCCGCCAGGTCAGTGGATGTTTGGACCTATTGGCCAATTTGAATAACGCCCGGGAGGCGGCGCGAACTCGGGAAATATCAGACTTGGCCCAGCAGCAACAGACAACAGCCACCCTGGAGCAGCCGCGTCAGTTTCACCGGCCGGATGTGGTTTTTCCCGGCCCTTTGGAGCCATCTGCGGGGAAAAAGAAACGGCATTCACGCCGCCGACGCGCCACCCCACAGCCGGACATTCAGCCTTCTAATTCACCTGTTGTGCTACCAGAAGCTCAGTCGGCTCCCTCGCAGCCCGTCCCAGCTCAGTTAGCTCCCTCGCAGCCCGTCCCAGCTCAGCCAGCTCCCTCGCAGCCCATCCCAGCTCAGCCAGCTCCCTCGCAGCCCGTCCCAGCTCAGCCAGCTCCCTCGCAGCCCGTCCCAGCTCAGCCAGCTCCCTCGCAGCCCGTCCCAGCTCCGTTAGCTCCCTCGCAGCCCTTCACAGCTCCGTTAGCTCCCTCGCAGCCCTTCACAGCTCCGTTAGCTCCCTCGCAGTCCTTCACAGCTCCGTTAGCTCCCTCGCAGTCCTTCACAGCTCCGTTAGCTCCCTCGCAGCCACCCTCAGTTCAGTCTCCTGTGTCCCCGTTAGCTCAGCCATTAACTCCACCACAAGCTCCATTTTCACCTCTACCATCGCTTCAGTCATCAGTTCGGTCTGCCACTCAGTCGCCCTTAGCTCCATCATCCACACTGCCACCTGTTTCTCTTCCACCACAACCGTCACTACACCCAGCCACTCAGGCTGCTACTCAGCCAGTCATTCAACCCATAGCCCTGCCGTTGCCATACCCTGTAGCTGAGCCACTAGCCGTCCGACCCACAGCCACTTCAGCCACTCCTTCACCCGTTACACCTCCACTACAACCATCAGTGCAGTCTCCAGTGTCCCCAGTGCAGTCTCCAGTGTCCCCAGTGCAGTCTCCGGTGTCCCCAGTGCAGTCTCCGGTGTCCCCAGTGCAGTCTCCGGTGTCCCCAGTGCAGCCTCCTTTAGCACAGTCACCCACTCAACCACCAGCACCACAACCGTCACTACCTCTAGTTCATTCCCCTGTGAAGTCATTAACTCCACCACCTACTCCACCCTCACCACCACCGTTACTACAGACATCAGTTCAGTCCCCTGTGCAGTCATTTACTTCTCCACCGTTAGCAGCTCAGGTCCCCGTGTGTCCAGCAGCTCAGGTCCCCGTGTGTCCAGCAGCTCAGGTCCCCGTGTGTCCAGCAGCTCAGGTCCCCGTGTGTCCAGCAGCTCAGCTCGCACCTGAACCTTTGGCCCAGTTCCCCGTAGCAGTGCGGTTTTCTAGCCAGCTTAACATTGAGCCCGGGGTCCCAATCCTTTCTGGCTCTACTTCAGCTCCTGCTGGAAGCTCGGATGAGCTCATCCAGGACTCCGCGGCTCCCACGCCGCCATCTACCTCGTCCGCTGGGGGTTCCAGTGAGCCCGGCCAGCACCTCCCTGTCTCCGCTGGAGGGTCCGAGAGGCCCGTTCAGCCTCCTGTCTCCGCTGGAGGGTCCGAGAGGCCCGTTCAGCCTCCCGTCTCCGCTGGAGGGTCCGAGAGGCCCGTTCAGCCTCCCGTCTCCGCTGGAGGGTCCGAGGGGCCCGTTCAGCCTCCCGTCTCCGCTGGAGGGTCCGAGGGGCCCGTTCAGCCTCCCGTCTCCGCTGGAGGGTCCGAGGGGCCCGTTCAGCCTCCCGTCTCCGCTGGAGGGTCCGAGGGGCCCGTTCAGCCTCCCGTCTCCGCTGGAGGGTCCGAGGGGCCCGTTCAGCCTCACGTCTCCGCTGGAGGGTCCGAGGGGCCCGTTCAGCCTCACGCCGCATCAGCTGGAGGGCCCGAGGAGCCTGTCCAGCCGCCATCTGCGATCGCCTCGTCGTCGCCTGGTCCAGCTGCATCCGAGTCTTCGTCATCGCCTGGGCCAGCTTTGGCTTCTGCTCCTCCCGGTCCAGCTCCGGCCTGTGCTTCGTCTGCTGCAGCTCCGGCCTGTGCCTCAGCCTCTGCAACCTCGCCTGGCCCGGCCTCAGCCTCTGCAACCTCGCCTGGCCCGGCCTCAGCCTCTGCAACCTCGCCTGGCCCGGCCTCAGCCTCTGCAACCTCGCCTGGCCCGGCCTCAGCCTCTGCAGCTCCGCCTGGTCCGGCCTCAGAGTCTTCGTCTGCTGCAGCCTCCTCAGAGCCTTCGTCTGCTGCAGCCTCCTCAGAGCCTTCGTCTGCTGCAGCCTCCTCAGAGCCTTCGTCTGCTGCAGCCTCCTCAGAGCCTTCGTCTGCTGCAGCCTCAGCCTGTGCTTCGCCTAGTCCCGTCTCGACTGGTCCTGTGCCCACCGGGCCTCGGCCAGTACGCCTGACACTGGGGAGCCGCCGCCGCTGCCTTCCGCGCGGCCGGCCCCCGGACCGCCTTCATCGCCTGAGTGGCCGCCGTCGCCTTCCGCACGGTCGGCCCCCGGACCAGCGCTGTCATCGTCGCCGCCGCCTCCCGCGCGGTTGGCCTCCTGAACTGCTCCGTCGTCTCCTTCACCGCCGCCGTTGCCTCGCGCACGGCCGGCCTCCTGAACTGTTTCCACGTCTCCGCCGTTGCCTCGCGCACGGCCGGCCTCCTGAACTGTTTCCACGTCTCCGCCGTTGCCTCGCGCACGGCCGGCCTCCTGAACTGTTTCCACGTCTCCGCCGTTGCCTTGCGCACGGCCGGCCTCCTGAACTGCTCTGTGTTTGAGTTATTTTCTTGGGCTCCGGTGTTTGCTGTGCTCTTTTGTTTTCTGTTCCGAGCCCTCCGTCCTGGGCCCCCGCCGCCCGCCCTGGGTTGTTTTCTGTTTGGTTTTGTTTTTCTGTGTTTGGGCTGTCTGGAGCCAGCCCTTGAGGGGGGGGTACTGTCACGGTCCTGGGTCTCCTGACCCAGCGTTTTTAGTTCTTTGTGATTTTCGTATTATTGTACTTGTGTGTGACTTATTCTATGGCTTCTAGTTTTGATCCCTTGCCCTTCATGTCTCCCTGTGTGCCCCTCTGTGTATCTGTGAGCCCTCGTCTCTCCTTATGTTTTATTCCATGCTTCCCCTGCCCATTATGTCTAAGTTCTCCCCGTGCTCTCTTCCCCCTGTGTGCCCTCTATGTATTTATGAGCCCTCGTCCCCTTTCGTGTTTATTCCGTGTCTCCCCTGCCCGTTACGTTGGTGTTCTACTCGTGCTCTCTCTCCTCTGTACTTCCTGTTTCACCTCTCCCGTCAGTGTTCAGTTCACCCCGCCCTGTCTCGTTATGATTATCAGTGTCACCTGTGTTCCCCGTGTGTTCCCACTCCCCTCGTTAACCCTCTGTGTATTTCTGTCTGCGTCTCCCTCTGTTCAGTGTGACGTCGTCCCTCATGTTGTGTGGATCTCCCTGTGTCTCTGCGTATGTTAGTTTTTCCCCAGTCTAGTTTTGTATCGCCTACCATCTTCTGTTACGCAATAAAGCTGCCTTTTGAGTTTATTCCCTCGTGCCTGTGAGTCCTGCATTTTGGGTCCTACTCCTGCCTGCCGCACAGCGTTCCATGACAAGTATAGCCTTTTCACAGCTCACTTGTTACATAATTTCAAAAATAAAGGGACTTTATTAACATTTAAACTGCTCTTATATAGTGGATGAGTATGATTTAAACCTTACTAATGAAAAGATAAATGGATATCTCCAGTGAAGAAGCCTCAAGTGTTTTATAATAACAGGTGAGTCGGTTTAATTGAGCCCCTATTTTTCTTAGAAGCAGCCTCCCCTGATCAAAAGTGTCCAGTCAGGGCAGCGATTTTTATCCAGCTCCTGTGATGCACTAGGCCACCCATTATGTAACACTTTTGAGTGCTTGGGAAAATTTCACCCAGTTTTTAGCCACAGCATCTCAACTTCTTCAGGAATCACTTTTCATCCCATTTTAAACCTGACAGAATTTTCAAATTTATTGTTTTTCACAAAGATGCTTAAAGAATGGACATTTTTGTTGTTTATTTATTTTTGATCAATATGCCAAACAGCAGTTATTTACATGCTTTCCTTTTAGTAGTAGTAGTTCTAGTAGTTGAATACGTTTTGACTTCTCAGAGAAGTCCTGCATGCCAGCTCAAATTTGGATACATAAACATGAATTCAGTTTATTATTTGCCTGTGTGGCTGTGTCTGTCTGTCTCTCTCTCTCTCTCTCTCTCTCTCTCTCTGTGTGTGTGTGTGTGTGTGTGTGTGTGTGTGAGTGAGTGAGTGAGTGAGTGAGAGAGAGAGAGAGTACTGTGCTCGTTTTTTGACAGGTGGTCTAATAACTTTTTTAAAGACTGCATGCTGGACTGGTATGGAGCAGATTATGAGCACCAGACTGTGAATGCTGGCCCTGAACACCATGTTTATGGTCAGTGATAGGACAGGTTACATCAAGGGTAGCAGACATCAGATGTGTAATTAGATAAACTAAATCCAACTTTTCATACTAGCATACCAGTGTGTAGGGGTTGGAAATCAACCACCAAGCTCTTTAACGTCGCCTTACATCTTGTTGGCTAAATCCATAAAAAGCAGCATAACCCAGCCTCACAAAACAAATCATTACGTGACTTATTTCTAAGTAATTATTTCCCGCAAGCTGCACTCATACCCTTAATCTTAGGGTCCTTTTTCCCACCCTCATTGTGAGCTCAGTCATTTTTTAAGATAGGCTGATGTAAAAATTGACTTTCAACACTCTTTAAAACTATGAAATGGTCCATAAGAACACCCAATTTGAGGATATTTGGCTTGATTTCTATCACGTCATCCTGCTGTTTAACGTCATCACAGTTTAGGGACAAAATCAACTGACCAAATATTTGGGGCAGAGCTGCTCATGTAAGTCTTTGCAAAGCACTCATGCCCCAGACATAATAAGCTCAGAGCAATTAGGCTACATCTGATAGCGAGTGAATATGTCTTATCAGTCTCTGGCAATGCTCAGGAGGAGTGATTCCGTCACAACTGCATAGCAGAGCTGCTGAACTAAATAACTATGGCTGATTGAAATGTACTGAAGCAAAACAGCAGCATCAAAGACACCAGGTCACCTGCATGAACCCTCTTCAAGCTGCTGACCTCAACTTTATTGGTACAAGCCTTGATTGAAAACTTGCAGCTCAATCAAAAAGAAAAAGCACCTCGATGTATTTATTTTCTAAGGTTGCTTTTTTTTTTTTTTTAAAGTCCTGTACTGCACTGTGCAATGTAGTATTATTTCTGAAAATTAAGTAGCTGTGTTGACATGTAGGATTACTGCAAATATTGCAGAAATTACTGTTCGAGAAGTGCAGAGGAATGATGTGCACCATCTTTGGTGCATTCACTGCAAAATGTCACGTTAATGTAGCATATCAATTCTTTATTTATGGCTGAAAACACATTTTGTAAAATCACAGTGAGCTTTATTTTTCACCTATGGCCACCAAACTCCAGTCCATCCTTCAGTCAACATGAACATTTGCACCAAACGTAACAAATTTCCAGATGTTCTTGAGGTGTATCTCTTATATACAACATTTGTATTTGATTGTTTAAAGCGCTAAACTGAACCCAAACTGCTTCACAGTCAGTTTACTGATAATGTGATTCAGGTGATCTTTACCTTGCAGGAAATAGATCTAGTTTCCTGAATTACTTGAGTTAAGTGGTTGAGCAAAGGAATTAATACTCTAAGAATAGAACCTTTTTCACACTGTAGGGTCAGATCAAATGTGGTCACGTCTTCTCAACTTCCTTCTTCTAATTGACTTGACTAAGCTTGGAGGAAAAAGTTTAGATAAGAAATGACCAATTGTAGATGAGAAGTCATTGAAGTGGCAGCTCCCATGGAACTTCCTTCACTTTACAGTGGCCTGTGAGACAGAATTAAAGAAAGGAGACACCCCGACACCCTGCAGGGGAGAGCCAGATTATAAATCACTAAATTGTAACCACAAATCAGATGGTCCTTCTGCAATAGCATTGCTGGTTTTCCACTGCAGCTTTAGTGGCCAGCAGTTAGTTTTACTTCAAATCAGTATGACAGGATAAAGGAGGAGAGCTTCATGGAAAATATACAGGAAACGTCAAGATTTCTCTTAGATTTCCATAAACTATGACATATCAGATTATACACTGTCTACATATCTTGTTTCCCTCAGATTTGTAGCACTGAGTTTTAAAACAGACGTGTTAAAAGAATTAAAGCGCCAGAATAATCTGGATCATATTTCAGTTAAAGAGAGAAGTTTTGGCTTCATCTGCAGAATGTTTGATCCCGTTCTTGTTTGTTTGCTGGCTCAAGCAGTGGGAAAGCTTTGAGGACGGCTAGCTGTAAGTCAGCTCTTGGAATCCAGTGCATTTTACTTTGGAAAGCGGTGACAACTCAGATGTAGTCAAACCCAAGTAGGTAGCTGTGCACGGCTCCAGACAGAAGCTTGGAGAGGGACGGCGGATCAGGGAAGTCTCGATGACTGTGATGACAGTGAGTCACAGGGACAAAGGCAGAGCCAGACAGTCTGAGCATTGCCATGGGGGCATTGCACTTTTCATCTGCTGAAGATTTCCAGCTATTCCCATGAGTATCAGTCTCACAGGGGATGAAACAGAAATTCAAGCATTCACAAAGACAGATAAACCAATTTAGGAGAGGGCTGAAAATGTGATATAACTAATATAAAAAAAAAACAAAACAGTTGGACCCACAGGCCTGAGAAAACTGGAGGGTTAAAAGGTTGGTCTGCTTTTGATGTTAATGCATTTGGTTTAGGCTCCAAACAAAACTTTAAGCAAAAGTAGCTGACATCACGACATCTGTCGTGAGCCAATTTTAAGAGGATCCACACTTCATGTATATCCAAGCTGAAATGTGTCGGTGTAGATTTTTCTAAGGGTCAAGGAAAAATGAGAGGTTACGCAACAGTATTTTCCATTTTTTTGCTGGCACGCTTTCAAAGCTGCTCACTCACAGACCTCCACTGTGATCCGTTGGAAACGTCTGAGGATTGCCAAGGACATTCTGGTGATAAAAGTGAACCAGGCTGGAACAGCTCCTTTAACTTCCAAGGCACCCGGCTCTGACGTAGAATCACTAAATCCTCAGATGATATTACTTTAAAATCTTCCATATGATTTAAGGGGAGAGCTTGTCTTAATTTTCTTTTTAAATCATCTGTGAATCAAACTACAGTAACAATATGCATACACACATGTTTTTTCAGATCAGAGAAAGCTGAACATGGCTGAGTTCTTGGGTCATCTATTTTCACTGCTTCAAATGTGACGGAGATTAATAAAAACAGTACTGAGAAAAATCGACTAGAACAATCAGCAGTAGCAGTAGACTGAGGTTCTTGTACCATTTTAAAAGAATAACAGTGTGTAGCTGAAATGATACTACCTGTGGGTCTCCTAGGCACGAAACAGACAGACTTTACTTCAGGAGTCTGATAATTTTTTAAATTTTCTGTCATCACAGACAGTAAACAATATAAAGGTTTTGCACTCTCTACAAACAGCCTGAAGGCAGAGATGATTAGAAAATGTCCAGCAACTTGTGCCAATCAACTCTCCCTGACACTGCTTCCCAACCCCTCTGTCCTCTTGCAGCAGAGCAGAGAGCAGCAGAAACCACACCCAATCACACAAAATGCCTGTATTTATTTTCGTTCATGAACATGTCCGTAAGATGCTGAGGGACGTACTACAAAGCAAGACCAACTTTCTTTATTAGTAAAGGTTTTTTTTGCGTCCTCATGGCAAAACAGGCAGTCTCATGCATCATTTACCACCTACTGGAGTCTGAGGAACCGGTGGACGAATAAGCTATAGAAATATTACACCGAAAGCTAACACTGTTGCTATAAACAACACAAGAGGGCAATGCTGCAGAAAATCATCTTCATCTTTTGAAGTTATACATTGACGCATAATACTCCACTCGGTTGCTTCTTGGTGATGTTGCTTCTAACATGTCAGCTGCACATTAGACCTGTGAAACTTTTAAACTGAGACATTTAAAGACTGAAGGCCACTCAGGGTTGACTCACAGTTTAATGAAGGACACTTAGATATTACTTATTTTTTGACCAGATGAAGGTAAAACTAATTTTACTGATAGAATCTTGGTGATAAATAGCACAGCCTACAAAGGGACTGAATCACTTTTTCATTTGTTTTTTGTTTGTTTTAATTCCAGCAGTGTAAAAAAAAAGAAAAAAAAGAATGTGCAGTCGATTAGGACCAAGGATAAAACCCTTTACTTTTACTTTACTGCATTTCCTTCAGTGGTAAGATAAAGCTCAAAAGGTTGATGCATTAAAATGTGTTCCTTTAACATGGCATATAACATGAGGTCATTGAATGTGGCAATTCCAGAAGACTTTAAGCTAATAATTTGAGAGACCCATGTTTTTGACACTGAAAATGCTTAATTAAAACCTCAACATACAACCCTAACCTATTAATTCCGGATTGTCTTTCAAACCATCTGTCTTCTCTGTCCAAAATGTGTACATCGGCATCCTCGGAAGAGTGACCTTTGTCCTTTAGATGCAGATGGAGAGCCGACTCTTGTCCCGTGGAGGTGGCTCTTCTATGCTGTGCCATGCATTTATTAAGTGGCTGTTTGGTCTCTCCAGTGTAGAGGTCTGAGCATTTCTTCGATGACCTGGATGACTGAGAACCTTCACAGACAAGACTGAGAATGTTGCACATGTTCCCCATATAAACTGTGTTTATGTTATAAATTACCGTTAGCTGTCCTGCTTCCATTGTGCAAATCTCTCTACTAAAAGCAGAACATACTACTAACATAATATCATAAATAATAGTTTTATCAGCTATTAGGACTATTATGAGATTAACTCTGGCTTTTTTAACCTTTGCCATGAATAGAGAAAGAATGAAACATTCCCCTTTTGTAACAATTACAACACAGAAAGCTATGAGGTATCAGCTGTTATGCACAGAATATGTTACTGAGTGTTCATTTGATGCTAATTTGTACAGTATGTTCAATAACAGCAAAACAGCTGCTTCACCCATCATTATAAGCTTTTATCTCACATATACCCATGGGACATATTAAATCAGAGCAGTATGTTGTCCCTGGAGCTGTAGATACTTCTTGAGTTTTCTCACCAATGAGGAATATCATCGTTTGACAAGCTTAACAAACGCCCAAATCAAGAGGAAACTCAAGACAAGCAACGACACACACAGTCTGCTAATGATTTTTGGGTGAAAGCTGTGACATGATCTGACAAGCCCGAGCCCCTGACTGAGCACAGGCATGGATTTGTCAGAGAGTGCACAGCTCTTTTATCTTTCCATCTAATGATTTTTTCTTTTTTTTTTGCTGCTGCGTGACAGTGCTTTGTTGCAATGTTTTGATTAGTTCAGTGCATTTAGAAATAATAATGTGCTGACAGTCGAGATAGCTATCAAAATGCAATATGATGTTTGTATCTCGTATTTTGGATTCCAGCCTACCACAGTCACAGTCTTGAGGAATTTAAGCATGCATTGCAAGCACAGGTGTCTGTTTAGGGACACGTTTTAACAGGTTCTCATCTTTATTATTACTTTTTCCTTATCATTAAAGTGAAAAGATGCAGTCCTATGAACATTTGGAAAGTTGTGAAGAGCACCCTAGTGGGAAGTTTCAGATTTAATATCTAGTTTGTCTAGCATACTGTAAAAATATGTGAGTGAAAACAATTCATAGCTTGATTAAGAGAGAGAGATACAGTATTTTGTCCAGAACAGGGTGGAGATATGTATGACCACCTTTATTCTTCAACACAGCCTGAACTCTCTTAGCCAAGCTTCTTCTAACTTCTTTTGATATCCTCCAGGAACAGTTCTCCAGGCTTCTTGAAGGACTTTGAAAGGCTTTCTTTGGATGTTGACTGCCTTTTGTTGTATTCCCTGCCAAGATCATCCCATGCTGCTTCAATAATGTTGAGGTCTGGGCTCTGGGGAGGCCAGTCGATAACCGATAGTGGTGTATTGTGTATTTCTTTCGATCCAGATTTGCTTTTACTGGATTAGCACTTTCATTTTGATCATTTTCATGCTAAAAAATGAAGCAGTTGTTTTTCAGATGGTATTGCATGGCAGATCAAACTCTGATGGTACATTTCTGCGTTTATAAGTTTATCAGTTATGACAAGATCCCCAGTATCACTGTCTGAAATCCAGTGCCAAACAGTGACAGAGCCTCCACCGTGTTTTACAAAAGGCTGTAGACACACTGCTGTACCTCTGTATGTACAGGCAATGATTTAACATTTAGATTCATCTGTGCGTAAGAGCTGTTGTCACTAATTTTAAATCCAGTTCTCGTGTAATTTGACAAACCTGAACCTTTTCTCCCTGTTTCCCTTCTGTAAGAATCACTTCTTGACTCCTCTAAACAAAATATGAAGAAATGAGGGGTAGATTGATGCGCACAGTACTGCACATCCATCAGGTGGCAAGAAACACAACTCGAAGTGATATGCCAGTATTATTTTCACAATTTTTAAAATAATAAGTGTAATAAATGTAATTCTTATATTTTTTCCGCAGCAACAGAATAAGGATAAAATGTTCCTTGAATTGAATGTGTTTACTATGAGCTCATATTACTTACCATGGGTTTTGTAGTCATGTGACAAGCTGGCTTTATAGTTTTGTAATGATACTGGAACATTTGTTTTTGTCATTTGCATAATTTCATAAAATGTGTAAAGTTCTACAACACTGAGCTAAAATGTCTTTAAATTGTTGTCATGCTAAATCTCATCTCGCCTCGACTTCTGTAATAGCCTCTACTCTGGTGTTACCTCGGCATCAATTGTCCGACTGCAACTCGCCGCTGCAGCACGGCTCCTAACAGACATGTGCAAGCGAGATCACATATCTCCCGTACTTGCATCATTACACTGGCTGCCAGTCAGTTTTTGAATTGATTTTAAGATTTTAGCACTTGTTTTGAAGACGCTGCACGGACTAGCCCCCACATATCTTTCTGACCTTCTAACCTGGTGTACTCCTGCAAGATCTTTGAGGTCTGTGGACCAAATGCTACTATTGTCCCAAGGTCCAGATTAAAACAGAGGAGGATTCGTGGTCACTGCTCCTAAATTGTGGAACACTTTGCGTCTGCATATCAGGACCTCCCCAACACTGGATTTTTTTAACACCAGTCTAAAGACCCATTTTTATTCTCTGGCTTTTAAATCAGTATGATGAGTTCTTATTATCTTATCCTTCTAACTTTATCCTATTTTATGTCTTCTGCTATTTTTATTGAACAGTACTTTGTTCAACAGATGTTGTTTTAGAAGTGCTACATAAATAAACTTTAACTTGAACTCATAAACAATTCTGTCTAGCTCACACAGACAGATTTATAATTATGAATTTATTAACAGTTATTTTTAAAATAGATATTTATAAAAACAGGCATTTGAAGTTGAAATACAATGACTAAATGGGGGAATTTGGGGATTTTGGAACACAATGAGTCTCAAAAACTAAATCAGGGAGTGCTTCTTGAACTGTTGGCGTTGGCTGATTTCCTCCTTTTTTGACAGTTTCTGATGCCAACTCGGGGATATTAAAAAGAATTTCCCATATAATTTAAATGGGATTTCCCCTTTGGTGAATTGGACTTACATAACTTTAATGGCAGCAGGAATGCAGGCACAAGTAGAGGTGTTGTTACATAAAATATCCAGGGTTGT
The DNA here is from genome assembly GCF_057381915.1 of Diplotaxodon limnothrissa. Classification (NCBI taxonomy): domain Eukaryota; kingdom Metazoa; phylum Chordata; class Actinopteri; order Cichliformes; family Cichlidae; genus Diplotaxodon; species Diplotaxodon limnothrissa. Next base: position 17,792,776 of record NC_140610.1, on the reverse strand, counting down.
AGTATACAACATGCATTGTGTGAAATAAGTTGGGAAATGTTTGCATTTTTCTTTTTCTGTATTTTTATTCCATTTGTTGATAAATGAATAGAGGTGCTTACATTTCTATCATTTGCACATAGCGCACAAATGTACACCCAAGCCCAGACATATTAGAAACCAGGTGTTAAGAGGTCTTGTCTTTCATTACATACTCAAAAACCACTATTATGTCTTGCATGCATGTCTCAGGACTGACACAGGAATGCAGTCGAGGTCTATTTTGGGATTTAAAAGGAGCACCAGGGTTTTACGAGGCCTCACACTGTGAATATCTGATGTAACAGTCAAATTCTTCTGCTGTCAATAGCCATCTCTCACTGCCTATGGGCGCTTTGTTTGCAGAGATCCCATTACAAACATAAATACAAAACGCAAATATTTAGATAGCTTGCAGTGCACACATTTTATGACCACACTTTCGAATCAGTGAATGCCATCACTTCCTAATCTAAAACCTAAATTGTAAACAATAACAGCCTTTTCCCATAGATGGCTGAAAAGATGGATGAGATTACAACAAAATAATGGAGGGAATTAATGACAGCACATTATCAAAAAACTTTCCCACAGTAAAAAAGTATCTGTTCACATGTGTAGGCTGACCAACAAATTTGTATTTGTGCATTTTACAGCCACCTCCAGGAGAGTGTCAGTGCGGCTATATCCTGTCACTTTTGGCTTAAAGTTTGGTGTCATTAAAAGACCCAGTGCTGTAATTTTATCAAGCAGTATACAATAAATCCAACAGCCACTGGAAAAATGATCACTAATGAGCTACCATGGGACAGCAGAGGGTGTGGACCACCCTGCATCTCATTACCCTGGCACACTACAGCCATCATCATGCTGTCAAAAACCACTCTATACTCATCACTCACGACATATAGAGAGAGATGTGAGAAAATTGCACCCTGTGCATGCTTGAGTTTTAGATCCTATGCCTGCCTCGAAAGTCAACTGATTTATGCTGGCAAACGTACAATTATGAGGTGCTGTTGTAGAACTTGTGATAATTGGGTTTCAGTTTGAACCCAACAGATGATGAAGCAGCCAATCTCAGACTATTTCAAGCCCTCAGTTGCGAAGAGAGAGGGCTCAGGCAGTCCAGGACTCAAGCGCTGAGGATATTCAGTACCACATCTGTATATCTTTGCCACATTTTCCAATGTTTATCCACTGATTATCCAGTTTAGGCCACAGGTAGGGATAGTTCTTTTGCATGTCTGCAGCTCTTTATCTTGTTGATTCAAACCATTTGTCCCCTTTGAAATGTGCACCAGAGCTGAAGCCATTCCAAGTGGCTAAAATCTTCACAAGGAATTTTTAACCACATTTCTTTTGCTCCAGAGATGACATTGCATTTCTTTTCCTTGTCTGATTCTGTAGTTGTCCTGTTTATTGTTTTGAGTCCTTGTCATCTCGCTACTGCTAATAAGGTTAGTTGAAAGTTGGTTCAAAATTCTCAAGTTATGTAACGGTCAGAATGATGTCATTTTCCTTGTGCTGTTTTAGGAGCTTTCTCTATGCTAGTAAAACAGCTGCATTTTATATCTGAGCATAATCACACACATTTGTATAAAATGCTAAAAAATAAGATTATCTCTCAACACGTAAAGGATAAGACCATATATTTGCTTTTGGTTTGCTCTAGACATCTTTCTGGTTTGACTGAACAACTGGGGCTGCTGGATGGTGAATGGATTAACTATTTGGCTCTTCTCGAAGTATAATAATGACTTCACTGCTCTCAGCTATCTGGGTTCACATCACAGAGTCACTGAAACCCCGGTGGCTTATCACAGCAGGCCATGGAAAACACTGCAAGATGAAAAATAAGGCAGGATTTAACTGTTTTTCCTGAAATCTGTGTTGAAATATTCTCGTTGTACTGCGTGTAGTCCTAATGCAGGTATCTGGTTATACAGATCGCTTGGTGTTTTAATAAAATGTTTCATACAACCCTTAATATGTGTCCGTCTCTACGGGAGCACTGTTATGTAACATCTTGGCATATGAGGCAGAAAATAAAACTGTAGATGAGCAACAGATCTTAGTGTAACTAATCTCAAATGTTTTAAAAACACACTGACATACAAATATTTGAATAGCTCTGTTTTAGCTAAATAAATTCCAGAAGTTTCGAGTCAAGGCAACACAAAAATGGACCGAAAAGCACTCTAAAATACTGTAAACTAAAACAAACCATATTCAGCTCTCTTAACATCCAGTGACATATCCTAATGAGCTAATACCAGTCTGTGATGACCCATAAAGTTGCAGGGAATGTTCTGGGTCATGTGCCTGTGCTATAACATGCATGACATGTTGTGGGTATGTTCTTTGAAAGTAATCAAAATGCTACTTAAATACACTGTAAAGACTTAAGTTATAAATTTATGAGACCTTTTCTTTGCAAATAGCTTTTTACAAGGGACAGAATCTTTGTTTTTCCCTAATAATGTGTCCCCAGTGTGCGTAAGACACACAATATGTAAGAAAATCGGCTCTCCTAGTTAGCCATTCAGGTCTGAAGCTAGGAAACGATAAAACATCTCCTTGCTCTGATATTGTTTCTCTTTGGGAGGCAACGTGAACAGGTTGAGGAAGCATTATTTCGAAGGGGTTGTGAGGAGGCATTGTCTTGCCCCACTCCCACGTTGTCTAGTACCTGATGTTCCCTACAGCATCTGCTCGCCATTCCCAAAGTGCCAGGCCACTCACTGAGAGGGAAAGTCATATTATTTGTGAGCCTGTCTCAGAACAAGAGCTTTACAGAGATATAACTTTGAAAAGGGCACAAAAAACAAGACTTGTGGAATCTCAGTGGATTTATGGGGATCATTGATCCTGGTCTGCAGCAGACTGATGACAGTATGCCCAAAGGAAAAAGATTTTAAAGCTTCTAGTTTAAACCTGGATGTTTTTCAGTACGGGAATCAATCATGAAGGAAAAGCTGGATTTACCAGGAGGAAGTGGACTGAAATATTACTCCTGTGCTTGCTATTATTATGTCTCATTTTAATTCCTCGACTTACTCACTGATGTAAGTTGCATAATAATAAAAATGTCACAAAGGGCATGAAATTGAAGAAAGAAAATCTGCATCACGCTGAATAACATCTCCAATGAACAGTGTTGGGGAGTAACGGAATACATGTACCGCCGTTACGTATTTAAAATACAAACTATGAGTAACTGTATTCCGTTACAGTTACCGTTTAAAAAGGTGGTATTCAGAATACAGTTACTTTGTTGAATTAAATGGATTACACTGTTTCCTGTTTCATATTGTCGCGGGTCAGGACTGTTTCGGTTTTGTTTGACAGCTACGTTCTGTTGTTCCAGACGGCAGCGTTACGGTTGCCATGGTTACAGGGCGACGCTCTCTCTCTCTCTGCGACTGTGTGTTTCCTGGGTGAGAGAGCGCCTTTTTGTTGTTGTTGTTGTTGTGCTAAGCTAACAGGCAGAATGCTACAAGCATAGCTCTAAAGAATTTTATGGATTTTATGGATTTTATGGATTTTATGGAATTTTATGAATTTCATGGGCAGTGTAGTCCGTGTTGCAGGGAGAATGGACTGCCATACACGTTATGGGTCTGTGAGCGCGAGGAGGGAGAAAAAGGGGAGTGGAAAGGTACGAGTTGTCATCGAGCAAAAACTGGAGCTGGAAGCATGTAAATATAATAATAACCACTGCAGCCAAGAAGAGTGCCTGACCAGCCCAGTTGTAAGTAAGCTATTAAGACTCGACTGTACACCTTGTTCGTGTTTTCCTCCGAAAACAATAAGTTCCGTTGGAGCAGCCTTTCAACACCTCTCTCTGTCTCTTGCAAGAAAAGTTGACCCACACAACAAAGTAGAGCTATTTTTCGGCTACGAGCCGACAGGGACCCCGCCGTATTAGTCAGAGGTCCCTTTACTACAGTTCGGAGTCGCGGACCTTCAGTAATAGTAATAAATCACACAGCAATAGTACATTCACGTAGTTGTAAAAAGCATGATAATATATTAAGTAATCCAAAGTATTCAGAATACGTTACTGTCATTGAGTAACGTAACGGAATACGTTACAGAATACATTTTGGGGCATGTATTCTGTATTCTGTAATGGAATACATTTTAAAAGTAACCTTCCCAACACTGCCAATGAATCATCAAATCCTTCATGGTCCTGAGTCTTCTGATTCAGTGTTTTTTTTTTTTTTTGAGAAGGCATGGGAACACATACTGTTAACAATTCCTCCACCACAACCAGCTTAGAGTTACCTATCACCCACCTGACATTTTTCTACATGTGCAAAACACTCCAGATTAAGCAGCTTTTGGTGCATGTACCCATAATGGATAACAAGCTTGGTAACATTACTTGTCTAGATAACAAATATAGAAGCACTTAACACTGCAGGTACCCATCTCTGTCAGAATCACAAGAATCAATTTGTTCACATATAATCTATTAATATAATAAAAATAATAATAATATATAATATAAAACAACATACGTGTTCAATATCTGTCATATTGTGCACGTATAGTCCCAATCAAAAGTTTAAGACCACTTAAAAAATGGCAGAAAATCATATTTTGCATGGTTGGATCTTAACACAGCTCCAAGTAGAGCTGGAAGTGAGACAAAACATTTTTTGAGCATGCAATTTAATGAACTGAAACAGGCTGTTTTACAGCTGATCAATAGTTTAGGGGCATGTGCCTTTAAAAGGCCAAATCTGTGCAAAAATGTGTATTCATTGTCATTTTCTGTCAGGTAATCACACTTCATGATGCTCTGATGGCAAAGGCAAAAAAACCTTTCCCTTTTTGAACGTGGCCGGGTTGTTGAACTGCATAAGCACGGTCTCTCACCGTGCGCCATTGCTGCTGAGGTGGGACGCAGTAAGACAGTCATTTGGAACTTCTTAAATGACCTCGAGGGTTATGGAACAAAAAGGTCAATAATAATGGATTGGATTTATATAGCGCTTTTCAAGGCACCCAAAGCGCTTTACAATGCAAGCTACAGTTGTAGCCACAGCTGCCCTGGGGCAGACTGACAGAAGCGAGGCTGCCATATTGCACCATCGACCCCTCTGGCCATCACCAGTAGGCGGTAGGGTGACACCACAACCATCAGACAGCATCTGAGACTGAAGGGCTTCAAAAACAAAAGGCCTCGTCTCCATGAATGCCACAGAGCTGACCGTCTGGACTTTGCCAGGGCGCACAAAACATGGGACATTGAAAGGTGGAAGAATGTTTTATTTTCTGATGAGAAAAAATTTAACCTTGATGGTCCTGATTGTTTCCAATGCATGACAAGCAAATCCCACCTGAAATGTTTTCTACGCGCCACAGTAGAGGGGGCGCCATAATGGTCTGGGTTGCTTTTTCCTTCAGTGGAACAACGGAGCTTCAGGAGGTGCAGGAGTGTCAAACAGCCGCTGGCTATTTTAAATTTAAAAATTCCTTTCTTAAGAAAATAATTAGGTAATAAATTCCGTTACTTAAAAAGTAATGGAGAGTTAAACCTACAGTTTACTAAAGATTCAAAAACTTGTTACAGTTACAGTTAGAAACAAAGTTATCTCGAGTTATCGCATTTGCAAGGTATTCAGGAAATTTGACCACTGACCTTGAGGTTGAGGTCACTGAGATTCAAATTCACTGGAAATTTTTAGTAGCTGCACCTATGGCACTGATTTAAAAATCCTGTGTACTCTCATTCTCAATTTATAATTCATAAGATTTTCAGAAAATGTGACCTCTGAGATTCGAACTCATCTGAGATTTTTAGTAGATACAGCTTATCAGATTTCCCATTAGCCTTTTACATCTGAGGGGTAAAAATGACTGCACTTCTATTGGTAAGTACATCTACAAGGTGGGCCATTTATATGGATATACCGTAATAACATGGGAATGGTTGGTGATATTAAAGTCCTGTTTGTGGCACATTAGTAAATGTGAGGGGGCAAACTCCTCAAGATGGGTGGTGACCATGGTGGCCATTTAGAAGTCGGCCATCTTGGATAAAACTTTTGTTTTTTCAATAGGAAGAGGGCCATGTGACACATCAAACTTATTGGTAATGTCACAAGAAAAACAATGGTGTGCTTGGTTTCAACGTAACTTTATTCTTTCATGAGTTATTTACAAGTTTCTCTTTGTTCACAGCCATTGACATGTCGAAGAGGTTAACACGTGAGGAGCGGATCGAAATTGTGTTGATATCTGGTGAACACAGTAACCGGGTCATTGCAGCAGATTTCAATGCAAGACACCCTGCGAGACCACCCATCTCCCATGCTACAGTTAGCAAACTGCTTGCTAAGTTTCGTGAAACTGGTTCAGTGTTGGATTTGCCAAAATGTGGACGCAAGAAAACTGTCACTAATGAAGAAACATCATTGGCTGTCCTAGCTTCATTCAGCAAGAACCCACAGTGTAGCACTCGCCGCGTGTCACTGGAGAGCGGCATTAGTCGAACATCCCTTCAGCGGATATTAGCTACTCACAAATGGCACGCTTACAAACTCCAGCTACTGCAGCATCTCAACGAGGATGACCCAGATTGGCGCAGAAAATTTGCAGAATGGGCAAAACAAAAATTGGAACAGGACCCTCAGTTCACGCAGAAGATTTTGTTCAGTGATGAGGCAAACTTTTATGTGAATGGTGAAGTTAACAAACAAAACCACCGCTATTGGTCTGACACTAACCCACATTGGATGGATCCCTCCAAGACTGTTGGAACAACAAAAGTGATGGTTTGGTGTGGTATAGGGGGTACAATGATAGTGCGTCCATTCTTCATCAATGGAAACCTCAAGGCCACTGGATATTTGAAATTGCTACATGATGTGTTTCCCTCTTTATGCACTGAAGCTGGCACGTTCCCTGAGTTTTTCCAGCAAGATGATGCACCACCACATTATGCAGTGGTCCCCAAACTTTTTTTGCTAGGCCCCCCTTTGTTTTACAAGCAAAATGTTCGACCCCCCCGCACGCACGCACGCATCCTCCATCCACACACACCCATATTTTGCTCCATTGTGATTTATTTCACACCTCAAACATTTAGTAAACAATTAAGCAAATACAAGTAATCTGCAATAAATTACAGGCAGTAAGAAAATAAACTACTAACTCTTTTACGCTACGTCCCCACCTGTCAACCTTCTGACTCTCTCTTCTCGTCTGGAACATCAGGCCCACATTCTGCAAGAAACTGTTCTTTTTTTTGCAGGGACAATTTTGCAGTTGCAAGCAAACATGATTAACCTCTCACCTATAAATGAGTCTATCTACTGTGTGTGTGTGTGTGGGTGTGTACGTGTGTGTGTGTGTGGCTTGACCTCACACGAACTTTGTCTTATGAGAAGAGAGGCCAATTCTCATGTGCATAATAACCTAACTGAAACTATACCTGTAATATGTTGAATAAATGTTTTAATCAAGAACCTCTACTAGAAGCTTAATCAAAAGATATAAATGAATAAAAGACAATAATGAATAACCTGGTTATTCAAATAACCTCATCCAGACAGCTCCTCAAAGTAACTTTCACAAGCACGCTCTGCAAAAGCCTGCGCTTCCTGTCTACTTTGGTACAGAGTGTACTCAGAGTTAGGCCTTTCTTTTATAATGCAACAGAATCAACACATACACATTTAAGATTATAACAAGCATTCAAACGCATTTAAGATTATTGATTTACCTCAACAGTTTAAAGTGGTTATAACTGCACCTGTAATTAGGGTTGCCAACTCCCTGAAAAATAAATAAGGGACACCTCGTGGCCAGGGCCAGGCAACCCAATTGTCTTCACCCTTCCCAGTGTGGTGAATTTTCTAGCTCTTTTTTTGTGTGCGAAATTATTTTTTTAACCATTTGACTTGAAGTTGATTTAAGTAGATGCATATTCTATTCTTTGTGATATGAACACATGTGGAACAAGTGATCATTTAGCCATTTATTTTTAGCTCAAAATGACAACATTAACACAGTAAAACAGGTCTCTTTCTTAAACAGAAGTCTGTCATGCTTAACTTTTGAGAATATAAGTAAATCTTTCTTTAAAAGAACTCTGTCCCGCTTAACTTAAAATAATAGAAAATAATAGAAAGAAAAACAATATCAATGCTGTAGATTATATTATTAATGCAATGGTAATGATGATGATTAATAACAATAGCAGCAAAATAATTTCCCTGATCTCCACAACGGGTATTTTTGAAAACGCAGCTGTTTCGTCCACACGTAAACGGCGTTTTGAATCACCGAAAACTGAGATTTTTTAAAACTCCTTTTTTGCGTTTACATGTGGACGAGGAATACAGAGTTCATCACACAACGTCAGAGGTATGTGCCTTTTTTCACGTCACGCTGTGCACCATGTTATTGTTTACATGAGATGAATTGCAGAATGGCAGATAGAGACAAAATACTGTTACTGTTAATCTGACTATCTTCAGATTTTACACGCTTACATATACACACGCAGTTACCGTCCCTCCATTTACAAAGTCAGAGGCATCACGGTGTGATTATTTTACGTGTAGTTGTTTTTTTCCTGTGTAATAATATTCTACATTGCTATCAATACATCTTTCAAAAAATGCCTCTCTGTGCAAAAAGGGTTCAAAAACATAAACAACTGTGGGATACTGTTTGTCCATGATTTAGACAGGGGGAACTAATTGTGGCAGGATCAGCCTGATATTATTTGTATCCCGCTGTAACTTTACTGTATAAAGTATAGTATAGTATGTATATCTCCAAAATGTCAGGAGTAGTTAGTCAAGAAGTGTTTGTGAACTAAAAATCAAGAATGTGGGATACTGTTTGTCCGTGATTTGAACAGCCCAGTGCGTGCTCCCGATGAAGGGAAAGCCAATTCTGCAGGGGAGACCTACCTCGGCACTTGTGCAGGTGAAACCAAAGGGCAGATTTGCTTCACCATATTTTCTAGTCTTTGGCTTAGAATGAAGTTGGTTTGGAAACATATTCAGCTATGCTTCATCTCCTGCTTTACTTTTGTGTGGGCACCCGTGCTAGCGGTGTTCAAGCATTTGTTTGTTTTTTTCCCCCTTTTCATACCGTGCCCCCTGTAAGGGGGCCCCACACTTTGGGAAGGTCTGACATTATGGGTGCCAGGTCCGAGCATTCCAAGATGAACAGTTTCCTGGAAAGTGGATTGGTCGTCGTGGGCCAGTTGAATGGCCCCCAAGGTCTCCCGATCTGACCCCCTTAGACTTTTATTTTTGGGGTAATCTGAAGGCAATTGTCTATGGTGTGAAGATACGAGATGTGCAGCACCTGAAACTACGGATAATGGATGCCTGTGCTGGCATTTCTCCTGCGGTGTTGCTATCAATGTGGGAAGAGTGGGAGAAGAGGGTTGCATTGACAATCCAACACAATGGGCAGCACATTGAACACATTTTACAACTGGTCAGAAACTTGTAAGTAACTCGTGAAAGAATAAAGTTACGTTGAAACCAAGCACACTGTTGTTTTCCTTGTGACATTACCAATAAGTTTGATGTGTCACATGGCCCTCTTCCTATTGAAAAAACAAATGTTGTATCCAAGATGGCCGACTTCTAGATGGCCACCATGGTCACCACCCATCTTGAGGAGTTTGCCCCCTCACATATACTAATGTGCCACAAACAGGACTTTAATATCACCAACCATTCACACTTTATTACGGTGTATCCATATAAATGGCCCACCCTGTACATGGAAACTGAATTACATGGAAAGTCAAAAGTACTTGTACTACTTGACAAAATTACAATCAAATAAATGCTATACTATTGCTGATCTCTCAAAGCAGAAAATATGTTGTGTGAAGATTTTGTGCCTTTAAAAATCCACTGCAATCATAAAATAAGACTAGACTGACTCAGAGTTTAAAAACGAAGACACGATACATTACATAACACTTATTTTTCTTACATACCCCAGGCACTTCATCATAATTTCAGTGTTTTAAGATTGTACTTGTACCTCTTTACACAACAGAAATGGAAATTTTTTAGCTGTTTTTTCCAAAATATATATTTTTAAATAACTCGTCCATCCCATTTGATTGGGTAATACGCGACCCATTACCAAAAATGAGTTTGACATGCTTCCCATAGATTTTTTATCTTAATGTTTTTGGTAACCCTTTGGATGGATTAACCTCAGGTTATGCACCACTGACTACATGGGGCATTTAAAACGAGCTCTGCATGACATTTTTATCAATAATGACATTTTTTTTGTTTTTCTTTGGAGTTTGGGAGTTGATAAAAGCTCAGCACATCATTTGGGACTCTGAGCAGTAACCACTACTTAACTCATTCACTGCCATTGACGTCTATAGCCGTCAATTGCAGTGAATGAGTCAATGGGTTTAACTCATTCACTGCCAATGGCTGGCAGTGAATGAGTTAAAACACATACAAAAGAAAGCTTTTTTTCTCAAGTAGGAAAGTTTTATAAGAGTCTTTATATTATAAGCCTACACAGTATCCTGTTTGCGCTGGATATGCTGCAGGACAGGCAACAATTTATTACTCCAAAACACATCATGACAAGATGATTACATGAAGCAACACAACAAAGTGCACTCAAGGATTCAAGGAATCTCTTTGGCACTCTGTGACAATGCAAACCACACACACACACATACACACACATACACACACATGTGCGTAAAAGCCCTGTAGACTGTAGACCCTTCCCACTTGTCAATGAATCCAAACTAAATGAGCCAGCATCTGGTTCATCTCAGTTTATCCTCCAAATCTTGACCCACTCCTTGTTATGTAATATTTACAGATGCAAAACAATTACATAATGATTACCTTCTTGTCATAGATAAATAGACATGCATTTCGGTAAATGTATAAAGTATAAAGTAGCATCTGGACACAATATATTTAATAAAACACATATTTTATTTAACCCTTTGATCCCTTTGACTTAGCAGGAGACATTGAATTTAATGCATGAGTTGTTTCAGCGTTCACTGGATGCTTTCATATAAGGTTGGAAAGTTCAGTCATTGTCATTAAAGGCTTTAAAGCTATAGCACGTGTCTATATTATGGATGGAAGTACAGTATAAGGTGATTCTTCACATCGGGGGACATCAGCATTTTTCACAATCTCGTGGAAAAAAGCATTTACTGTTACAAGAAAGCATACCTTCTTCTGGGAGGGTGGTCATACTTATGCAAGCTGTAGCCGTTGAGATCCCAGTTCAGAGATCTTTACGGCTTAGAGTCCAGAAGATGACATAACATGGGTACAAGTTGTTGATTAAAAATGTGTTGTTGTTTTGTTTTTATTTAGTAGGACTGCAGCTGCTTAAAAAGTTCCTGGGCTTGATTTCTGTTAGTCATCCAAAGGAGAGCAAGAAAACCTGTGCGTATAAGGGCCAACAACTTATGATAATTCCTAATGGTGCAATAAGAATAAGAACTAATTAGCTCATAGTAACTCGTGGCTAGAGTGCCAGTGGAAACTCTGAAAGTGAAAAATGAACGTATCAATTAATTTACAGAAAAGTTTCTCATGGCACTCCATGAACCTGGGCTCAAGTAACTTTCAGTGACAACACACACACACACACACACACACACACACACACACACACACACACACACAAACAAAAATAACCAAAAAACAACAATAGGTAGAAGATGAGACAGCTCGACTTGACTCAACTCAGTTTTCATCTCCAAGCAAGCTGAGTCGGAAAATGTGACGTAAGCAGACTACATGTCACTGATTGGCCAGTTGATGGTGTGACTCGATGAGTCATGAGAGCAACTCCTTCATTAAAATCAAAACCGCCCTTTTTGAAACCCTCCCTAAACCTAACCAAACAGTGGTAAAAACAATAGTAAGCAGAGAGTTTATGAAGTCCCAAAGAAGATCGTTGATTGTTTTACACCTCCCATCCTTCCATCCTCCTGTTGTTAAAATTTGTTGCTGTTTGAGCAAACCAACAAAGTTTTCTGCTCATCAGCCTGAAATGGGTAATCCTATTGTTTTCTAGCAATTTGTTGAAAAAGAAAGGAACATGGCTGATGCAAAGCCATTCACAAGCTCAGTTTTTCATGTAAATTAAAAAAAACAAACTAATATATATGAAGAATTAATCAAAGTCAAAATTGAATACTCAAAGAATAAGCAAATTCTGGGTGGTTAAATAAGTAGAATGATTGTTCATTTAATGCCACCCAACATAGCTATTGGCAACTCAAATAACCTCAAAAAACAACAAAGCAGAAAGCTTGTAGAAGTTGGACTGGCCCTATTTGCTTTTATTGCAGCTTGTGCATGTGCATTGCGGTTTGTGTTATGATTTTATTGAGAAAGTGTGCGCTCTTACTAATTAAATCATATTTATGCCTGTGTTTTATCTGGTCAGCCCTTTGATTCAAATTTTTTTGTAAAGCACTTTGGTCAGCATGTGTTGCTTTATAATTTGCTATATAGACAAGCTGCCTTGAGTTCAAAGTAAACTCAATTTTTTCTCTTGGTGTTTCAAGTGATGCAAAAGCCACAATATGTTTCTCCTTAAGACTAACTGCCACTCTCAAACACACCAAAAAAGGCAATTTAGGCGCTGGGTTAAACTTAGAATGTATTGTATCTGAGCGGCTGTATTGCTTTCAACGTCTCATTGTTGTGCAGTGTCGTTGCACACAGTCACTTCCGTGCTGCTGTATTATCCCCGGATAATCCTACTGTGGAATTCGTGTACTTTGCTGCAGGCAAAACAGTAGCAAGGTGGTGAACTTTTTGACCACACAACACCTGGACATAAAAAGAAACTGAACTAAATTTAGATGTGCAAAATAGAAGTCAGCCCCAAATATATCTTTGTTCAGTGTTCTTTCTAAGTCTGTATGTGCATGAGCTCAACTTTACTGAAATGTATGCTGCAAAAGAAAAATTCTATATGTTCGATGCTTCAGAAATGATCACTACATAAAAGGGAGAAAATGCGTAAAAAGGTGCACTTGATTGAATATTTCAGCATTTAAAAGAAATACAATAAATAAATAAATACAGTGCTGTGCAAAAGTCTTGAGCTACCCTTCAGCTGTTCTTGTTTTTTTTTTTACTTTGTCTTGACCAAAGTCTGCAGGCTTTGTGAAGGTATGTAAAAGCATAAAAAGACACTTAACTCAAGGGATGAACCAGTGTGGTGTCTAAACATAACATTAGGAAAAGAACCAAAGGGTGTGTATCTTTACTCTGTTACTAATAGCCTCTTCCAAATCTATGAAAAACAGTTGGAAAGAAATAAAATAGTATTTTTGCATCAGAAAGGTGGTTTCCAAAGAGCTATTAGCTGAAAATGTTATATCTCAGCATGGCATGGTGCAGTGTTTCAATAAAAAGAAAATCTATTCAATTCAATTTCAATTCAATTCAATTTTATTTATATAGCGCCAAATCACAACATAATTCGCCTCAAGGCGCTTCATAGATACGGAAACTGGGCTAATGGTGGAGAATAAAGAGTTTAAGTTAAAAAAACCAAAAAAAAACCCAGACCTGACACAGCATTTCTGGGCCTTCAGCTGATCCATCTACTGTTTATTGAAGCCTCATCAAAAATTATCATTGTTTAGGAGAGAGAAAATTGGTGGAATTATTTACAGAGAATATACTTTCAGCTGTTTCTTAAGACTACTTACAAGAAAGCTTGTCTAAGACAGTTGAGGGTTTGTAGAAGAGTAAAGGCTGTCACACCAAATACTGATTTCCAAGTTTGTTAGAACTGTGCAAACGTGTTGCCTTGTGTATGAGGGGTGTCACAAGACTTGCAGAGGACTGTATTAGTTTGCTTTAAGCCTTCGAAAGATCTCAAACTGGAGCTGATCTCATTGTTCTGACACGACATGTTTCATCATTCGACCTTAACAAACCCTGTATCTGTCATCCTTGTTTTCTGTTACGTTCTGCTTCTAATTTCAAGTGCTCGGATATACAATAAAAACTGAACTTGGCATGGCTGTAAAAATTCTTTTGCCACTGAGTGCAAAGCTTTTAGAAGTATGAGCAAGACCAGCTGCAATAAAACAGATGGCAAAGTTAGCACTGGCAGATTTAAAGCTTGACAGATTTCCTTTTTAACTGCATATTGGGTTTTGAAAAGCATTATAAGCAGCTGCCAGATTTCATCCTAGAACTCCTCCGGTGGTGTTTGTGAGGATTCTTGAAAGTCCTACCATTCCTTCTTGCTTGAGTCCATTATCATCCGATCTAAATTATTCATCAGATATTTAAAATCTGTGCCGAGAACTTGCAGGCAGGAGAGGAGAAAATTGAACAAACACTGCTTAGTGACGGCTCCAGCGCTGGTACCTGTTTTGGTTTTGATGGAATCACATTCAAAGTGTTGAAAAGCACACATTCCATCACATTTCCTGGTCTGCACCCCAATCAGGGGCTGCTGTGATTTGTTTTATGCCTGGTGTTATTAGCTTTATCTGCACCAGGCCTGCCACTGAAATATGTTCGTCTGTGCTTTGGAGACCTTATTTGCTGATTCAGCTACAACACGAGCATCACAAAAACAAGGCTGTGGATTTCGTCTGCAGTAGAAGCAAAGCCAAGCCACTGGTGGTGCTGTTTAGGCCAAAGACATTGCACAAAAAATTTCCAGCAAAACTTTAACCTCACAATCGAGATAATCTTTTCAAGCTACTTCAATGTGGATTAAGAGGAAATTTGTCTGGTTAACAGATGTTTCTATGAGGGAAAATGTTTTAATCATCTCGATTTTTTGTTTTTCACACCATGAATCACGCTTTTTGCTGCATGCAAACCCCAAACCTCAGCGTTACTTATGATCCATTTGCTGCCTTTGGTGACTTTGATGTTTAAAGAAAGATGAAAGAGCTGAAAAAGTGGCAGGGGATAATAATTCTAATGTGGTTTTAAGTATTTGTGTTGTACATTGTGGCAACCACTGCAGGATCACGGGAAGCTGTCAAAGCGAAGTGCATCCAATTACAGTAAATGTGCAGCCGAGCAGATAGCGTGAGCGAGAAAGATTTAAGTATTTGCTGTCGCTCTTGGCTTTTTAGGGTGTTAGCCTTAATTTAGCCAGTCTAGAAAGAGGAGCTTAGTTCTGTCTTGCACAGTTTGCGTCTGAACAACGGTTCAGGTAGCAGGCTTCCTCATATGAATCCACCTGTATACATTCCACACAGGTGGATTCATGTGACCACGTTAAAGCAGCGATTTCAAGAATGTCAAGTGTGATGATTTTCTGTTCACTTCGTTCCTCGGGAATGTTTTTTATTTGTGTTGCAAAAATGATGAGTCATATTGTAGAATAGTTATTGTATGCAAGACAAAAATAATCCACTAGATGTTTTAGTAAGAACAAAAGTTAGAAAACAGAGAAGACTTTGCTTGAATGTATTAAGTGTGGGCAGTAATAGCAAAGCTTGGCCAGTGGGCAGCTATGACATGATAATAAGAAACGGTAATTGTACCATAGCACAGCAATATACTGTAATATAGACAGTGTGCTCAACTGGTTGTGGTTTTAATCACACGGCTGTAACTGCACACCTCTCAAGACTTTACAGAGGTTGTGCTTGACCTGTTTTCTTCCATCGGTGATCTGTTCCCATTTATTGGATCAATGACACTAATCAGAGCCATTCAAAATAAGTTCTTTTTCTGGTTTGGCAAGGTTTTCCAAAATACTTCTCTTAGGGAACAAATGTGATACATACCAGAAGGCAAACACATCAAATCAATTAGCCAACTGACTATGCGATGGGATCGTCTTTCTACATCTGTCATACCACCCCTTTAGAGGAAGTCTTTAAAACTGCTTGGCACCAACAAAAGGACATTGCTTTGCATAAGAAAACAGAAGGTCATTGTTGTCTGGTCCTAACAAGTAGCAGCATCCTCTTTGTAAACAGACACAGTACAAAAAAAACATTAGTACTAAAAAACTGTGTTTAGACTGGACAAAATTTCTGTAGCTCTGAGGGATTTGAGTTAACACCAGGATGTGCACGTTGCTCACAGTGAAAAGCTTCACATGATAAGGTTTAGGTGGATTTATATCATCTTAGTGAAAAACACAAAACAAAAATAGAGCTCTTAAGATTGTTGTTAGCAGGTATTTGGTCTGGCAGTCTAGCGCAAAGTAGTCAGGTGACAGACAAACAGACATGGTTGCTAACCACAGACCCAGCTGCTTGGTCAAATGCATTTCTTATGCCGTACTGAAGATAATAGTAGGCTATAATAGGAAGGCCATAGTAGGAAAAATGTGCCACTGCATTGCATGTTTGCAGAAGAAGACAAACAGCCATTGGAGCACCCGTCATGTATTGACCTTTTGGAACCATGTTTGTGCTATTCGTGGTGTGATCCATCTTCATCTCCAAGTTGTGTCACCTGTCAAATTTTTCCCGTAACACTAAGAATGTCGCACTCCATCTGCCAGGCTCCTGCATGCCTCAGGCATTTCCCCTCAACTGTGAACGTAGTTTTTCCTTTTCATTCCTCATTTGATCTCTATGTGACATGTACGAAGCAATAAACTTCACAACTGATGCATTTCTACATATCTCCTTTGGTGGGTGGTTGAAATCAAACACTGTCGTGTGTATAACTATATAATTCAGTGTTTATCATAACACTGAATTAAAATGCGAAATGAATGTAAAACAATATTTTTGATGCAAAAATTGAGTGAAAGAGCAGGCCGACTGTATATATTTCAGTCTGAAGCAGCTGCTTACTTTGGAGAATATCATTAATTTCCTGCCAGTGTTGTTGGACTTGGTCAGATTTCTGCTCTGGAGCGGTTAGCTTGGCTGAGATGACGGAGGGCAGTTGCTCACCACAAAGTCTCTTATTTCTCATCAGAGAGCAGCAGCACGAGGAGAAGGATGACAGATACTCTCACATGGCTAATAAAACAAAAGCACTCGATTTCCTGCTACTGATTCGTGTGAACGGAGCAATCCTGCGGAGGCGTTTAAGTGAATGATATGCACTAAATTGTGCCTTATACTGACAGGAATAAGAATTAGATGTATAAATATCTCAGTAACCAATCACAAAACATGTTTTTTCCATCAGTGTGAGTGTATGCATGTCAATCTGTGCAGCATATATGGATATATTTAGACCCTTGCCCACAACTACTTCCTGGGGGCTCTCAGCAATAGGAATTTCTTACATGACATCATGCACACATTACTCATGAGTTTCCAGGACCTGATATAGCCATTCCTGCTTGGGAGACATTTGTATAGCCTGAATGGTTGAAACTGGTTCCTGGAAGTTTCTGGCTGTTACTGGTTAAACTTGGTTGTAAAGAAGGTGGTGCACCAAATAGTGATTGTTTTGGTTGCTATCAGATTGACACAGTTGCCAGTAGTTTTAATGTTTGCCTACATAAGTACTTGCTAAACAGCCATAAAACCTAATTAAATGTGATGCAAACCACAAGCACAGTAATTTGTTAGTGACCAAAACAATTACAAGGAAGTTCTGACTGACTGCTCTCTAATCTTGTGTGAATGCTGGACAAGTTAGTGTCACATGGTTATCGGTCATGTGTCTGCAAAACCTGAAATTATTCCCCTTGCTATATTCTAAAGAAAAAAGAACAAAAGTTTATATAATCTCACATAACCCAGCCAACATCTGCAAAGTGGATAAAAATAATGTTGATGTGACTACTCAAAATCAATCGCTCATTAAGTACTCACTCTTCCTTATACGAGACTTATCCACTGTATGCAAATTAAACTCAGATCATTTTTTGTGTTGTTACATCAAAGAAAAGTAGAAATATTATAACTACTGTATAGCTGTAATACATAGTATCACCTTATGTTATTAAAGCGAACAATTCAGCCTATTCACAGATCCAGAAGACACTGAAACACGACTGTCAACACAGTTAAACTGTAGCATCCTATGGCATTTAAGGCTAGGATTATAGTCCCTTGTGTTCCTTTTACCATGTTTCATGGACCAGTGCAAAGTTGGTCCCTCCCATTTACCCTCTGATGATCAAATTTACATCATATTTATTTATTATTTACAGATATTACCTGAAAATTTGGTCACAGCAACACAATCATCACTCACAACTGTCCCTAACTGGCCATATTCTTCTTCCTCTAACCCTGCCCTGTTCTCCAAAACACAATTCAACACTTGGCGTGTTGATAAAGTGCATAACAGCCAGTGCTAATGCGCGCAATGTTATCAGAACAGAAGATCCAGGAGATGATTCACATGTAGGAGGAGTGGAACGGCTGCACAAGAAGACTACCTTGAAGGGGATTGTGGCCAAATTTAAACCAGGTATGACTTTAAGCTTGTTAGTCATGAAATGGAAGATGTATATACACCGAAACAGCTCGGGTGCACACACAGACACACACATACTTGTATTTACACTGAGATTTTTGGCATAGCTGCGTCTCCAGTCACGGTTCCTCTCGGGATGGCAAACACTTTCATACAGCCATCTCACGGCTGTACTCCTGTTCCAAACACAGCTTCCATCCCGTCACAACACGCCGTCTTCAATCAGCTCACATTTATTTCCCTCCTGTGCTCCTCAATGGGCCTTTATGGACCATTTTCATTACACAAAACCCACCTTTGTTCACCACAGCCTCTTTTCGGGAAGAGTCGATCTACATTTTTCTGCAGAGAAATTCTTTGATGTGTGGCTGTTTCCACTGGAATCGACGTAGTTCAGGAAAACTAAACAAAATTTCATGCAAGCAGGGTCACAGGCCATCTGCTGTTTTGTATATTATGTAATTCAGCCTGTCATCTGGGGAAAATAGACGGAGGTGAATGTCTTCGATGTAATAAATCAAGCAAGAGTGAGATAACATATGTTCAATTCCAGCATTGTCATCTACCACTCTCGTTTCAACCCAAGGTCAGTCAGGAATTGGGCTTCTGAACTGGATTTCACAAGCACCAGTTAATTTTGACACAGAAAGTAAACAACAAGCAAATTAGGGACTAACCAAACATCATTTGGAAATTACTTTTAATCAGGCCCATTTCCTTTAAGTGGAAATGTAACAGAGCTAAAACCACAAGAAAAACCTTTTCAATTTGCGTGACCAGAGTCATCAAAACATACCCCAAAGGCTGAAAAAGAGGAGAAGTGAGAAAGAGCTGCACTGCCCTTACATATGTGGGCTTTCTGTATTTTGTGGACTTTAATGACAGGAAAACAGTCGCATCCTGTTTCTGGTATTTAACTTGTTAAACCTGTAAAGATTATTGAAAGTGTTTTAATCAAGCAGTCACATACACAGCAACACATGCTTCTTACTGCAGCCTCCAATATTCTAATATTCAGAGCAATTTCAGCTAATAGTAAATTAGTCTTTTTCGCTCTACCTGTCTTTTATGCACCTTTACATTTCATACCAGGGAGTTGTCTAAGCTTGTTTCCTGGCAGTGGATGTGCATGTCACCCACTAAGTTGATGACAGTGACAAACTGGATTCCCACATCCCACTGAAGGCTGTCATCTCCATATGTCATCTACATGTGGCCTACTGTAAATCTGAGAGTAACCGATAAAAGAAGGCAAATGACCAAAGATAAAGACAGATTGTACAAGGTAATTAAAAATTCATTCTAGGCATATCTGGGTTCACTGAGTGTCTGTGGCTTGTCTTATGTAAGATAGCACCTGGGTGCCTTAAAGCATGCAAGAAATGTGGTATGTGATCATGTGCTTTGAGGGCACCGCCTTGTCTGAATTTGTAAAAAACAGTGCTTTTAGAAAATAGTGGGATGCACATAGTCAGGAACAATGCTCACTTTTCTCTCTTGTTTAAACACTCTCAAAGTTCAAACCTTCGTAGAAAAACAAGTCCAGTATTATAGAATGAAAACAAAGGAACCCGTGGTTGCCTTACAAACTTACAAACATACAGTACAGCACTTCAGAGTCACACTGCTAGCGATCAAAGATTTATGTAAATTTGACAAGGTGAACGCATTCTGCACCGTACAGGAGACACGGCACAAGGTTGATTTACAATGGTCTACAGCCAATCAGGAGGCAGAAAACAATGCGCTGTAAGAAAAAAAAAAGCATGCAAAATTGCACCCAAAAAAAAAATCTGCGAAACTGCGAGGCCGCGAAAGGTGAACCGCGTTATAGCGAGGGACCACTGTACATAATAAAGTGTCCGGTGAGTGTACTATAAGCAGGCATTAACTCATAAAAAAGGTAAACTTGTTTACATTCTCTTTTTTACTGGGAGAGATTTATCACTTATCCAGTGTGATGGTTTTAAATACTCCAGTAATAATTTAGTAATGAGCACTGACCAGGTAGGAAGGATAAGAATCATGAGATCCCTCTCATATATGCAGCAAACAAACAAGACATTAAATTCGTTCGACTCAGCGCCATGGTGGTTACAACTGTTGCCTCACAGCAAGAAAGTACTAGGTTCAAATTCACCATCTGGTTACTCGAGCTTCCTCCCACAGTCCAGACATGTAGTTAGTGGGGTTGGGTTAACCGATGAATATAAATTGGGCATAGGTGTACCCTGCCTGTCACACTATGGCAGCAGGTATAAATGGATTGATGGATAAACTTCCAACCGTGCCCGAGTGGATTTTAGAATATAAATAAATTGTTGATTCAGCTTAAAAAGTGATTGTTCTCGGTAGAATGCATCATGGATAATCTATGCATGCTTTTCCTTTATTTCATTTGGTCTTCATTATTCTGCACGATTACATGTCTTCCTTAGTTATACAGAGTCGCATACACTGCTTAAAAAAGAAGCTGTTTCTTGTTTGGTTCCTTTGAGGTGGTGATGGAAATCCTAGATAGCTAAGCCACAATAAATCAGAGGGAGGGAATTGAAATGCTTTGTAAACATGCTGAAGAATCCCTTGTTGACAGCTGTGGAAACGGCTGCGTTTTTCCTTTGATTCTACTCAACATTTAATTGAGTCTCTGGACTAAATACATTGACCACGCCACACCATGATGTCACAAAACAACAATCAAACAACAAATGTTGGTCTTTAGACAAAGTCTACTGTAAACTGAAGGTTTCTTCCTTTCAGTATGTGGCTTCTGTGGTGGGCTAATGCCCGTAAATAACAGAGAAGGAAATGGGTAAGAAACCACAGAAAAACATGGACACACACATAACTCATCACCCAATTTCTCTCTGTCTGTCTGCAGTTGTTTGATTTTTTTTTATTCTTCTTCATCAGGAATCTGGATGTCTGGTCAAGGCTCATCCCTTAAAGATCTAAGATTACAGCTTAAGTATCACAGACTTCCAAGGCAGAGAGGGCCAAGCTCAAACTACACCAGCTGCGTAACTTCACAAACAAATCTGATTAATCCAGGGCAATAAATTTGCAAACCAAATAATTACATGTGTTGGGGGATTTTGAGCAAATACTTGCTGATGAATACATCTCAAAGCTGCAGAAAAACAAAGTCCCTCTTTTGTGTAGTTACATGGATAAAGCCAGGTTTCTTAACATCAAGCATAAAAGCTGCACCCTCACAATCTTCATATATATCAAAGCTTCTGGATGACAGAGGAGCCAGTAGACCTGCATTGCTGACAGAGTGAAAGGTGCAGAGGGATTCTGAAAAAGTGTGTGGGTGGCTGGGTATCAGTGTGGGTTTGTTAATTGATAACTTGACCCCCCACATAGACTCTCATACTTCAAACGCTTCCAGTTAAGTAGCAGTGCCCCTGCTGCTGCAACACTTTATGACAAAGTTCACTTGCTTGGCAAGGGTGCTTTTAACTCCATGTAAGTACATCACGTCTTAAATTATTTAACCAGGAAGTTCATGGAGCTTCAAATCTTTTTTCAGGGGAAACATGAGGTCACATACCTTATACCACTGAACATAACATGTACAGATTTCGACCAAAAATTAAGCAAATGAGAACAAACAAGTTACATAATAACAAAACTCAAAGTCACATGACATAGTAGTGAAAAGTATAATATACTGAGGACACGGACACAACCCCAGCTCCTGTTAAAGTTCTGTCAAACAGGATTAGGCTGCATTCTTTGCTAAGGCATTGTGGGAGCTCAGGCATTGTGGAAGCATGAAGAATGAAGATAAAAGCCTGGGTAATCCTGGTTAAAGTTAGAAATATTACTTTAAATAATTGTCTATATTGCACTTTGACTGTTGCATGTCTGTTTTTCACCCCCACGCTGTCCAGAAGTGTTCCAGTTTTAAAATCTCTCTCAGATTTATAGTAGGTAGTAGTACAAAGGTTTTAGGTTTTGTGCGATATGTGGGAAATATCCATCTCCACCTTATCCAAAGTTGTGACTTGGCATTACAACAGTGGAATTTAGTCATGTGGGTGGTCAGAGGAATGATCTGGTTGGCCTGATTTTATATACTTAATGTGATAATGAGGTATTTCATTTAGCATCTGTGATGAACTGACTTCTGTGAGTTTTGTTACTTGTGAGTCTTTTGTTTCGACACCTCTCTAGGGCAATTCAAAAGGAGCTGACAGGACCTTGTGGCCCTCTTTTGAATATCCCAAAAGGTTTAGAAGTGTGGAAAGAAAGAGGAAGTTGCTCTCTCTTTCCCCTCCCATTAAACATCTCTATTTTTCCTTTCTACTGAAACGTGATGGAGCCACTGCTGTCGTCTCTAAGCACAACCTGTCATTGTGGTCCACATTTTCCCAAGGATTACTGTCACTGGCCTCTTCCTTTTGGCCAATCACGGTGTCACTCACGCTGCCCTTGATTACAGTGGCTGGCAGGTCGATGTGAAGGTAATCGCTATTCGCTTTCTAATCCTTATTCTCATATTTGGGAGAGAGAGAGCACTCACCACCCATCACTCCTCTCAACTCTTCTCACTTTCTTTCATTTCTGTCTGTTCTCTCTCCCATGCCGGTCAGCCGCACAACGGCTCCATTCTCCTCCCTGTCCTTCTCCCAGTTAAATGCTTGGATAGGCCATTAAGTGCTTTAATGATGCACAGAAGCGTGAATGATTTCAAAGAGAAGCAATGTCACCTCTGAGACTTGTGAATGTGTTTAATCACAGATTTAAGGTATTATAATCTCTCTGATGACAATATTAAAGTTGAATCCAAGGTAAATTGTATTCTCACATAAAGCTCTTAGTGGGATCAAAAGCATGTAGCCGTGGGAGTAAAAATAAATGTATTATCAAAGCTTTGATCTCATTCCACGGTCCCTATTTCTGTGATTGCACAGTGAAAACAAACAGTTTGTGTCAATTTAATGTACTAAGCCACAATATATTAGCCTTCAATAAAATGTGTCTCAGCAATGTTGGGAATATTTTTATTGTGCTGTGTCCTTCAATATTTATTCTTTTCTAGTGAAAGTACGCATAGTGAAACGAAAACTGACAATATTACATAATAAAAATGTGAGGTCTGATGTTTATTTGACTTCGTTTTAAAGGTCCACAGTCTATCAAGATTATCAGTATTAGTACCACTTGTTCCTGGAATCTATATTTCCGGTTTCAGGGCAAAATGCAAACAGGTGTGGGTCTTTGTATACCTGTATACCCTTGGTTTGGAGCTATTTTTGCACACAAGAATCCTGGATCTTACCCTTGTCTCATGCATTATTGACCAGCAGTGTGAGGTAATGTCCAAGCACACATCCTGGTTTGAGATGGAACCCGTGGATGGCTTTGTCCTCTCCGCTCTTACACAACAATGGTTTGCCCTGTTCTCCCGGCATCTTTTGCTAAATTGGGACTTTAAGACAAAACATCCATCCAGTTCTGCAAGAGAAGAGGTCCTGAGACCACTTGTTGCCATATTTATCAAACCAACCCATGACCTGATGCTGGTGCAGCATAAAGCAATCAGCAAATGCAATACATTGACACATCCTGCACTTTCCTGTAATAAAACAGTCTTATGTTATGATTTATGATTTAAAAAGAAATACATTTGAAAAAAAAAGATTCTTTACATATCACTTCATGTCTTTTAAAGCAAATAATATGACCTTCTTCTTACACTATGTGCTCCCATGTCCATGTGTCAGACAATGATTTATAGGGATTTTCACATCTTTGACACTTTTTTGACCATTTCTTTTGGTTGCATTCACCTAAGAAATGTTAACTGGACTAACTGGATTAGGGAGGGCACCACTGTTAAGTAGAGGATTAATGAGAAAATGCAAAATAAACTAATCATAGTTAAATATGGAAAGTGAGAGTGATTCGATCACGATCATTTATTTCAAAGCTGGTAGGACTGCCTTAAAAGAAATAAAGGATACCATGAACAGCATAACGGAACATCGCCAACGAAGCCTCTGCACCTATTTAATGTGATTCAGACTTCTGACAACAACTTCTGTCTTTAATCAAAGATTAAAGGGTGCCTTTTCTTTGAAACTTACATTAAATTCAGCTTTTTTATTTTAGTGGGATGAGAAATATAAATGTTTTTACTTAATATTTTAAATATCAATCTATTTTTTTCTTTATGTGACAGAAATAAATCAGCAACCTCTGTGCCAGGCAACCAAAACCAGATCCTGAGATTAATTTTATTTATATTTATCATTTGATTATCTAAAAAAAAAAAAATTAAAATGAGGAAGAAATAAAAGGTTTGTTAGAGAGGATCAGAGTGTTTAAACTCTCAGGGTGGAGGTAATATTAGGTCAGCTCACTGATAAGCTCTCCTGCCTCATATTTGACATGTTGGAACTTTACCTTATCTTTATATTCTTAAGTTCAAGTACAAGCATCTTTACATCTGCACACCCACAGAGCTATGAGTGGAGCCTGTGAGACATTTAGGAGTTCAGGAGGTGAAGGGGCAGTGATTAGCCTGTCAGCTTCTTTCTTTACTTTAAGGACCAACAAGTGCGCCCTTGAGTGCGACCCCTCAAGGCCTACGGCAGACAGGGCTGGCCACTCTTCATAACACAGGTGTTGTGAAGTACTCAGCCTGTAGGAAAAGTCTGTGTTAAATATAGCTTCCTCCAGTGGCTCCAAATAACCTCCTAAACTGCCTATATATAAATATGCTTAATATCTATAAACCTTTGATATAAAGGTGCACATAAACATTATGCATATTGTTCTGTTTATTGCAAGGGACATGTTTTATAGGAACAGATTCAAAAGTTGTTCCAAAAGTTGAAAAGTTGTTTCCAGCTTTCCAATAAAATTCTGGCGAGCCAGTGGCAAGCAGGTTAGGGTAACGCTTCAAGGAAGAAAAAGCTTTTCTCTCTGCAATTAAAAACACAGGGGAATAAACATCTTATTTTCTTTTTAAATCAGATTTAGATAAGCTTTAAATTGTCGGATGTAACACAGAAACAGAGGATTTTTGAAACAGTAATAAAGTTACACAAGAAATACACTGTGTCAAATACACTGGCATCATGCTATTTCAGCTGACGTCACACTTTGATGGGTATTAACGAGTGTCACCTGTATTATAAAGTCAGTGTATGAAGGGTTAAATGTGAAAGAGGGGAAGCCCGAGCATTATGGGAAGAAGACGCAACAATAACAACAAACAGCCATAATGATAGGGGACTCCACCTTAAGCTAATCTCAGTGTGTAAATTTGGAACAACAAATTTATTGTTAGAGCGAGCAGGTTTCTGCCCTGTCTCTTTCTCTCCTTTGGGTATTTAACTGCGTGTGTGTCCTTTCACAATGCAGTCATTGAGGAAAAAAGCTTATAGTTATAATCCAGCTAATGTCCTCTGTCAGTCTCTTTATTGTTAACTGAATCTTTTATTTACTATGAGGAGTTTAAATAGGCTTTACACTGCTTTACCTACTCTTGGTATCTTCAAATCGCCCAGGTGTACTATTTTGCTAAATTTACAGTAATATGTCAATGTCTTGTATTGAAAACAAAAAGCAAAAATAAAATCAAGATGGCAGTGAGATCACAAGTGTTTCCAAAACTGCTCTCATATGAATTGTTTCTGTGCCTTAGCAGTGAGTACAGAGAACCTTCTTTGGGGAAATTCGTGGACGTGACTTTCGTTAATTTTATTGTAAATTTTAAACTGTTAAATAACACACATGGCCACATTTCTCTAAGACCAATTATGGTGGAAGAAAAAACATAGGCATTGTGATTTTAATGAAGTGGATCATTGGTAGGATGCAAACTGCCCATGTCAAAGTTGCACCCTTTTGTAAGCACCGTAACCCATGACTACCTCCTACCAGCTATTCATTGCTCCTGTTGAGATCTTTTTTCCTCCAATATTTCAGAGGCATATCGTGGACACTCAGAGAAATTTTTTGGTGTGTTAAAATAATGCCTTCTGTTCAGGTTAGTGTTTGCATGACCACGCTGAGTACCATCTACACGAAGGACTTCTCTGGAATTGGAATTCTGGTTGAAATCTATGCAAAGCCTACAAAACAACCAATGTAAGTGGCTAATGTTGTTGCCAGCATTTGTCCTTGTGTGTGGTTCATTATGTGTTAATTACTGTGTGGTCGTGTCCCGGTGTTTTACATGAGGTGCCAGCCAACAGAAACAAGTCATATGCTGGGACTTTTTCCCCCAGCTCTTTGTTGTGGGTTTTTTTTCAGTGGCAAACATATTTCTCGCTCAAGTTTTTCCACTTCTTTGTAGGTTCCCTCACGTCCATTCTAATAGTAACAGCAGTCTTAATCCAAGAATTTGCTGACATTAAGTCCTTATGTTGATGCTATGATTATTATTCCTTATATTGAGATTATGATTGTTACTCTCTCAAAGATAAATTACAAACCTGAGCCAAAAAAGTACCCTGAGATGCACAGGAGTAATCAACGGTTCTTGACAGGACATCACACAGTTATGCCATAGGTTATAGGTTAAGTCCTCAGTGACACAGCTAGATTCAAGAGAACTGTCTTCAGCATGGTGGCTATTAAAGTCTGCCACAAGCTTCCTGGGTTTCTGCCATGACAAGCAATCACCACCCTGTGGTCACAGATTCTTGCAGCTCTTTTCACAAAGAAAGTTTTGAATGGCATCCCTTCTGATGCCATGTCTCCAGCCTCCCTCTCTAACAAAAGGCAAAAGTTCACCAAGAGTTGAATTTTGAGGTATAAGAAAGATGATTAAAATGCTTGTGTTTACTGAGTCAGGCAGCCTCCAATTACTTCTGATCCAATTTACGATGAGCTGATGATCACTCAACGCTCCTTTTTATTTGATGCAAGTGTATTTCTACAGACCAATTTGTTCCCATTGTGAACTTTCCAGTGGACTAGTTACGGCCGCTATCCCATCAGTGTTGTATATACAGGGAGTGCAGAATTATTAGGCAAATGAGTATTTTGTCCACATCATCCTCTTCATGCATGTTGTCTTACTCCAAGCTGTATAGGCTCGAAAGCCTACTACCAATTAAGCATATTAGGTGATGTGCATCTCTGTAATGAGAAGGGGTGTGGTCTAATGACATCAACACCCTATATCAGGTGTGCATAATTATTAGGCAACAGTCCTTTCCTTTGGCAAAATGGGTCAAAAGAAGGACTTGACAGGCTCAGAAAAGTCAAAAATAGTGAGATATCTTGCAGAGGGATGCAGCAGTCTCAAAATTGCAAAGCTTCTGAAGCGTGATCATCGAACAATCAAGCGTTTCATTCAAAATAGTCAACAGGGTCGCAAGAAGCGTGTGGAAAAACCTCACTGCAACATCACTGGAGTGCCCAAGAGCACAAGGTGTGCAATACTCAGAGACATGGCCAAGGTAAGAAAGGCTGAAAGACGACCACCACTGAACAAGACACACAAGCTGAAACGTCAAGACTGGGCCAAGAAATATCTCAAGACTGGTTTTTCTAAGGTTTTATGGACTGATGAAATGAGAGGGAGTCTTGATGGGCCAGATGGATGGGCCCGTGGCTGGATTGGTAAAGGGCAGAGAGCTCCAGTCCGACTCAGACGCCAGCAAGGTGGAGGTGGAGTACTGGTTTGGGCTGGTATCATCAAAGATGAGCTTGTGGGGCCTTTTCGGGTTGAGGATGGAGTCAAGCTCAACTCCCAGTCCTACTGCCAGTTTCTGGAAGACACCTTCTTCAAGCAGTGGTACAGGAAGAAGTCTGCATCCTTCAAGAAAAACATGATTTTCATGCAGGACAATGCTCCATCACACGCGTCCAAGTACTCCACAGCGTGGCTGGCAAGAAAGGGTATAAAAGAAGAAAAACTAATGACATGGCCTCCTTGTTCACCTGATCTGAACCCCATTGAGAACCTGTGGTCCATCATCAAATGTGAGATTTACAAGGAGGGAAAACAGTACACCTCTCTGAACAGTGTCTGGGAGGCTGTGGTTGCTGCTGCACGCAATGTTGATGGTGAACAGATCAAAACACTGACAGAATCCATGGATGGCAGGCTTTTGAGTGTCCTTGCAAAGAAAGGTGGCTATATTGGTCGCTGATTTGTTTTTGTTTTGTTTTTGAATGTCAGAAATGTATATTTGTGAATGTGGAGATGTTATATTGGTTTCACTGGTAAAAATAAATAATTGAAATGGGTATATATTTGTTTTTTGTTAAGTTGCCTAATAATTATGCACAGTAATTGTCACCTGCACACACAGATATCCCCCTAAAATAGCTAAAACTAAAAACAAACTAAAAACTACTTCCAAAAACATTCAGCTTTGATATTAATGAGTTTTTTGGGTTCATTGAGAACATGGTTGTTGTTCAATAATAAAATTATTCCTCAAAAATACAACTTGCCTAATAATTCTGCACTCCCTGTATGTACAGTGTTGTGCCAGCATGTTTCTATCCAAAACTACTACAATAAGATCATGCAGTAGGGAGTCTGAATATTCCTCAATTTCTGGTTTAATGCCCCAAAGGTCATTCATTATTTTTCAAAAGGTCAGAGTTTATAACAGGGTAGATATCCTAGTTTAATTCTGAGCTCCTCAACAAATGGTCGGAGAGCTGTGTAACAGCCTGTCACACTGCATCATTTAATGTAGACAGTATAGTAGTATATTGTTTGTCATATTCACCTTGTTTCTCAGCAGAGGTGGCGAAAGTACAGACATTCTGTACTTAAGCAGAAGTACAGATACTAGTGTTAAAAAACAACAACAAAACACTCCAGTAAAAGCACTGATTTGACACCTTTACTCAAGTAAAAGTGAAACATTACAGGCTCTAAAATGTACTAGTCTTGCCTCTAAACAGGAAAAGGAGCACAGTGTAGGGTTAAAGTGTGATTAAGCAGGTGGGGAAAAGAAACAGTTGTAGTGGGCTAATGCTGCTCTGAATTTTACTGCTGTTTGTGGATTTACACATTTGAATTCAACAAGATGTCAGGTAATCCATTCGCGTCCGCTTATCCTTTTCAGGGTTGCGGAGCCTATCCCAGCTGTCATAGGGCGAGAGGGAGGGTACACCCTGGACAGGTCGTCAGTCTGTCGCAGGGCCAACACACAGGGACAGACAACCATTCGCACTCACATTCACACCTAGTGGCAATTTGGATTATCCACACAGAAAGACCCCGGCCTGATGGTGGAATTGAACTCAGGACCTTCTTGCTGTGCGGCAACAGTGCTAACCACCGTGCCACCGTGCTGCTTTCAGAATTTGCCCTGATTCTTTTCTATCCTGTCGGGATCTGTGAAAGCAGATCATGCGGAGTAGGGAGAGGACCCAAATGCAGACACATGGACTGAAGGCGAGCCAATAATTTAGGTAAACGATAAAAATAAGACAAACCTGAGAAAACAAAACAAGGAACTAAACTATAAACCTAAACACTGAGAAAACCTGGAGGAAACATGACATAGAACTGAAGAAAACTGAGACAATATATACACTGAGGGATGATCAGGGAAGTGGAAACACATGGGAACACAGCTGGAACAAATTTGTATATAATGAGACAGGGGAAGCAAAACTGAACACAATTAACACAAGATGAGAGACTGAGAAAATAAAACAGGAAGTAGCACACGTCCTATACACTGACAGTAGAGTATGCTGTCTTTTTTCTAGATGGTATAAAGTTGGTATAAACGTGGATTTCAGTCAATGAGTCTAAGCATTATCAGCTAAAATTCATACCATGACCACCACAGCCACTGTGCACCAGTACACACCCAAATACAGCAGCTGGACCTTTAGATATCAACACTGTGCAATAAACATCACTCATTTTATCCTCACAGTAATGAAGTATTTGTACTTTGTTACTTCCCACATCTGGTCATGAATGTTGACAAAGTAGGTTTGGCTGTTGTGACATATGTTATATATATACTCAATGCCCTTTCAGGGGATGTGTTTCACACATTCAAATGCAAATGCAACCCTAAGTTGGATGAAGGAGAAAAATGGAGGAATGGCTGTGTATGGACACAATCCTTTTCCTAATCCTAACTGAGTAGTTTGGTTTGATACTCTGTGCAAACAGGACTCTATTTGTGGGGCTCTACCCAAATTACTATAGCTGCTGCAGCACCACTGTGCTGTGTTTCTCTAGCACCTGTGGGTTCCAGGTATACAGCAGTTCATGAGTATCAAGTTAAAACTAAGAGTGTTTTCACAATTCCAGTGTTTAGTCCATTTAAATTGAACTCTGGCTCACTTTCCACATTGGTGTGGTTTGTTTGTACAGATACGAACAAAGTAATCACACTCTGGTATAGACCCAAACAACCGCAATGAAAACCTTTGGAGCAGGTGGTCTAGGTCTGGTTCCAAATTAACTGCAGAATGATTCATTTATGGTGTGACATGTTTCGTTGCTCCTGCCCGAGACACATCTAGCCAATAAGTAAACTAAACGTTCTCACTAGATTTATAATAATGCATTTTGGTTTACTTAGAGTTTACTTGTGTTTTTCTCTGTGTGAAAAAAATCAAACCACAGAATGAAGGTAACAGACTCATCAACTCACTCTAACCAGAGTAAATGAACTATAGGTGGAAAAACATCTGTACAATTTTACAATTTTTCCAACCATTCTTTCCAAATGCCATTGCAATCTCATTCTTAAAAATTCGGGAAAACTTAAATCATTCTAGTTTTGACTCCTCTT
This sequence comes from Diplotaxodon limnothrissa, assembly GCF_057381915.1. Taxonomy (NCBI): domain Eukaryota; kingdom Metazoa; phylum Chordata; class Actinopteri; order Cichliformes; family Cichlidae; genus Diplotaxodon; species Diplotaxodon limnothrissa. The sequence goes on along the minus strand of NC_140610.1, from coordinate 17,761,599 downwards.
TCAAACCATCTGTCCTCTCTGTCCAAAATGTGAACGTTAGCATCCTCGAAAGAGTGACCTTTATCCTTAAGATGCAGATGGACTGCTGAGTCTTGTCCCGTGGAGGTGGCTCTTCTATGTTGTGCCATGTGCTTGTGAAGTGGCTGTTTGGTCTCTCCGATGTAGAGGTCTGGGCATTCCTCGCTGCACTGTACAGCATACACCACGTTGTTAAGTTTGTATTTAGGAGTATTGGCGACTACAAACACCTACTGTCAAACAAAGTAATCACAAAGAGCTTTGCTGCTGTAACATATACGTTTTTCACACAAGTTACTGCCAGTAGCCTCTTAACCTTTTTGTAGTCATATAAGTAACATGTTTTATTCTGACTTATCTAATTGTTGCGGCTCTAACGTTGATCTGATCTAACGTTTCCTATCTTTAATCTGTACATATAAAGTAATTGTCAAACAATATCCTATCCATACGTACATTCCGGCTCTATGTATGGTGTTGTACAGAGTGGAAGGCCCAATTTATGAACTGGCATTAGGGTTTATTAAACTATTGCTGCCAGAAGCCCACTTTGATACAAGATCAAGATAGAACATTCCAGTCTTTGATCTCAGTTTACCCCAACAATGCTATATGGGGAGGGAGGGAAAAACAAGTCCAATGTAATTATGGGAGAACTCATTTCTCCTGGCTTCCTGTTATTGAGAACATGCTGCAAATAAGCTGAAGGCATGGTATCAGCAACATTAACAATGTTTCCTCTGACTGGGCAACTGCCTCTTTGATGTGCTGAGAAAAAGTCACACACACACTGCCAGTTCTGCAAGGAATAAAGAGAGAAAGTGAGGTGGGTGGAGATAGTGGACAAAACGTGACAAAAGAGAGGAGGGCGATGTGGACACAAAGGAGTCATGAACTCATGTGAATGAGATCTGAGAGTAGTATGAATGGCAATGAAGAATTGTTAAAATGTGGTCTTCACTGACAAAGGTGATGGTGCAAAAAGGAATTTTATGCAAAATGCCAAATATCAAATAATCAGTTCCCAGTTTATCATAGAGTTATTATCAAATTTTAGATGCAAGTGGGCAAGACTAGGAATTTACTGAAATAGTTTATCATACTTTTTCTTGCTATCATTGCCAGTTAGCATCATATTAGCTGGTTTATCCAGTTATTAACATATATATCCCTATCTACCATGTTCAAGCACAACTGTTCCCACTCCTGTCCTGAAAACACACAGCCTTTCATTCGGGCCCAGGTTCAAATTAGTTTGTGTCATCATCGTAGTGCCTCTTTTTTTTTTTTCATATTGGCCATGGCACAGTTCACTCAACTGGGCTCAAGTACAGCAAGTAGCAACTGCAGTCAAACTGGACTTTGGAGGCCAGACATGCTTGGGCTCAGTGTGGATAGCATAATGTGAGTACACCCTTTGTAAGCCTGTCATTCACCCAGGTTACAGCCCCAGCGGAGCACAGCACCCCTTTCTCTTGTCTGACGAGAAGTTGTGCAAAAGCAAAGTCAAAAAGACAGATGACAAGATCATGAGCTGGTGAGTTCTTCATAATTTTATAACTAGGAAATGAATGGCTGCATGTAGGTTGTGTCATATTAAATTGGCATGTGACAACAGTTATTTCTAAATTTCAAAGTGCATCTGCCCCAACGTGTAAATCAACTAGAAAACGTTCTTGCTCTCGTCCTTAAAGCCAATTGAACTAAACAGAAAATGATCTGAGAAACAAAGTGGCAAAAGTCCCTGTTCATGTAAGGACCACTGGCAGGGCTATTTGGCTGAATACTACAGAGCTAACAGCTCTTAACTGTAAACCAATCATAACATCTAACCGCTAGCCCTGTTAGTTAACTGAGGAAACTGGGTACCCGCTGCCATCTATGCGTTCTAGATATGCATACATAAGTATGACACTTTTATATACCCCTAGATATTATGGCAAATAGTCTGTGTGGATTAATAATTCTTAATAAGGAATAATTGATCTTTCATGTTGCCTGTTAAAGATTTTGTATATGTATATACATATAAATGTTCAGAAATGTATTTTCGGTTAAAGGGAATTGTTTTCATCCAAGTGACCACTCTCTTTTAACGGAGCCATGGTCACTGCGCACTGGAGGGCTATTTAGGGCCAGTTTTATCTGAAGATGAGTGCAATACCTCATATCTGTCGATCAATCTGAAGCTACTGCCAGTCTGTACCTTTTGATCCCATTCAAAGGCTTCTGCAAAGTTAGTTCATTCAATTTTCCATCCATCCCATCCTCTTCCGCTTATCCTTTTCAGGGTCGCGGGAGCCTATCCCAGCTGTCATAGGGCGAGAGGCAGGGTACACCCTGGACAGGTCACCAGTCTGTCGCAGGGCCAACACACAGGGACAGACAACCATTCACACTCACTCGCATATTCACACCTGTGGGAGGAAGCCAGAGTACCCGGAGAGAACCCACGCAAACACAGGGAGAACATGCAAACTCCACACAGAAAGACCCCGGCCTGATGGTGGAATTGAACTCAGGACCTTCTTGCTGTGCAGCAACAGTGCTAACCACCGTGCTGCCCCAAATTGCCTCATTCAATTTTCATTTCATTTTATTTATATAGCACCAAATCACAACAACAGTTGTCTCAAGGTGCTTTTTATCTGGAACTAATAATTGCAAAGATACAGTTTAAGGCCATTACACTCTCTTATACTATTAAATTAGATGATAAGTTATTAAAAAGTTATTTTATTTTGTTTAACACAGCTGGTCACATCGTACATCAGAAACTCTCCATAAAGAGAAACAATTCAACCAAAATAAGTTTAGCTTCAAACATTTACTACAGCTGGTAATCTGTGACAGAAGACTTACATGGAAAATGATAGATTCCATAAAAAAAATTAGGGAAAAAAATAAAAGGAAAAGGCGTCTCCAAATATTTATATTTAATCCTAAATTGATATGTTTGCATATAAAGTTTCCTCTGAACTTGCGGTTCGCCGCTCCTCCTTGGATCGAATCTGAGCCGATGATCGAGTGCTGTAGCGGCACGCAAGCTGTAATTTTAATGCAAACACAATTATAAAAGCGGGATCCTCCACTATCATTAGTGGCGAGAGTCTCAAAGGCTGCAGCCACAGCGCAGCATGTAGCTGACATTACATTGCTCCAGAATGAATGGTAGTGGTAGAATACTATGATCAGAGAGTTTGGGGAAAGTTTGGAGATGATTTCAAAAGCCAGTCCAACATCCTGAAAATCACAGAAAGAACGAGCAAGAGAAATTAAAGAAGAATGCAAGAGAAATTTGAAACCCTAAACTCGCCAAATTAAACAAGCCAAGTTTAAGAAAACATGAGTGCAGTTTGTGTTGCTGCTAGGCTTGATGTTTGCTAAACTGAGGCATCTACAGGCATGACAAACATTGTTATCATTTTTATGCTAAGGCAACAAGAAACCTCAAAGCAGGATACACCTCTAATCTTGGTGTGGGACAGGTAGAGACATCACCATTTAATAAGTAAATGCAAATTATTTCATATGTACTTTTACAGCTTCCAAATAACGCGTGTCAGTGTTTGCTTGTGGATTTAGGCCATCTCAATTCTTCTCACGAAGACTGAGTCATGGATGTTGAAAATCTTGTTCTTGTTAGCGAATCTACTTCTTTATGACTCAGGATGTTGTTGTTAGTTTCATTATCATGCTGCAGAATGACTGTGCTGCTGCTCAGAGGCCCTTTTTTTTGCTGGTATGATTGAAAAAAATCAAGACTATCATCTATGATTATGTGTGGTACCGTTTTCCATTTAAAGTGTAACTTGGGAAACTTTCACACTTAAACCTTGTTTACTGTGTTCAAAAGTGTCTCAGTTAGAAAGTTCACCACACGTACCGCCCAGATTTGCCTGAGGAGCCTGAAAGTTAATACAGGAAGAAAGTCCTTTGTTCTCGGCTAGTCATATCCAGCATCTGTGGCAGAAACATTATTAGTGAGGCTGCTTGTTACTCTCCAGCTAGTTGCTGCTATTAACGAGCAAGCAGCCACAGCTTGCGTGCTCTGCTGCATTTCAGAATACAAAGCGTTTGGCTACAGGAGCTGTTTAGCTGAGCAGAGCATCTGGGGGTTGGTCAGACGGAGATCAGATATCTTTCCAGTCAACAGAGTTCCTTTGGGAAAGGCGTCAGTGTTTTAATCTACACCTGAGTATGATTACTGTGTTTACACGTGCCCACTCACACTAAGGGGGGGAAATCATACTAAAGCGCACAGGATGTGAATGCAGCCTTACACAGCAGTTACACAGCAGGTGCACTTGATTTCCCCTTAAACTGGAATGTGTTTACACGTGTGTGAAGACAGTAACTTCCATAGCTCAGCAACAGAAAACAAGTGCAGTTCTATGTATGCCATTGATAGTATACTATAATGCAATGTATCACAACCTTTGCGATAATGTTCTGTCCTCACTAAGTGTTGTCCTCGTGAATGTAGACTCAGCTATACAGACAGCTAAACACTCCTAATCAAAATCCAAGGAACAGGCCGATGTGTTGAGTTGGATGATTTAATAAGGAAAAAGTGTGAAACTGTTGACAAAACCAGAAATAACAATAAAAATGTTGCATCAATATACAATATAACAAACACACCAGTAAGTCACATATTCAAAAATATGAACACAATATTTATCTGTTTAGCGAGTGCCCGAAAAAAAACATCAAATGAAATCACGCTCATGATCAAAATGTTAAAGAAACCACATGGCATCATGAGCTAGCTTAACCTTACTAGCTTGGGTTATATATGCATTCAAATTAAATTCAAACTGCAAACTATATCACGCCTTCACAACAAATAATAATGCACACAAGTCGTCTCAGTGATAACAAACAATATTACTCACAGACGATGCCGTTTATCAACTTGTGAAGGCATGGATGGCAACAGATTAAGAGAGGTGAAACTGCCTCTGGCTAGATCTTGCACAGTAAAAATACACAAAAACAACTAGAGAGCAAACTGCAGGACAGAAAATACCTAATGCCAGCATAGATAATAAGACAATGAATAAGCAGTTAATGACACTGCACACCAGAATCGCAAATGCAAAGCAATGAATAGTTTCACTGATTCACCTTGGAATTATTTAGAATTCAGTGGAAGTGGGAGAGAGTTATTCCGGTAAAGTAATATCAGGACTGAAGGTCCTTGGGATGGCCACTGTTCTTTGGTCCAGCCTGTCAGACTTTATACTCTGTAGTCACGCATACCAGAAAAAGGAGTCATTAACAGCACCGTTTCCATCCCTGATTCTGTCTCTTGTGTTTCATTTCTAATGACCGACCTGTTGTAAGAGGCTGTCTTTCTCAGGCATTGAACGTTATATATGACAAGCCTGAGAACTAACATGAGTCATTTAAATAAAGTGAGCGCAGAGTTATTTGCGTTCCAGCTTCTGCTAAATTAACTGTGCAAAATACGCTTCAATGTGAAGCTAAATGCTCTGTCACAAGGCCTGCAACGTGACCGCCGTGCTTGTATGGGCAGTGTGTATGGAACATGTCTTTAAAAACAAGAAAATACATAGTTTTTGCCAGTTTACAACAAGATATGTATTTAAGGTACTAATTTCAAATAGGAGTGCAGACAGGAGAACTGAAAGTGCCCCTTTGATTTGCTTAATTCAAAGAAAATTTACTTCAAGTTAGGAATAAGTAGAGTTTCTCTGACTTAAGGATGTGCTTGAAAGCACATTGGTGTGTCCATTGCAATGACATCACCTTTCATGGGCTGTTTTGTTGACGATGGTTAGTTCCTGTGGTTGGATCTCTTTTCTTTAGACAGCTACTGTAACTGCCCTTGCTTCTGTTAATGGTAGTCTTCATTCTGTTTATTTCCAAAATAGTACTACTGTGCCTGGAAATATGAACTGTGTCACTTTTTGTATGACGGAGGTCCTTTTCAAGTAGAAAAATAGATTGACAATTATTTACATGGAAAAACCTCAGATTATTGTTTTGAATTGTCAACATTTTTCTGAATGATGAAGTAAAATTATACTTTATACATTTCATGTACTAATGAAACATCGGTGCCAAGCCTGATTTTAAACATCCAGACAGTGTTTTAAGTTTGAGGCTATGCTCACATCAGCGTCTTTGAGCTGATTCATTGTTCCAGCCATAACTGCAGCTGCTTCTAGGGCATCTTTTAATTCAAACCATGCATGTCAGTTTCTAAAGAAAGAAGGTAAATGAGGCCAACTTCAATTTTGAACGCAAGAATTACACAATTTTGACTTGCATTTAGAGACATCTTGAGGTTCTCGAAAGGAGCAAGTCTTTAAGGCCGTCTGAACAAATACTGCCAATGCACACTCATCTTGATGCTTGGGTTACCAAGTTTACCTTTGTAACAAATAAATAAGTAACAGCTTGAGAGAGATTCTTTCCTTTTGGAAAAGTGTTTCAAAAATTTAGACAGGCAGGACTGTCATATGCATATTCTGAACTTCATCTTTTCCACAGCTATTGTACTAAAGTCCTTTGCGATCAGTTTTGCATCCCAAGGGATGGGAATTATCGATATCACTTAGATTTGTTTCCTTATCGATTCTCTTGTTGATTATCATTGGCTCTGCTTTGAGAGTAACCACTATCACTCAACTTTTATTGAAAAAATATCATTTTATTAATGACAGTTTCTGACTGAATATGAATATATTTCTAATAAGCAAAGAGTTTGAACCTTAAGTTGAATTTGGACTTTTAATTGATCCATCTCATTTTGCACTTATTAGGCTATATACACGTATTTGTTAGGTATGCTATACAGTACATAAAATCAAAATGCATCATTTGACTAATGCCAATAAGAAAGTTACAGACTATTTTTATATGTGAATACTTATAAACTTGCATTTTATGTGTTTTAACCATATTTGTATTAGAGAATGTAAAACCCGAAAATTTGTTAAGAAATTACTTTGATTTTGCCACCCCATCTGATTTCCATGCCACCTTCATGCCACCCTAAGAACATTTCCCTAGATCCGCCCCTGGTCTTGAGATTAAGATCCTCTGTTATGAGAGCTGACCTACCAGGGCTGACCTTCACTGTCATTTGCAGGAGAAACATCCCAAAGAATGCCCCTGCAAGCACAGGGATATGATGCAAACTCCCACAGAAGGTCCCTATCTAGAGTTTGAATCTAGGGCCCTCCCGCTGTGAGGCAACAGGGCTAAACACTGATCCACCAAGCTGCCAAATTTATAATAAAAACTTTAGTCATTTAATCTGTGAAGGGACACAGAATGATGGAAATTCCCAGCAACAATCCTCTGAAATGAAGACTGCTTCAAAGGTTGCCTGGTACACATTTTATGAGCACCTTTCATCCAAGGACAAACTCAGACAGCAGACATTCTTTGCATTCCTGTCCCAGTAAACAACAGTTGGGTGTTTAATTTCTGGTCTGAATTTCTCTGACAGCAGCCTAATGCATCTAATGAGTCATCTGTCCTTTGTTCGTGTGAGCTGCCGCACCTTTCATGTGCTACTCTGTATGCAAATCCACATAACAAGAGGCTGGAGATGGAAGACACATGCAAGCCACATGTTCTTTGTCACTCCTCATCTTTTCTCTGGTTTAAGACCAGAGTTTCACAATTGACTTTGTTATGTAATGACCTCCAGTGAAGAAAAAATTGTCCAAATGTTCCTTTTTTACCGTGCAGGAAGTATCTCTTGCACTTAACTATGATACCCCTAAACACCAAGTAGCTCATACCCACCATTCTTTAGGAATGCAACTCTGATGCAAGTCACTGAGTGCTGGCATATTACACAAAATTATCTTTACATGCTACATCACGGAGACAAATACCCAGCATACCTGTAGGGCTTATCTGTCATGGATCGCTGTGTGGCAGGCAGGATGAGGACCCAATCGCAAAACTCACACACACGGGGATGAACTCAAAAAACACAGCTTTATTGCTGGCCACGAGAAACAATACAAAATAAACTAAACTGGGAAAACTAAAGCACAAGGAGAGAGAAACAGGGAAATCCACACAGCATGAGGGAGAACGCGACGCCGAACAGAGGGAGACGCAGACAGAAATACACAGAGGGTTAACGAGGAAAGTGGGAACACACGGGGAACACAGGTGACACTGATAATCATAACGAGACAGGGCGGGGTGAACTGAACATGACATGTACAGGCGTGAGAGTCACAAAGTAAACAGGAAGTGCACAGAGGTTCAGACAGGAGGAGAGAGAGCACGGGGAAAACACAGACATAACGGGCTGGGGAAACATGAAACAACCACAAAGGGAGACGAGGGCTCATAAATACATAGAGGGCACACAGGGGGAAGAGAGAGCACGGGGAGAACTTAGACATAATGGGCAGGGGAAACATGGAATAAAACATAAGGAGAGACGAGGGCTCACAGATACACAGAGGGGCACACAGGGGGTAAAAGCCATGAAGGGAAAACACTTAGGGAACAACACAACAGGGCAACTCAGAAAACATGGCCTAAGCAAGGAACAAAATACAAAAATACAAGGAACTAAGAATACTGGGCCCACATGGCCCAGGACCATGACATTATCCACCTGGAGTGAAACGAGTCGTAGCTGCAAAAGCAATAACAGGACAAAGGCAGCAAATCACTGGGGTTGAGTAGCTTTGCAAAACTTCAATACAGCCATGAACAAACCCCAGTGGCACAACCCTCTCATTGGAAAAATAAAGTCAGTTATCCATTATAATTTTCTATACATAATTTTCACATTCCTCTGTATCGCATAATGTCTGAAGTGGAAAAGAAAAATAACCACAAGCATAGTTCAGAAACAATTTTGAGATTTGAGGTATTCAACACATGCTATTAAAGGAAACAACTGAAAGAGGCAATATGGTAACATTTTACTGCCAACTACCAGAAGGTGGCCACATTATATTTGTGAGACAGTTTTTCTGTAGTGGGGATGAAAAGAAGGAACTCAAAAAACTGTTCTAAAGAAATGAAATTAGAGCCATTCCCCAAACCCTAACCCAGCGACACACCTACAGCTCCACTAATCTTTTAATCAGGAGGAATTTGATATAGAATGAAATCAAGCTATTTTCCTTGTGTAAGCCTAACGCTAATCAGTAACACTGCTATTCTGCAAAACCACAAATTGCTTTCACTGTCAATATTTTCAAAAGACCAGCTTTCTTCAATATCTGGAAATGATGCAGCAAAGTTTGGATGAGGTTAGTCAGCATGGACAAGGTTTGGATAACAATTTAGTTCCAGCGTAGCGTCAACCAAAATCAATATAAATACTGGGTTGATAATTGAGTAACATGAATGTGCCGGCATAATAGGAAGAGCTGGCTGGAAATAGTCTCAGGCCTTATTTGACTGACATTGTATTGTATAAACTCCACGTTAACCACTGTGCTGCAATGGTATCCCTTTAGATCATTAATGTTTTTGGGTTTTTTTGTGATTTACATTTTGATTCCACTAACCTGACTAAGGTTAAATTTTAAAGCTAGTGTCAGAAGTGGAGACATTTGATTATCTTGGAGTTTTGGAAAGAAATAATAAATATTCCATTTCATTTATTATTTATACAAGTTAAAGAAAGACAAGCATTTTTGCACTAATGCACAGCCATAGATTCCTGTGACACTTTAATATGGAAGAAAACTTTAAAGGTCATTAGTAACTTGTGTTTTTCAAATGGCAGATCAAAAATAACTATTGTAATAATGCATATTCCTTTTTGATGAAGATATGCTTTGAGCTGGCGCAAGGTCACCTGATCCATCGCTAGCTATGTTCCCATAGGCCCAGGATGCGCCGACGTTTTTGGAGACTTCTGTTACCCACCCGCTCGATAGCTAGCCGGGGGGTTCAATCGTCACTCGAGCCAGCGAGAGCAGCGGACTCCCGGCTTCATTGTTTTCAGACCCCGCTGTCTTTTGCTGCTCAGGTTAAACATGATATATTAGTAACTCGGATAACTTAAAAATGTAATTGTTTGGCTTTTTTCGGTGTTTTATTTGTTCTGGAGCAAATCGGTTTGGCTGAGATCAAAGTTATTAGATTATTAGATTAAATAAAACTTTATTAATCCATCGGGTGGGTTCCTCTGTGACGCAAACTAGCAAATGCTAGACCGTCCCATTTCACAGCCTTGCACTTCCGGCCTTCTCGGTCTTCGAAGGACCCGGCCCACGTAGACCGCGAAGGCCGGGTCCTTCGAAGGATGCAGCCGACGTTTTGGGACACAGCTTTGGTCTCTTCTCTTCCATTATTTGTGTTCTGTTCCCCTTATGTACTCATTTTTTTCTCTTCCCTTTCCTCTCATCCTCCAGCTGGTTATAGCAGATGGCTACCTCTCCTTTAACCTGGTTCTGCTGGAGGTTTCTTCCTGTTCATCAGGATATCTTCCTTCCCACTATCACCAAGTGGTTCATATGGGAAATAATCTTCTAGTTAATATTGTAAGGTCTTTACTTTGAAATATAAAGCACTTTGAGGTGACCGTTCTTGCAAATTGGCAATATAAAAATTAAACTGAACTGAACGCTCTCCACTCTAGGTTGAACAAAGTCATTAATATTGAAATACTCCTTTGATTGTTGCCATGCCTACGAGTGTCTGTTTTGTTCTTCAGCTAAAACACTACAGAACTTGCTCTGAGTTAAAGTACAAGCTGGATTATTCTGCCAAACTGTGTAACAGTTCAAGATTGTTCAAGGAATTACTCATGTCTTTGTGCAGATTCTTACTTTGAAGACATTTGATTCTGAACAGATTCAAAGGCATTATGATTCTTTGAACTGTGGTGACTGTGTCCTCAGTACATTCATTTGAATCAAGTTTACCGAGTATTGCGTTGATATTTGGAAACACATTTTATGGAAGAACAGACAAGTTCTTTCAAGCGGAGGTTTTATGAGTAACTTTGCTGTCATGTACAAAAATTTATGTCACTACTCATTGCCATTCAGCTCAAATAGCCATGAGCAGTGTCTTATTGATGAATTCAATTATGCTAAGCTGCGCCCTGGTATACAACACTGCAGTAATGTGTAACCTAACCTAATAGGAAATGCTTGTAATTCTGTCTTTTTTCCTCATGATGCAAGCACGAAAACCATTTTTCTTTTCTCCATATACCATTCGACTGCTAATTTGCCATTTTTGAGGTACACACCTCCTTTCATCCAAGGACAAGTTGCAGGGAAACAAAGTTCCCAAATAGCATATTTGAGGTGTAATTGCCAAGCAATGCAGGCATGTAAAAGGTGAGATCAAATGGAATATACTGCTTTTTGATTTCATCGGGAGCTTATCTGTATGTAAAAATAATAATAAATAAAAAGGAATTGCAAAGTGACTCGCTGGATAGCTGCAAAAAATGGATGCCAAAAGAAAACTCTATTTGAGTATTCAAAATAAGACAAACAGCTGGAGCACATCTGTGAGGGTTATGCAATAATGTAGCCTACCAGTAAAGGTATTGCTTGTGTTCACTTTTCAAAGCCAACTTGTTCACTAGAATGGCTAATTCAAGATGTTGGACTTGGGCTGACAGTCTTTGGCACTGGACCTTTGACTGAGGATATGGGTGCTCCACGCCAGTTGCGCAGGAATAAAATATAAATAGTAAGACAGCAGGAATAAATAACAAACAGGAAAAATGTTTGAAATTAATAGGAATGCATACAAACTAAAGGAATATACACAAAACAAGAGAAAGGTACAAAATGGAGAACAAAGTGTGTGGAAGTACTGCAAGTGTAGTTTTCGATAGCACCTATAGGTGAGATGGGTGTGGCTTGAAAGGCTCAGTGTGGATTCTGATATCACACACTGAGAGGAAGAATAAATGAAGAGGAAAAGAATATAAGTGGAGCCAATGGCAAGGCAATAAGATGGAATGAGTCTGTTAACAGGTTGTGATTGAATGGGGTCAAATTGGCAATTACCTGCAATCTGTTTGTGATAATACAGCAGTTTACTGCGATAAAGCGGTGAAATTGGTGAAAATTGCAGCTCTGCTACCATCTGTTGCAAATCTGTTACCATCTACATGTACAGAAATTCATATTAAACAGAAATTTGCATCACATTTTTTCTTTTTTTTTATTGTTTTGTGATTATTCATAGCGTTTTACTCATTTTGTTGTACATTACTCTGTCGTTTCAAGCCTGTGAAAAGCACTCTGTAAATAAATTTTATTGACTTACTTACAATTAACTACTTACATTCATAGAGTCCAGCCAGAATTTAGAAATTTGTTGGCGCTGTACAGCAATTTAATTGCAAAATGCTATAAGCACTCAGGTACCTGTGCAGTCATCTTACAGTCATCCACCATTTTTTTGTAGTTGCAAGGAGTTTGCCATCCTATTTTTACTCTAGTGAGCCAACAGCCTATTTATGCAAGATAATTCATAATTTTATTGGGAGGGTTATATTGGCTGGGTCTGATTATTGGGGGGGGGGTCATTAGCCCCCCAACCCCCCTGGAAATTACGCCCCTGGTGCAAATGGATATTTCAGAGTAATTTAGACAATTTCGATAAACTAAACTAACATACAACTTATGTATTATTTTTAAATACAAAACACCAGAGCTGAGTGGGCCCTAGGTTCCCGAAGGACAACAGAAACGTCGAAATATACCAGCATGAAAATGGGTCTTAAGAGGTGGAAATGTACCCCTTTAGACATCCCTTGTGATAATCTAAATCTTTCTTCTGATACTGATGACAGACTAGATACTTTAACCCATAAGTATTAAGACTTTTTTTTTATCTTTCATATCAGTGCAGGTGTAATATGATCTGAAACCCAGGATTGTTTTAATAAAATCTTGATAGATTTCCTTATCCTCTAAATCAACACGCATTCCTCAGGCATCAGCGTGACAGACTTTCTCAGATCACGATGGTCCCGGGGCCAAACACAGCCACATCCCAAAACACAAAGCAGCTTAAACTGATTTAGGAAGTCAGATCAGAAAGAATAGGGGCTTTATCAGAGGTGAATCAAAACACCTGCAGAAAGGATGAGCTTAGGATTCAAATGGTATTCGTCAGGTATAACAGCAGGATGTGGAGGAAGGTGAAAGTGTGATAGGTAAAGATCGCAGCTTCTCCTCAGATCTTTGCAGTCTAATGAAAGTTAATGCTGGCTTTGATATCGACTTGCAGACAGATTTATGGAAACAAAACCATGCAACCTTTAAATCTGAAATTAGGACACTACCAGTGCCAGTCTTCATGTCATCTTGACTCTTGTCATATCACAGTGCTGTGTTGGTACATCTTGAAACTGGCTATCATAAGGTCATGGAAACATTGTGATTTTGATGGCTTTCAGACACGATTGTCCTCGTTGGCTCAGTATTACCACTGAAATCAGCTTATGTAATTATTTTTAGCAGTTGCTTCTTGTTAATGCAGTGCCAACACTTCACTGGGGTCCTATGGACTAGAAAAGCGCTATACAAATGCAGGCCATTTACCATTTACTGCTGCTCCCCAGAGAGGATTGAGTGCTGGAAATTTAGCCCATATTTAACTAACTTTAAAAAAGTCTACCTAAAAGTCTGTGTTGATCATACATCTTGGTTTAACTAAAAGTTAAATTACAAGTAAAACCTTTAATTTTTTTATGCCCTTTACATCATCCAACAAGAAGTGCATAATCAGCTGCCTCAGTCTCAACTCAGCCTGCTTCTGTATCGCTGCAAGGTCAAACTATTTTGGCTCTTTTGTTTGTCCTCAGGGGACGATTGTGGGGGTTTCTGTTTTTTTTCTAGGGAGAAACATAAAAATTACAGATTAGAAGAACTCAAATCGTACTTGAAGTTAAGAAATGTTTCTCCCTTCAGTGATTGCAAAGACGTCACATCAGTCCTAATGTCAGGGACACTGACAGTTCCTGGAATATTTAGTTTATATTTATTAATAAACCTCAATTGATCAATATTAAGAGATTTAATTAAGCGATTTAAAAAAAAAACAGTTACAAGGAAACCTGAGATTTTCTGTTGTGTCACTTTCATTTGCCAAGGGTTAGTACTTTACATTCATAAATATTACTTACAAGTCAGGTCATGTCAAAACTGTTCCAGGAATCTCAAACAGATAATATCCTGGAGCATTTAATCAGATGACTTCACAATAATTTCACAATGATAATGTGTGCCGGGTAAAAACACTTTGTATAATTTATATTTCATGCTGTCTGGCTCCATTATTATTAGTATTATTATTATTGTTATAGATGGGGTAAAATATGCTACTTGAAATACAGTAATTTTTAAGACGCACACTTTCTTTTCATCACTCCTGCGTGTGATGGGTTTGCTGCCTTACTCACCATAATGAAAAATAAAAAAAGATAAGTTAGTCTTTTGATTTGAAAGACTTGAAAGACCCCAACTTCTGCCCTTTTAAGGAGGCCTGACAAAAAGCAATAGGAATCCTGGTAGAAACAGCTTCAACCTGCACCCTGTGTCACATATTCTGGATCAAAGCAGAGTACTTGACTGCTATTGTGCCATAAATCCTGTTGATATCCACACAAACATGACCCCTCTGACACGCACGCCACAGAAGCAGAGCCATAAACCTCTCTGCAGACATTTCCATTCAGAATTCTGCTTCTGTTGGAGCTTGGCCGCAGCACCATGACTAGTGATTATTTTCTCAAGAGACTCCCACAGAGAAGGAGAAATTGGGTAGATGCCAACAGGACTGCTGAGAATAGTGCAGAGTTATTTTGTCAGATTTTAAGTCACACAAAGGAAAAAAAGAAGTGGGGGTAATGGGGTGAACTCTGTGGCATAACAAGCTAAGAATCTTATGTGGTTCTTCCCTAAAGCATTCCACCAAGTCCATGTTCTCAGTCCTTCCCATATATCTGACATCAGTCGGTGATATAGTTATGTTTATATCTCAGGATAGTGTTGAGTATTCAAACCTTCTCCTAGAAAGACTTAAGAAACAGAACCTACAAACTCTCAGGCCTCGTGCAGAGGACCCAAACTTGAGGCGTGCGTTGCACTGTTCTTTTCTTACACTGCACGACTTGTGTCCAAGCCAGTGCTGGATGTTTTCTGCCCTTTAAAGAAATATGACATTACATGTCAGAATACTGGGATGGCCGAAAGCACGTCCATGTTGTTTTTACGTTTAGATTTGGTGGTCTTCTTGCTTTTATTTCGAGATAACATTAGAGACAGGCATGAGTCGAATTGGAGGCCAAAGAGTCTTTTGCGTAGGCTTTATTGTCCTGCATCGGTGCATGTAGTGCTTTGGCTAGGCAGAGAGAATTTAACCGACACAAGCTGCAGAGATCACCTTCAAAACGTCATCGGTTTTATGACTTTGAAAGCTTACATGATCTTGAATAGAAATGAAAATGACAGAAAAATAAAAAAAGAACTAATGAGAAGCATAGACAGTGGCTGCAGTGGACACTTTTCCCCTCTGATTTTTACTTCTTTATTTCAATTTCTTTCCAAGACTATGACCTAGGCTAAAAGAACCAACAGCACAAACATAAAAGTAGCCCACACTGAATGGCAGATTAATTTTTACATTACTCACAGTTGAGTGGGCTTTACACTTACAGTATGTATCACAGTCACTGTCCACTGTCCATTACCATGCTGGAAGCTGTTGCTACTGTGGTATGTGTCCGTATTTAGCCCCCTTACAAAAATATTATGTCTGCTTCTAAATTGTCGAATATTTTAAATCCAATGGTTTGAAAGTTACTGGAGATCATTTGCACTTTGCACATAGTTCCAAAGACTAAAAGCACATTACCAACAGTGGCAATTAATGGCATTCTGATTGGCTTATTTTGTTTTGTTTTGCTTCAGCATGAATGTCTAAAGTTGCATTAAAGTCACTCCACCCAGTCATGTTTGCTAATGGTTTCCTTCAGGAATGCAATAACACAGGGGATCCCAGCAAAGAAAAGGACATGCTGACAACTTAATGGAAAAAGACAAAGATATTTACATCGCTTAATGCATGTCTCGACTCAAGAGCAACATGTTTTATGAACCACAATCTTCTCTATATAGCAACTGATTATCACAGTTTATTATTTACATTTAGGGAATGAAGTGGCCAATGATTAATCATTATGATCTCAATTAAAAGGACCTTTGTTCTTATCATAAAATAAATTATAGAAATATACTTTACATTTTTGTTTGGTCTATAACAATTGTTTTTCCTTTCATCTTTGCATTTTCTTTTCTGCTGTCCCAGGACAGACTAATCAAACATAAGACTGTGACACAGAAGCTCTTGACTGCATAAACTGACTTCAAATAGAAATTGCAAAGTGCCTGCCGAGGACAACCAAAAGGACGTCATCGACATTTATCATGCAGTCTTCTAACCTCAATGTGGGACAGACCAGAAATAGCACTGCAATAAAACGTCAGGGGCGGTAATCAATCTGTGAATGTGAAGGCTCATAATCAAATGCAAAAACACTACAAAAGAACACTCTAAACATTATCCTGACTGCTATCATTTTTCTCCTGATTAGACAATACAAACATTCAACGTTAAAAAAAAAAATAATGCAACAATGTGAAAGGCTTTGCTGATAGCAAATAATGTACTTACAATGTGCTAAAGTGGAGCTAATGTAGTAACCATTAGGTTTGAATTTGCCAGGTGGCCAGAAACACCACACACACACATATATAAACAACTAACACACCCAGCACGCCCCTGCGGGCGGTTTATCCTTCAAGCTCGGGTCCTCTACCAGAGGCCTGGGAGCTTGAGGGTCCTGCGCAGTATCTTAGCTGTTCCCAGGACTGCGCTCTTCTGGACAGAGATCTCCGATGTTGTTCCTGGGATCTGCTGGAGCCACTCGCCTAGCTTGGGAGTCACCGCACCTAGTGCTCCGATTACCACGGGGACCACCGTTACCTTCACCCTCCACATCCTCTCGAGCTCTTCTCTGAGCCCTTGGTATTTCTCCAGCTTCTCGTGTTCCTTCTTCCTGATATTGTTGTCATTCGGAACCGCTACATCGATCACTACGGCCATCTTCTTCTGTTTGTCTACCACCACTATGTCCGGTTGGTTAGCCACCACCATTTTGTCCGTCTGTATCTGGAAGTCCCACAGGATCTTAGCTCGGTCATTCTCCACCACCCTTGGGGGCATCTCCCATTTTGACCTCGGGACTTCCAGGTTATACTCGGCACAGATGTTCCTGTACACTATGCCGGCCACTTGGTTATGGCGTTCCATGTATGCCTTGCCTGCTAGCATCTTGCACCCTGCTGTTATGTGCTGGATTGTCTCTGGGGCATCTTTACACAGCCTGCACCTGGGGTCTTGCCTGGTGTGATAGACCCCAGCCTCTATGGATCTTGTGCTCAGAGCTTGTTCTTGTGCTGCCATGATTAGTGCCTCTGTGCTGTCTTTCAGTCCAGCTTTGTCCAGCCACTGGTAGGATTTCTGGATATCAGCCACCTCCTCTATCTGCCGGTGGTACATACCGTGCAGGGGCCTGTCCTTCCATGATGGTTCCTCGTCTCCCTCCTCTTTCTTGGGTTTCTGCTGCCTGAGGTATTCACTGAGCACTCGGTCAGTTGGGGCCATCTTCCTAATGTATTCTTGGATGTTCGTTGTCTCATCCTGGACTGTGGTGCTGACACTCACCAGTCCCCGGCCCCCTTCCTTCCGCTTAGCGTACAGCCTCAGGGTGCTGGACTTGGGGTGAAACCCTCCATGCATGGTAAGGAGCTTTCTTGTCTTTATGTCAGTGGCTTCTATCTCCTCCTTTGGCCAGCCTATTACCCCAGCAGGGTACCTGATCACGGGCAGGGCGTACGTGTTGATGGCCCGGATCTTGTTCTTACCATTCAGCTGACTCCTCAGGACTTGCCTGACCCTCTGCAGGTACTTGGTGGTTGCATATATATATATATATATATATATATATATATATATATATATATATATATATATATATATATATATATATATATATATATATACATACATACATACATACATACATATATATATATATGTATGTATGTATGTATGTATATGTATGTATATATATATATATATATATATATATATATATATATATATATATATATATATATACAACACTATATATATATACAACACTATATATATATACAGTGTTGGGGAGTAACGGAATACATGTACCGCCGTTACGTATTTAAAATACAAAATATGAGTAACTGTATTCCGTTACAGTTACCGTTTAAAAAGGTGGTATTCAGAATACAGTTACTTTGTTGAAATAAATGGATTACACTGCGGTACTTTCCTGTTTAATTTTGGCGCGGGTCAGGACTGTTTGGGTTTTGTTTGACAGCTACGTTCTGTTGTTCCAGGCGGCAGCGTTACGGTTGCCATGGTTACAGGGCGACGCTCTCTCTCTCTCTGCGACTGTGTGTTTCCTGGGTGAGAGAGCGCCTTTTCGTTGTTGTTGTTGTTGTGCTAAGCTAACAGGCAGAATGCTACAAGCATAGCTCTAAAGAATGTAGCATCATGGGCAGTGTAGTCCGTGTTGCAGGGAGAATGGACTGCCATACACGTTATGTGTCTGTGAGCGGGAGGAGGGAGAAAAAGGGGAGTGGAAAGGTACGAGCTGTCATCGAGGAAAAACGGGAGCTGGAAGCATGTAAATATAATAATAACCACTGCAGCCAAGAAGAGAGCCTGACGAGCCCAGTTGTAAGTAAGCTATTAAGACTAGACTGTACACCGTGTTCGTGTTTTCCTCCGAAAACAATAAGTTCCGTTGGAGCAGTCTTTCAACGCCTCTCTCTGTCTCTCGCAAGAAAAGTTGACCCACACAACAAAGTAAAGCTATTTTTCGTCTACGAGCCGACAGGGACCCCGCTGTATTAGTCAGAGGTCCTTTTACTACTACTGAGAGTCACTGCTCACCTAATGCGGAGTTTTTAATGGTCAAATGCAGACCTTATTATCTCCCCAGAGAACTCACTTCGATCATACTCACTGCCGTGTATATACCCCCCGACGCTAATGCTAGGTTGGCCATGAAAGAACTTTCTGCAGCCATTAACAAACACCAGAATAAACACCCCGAGGCTGCTTTTATTGTTGCTGGCGACTTCAACCACACCAACTTAAAGACAGTCCTTCCCAGATTCCACCAACATGTCTCCTGCCACACCAGAGGAGACAAGACTTTAGACCATGTGTATTCCAACCTGGCTGGAGCCTACAAAGCCACACCCCTCCCCCACATTGGACAATCGGACCATCTCTCCCTGTTCCTTACACCTAGGTATTCACCACTCATCCAACGTGTGAAACCTGCTGTGAGGACAATTAAAGTGTGGCCAGAGGGGACAGACGCAGTGCTCCAGGACAGATTTAAAAACACAGACTGGAATATGTTCACCCACACAGACCTGGACCAGTACGCCTCATCTGTACTGGATTACATCTCCGAAACCACAGACAGTGTCACCACCCAGAAACGGATCACCATGTACCCCAACCAGAAGCCTTGGATGAACTGGGATGTTCGTCTCCTCCTGAAGGCCCGCAACACCGCCTTTAGGTCAGGAGATGCACACGCCTACAGTACAGCCAGGGCTAATCTAAAGAAGGGCATCAAAAAAGCCAAGCACCATTACAAAAAGAAGGTAGAAGAACACTTCTCCAACTCCAACCCCCGACGCATGTGGCAAGGACTCCAGACCATTACAGACTACAGGACCACCAAACCCTCCCCCGCATCCTCTGATGTCTCCTTCCTCAACGAGCTCAACAACTTTTATGCTCGTTTTGAGCGAGGGAACCCCACAACCACAACCAAAGCAGACGTGACGCCAGACCACCAACCTCTGACTCTCTCCCCCACCGATGTAGGAGCGGTGCTGAGCAGGATCAATGTCCACAAGGCTGCAGGTCCCGATGGCATCCCCGGGCGTGTTCTCAGAGCGTGTTCTGAGGAGCTTGCAGGAGTGCTGACAGACATATTCAACCTGTCCTTGGCCCACGCTGTGGTACCGGCCTGCTTCAAATCCACCTCCATCGTCCCGATACCCAAAAACTCCAACCCATCTTGCCTCAATGACTACCGCCCAGTAGCACTCACCCCCATCATCACTAAGTGCTTAGAGCAGCTGGTCCTAGCACACTTCAAATCCTGTCTCCCCCCCACCCTGGACCCCCACCAATTCGCATACCGCCAGAACAGGAGCACAGAGGATGCAGTCTCCATCGCACTGCACTCTGTCCTCTCACACCTGGACAACAACAACACCTACGCCAGAATGCTGTTTATAGACTTCAGTTCAGCATTCAATACAATCCACCCCTCACAACTCATCAGGAAACTGACAGACCTGGGCATCAGTTCCCTCATCTGCAAATGGTTACTGGACTTCCTGACCAACCGCCCCCAACACGTCCGGCTGGATAACCACTGCTCATCTACAATCACGATGAACACCGGTGTACCACAAGGCTGTGTGATGAGCCCTTTCCTCTACTCCCTCTTCACCCACGACTGCAGACCTGCTGATGGTTCCAACACCATCATTAAGTTTGCAGATGACACCACGGTGATTGGCCTCATCAGTGACAACGATGAGGCCGCCTACAGGGAGGAGGTGGATCGTCTGGCTGAGTGGTGCGACACAAACAACCTGCTGCTTAACACCGAGAAGACCAAGGAGCTCATCGTGGACTACAGGAGGAATGCTGACCCACATCCACCCATCCACATTAAGGGGACGGCTGTGGAGCGTGTGAGCAGCTTCAAGTTCCTGGGAGTCCACATCTCCGAGGATCTCACCTGGACGACCAACTGCTCCAAGCTGGTCAAGAAGGCTCACCAGCGCCTCTTCTTCTTGAGGACTCTGAGGAAGAACCACCTGTCCTCAGACATCCTGGTGAACTTCTATCGCTGCACCATCGAGAGCATCCTGACCAACTGTATAACAGTCTGGTACGGGAACTGCTCTGCCTCGGACCGGAAGGCGTTGCAGAGGGTCGTGAAAACTGCCCAGCGCATCGCCGGAGCACCACTTCCTGCCATAAAAGACATCTACAGGAAGCGGTGTCTGAAAAGGGCTGGGAAAATCATCAGAGACCCCAGTCACCCATCACATGGACTCTTCACCCTCCTGCCCTCTGGGAGGCGCTACAGGAGCCTCCGGACTAAGACCACCAGGTACCGGAACAGCTTCTTCCCCACAGCTGTCAGACTCCTGAACTCTGCCTCCTGACATCTGACCCACGTTAACTCATGGACTGAACATACACACACACACACAATGGACAACTGTACCCTCAAACACACAATAATAACATGGAGTGAACCACCACTCACAACCACTAGCACTTTATATAGCCTCTGTAGAAATTATCCACACCCTCACTTACCTTAACTGCACTACTGTATAGCCCTGTGTAAACAATCATTCTGTACATACGATAATTTTTAACCCTACAACTGTTTACAACTTGCATAGTTCCCATTTCTGTATAGCTGTATATCTCAGATTTCTGTAAAGTTATTTATTTCATATTCTGTATAGTTTTTCATATTTATATCCTGTCCATATCCTGTACATAGCTTGTACTCACTACAGCCTGTACATACTTATAGTTATAGAATATTCACAACATACTTCATACCGTGTACATTATAACATAATAGACCCATTTCTGTAATATACTTACATATCTATATTATTGCTAATATATATTGTAATATATCTATATCACTAAGCACTTCTGGATGGATGCAAACTGCATTTCGTTGCCCTGTACCTGTGCATGTGCAATGACAATAAAGTTGAATTCTATTCTATTCTATTCTATTCTACTACAGTTCGGAGTCGCGAACCTTCAGTAATAGTAATAAATCACACAGCAATAGTAGATTCACGTTGTTGTAAAAGGCATGATAATATATTAAGTAATCCAAAGTATTCAGAATACGTTACTGTCATTGAGTAACGTAACGGAATACGTTACAGAATACATTTTGGGGCATGTATTCTGTATTCTGTAATGGAATACATTTTAAAAGTAACCTTCCCAACACTGTATATATATATATATATATATATATATATATATATATATATATATATTAGAGATGGACCGATCCGATATTACGTATCGGTATCGGTCTGATACTGACCTAAATTACTGGATCGGATATCGGAGAAAAATAAAAAATGTAATCCGATCCATTAAATATCACGAAAGCACCTCACAAAACTTGCAACATGCCGTAACTCACCTCAGAACGTTAGCACGTCGGAGCAGTATGCATCACGTGATAGAGCGGCTGTGGCATGCGGGACCTGTCGGTGGTCTGGATAGCATGTGGAGCTTCGCTAGCAACCCGGCATTTCATCTCCGACAAAGTTATCCCCGAGAGAAGTAAAGCAAGTGTGTAAGTCCATCTCTGAATGTTTGTAAAGCATTCCTGCGTTAAGCTTACCAAACGATATATGGAGCGACTGCCTCTTCTTGCTGCTACTTCAATCATGAAACTGCTTAACGATCAGCTGATCGGCTTTTCTGTCTCTAGTTTGCTTTTGGCCCACTTTGCACCAGAAAGAGGAAACCAGCGGCTGAACAACAGCAGCACGTTTAAGCTTGATCAGCTGTTGTTAGAATTTATTTAATATAACTTTCTACACCAGGATCTTTTTCTACAGCTGACGCTGGTAACTGTGCAGGGGCGGATCTAGCAAAGTTTAGCCAGGGGGGCCGATGGGGCATTAACAGGGAAAAGGGGGCACAAAGACATACTTTTCTTTCTTATTCTCATTTAAAATGTCTAGCTTTTAATAAATAATTATCTGACACCCAAAGTTTTAATTTGATGTAAAATGAATAGAAGTCAATTATTGTATATAGTGACTATTAAGTCTAATATATACACCCTAGTAAGCTATAGTAGTTTTTCCTTTGGGAAGGTACCATCTGTGCAGTCTGCAATTTTGTTGAAGAAAGATGTTGAATCTATTTAATATTTCTTGAAAAATAATTGATTTCTGTGCATTTTTTTTCACACTGCATCAAATTAAGGTTGATTACGTCGATTAAGCATCATGAGGTGGAGCGTGAGGGGTGGTTCCCTATTTTTTATTTATTTATTTTTGTTGTTGCTGGGAGTTGGAACCCTATTAGTTAGGTTGCTTAATATTTATGCCAAGTACTCTTTAAAATACCAGAATAGGGAGGATGGTGTAGGTTTAAGTTTATTAGATTGATCAGTATTGCTGAACTATGAAATATTTTTTTTTGCATACAGGTATAACAGAATAGCTTTAGTGTAGTTGTTGTTTTAAACTTGAGTATGAACTTATACAAAATGCAGCAAGATATTTAAAAAACAGTTTTGTTGATTAAAAAACACTATATCGGATTCATATCGGTATCGGCAGATATCCAAATTTATGATATCGGTATCGGTATCGGTATCGGACATAAAAAAGTGGTATCTTATTAAGAATATATATATATATATATATATATATATATATATATATATATATATATATATATTCTTAATAAGAAGCTTCTTGCCATCAACAGTTTAAAAGTTGTTGATATGTAAAACATACTTTTTTCCCCAAGTAGCAGAAAAAAAAAAGATTATTTAACACAGATGGCCAAAATATGTCTCATGCAGTGATAAAAGACACTCTGGTCCACTGCTGTTACTGAGCATGGTTCATCCATTAACTTTTTCCAGGTTGGCAACACCACACTGCCAATGTAGTGGTTTCACTAAAGCGATTAACAGCTTCCAGGAAGAGAGAAAAGGATCCCTTTAGTCTCCCTTAACTGAGCATAAATGAAGAATAAATGAAGCCACCCCACCACAAGACCAAATGATGATCGGTCTGACAACTGTGTACCCAGATCACTGCTAACCCCGTGCTCTTTGTGGATGGTTACACATCAGCAGTCTCAATGTGGTGCAGGAACCTTTGCACGTTCCACTCATCACATCAGCATTTCACCCTGAACTTGCTCTCCTTTTAGGTAAGAGCAATCAATCTTCTCTTGCTTTTTAGCATTGTTAAATAACTGGTGAAATGTCTGTGATGATGTGGAGTTTCTCTTAACTTCCTGGTGGCTGCTGCAGCGTATAAATAGAGACCACGCCCACAGAAATTTTTATGTATTCCAAATCCAAATCTTAAGAAATGCATGTAAATCATGAAATCCTCCAACACATTGTACAGTTTTACATCCTTATTTATTTTAATTTATTGCAGAAACAGTCAACCCCTCCCCATGTTTACGTCTGAAGGGACCAGCAGCTCCAGGATCTTCTCTTTTATGCCCAGTCATGTTTCTCGCCCATTGCTAATTTTAATACCTAATACTGTTTTAATGTTGTGTTGCTGTTATGAGATTCATTTTATAAACTGGCCATGACTATGCATGGTGTCAGCCTCAGTCTTTGTTGTTTTGGAAAATGAAGGTTATATAAAACTGTCAAAATCAACAAATTAAGACTCACTAACCAAAATCTTTGTGCATTAAAAAGATCTGAGTGTAGTACTTTTAACACTGAAGCATAATTCGAATACTTGTGAGTAAAGCAACTTTTAAAGTCTAATGTAAGAAAGAAAGTGCCAATCAGAACGTGTCAGTTTAAATGCATTCAAGCTCAATGTCCTGTTTTTATAGTCATGTACACACGGCCAGGATGTGCTGTGCACATGTCAACATCTTTAAGCATCTCGCTGGGTTTGTGGCCTTTTCATGAGGGTCATGAGCTCCCTGTGTTACCCTGCAGTCACTCCCACTCGCTCCCTGTATCCTACTGTTGCTAAGCAACCTGATCAACAGAGCTGCTGAAACAGGCCTGGTTAGTGTCAACTGTGACTCAAGAGGAGGGAAAAAAGGAAATATTTTGGGAATGATTTCCTGAAAATATTTTGGCTAATTTGAAGTGCTGCCAAAATAAGCAACTGTTTAATAGGATATGAAGGTTTAACAGACATCACAGTGATCGCATTCCTTCGCTGTTGACAGTGTGTGCTGACAAAGCACAGGACCGCTGAAACATTTCCGATATGAATCTCGATGCAAACATTGTTTTGCAAAACCTGCCAAGAGGAGGAAAGAGATAAACATCAGTGTCAGACGTGATTAAATGTGTCAGAAAGATCGAATAAACTCAATCAAACAGACAGTTTCCTTGTAAAAGAAGCTCTTAATCTAGTGAATACAAACCTATATAATACATTTCACATAATGCAAGTATATTAAAATGTACACCCATCAGGCGTAATGAACCACTGGCCTAATATTGTTTTGTTTCCTCTTTTGAGATCTGGAGCATTTGTGGCAGGGCCCATTATCCTGCTGAACGCAGCCACAGTCATCCGGGAATATTAGTGGGGTGCACAGGGTCTGTAACAGTGATTAGGCAGGTGGTACCTGTCAAAGGAACATCCATATGGATGGCAAGATGATTGGTTTCCCTGCAGAACATTGCCCAAAGCACAACTTTGTCTCCCTTGGGTTGTCTTCTTCCCATACTCTGTGCCAAGTGCTCTCCAGGTAAGTGACATACACACACACACCTAAAAGAAATCAAGATTCAACAGAGCAGCCCATCTTCTTCCATTGCTTCATGGCCTATTTCTGAAGCTCATGTGCATCTTCTCTCCACAGAAGACAGGAAAGCTGGGAGAGAAAGAGGAACAAACAGACACACTGAGTTTTGTTTTACACTAGTATATATTACTGTATATTAGTATATATTATATACTCGTGACATTACGTAATTACATGTCATAGGGGAGTTTTGTCTGTTTTTCCTAATAATGTGAAAACCTTTGTGATAAAATAGATTGAAACTTACCCATTTACTGCTCCTGGACTAGGTTTTAATGACCTACAGTTTAAAAATAACCTTATAGGGGAAACTGTGACAAGCTGATGTCAGCTCAGATACAATTTGTTTTGAATAAATAATTCAGTTTCAACATTTAAAAAAATCCAAAAGAAACACCTTGCAAGTGAACTGTGGGTTTATTGAGCCAACTAGGGAACATTAACCCATATATACAACCCTCAGAGAAAGATTTCTTTTCTTTCTTGGATATACACTCAGCAGAAACTCTATTAGATTCACCGCGTTAGTACCAGTATGGACCCGCTTAGAGCAAGGTGCTCGAAACATATTGACACGATTAATGGAGGTTTGTCAACTTTAGATTAATAATGTCAGTCTCCCATTTCACCTCACCTCAAAGGTGCTCT
The DNA here is from genome assembly GCF_057381915.1 of Diplotaxodon limnothrissa. Taxonomy (NCBI): domain Eukaryota; kingdom Metazoa; phylum Chordata; class Actinopteri; order Cichliformes; family Cichlidae; genus Diplotaxodon; species Diplotaxodon limnothrissa. Next base: position 17,735,235 of record NC_140610.1, on the reverse strand, counting down.
ATTCATGTCCAGTGACTGTGGAAGTCATTTGAGGGCAATAAACTCAGTGTTCAAGAAGAGTAAGAGGGTCTGAGCTTTGTGACATGGTAGCATACATCAGAAGATGGGTACACCATGATTTTAAAGGGATGGACGTGGTCAGCATGGGTTGGAAATGTCCCCTGCATCACCAGCAGCAGCCTGAATTGTTGAGACAAAAAAGCGACTTCATGTTATTTATGGAAAACTCCTGACCTAACATCAGATCGTTGCAGCTGGAACATTAAGTGACTTCATGTCTAAATGTAGTCACTGGTTAAAACTGGCTGATTAGATAAAGGTGTAACAAAATAGAATGAGTGTATGCCCAGCTGTTTTTATGCACCACACACCGCCGCAACCTCACTACCAAAATTTTTAGGTAGTTTGGTCATTTTAATAGGCTTACAAGCCATTAAATAAGCAGTTTTCTGCAACTCGTATTGGGGAGCTGACATTAATCCTTTTACCTTAAGACTGCATGTCAGTCAGCACAACAGTTTTTTGTTTGACTTTCAATGGCGAGGGCTCACAGATGTGAAAAAGAATAGCTGCCTCCAAAGTCTGTCAGAATCTTTAAAACTGACTTTACATGGCACTGCATTCCCTTTCTGTGCACGAATAAGTGTGGTTGACACAAAAACAACAGCTCTGGAAGCAGGTTACCTATATCGAGCTTAGCTTTTATGCTAAAGCCGCAGGATAAAATGCCAAACATGGAAGTAGAAATAGGGAGGCTTTAAATAAACACTTGGATGAATGTCTGCGTGACAGAAATGTTAACATCTGTTTTGTCAGACGGATTTGGTAAACAAAGGGTTTGTCCCTCTGAGACCAAACACACTGAGAGGTTCTCAGCGTCAAACACAGGCATCACATAAGCCTTTTGTCAAGATGTTAAACTGCAGAACATGTACACATAACTTCTACTGTCCCACTGATTCTTCAAGTGCACTGTTAACATGAAGTGACATGACAGTCAGGATGTTGCCTCCAGCAAGCAAACATCTTGATTCTGAATAGATGACAGTTTGCATGTATAGGAAGAACAACTGAAAAAAGAGCAGCTATATAAAGTTTATCTACGACTCCTTATTGGAAAGCATAAGGAATCCTGTGATGCTGTCATGCTTGTTTGAAATGATACTTGCTTTACTTATCTCAGGAGCAACAATTAATTCTACAGATTTAAATTTTGTGTCCTATCAACCACTTACATTTTTAGCTATATGTTTACTGACACAGACCTCTATTAGCCAGGACTAAACAAACTAAAAAGCTCTCTCTCACACACACAACACTTTTTTCCCTCAAATATAAGCCAAGTGCTTCTCCTGCCTAAATGAATGACAGGACACGACATGGATGAATAAAAGATAAACCAACTGATGTAGATTAGTTTTAGAGGCAGCTACTCAGAATATTTTGTAGCTAAGCCCGGAGGATTTCTTCAAATGAGTGCTTGGACACTAACTCGCGTCTCCTGCATGAACAGGTGGCCGAAGGATTCATTGAAATGTCAGTTGTTCATTCATGCACTAAACAGCTGCTGAAAGATGTCGTCTCGCTCAGAGGCTCTTAACCTGGTTATGGCGACCCGTGAGGAAGGTCATACTGGGGCCAGTGGAAAAAGTAACAATGAAAAGGAAACACATTGTAGTAGAGAGTCATAAATCGCAAATTATCTTTAGGCAGGATGGCAAACAAGAAGTCTTGTGACAATGTGTTTGATCCAGAGACACATCAGTCTACTCAGAGGTAAAAGGTCAGTACAATGCTATTAAAAACATGGAAAGTAAAACTGTTCTAAAACCAGAAAATCTCTCTCAAGAGCAAATGTGAATATTAAATTACCCTAAATTGTTAAAATGAATAAGAACTGCAGGCCAGACTAGTCGAATCCTGAAAATAAAGCCTGGGGCCACGAAAGTCATCCAAGCTGAACCGACTGCTTCAGACTGTGTTCAGTAGGCTAGGAGGGTAATGACAGATGTGAATGTATGACAAATGAGGTGTGGCACACATCCTTCAGTAAAACCATTACACCTGATGTAAACAATCCACGGATGTCGGGATGGGCAAGGTGCAAATTACCCATAGCTTCAAGCAGTACACATGCAAAGCTCGCACTGAGAGGCTATTTCTTTTTTTCGTGGCCTTGCGTGTCACTACCAGGTCTCGATCCACACCCCTTCTCCGTAACTGCTGGCATTTGGCACACTCATCTAATTGTGTGTTGCTTGATTTTGGCTGTGCAGGTCTAGACCAATCCTCCTCTTTGTCCATGCCCCCTTGAGTCATTTCAGCACAGCATTTTTCTTTTCCTTTTTTTTTAACTCTCCCTGTAAGTAAGGTTCACAGACACTGTGGCAATTACAACCAAACTGCTAAGAGAAAGCGAGTTTAAAAAGCTATTCTCAAACAAAAATGTGCAGCTTCTGAACTTAACAGACCTGATACGCAAAGTCCATTTGAATCAGGCCTGTCCAAACGTCCTCCATGAGCTGTGAGTCGCTTTCACTGATGACGCAGGACAAGGAGGGGTATTGTAATGCCTCTTATTATGTTGAGTGAGTTAAAAGCTAATAACAGGGATTTCTGTCGAGGTCTTAGATAAATGAAGCTAGCATACAGAACAAGGCTCTCGGTATATGTAGGTATGCTGGGAATGTGGACGTGACAGGTGACCTCTTTGGCTCACCAAATAGAGACGAAAGTTGTTTACTGCTGCTTTACGTCAGGTCACCGCAGTTGAAGTGGGTGTCCCAGAAGAATGTCTGAGCAGTCATAAAAGATGTCCACTGTTTATAATTCCCCCAAACTACTAAACTTGAGGTGTTTGAAGATGAATGCCTGTGCGTATGTTGTTACATAAAAGGTGAGTGATGGAGGCCTTATATGCAGAGTAATAGGCCTGAGGGAAAGTGATTTTCCACTTGTAAAAGCAAATTCATGTTTGTTCTGGTTCAGTTTTCTGCAGGTGCCTTAGCAAGTACATCATGTTAGAAGCCAGTTGTAGAACTATCAAAAATCCTATTGCATTCTCTGCTAGCGGTTAGACCTCAAGATTTTGCTAACAAAGCCCAACATAAAGAAAGTGCAACAACATAAAACAAAGAGCACTGTGCTCTCGTCTCAGGGTATGTATTATTGCTACCTTTAAAGTACAGCAATATTGAACTCCCACAGATAATGTTTATTTTATCTGCACTTGATTTTTTACACATCATTGTAGTAAAATATAGATGCGTACCTGATTGACTGTATCCATGACACTAGATGGAATTTTTAATAAAGCTGTAATGTTGACTTGCAGGATAAACATCTTTAAATCTTATTTTGTTTATAATTTACATATTTAGGCATGTACACATAGTCAGAACAACCTGCTGAACTTCAAACTTTGAAGATGGCATCGCTGTTAACCGGTCTGAGTATTTCAGAAACTGCCGAACTACTGAAATTTTCCCATACAGCCATCTCAAGAGTTTAGTGAGAATGGTGTGAAGAAGAGAAAATATTCAGCGAGCAGCAGTTCCCTGTGTCAAAATATCTCATTGAAGTCCAGACTGCTTTGAGCTGATAGGAAGGCAACATAACTCAAATAACCACTCATCATAACCAAGATATGCAGAAGAGTATCTCTGAATGTACAACACAACAAACCTTAAAACAGATGGGCTGCAGCAGCAGAAGACCACTCTGGGTGGCACTACTGTGAGCTAACAACAGGAAACTGGGGCTATGATTAACATCACCATACCAAAATAGAAAAGTAGAAGATTGGAGAAACATTGCGTGGTGAGATGAGGTCACTGTGTCACAATGCTATGAAGCACTTTTGGTATAGGATTTTGAGAAAGGGAGATTTGCATGATGGATGTGCAGGTGCAACATGGATCAAATCTCTTAAGAATGTTTCCACCACCTTGGTAAATATATGCCATATAATTAAAGCAGCTTTGAAGGTAAGGAGTCTAACCAGATACTAACAAGCCCCTAGTAAAGTGTGCCATGAGGGTAACTACCCAAAGGCATTACCAAGATCTCTACTAAATAGAAAGAATTGTTTCCACAAAGTGTTTGACCCGGAGCAGTCTTAACCCTGCACATTGAAAAATGACACTTACCCAGTGCACTTCAGTGTGATCCATATGCAATGAGAAATATCTCCTTGTTGCTATAGCCTGATGCATCACAGCACCAATACTAAAGCACACCTTGCATAGCTGTAACATCCAGCTGCTTTGAAAAATACAGCAGTAGATCAGCAATTTCTCTTCTGCCCCAACTGCCTTGAGGCAACTGTTGTTATGATTTGGCGCTATATAAATAAAATTGAAATAAAATAAAAACTGTGTTGTTCGGAGAGCACCAATTTATATGAGCAGAGTTCACCCGCTTTATTTTGCCCCAAACGTGAGTTTGATCCACCCGGAAAAAAAACATTCCATGAAGGGGAAATGAGTCTGGAAAGTTATTTCCAAAGAAGAAAGTGCAACAGCTTCTTTACAGGCAGACTATCACAGGACAGTGCACCATCTTACCATCTAATGATTCTAAATAAGGAAAAAACACATATATGACTCCTGTTTTAATAGACTTAACCCTTTGTGAAAGCTTTAAACTGCTTTCATACATTGCTACTGTCTAACAGTGTCTCCTCCTTAGGCAAATTTAATAAAGGCGGTTATTAAGAGTGAAATGAAAAAGAGCTGTGGCTCAACAACATGACTGCACTTGAGTAGAAGAGCATGTGCCACTAATATGTAATGAAAGTAGTATATTTTGAAGCAAAATGACAGGCAGACCTATTAAAAAGTTTTCATTCGTGCACGGCTGCCTGTGTAACACAGGGTATCTTTTTTTTTGGACTGTAAACAGCTGGTTAACAGCTGTGAAGTTGCTAATGGTCAAGACAGGCCTTTGTATTAATTTGCCAAATTTGGGGAAAACATTTCACTCGAGGCCCCATTAGAATTAAATAGAATCGGCAGTTACGCTCTCAGCAGCAATTATATCAGATGATTCAGAACACCCAGACGTCTTTTCCCCCCAACCCACTGAGCTCTGGAATGCAAATTACATTGTCCATGGAAGCCCATGAAAAGAAGCTGGCACACCGTGACCTCCTAATAGGCTGAAGATGGAACTGGATCAAGACTACATTCCTAGACACTATTAGATATTTAGAAATCACTGCGCAGAGAGCCTGTGGCAACTAATGTCTTTTAACGCGGACCCAGCTATAATGGCTTGGTCGCAGTAATGTCATGGGTGAACACACCAATGGGTAGTTTATTGGGAATTAGTGAGAGCATAAAAAGGAGGGTTCAATGAAAGAAATGTACAGGTGGTCATCTGTAGGTCTGCATCACTGGAAAATGGATTTTGAGCTCCCGTGTGCATCGGGTCTGACAGAGTTTGTCTAACAGTCACTTCATTGTTTTGGATTATTGACCGAAACCTTTAGTGTCGCTCTGTGAATGCCCTGCAAGTTTTGGCATTCAGTGTCCATTCATTTTAATAAGATGTATACAGTACAGGCTCAATTTGTCCATCGAAGCGCTGTGTCTATACGCTTTGTGTGGCTTAATTGCCGTAAAGAAGCAGAGCGGGTTTGGTGGCGTTGAAGAATGCCTATCCGTCTGTCTGTCTGTCTTGCCGTTGTATTGTTTACACAGTAATAATAAAAGTAGTTTTATTGAAATGCTGAGGCAAGAATTCTTACCAAGCTTAACAAGAAGAACAAAGACTTAAAAAACCATTTTATTCTGACTCACTGATTGCTATGTCTGTAAAATGGTCTAAAAATCATTTTAAAAAATGTCTTGTTTACATCAAATAATGCGGGAAAGAAGCACGTACTCACAGTCGAGAAGCTGGAGCCACAAAGTATTTGGCTTTGCTGCTACATAAATGAAACAAAACCAGGATATACTCCAAATGGTCATAGACACACAAACACCAGCGCAGGCTGACATGACATGAATATAGATGAATGGCAAGGCAAGGCAAGGCAAGTTTATTTGTATAGCACAATTCAACAACAAGGTGATTCAAAGTGCTTTACAGAGACATTAGAAACAAGAACAAATAAAAAGCATGATTTAAAATTGATTAAAACAAGCAAATAAACTAACTAACTAATTAACAAACAAACAAACAACAGTATATAAAATCAAAACAGATAAAATCAGAACAGTAGATAAAATCAGTAGTTAATGTAAGTTTTGAAATTTAAGCTTAAAGTGTGGATTTGGTGCTTTATTCAAATGCAGCTGAGAACAGGTGAGTCTTCAACCTGGATTTAAATAAACTGAGTGTTTCAGCTGATCTGAGGCTTTCTGGGAGTTTGTTCCAGATATAAGGAGCATAAAAGCTGAATGCAGCTTCTCCGTGTCTGGTTCTGACTCTGGGAACTGATAAAAGACCGGATCCAGATGACCTGAGGGATCTGGATGGTTCATACTGGGTCAGGAGGTCATTGATGTATTTTGGTCCTAAACCATTCAGAGCTTTATAGGCCAGCATCAGAACTTTAAAGTCTATCCTCTGACGGACAGGCAGCCAGTGTAAAGACCTCAGAGCTGGACTGATGTGGTCCACTTTTTTGGTCTTAGTGAGGACTCGAGCAGCAGAGTTCTGAATGAGCTGTAGTTGTCTGACTGATTTTTTAGGTAGACCTGTAAAGATGCTGTTACAGTAATCAAGCCTACTAAAGATGAATGCATGGACTAGTTTTTCCAGGTCCTGTTGAGACATCAGATCTTTGATCCTTGAAATATTCTTGAGGTGATAGTAAGCTGATTTTGTTATTGTCTTAATGTGTTTTTCTAAGTTTAGGTCTGCATCCATCACTACACCCAAATTTCTCGCCTGGTTTGTGGTTTTTAGATGTATAGATTGAAGTTCTCTGGTGACCTGTAATCGTTTTTCTTTGGCGCCAAAGACTATTACCTCAGTTTTGTTTTTGTTTAGCTGGAGAAAATTGTGGCACAACCAGTCATTGATTTCCTCAATGCATTTACCAAGAGCCTGTACAGGGCCTCGGTCTCCTGGTGACATTGTGATATATATTTGTGTGTCATCTGCATAGCTGTGGTAGTTTATTTTGTTGTTGTTTATAATCTGTGCCAGTGGGAGCATGTAGATGTTAAACAGAAGGGGTCCCAAGATGGAACCTTGGGGAACTCCACATGTGATACTTGTCTGCTCAGATGTGAAGTTACCTATTGATACAAAGTATTTCCTGTTTTCTACGTATGTTTTGAACCAGTTTTGATTCAGGTGCAGCATCCCCCCATCTGTGATCTATAGATTTTGGGCTGTGAGAAGATAAACATATACATGATTAAGATGGTAAATAATTTAATTTATGACAAGTAAGTTCTCTCATCTGGAAAGCATGACTGTGGAGCTTTGACAAAGTTTAAAAAAAAAAACATCTTCAAACACAAACACTTACAAGCATCAGGCAAAATGAATATTGCCCCCTTTTTTTTGCCTTTTTTCTCTCAGCTTCCTTCTCTGCATTAACCCAGAATCTCTGGCTCATCTTCTCTCTGATGATGAGGCAAAGAAGACCATGTGCTGAGTTCACGCCATGTTGAATTTAGGGTGACTATGAGCTGCCGACTGGGAAAAATTCCCCATGTCATCTTCTCAGTAATAATTGCAAGCAGGGCGTGGGAATAACTGTAAGAGGCTGCAATTCATCACGCTGTCTCAAATTGAAGAAGTGTGACAGCACAAGCTGCAACTTTGAGCATCCTTATGGGAATTTGGTGATACTCAGCTTTTGGTCAACTCAATTCTGCTCAGCATTAATTTGGTCTCTTTATAATCTTATTGGTCCGTCTGCAACAGTCTGTTTCCCATGCAGCCCCTGTTATGAAAGGGCTGTGTGCAGGCAGGAAAAGGACCCAAAGTGCAGACACTCAGAGACAAAAGGTGAACTTAAATAAAGCTTTAATGCAGAACTCCAAAAAAGTAACAAAACTAAGACTCCAAGGTAAACTTACACAAACAGAACACACAGCAAGATAAGGGTAGATCACAACACAGACACAGAGAAACACAGGGCTTAAATACACAGAGGGAGCAATCAGGGAATGGGTAACAGGAGGGAAACACAGCTGGGGCAAATCAGGCCTAACGAAACATGGGAAGCAAAACCAGATACATTAACACAAGACATGGACCTTCAAAGTAAAACAGGAAACATAACACAGAGACGCAGACTTGACACGGGGATAAAGAACTATGGAACAGAACAGAAACCAGCAGGCACAACTCTGACAGAGAAACCAAAAGACTCGAAATGACAAATAATATAAAACTCCGGGTCAACGACCCAGGCATCCTAACAGCCCCTTGGGAAAATTAATTGCTCACTCTTGCCTTTGACTAACCTATTATTCAGCATGTCATGTTTTCTCAAACAACCTTTTAAGGTAGTACCATAAATTCCGGGAAACATTCATTTGTGTTTTTCCATGCAGGTATTATACAACTTCAGGTGTATCATCATACCTGTCATACTCACCAAATGACTGACAGCTTACCAATAAATTTATCACCCTCAGTTCCAACCTCTTGAATCACTTTCCTCTGACTCTACATTACGGGAGAAATAACTTAGTAACCAGTACCGTAGAATGTGAAAGCAGGCCTGAGGATGGGTCATGGCCTGCCACGATGCTGAACTTCAACAAAAACAGGAGGGCAAACAGAGGTGCGATGGAAAGTTTTGTTCAGCGGTCATAAAATAATGTCACTTCTATGTTATGACTTACAGGGAATAGCAGATGATGGATTATTCCACTCAGTGACTGGCCTGTGAAATGGCATGTATGTGCATGTACTGGACTGTTTTTTTGCCTCCTCTTGTTTATTACCTCCTCTTCGTCACCTTTTCTTTGTTTCTGCTTTTCTGTCTTCTTGTTAGGCAGCATGCTGGCTTTGTGGTTGACACCGCTTCCTTAAACAAAAAAAGTCCAGGTTTTGAGGACAAAGCAAAGCATTTCTATGGAGAGATAACACGCTCTCCTGTGTTTGTGCAGAGCTCCAAGGACAGTTCCGGTTTATGCCACCTTTAAAGACTTTAATGTCTTAGGTGATCACTTCTTATGGTTTCCTTTAAACGGTTCTCTTAATTGTCTCAAATTGTGTGCTTTCATACTCATGCTTAGTATAAGTTAAAAACAATCAAATATGGCAATTTTCCACCAACAGCAGGACATGTTTACACTTCCGATGGTGATTCCAATGCTACAGATTATCTTCAGCCACTGATGTTACGTGTGTTCAAACAATTTCTAATAAGGATCACAAAGTGCTTGACAACAACAATCAGCAAATACAAACATTAAAACAATGATAATGCCAAAAAGTTAAAAACAAGCCCACACAAGTAAGTAATGAGCTTATTTGTGGGCCAGTGGGCCAGATTTGAGTCTTTCCCAGGTTGATCCTAGCCCTCAGGCCTTATACACAACCCTGGTCTAGAACAAGGAACCACCAAGGTTTAGTCAGAAGAGCTTAATGATTTCCACGTTATACATTATATATTGGTGCAAGAGTTTCTATTGAAGCCAGGCATTTGACTATGCAGCGCTCTGAAAGTGAACAATGACACCTTACATTTGATTCTGAATTTTAGGTGGAGACAGTGCAATGAAGACAAAAGAGGTGTTACATGACACCACATAGAGGATCTAGTGAGTAGCCTGTCAGCTGCATTTTGGACCATTTGTAGGCGAGCCATAGATGACTTACTGAGGTAGTTGAAGAGGAAACAAAGCCATGAATAAGCTCAATCACACTGTTTGGTGTTCATGCCTGATTTGTTGTCTCAAATGTTGAATATTTTAGCAGTATGTGTGTGTGGTCACGTTAAACAAGATGCAGATGTTTGCAAAATGGAGTAACTAGCCAGACAATCATTGATAAACATGCAATCAAACATGTATTGGATTTAAAACAACAGTTCTCAGCTGGAATTTATGCTCTAAACAAATATGTTGTGTACTAATGGAAGAATCTGGATTGAGAGAAGGTTTGTTTCCCTGATACTTTTTGCTTGTTTGTCACTTCTTTTCCACGTTTTTCCTTTGCTTCCCTCATTTCCTCTCTTAATTTTCCCCCTCATTTCCATTTCCTTGTCCTTACCTTTATGCTGTTGTTGTTTGCTTTCCCCATCACTTCTTCCTCTCCTCCTTCTCATTTCCCTTTATCCTCCTTCCCTTGCAATATTCCTTATCCGAAATTATCATGATCTCTTTTCCTTTCACTTTCTCGTCTCTATTTCTTCTCCTCTGTGCATCATCTTCTCTCCTTTCCTTTTGTCTTTTCTTTCTCTTTCCTTTGTCTTTACCTTCCACTCACTTCTCCCTCTTCCTTTCCTCTCTTCTGTTGTGGGTCGTCTTTTAGAGAGGATGCCAAGTATCTACATGTGTAAATGCATGTGCACTGTACGCACATCTGCACAGCAGTCTTGTGTGTATTCAGACAAAATTTCCCCCTTGATCCTTTATTTATATTCACCGATGCCAAAACAGCAGCACATTTTTCTTCTCAGCATGATTTCCCCTCTTTGCAAGCTAAGCTTACAAAATTAAGAACCAAACACCAAATGAGCTCAAACAAACACACGATTTGTGCAGTCTTTCCATTTGCTCATTCAGGTTAACACCTCTCCAACCGACAAATCTTTATTGTTAAGTTTTTAAATCAAAATCCAGCCAACTGACCTGACACCCGAGTGACATTGGGTCCTCCGCAGGCTGAAACAAGCTACCTACAGTTTCCATTAAGGGTCCTGAATCTGAGACAGACACGCAGGCACCAGAAAAGTCAGCTCAGCTCTGACCTTAGGACCCCTCAGGGTACAGCGCCATTCCCCGACATCTAAACCACCATTCAGTATCATCGCACAACTATCTGTTAAACTCATAGCTCTGAAGCCTGTCAAATTACACATAAGTGTATGTCTATTAAGCATCAATTAGATAAATTAGACTCATAAGAAGAGCCAAAAGAGCTTCTCTGTGTCTGAGAATAGGAGATAAGCATGACTACTTCTATGTCAAAAGATGCATGTGTATGCTATCACAAGAAGCAGCAGAGGTGGGGGTAGAGGTGACTTTTGCTATGAAATTCTCCCTTTCCCTTGATCTTTGGCTAGAATGTCTTATAAGTCTGTCCTCTAAATGTCTATCAAAGGCAGGATGTTACATTCCTGACAGATGAAAATTGGAAGGGTAAGGAAACATCACATCTTATTTAGATACAGACAATGAAAGGCAAAGATCACAGCGCATGTATGAATAAACCACATGGATGAAATAGACTGCAATAGTGCAGTACCAAAGAAAGCTGAGACATTTGCAACCTGACCAGAAGAACTAATTTATAGAAATGATTCATATGTAAGTCTCTTCGTGCAGATCTCTCCTTAGGTATATCTGACGTTTCTGCAAATCTGAGCTCCTTCCCGTGCTTCATAAATCTCTCAATAAATTTTCTTATTTAGTATAAAAAGTATAACAGCTGTTTATATTAGATGATTCGACCAAAGATTTTTTTTGTAAATAACTGCCTTGGAGGTTTAAAGTGTGAAGCTGACATCTGTTTACACCGAGAAGCCGAAAATAAGGAACAGTCTTGCGCTGTTCATTATCCACTATTAATGGCTTATTATAATAGCAAAATATTGGTATTTCTTAGAGAGCATCTGTGCTACTTATATGTAAGAACAGCAGCTAAAATAGCTGCTCAACATCCCTTCTACACTTCAACCAGGAACACAGAGCGTGTTAGCTGGCCATCTTAAACAAAACTGAACAGTTGTGCGTGGTCTGGCGGGGAAGAGTTACTTTAAAGAAATTGCATCATTTCATACTGGTTTATATGTTTTCTATATGTCACTCCCACTTCCCACACTTCTGTTTGGTTGAGCCTCAATCAATCAAGCCTAGACCTGATGCTTGGTGCACTAAAAAATGCCCAAATATGCTAAATAAATTATATAATACCTTATTACATAGTTCTTCTGAACTGAATGGCAATGAAAACAATGTGTCAGTTCAGGTGTGCTGCAGCAACACCTTGAAATGCCTCGGGCATCTCTGGAGTGAATACGTCGGCTCCTAGCGGATAGATCCGGAACTGCAGCAAACTGAGGCTCATAATCTGTGAAGCTCAAGTCACACCAAATATACTCTGATATCTAGCTTTCATCTGTTTAAGCAGAGGTAAAAAAAAAAAAAAAGTGGTTCATTGTGTAATTTTTATAGTATTTTTTAAAGTTAATACACCACAGTATTAGTATGAGAAATATAACAAGTTTATATAAAAAGTTCAAAGCAGAAGTAAGTCTGAAAACAGACTTGTTTTTTCTACTGTGAATGTTAGAAACACGTCGCTATAAATGTGTCACGTCGCTGTAGCTGTGAGACGGAAATGCCTGTGAGGGCTGATGGATGGACGCTGAGATGAAACACTGGACTATTAAGACTCTGAAGGCAACGCAGTGAAGTTGGTCCCGCAGTGGAAAATGCGCGCGCTCTCTCTCTCTCTCTCTCTCTCCTAAGAGGATAAGGTCGTCCCTTTTTCTCCCCTCACCGTGATTGGACGAGGCTACTTCTTAGGAATGGCATCAAACTATTTAAATAGCACTTTGTCCCCCCTTCGGCTTAAAAAGCTGTATTTTAGCGGCTGACACCGGAGGGAGAAATTTCTATATAACAAAAACTAAAATACAATAATTTCTTTTTGTCATTATTTTCCTTCTTTTCGCAGTGGAACTTTATAAATATATGTATACATAAAAACAACTCGTCACAAATTCATGCTTGGGGATTAATTGTTGGATTTCTCCAGATTTTTCCGGATTTTATTACTTTGGACCTGCTGCTTTAAGCAGGTAAGTGGTAAATATTCTGAGTGTTTTTGCAGCAGCGTCAGCCATCGCTCTTTGGGCAGCTGTATTTTAGGTGTATACCTGCTGCAGGCTGACTCTTTCTGACAATATCATTAATGCTTTAAATTAAAATGGAACTGCTGTGTTTTTGTGGTTATTTGTCACAGACCGCAGATCACCATGAAGCTGCCGGGGATATTTTTGTTATTGATGCTTTGGACCTGCGAGGCTGCGAGAGTCGCAGGTGAGTTTGTCTCAGTTTGAACTGGTTAAAACTTGTCAGTATGATTCTTGTGGAAGATAAGGGGAAAGAAAGCTTGTGTTTGTTTTTTGTGTTTGTTTTTAATTTAACCTCCTAAGACCCGAACTCTTCCATGGCATGCAATTTTGATTTCTCTTTGATATTTGGGCATATTGGTACCCAAACAATGTAAAAACAAAGAATTACCAGATTTTTTGTTTTACCTGATTTTTGTTTCTAAGAAACATGAGAGCCACTTATGAGGATATTCGTTTAAATTTTCGATAGAACAGTAGCAGTATAATGTCTTCGTAAGTGGATATCAGGCCCTTGTAGAGCAAAATTTAATATTTTGGTCTAAATAACCCAAAATGTGATGTCCACATATGTGGACGCCAGGTCCTAGGAGGTTAAAAAAAAGAATATAAAGGAGCTGGTATGGCTTTAAAAACGTTTTGCAGTACTCTAAAAGTGAAAACAATAGAAATCCAGCGCCTCACAAAGGCTGACTCCTTATTGTTATTCACCCGCAGAGAGTCGAGACGACAATAGCGTGTATGACTTGTTTGAGCTCGTCAAAGTCCCCAGCAAGAACCACGGGGTGACCCTGGTGAAAGGAGACGACCCGTACAGCCCCGCCTACAAGATCCTCAACCCGGACCTGATCCCCCCGGTCCCCGAGAACTCGTTTAGGGACCTGATCGATTCCATCCATGCCGAGCGGGGTTTCCTCCTACTGCTCAACTTTAAGCAGTTCAGACGCACCAGGGGAAGCCTCCTGACTGTGGAGAAGAAGGATGGATCCGGACCCGTGTTTGAGGTCGTCTCAAACGGCAAAGCGAACACCTTGGACATTGTTTTCTCCACCGAGAACAAGCAGCAGGTGGTTTCCATCGAAGATGTGGGTCTGGCTACGGGTCAGTGGAAAAATATCACGCTGTTCGTGCAGGAGGACTGGGCAAAGCTGTACGTGGGATGCGATGAGGTGAACACCGCCGAACTGGATGCGCCAATTCAGAGCATCCTGACGCAGGAGACTCCGGCCAGCGCGCAGCTCAGGGTTGGCAAGGGAGCCGTGAAGGACAAGTTCACGGTGAGAGCTGAGAGAATGGAGCAGCATATGTCAGGAAGGAATTTCTTTTTAAATACTTTGAGTGTGATGAACTTTTCGAATTGTGTACCGGTGCTTAAACTGCACACTCATACTTGCAGGGGGTCCTACAAAACGTGCGGTTTGTGTTTGGAACGACTCTGGAAGCTATTCTGCGCAACAAAGGATGCCAAAGCGGTGAGTACTCAAAGTGTTTACCAATCACTCATCTGCTCCATGCACTCTCAAGTGCGAGCAATTCCTTATCAAAGAAATCTGCGTGTACTCCGTTTGTCTGCTGATTTCTGTACCAAACACTGCCCGAGAAGCTGTTTACGAGATGCCAAAAAGGAATGCCAGTTTACAAATATCTCAGAGCTCTGTGGTCTCACAGTATGTTCTCCAGCCTATGCAGAATGAACTAATTACTTTTTTGCATAATTTACTGCTGCGGGGCATTATGCTCGACCTTATTAATTAATATATTACCATTGAAATAGTATACTGATTCACAGCAGTATTTTTCTTTCAGCCATGACTGACACCATGGTCCTGAGGAACCTCAATGGCTCCTCGGCCATCAGAACTGAGTACAGTGGCCATAAGACTAAAGGTAGGCATTGCTGCATCTGATGCACTCAGTCTGCAAACTTTTCTAAACTATATGAGAATTAAATAATTTTAATCTGAAATAAAAATTAAGTATGTTTTTCTCACTGTTGTGTATTCTGGTGAAGACCTGCAGATGGTGTGTGGCTTCTCCTGTGAGGACCTGCTCAGTATGTTTAAAGAGCTGAAGGGTCTTGGTGTGGTGGTCAAGGAGCTGTCCACTGAACTCCGCAAGCTGGTAAGGAGCAAACCCAGAAGACAGTGTAGAAGAACCTAAGTGACGTCTGCCTCTTTGCTGGTTATCTGTTTGCCTGTGTGTACGTCAGATGTGTGTACAGTTGTCTGTATTTTAATCAAAGGAGATACTGAGCTCTTAAATATTTGTAAAGCTCTGCACTGTGAATGAAACTTGAGAAGGCATCTGACAGAAAATCATCTGTAATTTCAGCAAATCAGTATCAGAAAAACTGCAAATGGTTTTTACTGTGTAGTTTTACTGTTTATTACTCTGTACATCATATAATTCTTTCCTCTGTGCTGACGCTGAATTTGCTTACCTCCTGCATTTCTTCAGAATTGTATCTCTGTTACTTTGTGAATTTTAAAAGGGGCTTCACATTTTTTCTCTTTTAACAACCAAGCTAACAACTCATTATCATAAGTCTATTTTTCTTGTTTCTCTTTTCCTCAGACGGATGAAAACAAGCTTATTAAATCCCACATTGGAATTCACAGTGGTGTCTGTATCCACAATGGCATCGTTCGCAAGAACAGAGACGAGTGGACCGTGGATGACTGCACCGAGTGCACTTGTCAGGTGAGATCTCCACAGCACTCCCACCAGTGTACTTAAACACACGTGTGAGGAGGACTTACTCAATGCTCTGACTTCTCTTTACATGTACACACACACAAGCACGCGCACTGTGATGACAGCCCACAATGGGCAGACACACTTAACCACAACACAACTGATCTGGTCAGTAATTAGTAAGTAGTGTGGCGACTGGGCAGGAGGCCAACAGTCTTTATTGTTGTAATGACAGGTCTGCTGTCAGAAGTTCAACTTGACTGTGGCCTTGAGGGGCTTGAGGGACTTAAGTGATCCGTTGCCCATAATTAAGAACAAGACCTTGGCTTTGACAAGTGGACAGGAGGATGTAGATGTAAAATACTTGGGAGGAAATCTTCCTGCATTTCACCAGTGGGTTCATTTGCTTATTTCTCCCTGTGCAGATAGACTACTTCTTCCAGGTTCCGCTTTTTTCCCTGTCAGTGATCAGTTCCTGGAGGGAGAACATTAGCATGCATAGTCAAAAGGCAGTTCTTATGCCTGAGTCATTCATAGTGAACCCTCACAGGTTGTGCTGGCAGGCTGGCTTTACTTGTTCGGGGCTCTGTGCCCAGTCCGGCTCCATGCTGAAACCCATATCCATTATTAGGACTTTGGCCTCTTTCCCACCCTCCCCTGACCTAGTCGGCAGGTGTTGGCTGCAGGGGTCCCCGTTCTCAGCCAGAACTCTTGCTTATCACTCATTCTTCCATGATTAAACTCACATGACCAATAGAGAATTTAATGAGATGGTTGCACGTACATGGGCGAGGCCTCGATTAAAAACATATCTTCAAACATGCACTAATTTAAATGGATTTAAACAACCCCACAAACTCCACATTAGTGACGCCGTTGTGAAGGGTCCAGTGTTTCAAATTCCATTCAAGCACTGGGACTTGACTGAGTGCCTGGACTGAGTTTGGAGGAAAATTGCAGCAAAACTTGAGTGATATCCAAATATTTAAAAATGAATTTGATCTCTGTGCTTTTGCAGAACTCTGCTACTGTGTGTCGCAAGATCTCCTGCCCCCTGATCCCCTGTGCTAATGCTACTGTTCCCGATGGAGAGTGCTGCCCACGCTGTGGAACACGTAAGCATTTCTAATCTACGATCTCCAACACATTTTATTATGACCTGCATAGCTATACAAAGACACACTGTAATTAAAATAATTATAGGTATGCAAACCTGCACTATAAATGTTACATTAATGGTCCACATAGTGTAAAGTGTATGACATTTCAGCTAACACTGTACCATTCCCTGAGCGAGCTGTTTCTATTTTATTTGCCATATAAAACAAAAAACCACAAATATTTCCCTTGATGTATTGATGTAAAGCTTTTTCTTCATTAGAAAAAATGCTAGTTTTAAAGATGATTTAACTGCATTAGTATGAAAGGGTGCTTATGTGTTTGGAACATTGGCGCTTTGTGCTCTAAAACATCTTTGAATCTTTAAGTTGAAATGGCTGCAATTTGCCAAATTGGTTAAAGGGGAATGGAAAATTGGTTTTCTGTTTAGTGAAGCCATCTTTTACATGAGGGGAGGTGGCATGTTCTTCATACCTTGGCAGACTTGGCTGCGATGCTTCCCTAAAAGTAAACATTGGGAGCCGCATTCATCCCGGCCTCAGCCACTTGCTGAAGTCATTACAGACCCAGGGTCATGTTTTCAAAAGCTGTTTCCTCTTTGGAAAACATAAGCCAGTGGGGCATCCCTGTCCATCCTGAGGACAGGAGGCCTTTCTATTTCTCCAGTTAGTCCTCTACGTATGCTCACAACAGCTGTGTCTCCCAGTTAAATCCAGACCATTAGTCCACTGCTTTTAGAGCTTCCCCTCCTCATTTAAGGTTAGGGGCTGTTTGCGAGGGGGTGCTGCTTCGCTGCAATAGCTCTTTTATTGTCTCCCTCTTCGCCTCCTTCTCATATTCTCTCCCTCTCCCTCCTGCTCAGCGAGCGACTATGCAGAGGACGGCTGGTCGCCGTGGTCTGAATGGACCCATTGTTCCGTGTCATGTGGGCGTGGCATCCAGCAGCGTGGGCGCTCTTGCGACCGTATCAATAACAACTGTGAGGGCACCTCTGTGCAAACCCGAGACTGTTACCTCCAGGAGTGTGACAAGCGCTGTGAGTTAACTTAACCAACAACAAGAACAGACAGAAAATATGTGTGACTTTTTTATGATTTGATGTCACCGTGGTTCAACTTTTTGGCTCTTGATAACTGATCTCTGACCTTGTCTTGTGGCCTTTAGTCAAGCAGGACGGCAGCTGGAGCCACTGGTCACCATGGTCATCATGCTCGGTCACCTGTGGTGCTGGTGTCATCACCCGAATCCGCCTCTGCAACTCCCCAACTCCTCAGCTAGGAGGCAAGGACTGTGTTGGAGAAGGCCGGCAAACTGAAACGTGTACAAAGTCCCCGTGTCCCAGTAAGTTTCTTCATACTACAGTTGGATTTTGCTACTGTGTAAAGCAAGAGAAGACGTTGATCATGCTTTCTTCATGTCTTCATCAGTCAATGGCAACTGGGGTCCCTGGTCTCCCTGGGATTCATGCAGTCTCACCTGCGGAGGTGGTCAACAGACTCGGAAACGCCTGTGCAATAATCCTGCACCACAGTACGGCGGTAAAGAGTGCGTCGGTGAAGCCAAGGACATCCAGAGGTGCAACAAGACCCCCTGCCCAATCGGTGAGGCATTTTATCATTTAAAGGAGTTCCACATATTCCATGTATTTGGTATTTTTTATTATTCATGTTTTTAAAATTTAGTCTTTACAGCATTATTGTTGGCATCCACTTCAATGTAGGTTTTATTTATTGAAGTTTTTTTTTTAAATATACGTAAGTGTACCATCTCAATGAGATCATAACTGGAAGATTAGGATTACTAAGATTAAAAGCAGGTTACATATGAAGGATTTTGATGACTGCATTGCTGTGTTCAGATGGATGTCTGTCCAACCCTTGCTTTGCTGGTGCCAAGTGCACAAGTTTTCCCGATGGTTCCTGGAAGTGTGGGAAGTGCCCAGCAGGATACACTGGCAATGGGATCAAGTGTAAAGATATTGATGAGGTAAAACGTCTTTAGCTGTTGTTCAATGATTAAAGCAGCTACAGTCATATATTAGAATTCAGGCAACATCGTAACCATAACTGTGATTCTTTTTTTATCCTGAAAACAGTGCAAAGAGGTTCCTGATGCGTGCTTTGAGTTTAATGGGGTGCACCGCTGCGAGAACACCGTTCCAGGCTACAACTGTTTGCCCTGCCCAACTCGTTACTCAGGACCCCAGCCGTTTGGCCATGGTGTGGAGCAGGCCGCCGCTAATAAGCAGGCAAGCAGATTCCTGTTTGAAGCCAAAAACAGAGCAAGAGAGACAACTTTTATTAAACAAATACTGATAACAGGGAGAGGTCATACTAATGTGTTGTGATGAATATGTGCCTTTCTAAGGAGAGAATGTCATGAATTTAAACTATGCAGAGCTCGTCTCACCACTGATATTCATCTCATCTTCAATCTACAGGTGTGCTCACCCCGTAATCCCTGCCTCGATGGAAGCCATGACTGTAACAAAAATGCCCGCTGTAACTATCTTGGACACTTTGCTGACCCCATGTTTCGATGTGAGTGCAAACCTGGTTATGCTGGCAATGGCCATATCTGCGGAGAGGACACAGATCTGGATGGGTGGCCCAATTCAGATTTGGTGTGTGTTGAAAACGCCACCTACCACTGCAAAAAAGTACGTAGTAGCAAAGCAGCTGCAAAGAAATGTCAATGTTTTTGCAGAGTTAAAGTGAAAATATCTAAATATTGCTTATAATGGCTGAGACTGACTCTGTTGTTGTTCATTCAGGACAACTGTCCCAACCTCCCGAACTCAGGGCAAGAAGATTATGATAAGGATGGCATTGGAGATGCTTGTGACAATGATGATGACAATGATGGTATTCCTGATGATAGGGTAAGTAAACATTTCCAGACAGGAAATAAGATTGTACAAGGAATAAGTGTGAAACGGTGCCTGTGCACATCTTTTTGCATTCATCACGTTGTCTAATAAGAGGACAGGTGGAGATGGGGGTAGGGTAGAGGAGGGTGGCGCTCAAAAGAAAAACAAATGTTTCTCCCAAGGCTGAGCCAAAACCTCAAATTCCAATGCTGAGGTTCTGAAGGAGCTGCGCTGTGTGCTGCTAATCCCAACATTTCATGCAGGAGAGAGCCTACAAATAAAGCTGCTTTTCATCCTGCATCACCCCCTCCCTGTAAAAGGGCAGGGAGGGAGTTGGAAATTACAACCGCAGCACCTTAAAAACTGTCATTGACTCTTTCTCTAACACTGCGTTTTTCTCTTTTTCAAACAGGACAACTGTCCTTTTGTGTACAATCCCAGGCAGTATGACTATGACCGTGATGATGTGGGTGACGGCTGCGACAACTGCCCCTACAATAGCAACCCAGACCAGACAGACACCGACAGCAACGGAGAGGGAGATGCCTGCGCAGTGGACATTGATGGAGATGGTGAGACCTGCAAACAAAAAATAATCAGCATAACTCTTAGACAATACTTTTATATTTTCTGCTTTTGTGCTGCCTTTTCATCTAATTTATTTCCGTTTATGCCAGGCATACTGAATGAGAAGGACAACTGTCCCTATGTGTACAATGTTGACCAGAGAGACACAGATCTGGATGGAGTGGGAGACATGTGTGATAACTGCCCACTAGAACATAATCCTGATCAGGTGTGTAAAAGCAAACACACGCATTGCTGTTACCCATTTGCTTCAGTCTTACCCGGCAACAATAATCCACATTCATCTCCCGGGCTCTCTTTTATATCTCCCTTTCAGTCAAAGCAGGCTTCAGTAGTTGCTGAAGCATTATCATGGCATGTAAAAGGTGGAGTAAATCCTGTATGCAGCTGAAGGGCACATTAGTTCAGTAAGGCGTGGTGGGGGGCTAGGGCTACACTGAGAAAGAGGAATGTGTTAAACAACAGGAATTAGGAGAAGAATAAGGGAAGGAGGGGAAGTCTAAACTGATGTGCTTTTTAAAGAGTGAAGCGCACAATTAAAGGCCAAAAGAGACATGTTCAGACATGAATGCAGCTGTTATTTGGTGGTGTATAGAGTACAAGTAAGCTAATACTCAATTTTCCCCATAAACCAGATCTAACTAGGATGTTTAAACACTCTAATTTTGCAGTTGGATTCAGATGATGACCGCGTGGGAGACAAGTGCGACAGCAACCAGGACATTGATGAGGATGGACACCAGAACAACCTGGACAACTGCCCGTATATTCCCAACGCCAATCAGGCTGACCATGACAAGGACGGCAAAGGTGACGCCTGTGACCATGATGACGACAATGATGGCATCCCTGATGAAAAAGACAACTGCAGGCTGGCGTTCAATCCTGATCAGCTGGACTCTGATGGTGAGCAAAGTTGGACATGGATACATCTAAGCAGTTTTATGCTGGAACACATATATCTATACACCCTGGGTATTATTATTATTATTATTATTAAATAATTTGGATTATGTATTTTTCAGGTGATGGCCGTGGAGATGCTTGCAAAGATGACTTTGATCAGGACAATGTGCCTGACATCTATGACGTGTGTCCCGAGAACTTTGACATCAGTGAGACAGACTTCCGCAAGTTCCAGATGGTTCCTTTGGATCCAAAAGGCACCTCCCAGATTGATCCTAACTGGGTCGTCCGCCACCAGGGCAAAGAGCTGGTTCAAACTGTTAACTGTGACCCTGGCATTGCTGTTGGTAAGTACCAACGATTTCTCTGGACCAAATGTGTAACTTTGCAAAGACTAATAGGAAAGTTTCTTTTTTCTATTCAATTCTTGTCGTGACACCCTTTCAACCTGTTTTTGTTCAGGCTACCATGAGTTCAATGCAGTGGACTTCAGTGGGACTTTCTTCATCAACACTGACAGGGATGATGACTATGCCGGCTTTGTGTTTGGCTACCAGTCCAGTTCCAGGTTCTATGTGGTGATGTGGAAGCAAATCACACAGACCTACTGGTCACATAAGCCAACTAAGGCACAAGGTTACTCTGGCCTGTCCATCAAAGTGGTTAATTCCACCACCGGCCCAGGAGAGCACCTCAGAAATGCCCTCTGGCACACAGGCAACACCCCAGGACAGGTACATTGGACTTCTGTTCTTTCATGGACAATTGAAACATTTATTTTTGATAATCAAACCTAAATAAAATAGAAAAACTCATGTCTTTTATTTATTTTTTTCACACGCTTTAGGTTCGCACTCTCTGGCATGACCCAAAGAACGTTGGATGGAAAGACTTCACTGCCTACAGATGGCATCTGATCCATAGGCCGAGAACAGGACACATTCGGTGGGCAGAAAATAATTTTGAGTCTGTAGGTAGTTACCCTTCATGAGTTTGGCATTCAAATGTCTAATTTTTCCTTGATTTCCACAGAGTTGTCATGTATGAGGGTAAGAAGATCATGGCTGATTCTGGTAGCATCTATGACAAGACGTATGCAGGTGGAAGGCTAGGTCTTTTTGTCTTTTCACAAGAGATGGTATACTTCTCAGACCTCAAGTATGAATGCAGAGGTAAGTTTTATTTGAAAACCACTAAAGTTGACATTGTTCTATTAAAATGGACTCTAGAATTAAAGACATTAAACAAACCCTCTGCAATCTCTTCATGTTATGTCTCTTCCTTTTGACAGATGCATAAATGTACGGCGCAGGAAGCTCTGAGGAATGCACCTTTTTGTATAAAGTATGAACTTCTATATTCTCATGCAAAGTCCAGGGACCGATTTATTGCCGCAACTCTTTATTTTTGGGCATGCTCACTCAGACTGGGCGAAGGGCATATGGTTAGCCTCAGGGTAACTTGAAGCCGGTTTGGAAAGAAAACCAACCAGCTGAATGCCATTTGAGGATCAGAGAGCCCCTTCTCCACCACCATCCTTAACATCTATAAGAGCAGGGAGAGGTGAAAAAAAACCCCAACAAAGCCTGTAGGTCACCAACACCTTTCTATCCCCGCTCTGCCTGCTTTACCCGCTCTCTGAAAGACCTCATTCATCTCTGTACAGGAATGGCTCCTCATAAACAACTATGCACTTCCAAGTCTTTACGTCTCTCTCTCTCTCTTTCTGTCTCACCTCTTCAGCCTTTTCTGCCTCACTTTCTAGATGGACTTCCCAAAGAAATAAAGAAGAATATTTCCTTTGCCTTACCAGTCTGACCAGGATGTAGATCCTGGAAATACAACTTATGAGGACTCAAAAAATGAAGATGACATTTTGTAGGAATTTTTGTTGTTAATGATTTAAGAAAACTGTTGAGAGGGGAGCAAGTTAGAAATAAGGGGAATATGATGCTGTGGATAAATGTTTGCATTCATGTACAGAATGTATGTGGAAGACTAACCATGAATGGAACAAGAAAGTTCTTAAATCTTCTACCCTAAAATCTCTAGGGTAGAAGAACTATGAACTGTGTTTGTCTCAATTTGAATACTTCCAAGAGCAGAGTTCCAAGTAGCACAGTATGTACACTGCATACTTACGTAATGCATGAATTCCGGCAAAGTTGTCTCAAACTGAACATGCTAAAACATGTTCCTAATATAAAAAAAAACAGTTGCTTTTGATGAGTTAGCTAACATGTTTTGTAAAAATTTGCGACTTCTTGAGCCTTTGGTGATTCTTTTAATACAGAATTACTCAACAGTGAAGATTACAGTTCAATTTAACATACCTAAACACCAGACAAATCCATAACATGCACTGTTTGGTGTAAGCTAGAAAAAAACCCTGCTACTGTTAGCTAGCTAGCTGGAATTGGAGATAGCTAGCGGGTGAGAAATGTACAGCATTTCATATTGATCTTCTGACTGTTTTGAGTATCCTATCTGGGTACTTGTGCTCTTCATGATGCCATATGTGAGCGTTTTGTCACACTTGCCTTATGGAAGTATGCAATGCAAGACAGCACTGGTTTATGTTAACTATCATTTACATACAGGTATTGTTGGTTTTTTTGATGTCATCTGGTTGTCTTAACAACTCTCAGGATTAGATGGAGATAATTATATTTTACAAAAAGTTGCTTGAGTCTATAACCACATAGTCAAAATTTCTTCCAAAATACTCCCTATATCAGATCCTAACTGTAGAAATTGAAGAGATTTAGCCCCCTCAACTTTTGGGGGAATTTGCTATGAAATAATGTAAATACATCTAATTTATTGATTTTTGCCTACAGTGTAGGCAGTAAACAAAATTTTTGTACTTTGAAAAAGTAAAAGTATCCTTCCAATCACAGTGAAAATTGACCCCAAATCAGGTACGCTTAGATACAGGATGCATAACATTGTCGTTGTCTTTTATCTCCAGAATTCGTTACTCTTCAGACAGGGCTATTTAGCATGAAGTGTATCTGATCCGTGTGCCTTTTCTTCAGAGAGAGATGAAAAACAAAGGAGATCGTTGATGTACAATTATTACCTCATTGCTGTTGTATAATTTGATCAAACAAAAACATAAGTACTTCTTCGTATTCCTTTGAAATGATTGACATCTTAGTGCTACTGTAGCATGAGCTGTAAATAATATAACATGACATAGCTACAAATACAGCAGAGCTCCCAATCCCATGATTTACTACAGTGAAAATTATAAGAAGGTGGGATATTTCTTTTTTTTTTTTTTGTATTTTGCTTTATCACGTATGTCCAATGCGGTTTTTAGCAGATAAATTATTGTCCTGTTTGTCTTAGTGGTTTGTGAGACGCTGATTTTGTGTGTGTGTGTGTGTGTGTGTGTGTGTGTGTGTGTGTGTGTGTGCGTGCGCGCGTGTGTTTGTAGAAATTTGCTATTTAAATAATTTATCAGGATTTGCTGCCTTATTAAAGGGCACATGTCCATCTGTATAAACGGTTTGCACACTGACGTGAGGATGTTATGTTCTTTATTGTTTTTATCTTTTTTGTTATTGTGTATCAATGTTACCAATATTTTTGTACAATTAGTTTTGCTTGTCTGTAAACATTTTCATAGTTGTACAAAGCAAAATGCTGTTTTTATTCATCACAACTATTTTGTTATGTATTTTAAGACAATAAATAGTTGTTAACATTCTCATTAACTTATTGTTTTTCATGCCATCTAGCATTGATCAATCCACGATTTATGGAGAACAGTGACTCTCACCAACAAAATCCATCAAAAACGCAAGTAGATTTGATCAGATCTATAGATTCAGCGCACAGCAATCAAAATTACTCACAGTCAAATGTTTCCCCTACTTTCTCAGAAGCACAGATAGACTTGTACATTCCGTCATCTCGATGATAAAGGCCTCATGAGGAATGTGGCGCAGGTGTCTCCTCCTTAGTTTGATCTGTGTGACCTCTTTTGCAATATGCAAATATTAGGTTGACACAAACCTTGACATTGACTGAAAGGCATTATATACGTGTGTGCTGAATTTGTTATATTGTTGTTATTTTGTAACTGCCGATTTCTGAAAACCTGAGCCCCCCCAAAAAAACAAACTAAGACCAGGAGTAAAAGGACACCAGGATGTTAGAAATAAAAGGGCATTTAAAAGAATGCTACCTGAATGCCAGTTCAAAAAAATAAGCTCTTTTTGAACTTTTGTAGTTGATTGAGCTTGTAGATCATGGATCAGAGGGCAAAGAGTTTCAAGGTGTAGGGCAACATCTGCAAAGGCTCTGACACCTTTAGTTTTTAGACTTAAGGATGGATAACCAGCACTGAATAGAAGACCTCAGAGTTCTGGTGACATATGGCTGCAAAAGCTTGCTAATGCATGCGTCCTAAAAATGAAAACATACAGGTAATTTTTCATGTGCACTTTACAGTTCAGATTCACTCAGGTGAAATACAACAAGAGCTCAGTGACTTCTAATGACTGCTGTCATGCAGAGTGATGCATTCTGACTTAGACTTTCTGCTGATGTTTGAGTTCCTGTGACTTAGGCCGTTGAGCCACAGTGGCTGCATAAGACATATGCAGAATAAGACAGACCAGACATAGTTGTGTTTAGATATGATTATGGAGATCATTTTATGGCAAACAGAATGACTCTTTATTCTGTTGCAGTCAAATGGAGAGAAGCAAATATAAATTAACTGGTTACATTTCCCTTAAAACAAAAGGAAGCTGATTATGAACTCCTTTTTGTTAACTTAGACAGGCCAGTATTGTAATAATCCATAATAACCTAATGTGGCAATATTAAAGACCAGACATCCTAATACTGGCTGCATTTTTCACAGGTCTCTGTCAGCTGCCTACAAACACCCACATGTTTACTTTACAGCCTATTTTAGGCTGTACATCCTGCACATTTCAGGATGTGAGAGTTAACACATACCAGTTTACAGAAAACTGTAAATTCTGTCTTAATGTCTTACCACTAATATCTTCCTTTAAACCATGAATAAATTATATCACATCTCTTACTTGGGGAAACTGATAAGATAGGCAGTACAATCATGTATTGGTTTGTTACCTCACAGAAAAAAAAGAGTCACTAATGACTTCTTTCTGTGTGGAGTTTTGTGTTTCTTCCATTTTAGCTTCACCCTCCAAAAAAATCCCACAAACGTTGGATTCACTGATGTTTCTAAAACTGGATGTGACGTAGTTAAAGCATTTGAAGTAGACACATATCAATGTCTGGGTTAGCCCGCTTAGCTATTTGAGGTTTACTTTGTTAACTGGTAATTATGGTGTGTTTCAGGTCATTTTTAAGATAAGATAAGATAAGATAACCTTTATTAGTCCCACACGTGGGAAATTTGTTTTGTCACAGCAGGAAGTGGACAGTGCAAAAGTTATGAGGCAAAAATTAGAATACAATAAGAATAAATACAGTACACAACTGTACAGAATAGAATAAAATACTATATACAGTAGAATACAATAAAATAAATATACAATAAGATAAAAATAGAATACAAATACAAATACTATATACAACTGAGTAAAATACAACGATGACAGAAAGGATTATTGCACTTAGTATTATTGCATATGTATGGATGTGTGTGCTTGATCAGTTAAAGTCTTTATTATGGAGTCTGACAGCAGTGTGTCATGAACCGAAGTTCCGAGCGCAGGCAGGACCCAGTAGCAGAACACACACACTAGGGTAGGAGCGAATAAAGAAAGTAATTTTTATTGCAACTAAAGGTGTCCCGTGAGGGTAGCCAGAAAAACAACGTATGAAACCAGAAGAAACCGAGGGACCGCACAGGGAACGCCGAGAGCGGGGCTGTGAGAGGCTGTAAAACAAAAAGAGAGACAGATTACTGGGGTGCGGAAAAAAGGCAGCATACGAGGGAAGGTGGAGTGTGCGTCTCACGGTGATAGCCGGGCCGAGTGAACCAGAGGGGGGTGGAGCTCCAAAAGGGGTCGAGACGGCGAAGCTGAATGTGAACCAAATCTCAGGCGGACAGGTGGACAGGTGGACAGGCAGGTGGCTCGAAAACAAAAACACGCCGAGTTGTGATCGCTGAGAGGCGACTACGGACTGGCGTGGAGCAGCAGGTAGGGCAGGATTAAATAGTCCACCTGGTGATCGCCTGGGATGGGATGCAGGTGTGGGGTTAGCAGCCACGCTCGTGGGCGTGGACATCCCAGCAGCACCCCGGACGCCGGGCCGCGGACCATGACACAGTGGGGAGGAAAGACCTGCGAAATCTCTCCGTCCCACACCGTGGGTGCCGCAGTCTCCCACTGAAGGAGCTGCTCAGTGCTGTCACAGTCTGCTGCATGGGGTGGGAGATGTTGTCCATCAGGGATGACAGCTTAGCCGCCGTTCTCCTGTCACTCACCACCTCCACTGGGTCGAGAGGGCATCCTAGAACAGAGCTGGCCCTTCGGATCACCCTGTTCAGTCTCTTCCTGTCCCCAGCAGAGATGCTGCCGCCCCAGCAGACCACGCCATAAAAGATAGCAGAAGCCACAACAGAGTCATAGAATTTCTTCAGGAGTAGGCCCTCCACTCCAAACGACCTGAGTCTCCGCAGCAGGTACAGCCTGCTCTGCCCTTTCCTGTAGAGGGAGAAATGTGAGCGTAATGTATAAAAAGTTGTGTTACAAATTATTTTCTCTGGGGAGTAATTAAGTAACATAATGCATTATTCTTAAGAACAGTAAGAAGTAATGTGTAATGCATTACTTTTTTCAATAACAACCCCAACACTGAACACAAATAAGACGAGAAATACCTTCAACATGCGTAAACATTTGGCCACACTGCACACATACAATTTGCACAAATGTAATGACTTTGATATGCTGCTTAGAGATGGTGTCTGTGAAGGTTCTCAGTCATCCAGGTCATCGTAGTCTAAGGAGCTTGGAAGAAAAAGCTTCTGGACTTCTTTAAGTTGCTTGAAGTTGAAACGGAGATGGTTCCTATAATCCGATAATTTCCTTGATTCCTTTTCATACTCCCGCACCAGTTGAAGGGTGTTCCTCCCAAAATGTACGGCAATATGTCTGTGAAGGTTCTCAGTCATCCAGGTCAGATCAGTCATTCAAGCAACTTAAAGAAGTCCAGAAGCTTTTTCTTCTAAGCTCCTTAGACCTTAGAGATGGTGGTGACTCTCCAAGTGGAGCCAGTGAGACAGTCAATAAGAAATCTAATTGATAAGTCATTTATCAATTCCCATTCTTTTTGATTTGCTTTGGTGTTTGTTCTAACATGATTTCTGCAAACCCTGCTTTTGAACGAATATCCATCCATCCATCTATCCATCCAATAAAGTACCTTTAGACTGTTTTGTCTTAATTTCTAATGAGTCAAGAGTACTCTTCATTATGCTTATTTTTTAATGAAGAAAATTTTATTTCTTTATATATATAAAACAAAAACTCCAGGATAAGAAGTGGTAAATAAATTTCAGATGAAGTTTTTTAAAGGAAAGAGGAAGCACACAGCAATGGGACCTGGACTGAACTCTAATCCAAGCCACTGCATTGAGCCTTGCACCATATGGTTACCTGCTTGACTAGAGCTGAGCATACACCCTTGTCCTTGCATTGGCATGCTGATGTGAGTTATGCTTTGTTTTTGCAGTCTTTTATGAGGTTCCTTAGGGACGGGTCAAGGTTTTTTTTTCCAGAACTCCGAAGTTTGAATTTACATGTTGTCCTTTTGTTTGTGTTGAAAACTTTTCTAAAGCTCAAACTCATGTATTTATAGTAATCGTAAATCCGGGTTAGCTATGAAAGCTGGGATTGGTGGACCGGAACCTATCCCAGCTGTCATACGGTGAGAGGCAGGGTACACCTTAGTTAGGTTGACAGTCTATCGCAGGGCTAACACTGTGAGATGCACAAGCATTCACACTCACATCCATGATTTAGAATCATCAGTGAACCTAAAGTGGGTGTCTTGGTCAGAGATTAATCAAATAGCTCTTGTTAGACTTAAATGAGCTGACGATCTGCAAGTGCTAAAAATTTCCCAGACAGACCAGAACTTAACTGGTAGTCCTGCAATTGCAAACCAGTTCAGTCATTAGTTGCCACCCACTCTCCTCAAATAATGACAGGCCAAAGCTGTATCCCTCAATTTGCTCACAGACCTTTAATGTGTGAGCAAAAAGTAGTGAATAATATGCTGATGAATGGAACAAAGGGCATCCACCCTGAAGTTAAAAATGCTTTTCTTTAGCTGATGTAATTCATCCACCTAATTGGAGAGACTGCACCGCATTTGCACAACTGCCACAGCTAGCCTCAAACCTCAAACCTGAAATGTTACATTTGATCTGACCTCACTCGTCCTCCTTCTGTCATTCAACACCTCTCTGCTTCCTGCTGCTGTGTACAGAGGTGTTGGAGTGTTATTTTAAGATGGAGGACCCCCCACTGAATACCGTGGTATTTCCCCACCATCCACCTCCTTAAGTACAGGAGCTGCAGGACGCCACCTGTGCATACAGTATTCGAGACTCAAATAGGAAGAAAATAACATGATCTCGAACAATAAAGGCTCAGTGAAAAATAGCTCTGGGATGTGGTTTAGTCAAAGCATTTTCTTGCCATTATAGTTACGTGGGTGTGGAGGGTGGGATCAAAATAAAACCCCAATGACACCTGCACTCTACTATTTGTGAGAACAAAAAATAGCTGCAGGCACCATATCTGGTCAAGTCATCACTTTAATCACTCCAGAGGTTGTGCAACATCTGGACTCATCTATGATGAGTGATACATCAAAAGGCTGAAGCATTCCCATGCAAAGACCCACAGACAGTCTGGCAGGAACAAAGAGGTAAGTCCAACTCAGTGCTTGTTCTTTTGCGATTCAAGTATTATTATTATTAGTGTTAGTATAATAAAAGGATGCTTACTTTTACATTAATTACAATGACCTTCACAGATTTTTACCATTCATACACTGCATTTAACTTGAGAAGGACAGCATCGACCCTTATGTAATTATTGTAGCAGAGTGTTGTTGCCCGGGTGGACAAATGTTCAAATGTTTACCCAAAGGTTTCTAATTTATAATCATATGAGTCAAAGAGGCGCAAAAAATACTGAAAATGTCTTGCAGTGTAGTTTTACGAATGATAACACTAATTAATATATTACACAAATTGTCTTTGGTCAATAACCACATACTTGAATGTAGTCTATCTTTGTTTTAAAAGATTTGCAAACACCTTTATAAGATAAACCGCTGAAGCTCAAATGGTTCCACTCTCTGTAATACCAGCGTGGAAGTGTCAGACAGCTGGATGTCACATGAGGGGTCATTTTATAATAACACACTCTGGGACACTCAGTGGAACAGCCAGGATTTTCTGATCTTTGTGTTTTCCAAATCAGAGGCTCTGCAGCAACTCAAAACCACAACTCTACAAAAGTTTTATGAGAACTAAAACAATCATGGCATCAGTCAACCAAAGAAGTTCTTTTTATTAGGTCAGACTTAGTGACATAACTGCCGTGTAATCACATAAACACTTTGGCTACGTTTCTATAATTCCTCTCTGTAAGCCCTCATAAAGTAATTCCCCATAGAGAACAATGCGCTTCCTGTGATTTTTGGCAGACATGATGGGATTCCTGGCTAGGATGTGCTCTGACCTCTGACCCCTGAGCTGACTGCACCTGGTGAACTTAAACATGCAGCAAATATTTTGATGGAAAAAAGGTGACCTTCATCATCTTTTGACGCACGTCAACAGGTTTAAAAAAATCCATAATTAGATGACGGTTAATTAAATATAAGTTGCAACTGAAAAACTATAAGGGGGAAATTTTAGTTCATTTTCATACCATCCATCATAATTTTACATTTTTTAAGTCACTGTTCAGCACGCGTGACCACATTTGTTCCTCCTCTGTCACATCTGTGTGGTGTGTTTTGTACATTACTGCTGTTTATTTTTCCCCGTTGTCATCTGGTCACATGTAAAGCAGAGAAGCAGCAAAAAGGCTGAATGCTCCAAAACAGACAAGGACCATGTTGGCAAAGACGGCTACGTGACCAGAATTCCATTCTGGATGAAATTCATCTTTGCTTCCTATTTTATTACTTTGAGAGCCATGCCAGAGGCCTGCTTTTACTCCGCAGCATGGAAACACTAAGCACATCTTCTCCTTGACTAATATACAAGTGCTCCACTATCCAGCTTAACCACAATGCAACAATCTCTTTTCAAGAGCGAGTCATCTTTGAAGATTTTCACAATTTAGAACAGATTTTCTTGTCCCTGCACTGGAATATTTCCTTTCTTTTATTGATTATTTGTAATGAGCAACCTTAAATGTATTCACAAATGTTCTTTTCCTCCAACATCCCACTGACTAATCACACTATGGGAGTTTTATATCAACATTTTCTTGCATTTCTAAAGTTCAACTACTTTATCGTTGAACTCAGAAGTGGAAAATACTCTGATCAGATATGACTTATGAGGCAACTAGCTATCTAGCTTCTGAGCAGTTGCTAGGGTATAAAGAAAAGTGTGTTTACATTTTTCCTCTTGATCTAATAATGACAGAAAGGTGTTCAGCAGTTTTCAACAGTTATCAGCTGTTTACATGTTTAGCTAACTGAACATTAGTAACTTCGATAAGGATTTCAAAGGCTCAGATTCAGTGAGGTGTTTTGTTTTTATACTTGATTCATTCCCCGAGAGACAGAGGGTGTTTTTTTCATTTCATCAAAAGGGAAAACTGAGTCATCAAAACATCACTGATACAAAAGGAATCAGTCTTACCAACCTGTTGCAGCTCTTACTGACTGCATGTTTTGACAATGCACCTCTAGATTACAGCAAACAACTAAGACATGGTACAGT
The DNA here is from genome assembly GCF_057381915.1 of Diplotaxodon limnothrissa. NCBI lineage: Eukaryota > Metazoa > Chordata > Actinopteri > Cichliformes > Cichlidae > Diplotaxodon > Diplotaxodon limnothrissa. The sequence continues at coordinate 17,703,123 of NC_140610.1, read as the reverse complement.
ACTCATTATGCTAATGCCATGATCCCTTTCATGCCTGTGAAAAATTAGAGTATTCTTTTTTGTTATACTTGTATGATAATGTGAAGGTGAATGCCCTCTACAGACAACAGTAGATAGGAAAAGTCCCAGACACTATTAGTTTGCTATTCATTTACTGAACTGGCAGGAGATGAGAGAAGGTGGGCAGACTGAAGGAAGAAGCACTGGCTTTTAATTTCCTGAAGGGAGCACGCCCTGCTACTGCTCTACAGCTTATGTTTATCCGATGGCCTGTAATTCCTCCTGGCCTTGGCCTTGTGTGGAGTTACAGACTCGCTGCTTCAAACACACCGTCACTGCCACAGCAAAGACACTGTGTGCCCATATGGTACACCTCCACTATCTGTACCAGTATGACACAGCTGCACATTAGCATCACTGTACAGTCGCATGTTTAAGAGTTAAAGAGAAAATATACAACAAACACACAGAGCAGCTGCAGAGGTTTAAAGCACTTCAAAAGTGGAAGTTTTGCTTATATTTCTTTTAGTTTTTATTAAATAACGTTTGCTTTTAACCTTTTTTGAACTTTTACAGTTTTTTCTTTACATATTCAGGTCATTTAAATTATTGGCCACCACCAAATATGTGATAACACGGGATCTAAAACTACAAGACCAAACCCAATCATTAACTATGCTTGCATATAAATAATCATTTGGAGAGGATAGAGGCAACACAATGTGTTTCTTGCTTTTTCTTTGACACAGCCTCCATCTCGCTAACAAACCACAAAAACAACACTGCACACATAGCTAACTAATCTGTGCTGTTGCTCGCTTCTCTCTTCTCACGCTCGCTGAACAGACTAAAGGCACAGAGGCGGGCCTGCAGCCAGAGAGCAAACCTTGTGCTTGCAGAGCGGCACTGACAATGTTTCTCTTCAAAAAAATTGAGCGAGACATCTGATTTGGGTCCAGCTGTAATGCAAAGAAATTCAGGCAAGTGCAAGATTAATTTAACGTTTGTGAAACCTTGACAGAAAAATTCAGTTGTTGCGAAATGTGTTTTATTTTCACTCAACGGGAACAAAGTTGACTGTAGAGTAAAGACGTGTTTGAATTCATAACTTTAAGCACTTAAGAAATGACCAGGCTACAGTTTCAGTGAAACATTTTATTAAATTTCACATTGAATCGTGTGCATTGTAGTGAGGGAATAAGTATTTGTTTATAATACATACCATCCAGTAAAAGCTTAGTTGGAAACAACATAGTTACTGACAGCCAGCGTCCATGGTTAATTATACCAAATCCTGACAACAGTCAAAGCCTCAAGTGGCTTTACACTGCAAAATAAAGACTGTACAGTAATACAAATAAAACCCCAATAATCAGCTGACACCCTATAAAGCAAGTATTTAGCGACAAATTCCCTTTTAACAGGAAGAAACCTATAGCAGAACCACATTTAGGGAGGTGAGCTTTCACTGCTTTCACTGCTCTCGGCTCAATTACCCTCTGTGTTGTTTGGAAATGGAGCTAGCATTAGCAAGTACACCAACCCTCTGATTTAGCATTATAATAGATATGCTTCCTATGTTAAGTACAATTTATGGTCCTACAAATGTGTCCAGCTGTGGTTTGTGTTTGGACAACATACAGAGCAATGCAGACATGCTGACATGCAGTACTCCAAAATCCCAACTGCATGCCCGTGGACACAGATGACCTATGTCCTGGGCCAGAACAGGGAAGGAAGTGACAGCAGAACAGGAGAAGTGTGAAAAAATGATCAGAGATCAAAACTACAGCATGAAAGGTACAAACTCTGGCTGAAGTGGAGACTTCATTGTTTTAACAGTCAGTTTCACTTCAGTTCTTTGTATGTTTTAACTTCACTCTTCTCCACAGCTGGCTGACAGACCAACAACAGCACATGGAAGAGCAGTGCACACATGGTTGACATATTTTTAATATAATTTTTTTTTTAATGAAAGTGTAGACTTTCACTTTCTGTAAAAGTCACCGCACCCCACTGCTGTCTACCACTCTTTGACCTCGACTAAGCATACAGGCAGCATCGATGGTTATCCCATGAGGGATAACCCCAGAACTACACAAGAAGATCTTGTTAATGATCTCAAAGCAGGTGGGACAACATTCAAGAAAACTAAGGGTGGCACATTACATCGTTATGTTTTGAAATCATGCAGGACAGCTAAACAAGACTTGTGAGAATATCATGCGGTTGGGTGAGACCAAATTGAGCTATTTGGCACAAAAAATGGTGACAATGAACCCGTAAAAAATATCGGTACCATCAAATCTGGTGGTAGAGGCATTATGCTTTAGGAATGTTTTTCTCTCAGTGGTACAAAACAGCTCTACTGGAATTGAAAAGAAAAAAGTCCCTGATGAGGAGCTGCTTAAGTCCGGCAGAGCACTTACAGTAAGACACATCATTTGAATTCAATAATGAAAGAATATGCCGTAATATTAATGAACAACAATATACACCCACACTGGAAACTATAACACAAGCTTTTATTATTTTCTCAATATGAACATTTCTTGCACAAACACAGACCATTGCACCATGGCCTGAAAAAAGCCACAATGTCTTCAGTTTGAAACCTCAAACCAACGTATGACCGCCTGCAGGAATTAGAGTATTCTCTGTTGTTGGCCACAAATCGACTCCCCCTATTCTCCACACAGAGGTGTGAAATATTAAAGATAGCTGTGGCAGACAGATTTCCACATGTGCCCTGAACCTCTCCACAGGTCAGCACTGCGTGAGAGACGAGGTTGTAAACAGCTGTGACTGAGACACTGTTACTGCAAGCAGGCCGATGTCTGAAGAAGTTAAGACTGGTTTTAACTGAGGCATGGTATGTTGTGGTAGTGTGAATTGGTAGCTAGCACTATGACAACTTTGTGTGTTGTGTGGGTCAAGAATGAAGTCAGGACTAACCCAGCTGCAGTCTTTCATGCCATTTTTTAAAGCTTTTCGTGTTTGTTATGTCAGGCTGTCAACAGGATTAACTTGTAATTTTCCATTTTACCCTTAACCCTTGTGTTGTGGATAGGCGTAGCTTTGGGTCACGTGGTGTCAGTAATAGTGATTGCTATATCACCTGTTCACGGCCCGAGGGAAATTTTGTGAATGAGTGGGTGATGGGGGAAGTTGACTTTTGCTGACCGCTCAAGCTTGGAATGTTTTTGATCACTGTTTTTCTACGGATTTTAAGGATTTGATAACAAATAAAGGAGTTTTAACCTGGAACTTTGACTTACGTTTTAAACAGCGGGCGCGTCAACATTATTCCCCTATTCAGCTGCTCGGCGACTCAAAGGCTTGACAGTCGCCAATACCTTGAGACAGAATGGCAACATGTTAAGGGTGTACCCTGCCTTTCTTGATCTGTGTTGCTAATGATCCATTATAATTATCTCCTCTTCAGTTCTTGAGATCAAACAGGGTTTCAACCAGTGTTTTTCAGGCTCAGCAGGTCAACAGGCTGGAGCCAGATGGGCTGGTCAAAATATTTCAGAAAGTGCTGATCTGCTGGGATTTTCCCCACACTACCAACTCTAGTGGTCAGAGAAAACAGCCTGAAAGACAGAAGATAACCAGTAAGTAGCAGTTCTCTGGGCCAAATTTGCATGAAATCAAAGACATGCAGTTAGTGGTGTTAAGTTAATTGGTGATTGCCAATAGGTATGACTGTGAGTGTGAATACAGGGAGTGCAGAATTATTAGGCAAGTTGTATTTTTGAGGAATAATTTTATTATTGAACAACAACCATGTTCTCAATGATCCCAAAAAACTCATTAATATCAAAGATGAATGTTTTTGGAAGTAGTTTTTAGTTTGTTTTTAGTTTTAGCTATTTTGGGGGGATATCTGTGTGTGCAGGTGACTATTACTGTGCATAATTATTAGGCAACTTAACAAAAAACAAATATATACCCATTTCAATTATTTATTTTTACCAGTGAAACCAATATAACATCTCCACATTCACAAATATACATTTCTGACATTCAAAAACAAAACAAAAACAAATCAGCGACCAATATAGCCACCTTTCTTTGCAAGGACACTCAAAAGCCTGCCATCCATGGATTCTGTCAGTGTTTTGATCTGTTCACCATCAACATTGCGTGCAGCAGCAACCACAGCCTCCCAGACACTGTTCAGAGAGGTGTACTGTTTTCCCTCCTTGTAAATCTCACATTTGATGATGGACCACAGGTTCTCAATGGGGTTCAGATCAGGTGAACAAGGAGGCCATGTCATTAGTTTTTCTTCTTTTATACCCTTTCTTGCCAGCCATGCTGTGGAGTACTTGGACGCGTGTGATGGAGCATTGTCCTGCATGAAAATCATGTTTTTCTTGAAGGATGCAGACTTCTTCCTGTACCACTGCTTGAAGAAGGTGTCTTCCAGAAACTGGCAGTAGGACTGGGAGTTGAGCTTGACTCCATCCTCAACCCGAAAAGGCCCCACAAGCTCATCTTTGATGATACCAGCCCAAACCAGTACTCCACCTCCACCTTGCTGGCGTCTGAGTCGGACTGGAGCTCTCTGCCCTTTACCAATCCAGCCACGGGCCCATCCATCTGGCCCATCAAGACTCACTCTCATTTCATGAGTCCATATCAGATATCAGGATCAGATAGCAGGATGGCGCGGCCACGTCCAGACGCCTTCCTGACCACTCCGCTCCGACTATCTACTTTTCTTGTTTTGACCTATTTTTTGCTCTGGTTTTCATCCCAAAATCCTCTAGTCTTATAGTTTACGACAGCGGATCACTTGTAAACATCGGTGCCAAGGTTGCACATCTAATCTTGGACACTTTTAAACCTGACCCTTCCTGGCCGTCAGAGATTCTAGGCGGCGCGGAGAACAACAAAGGACGGGCCGCTCATCCGAGGCGCAGAACAAAGAAGCGCCGGGGGAAAAGCGCTGGTATTAGGAACAGACTGAGACAGCAGGCGCATCGCGCACCACTGCCCAGTATCCTACTGGCCAATGTACAATCCATGGAGAACAAGCTCGACGACCTAAGAGCAAGGGTCACCTTCCAACGTGACATGAGGGACTGCAACATTCTGTGCTTCACGGAGACATGGCTGACCCCCACCGTGCCGGACCAGGCCGTAACTCCGTCGGATTCATTCTTTGTGCTCCGCGCTGACAGAACGGCAGAGTCGAACAAAACCAAAGGTGGGGGAGTGTGTTTCATGGTAAACAGAAAGTGGTGTGATGCCAGGAGCATTTCTACTCTCTCCAGCGGCTGCTCGCCACATCTGGAGTTCCTGAGCATTAAGTGCCGCCCTTTCTATCTGCCCCGTGAGTTCACCTCGGTCATCGCCACGGCGGTCTACATCCCACCCCAAGCGGACACAGGTATGGCTTTGTCCGAATTACATGATGTGCTGAGCTCGCTTCAAAACAAGGACCCGGGCGCAGCCCTCATTGTAGCAGGAGACTTTAACAAAGCGAACCTCAGACAAGTCATGCCAAACTTTTACCAGCATGTCTCGTGTCCAACGAGAGGGGATCGAATTTTGGATCACTGCTACACGCCATACAAGCAGGGCTACAAAGCTGTCTCACACCCGGCTTTTGGGAAGTCTGACCACAACGCCATCTTCCTCATCCCCCAGTATAAACAAAGCATACGGAGGGAGGACGTGACCACGAGGGAGGTAAAACGGTGGACTGCCCAATCAGAAGCTACGCTACAGGACGCACTCAACGACGTCGACTGGGACATGTTCAGAGCATGCGCAGTCGACATCAACGAGTTTACGGAAGTAGCAGTATGCTTCGTCAATATGCTAGCGGAGGAGATTATCCCCACTGCGAGAGTCACCACATTCCCAAACCAGAAACCGTGGATGGACAGATCGATCCGCACTGCAGTAAACGCCAGGACTGCCTCCTACAACGCGGGTCTCGCCACTGGCGATATGAGCGCCTACAAAGCGGCCTCATACGGCGTGCGGCGTGCGGTAAGAGATGCCAAACGCCGGTACCGGGAACGTGTGGAGTCCCACTTCCACCAGGGCGACACACGGAGTATGTGGCACGGACTACGCACCATTACGGACTACAAAGCCAGGGACACTGCGCTGATCAACGCTGACTCTGCATTCACCAACGAGCTGAATCAGTTCTACGCCCGTTTCGAGGTTAGCCAGGCAGCTAATGCTATCTACCGCCTGACTACCGAGGACAGTGACGTCATCAGCGAGAGACCGGTGACCAGCATCGCGGAGCATGACGTCCGAGCGGCACTGAGGAGAGTGAACACAAGGAAAGCGGCGGGGCCAGACGGCATCACCGGCCGTCTGCTGCACTGCTGTGCTGACCAGCTAGCAGGTGTGTTCACTTACATCTTCAACGAGTCCCTGGCGAAGTCTGTGGTCCCCACATGCTTCAAAAGATCCACCATCATCCCTGTGCCCAAGAACTGCAAACCCTCATCCCTGAACGATTACTGGCCAGTTGCACTGACCTCGGTAGTAATGAAGGTGTTTGAGAGGCTGCTGAAGAACATCATCTCCTCCTCCATCCCAGACACCACAGATCCGCTGCAGTTCGCCTACAGATCCAACAGATCCACAGAGGATGCCATCGCCCACGTCCTACACACCACTCTCAGCCACGTGGACAAGAAACAGGGTAACTATGTGCGAATGCTGTTTGTTGATTACAGTTCAGCGTTTAACACAATAGTGCCCTGCAGACTGTTCACAAAGCTGAGGGATCTGGGACTTAACAGCCGTCTGTGTGCATGGGTGTTGGACTTCCTCACTGGCAGAACTCAGGTGGTGAGGGTGGGCAGGTGCTTCTCCAACAGCATCACCATCAACACAGGAGCACCTCAGGGATGTGTCCTCTCGCCACTGCTCTACTCCCTCTACACTTCAGACTGTGTGGCCACCCATGGCTCCAACACCATTGTGAAGTTTGCTGACGACACAGTGGTGTTGGGTGCCATCTCCAACAACGATGAGGCGGCCTACATGGATGAAGTGAAGAATCTGGCATCGTGGTGCCAGGACAACCACCTCCAGCTGAACGTCGGCAAGACCAAGGAGCTGGTGGTGGACTTCAGAAGGAGTCAGCACAGAGACTACAAGCCCATTATCATCAATGGAGCTCCAGTGGAGAGGGTGCAGTCCTTCAAGTATCTTGGTGTCCACATCTCCTCAGACCTGACATGGGCTGCCCACATTCAGGTCCAGACCAAAAAGGCTAGGCAGCGCCTGTATCACCTACGACAACTGAGGAAGTTCAGGGTCTCTCCAAAGATCCTCAGGATTTTCTATACAGGCGCTGTGGAGAGCATCCTCACACAGAACATGACATCGTGGTTTGGGAACAGCTGTGTGAAGGACCAAAAAGCTCTCCAGAGAGTGATCCGTACAGCAGAACGCTGCTGCAGGATTGCTCTCCCCCCGCTTCAGGACACCTACACCAGGAGATGCCGGACAAGAGCAGCGCAGATACTGAAGGACCCGTCCCATCCTGGCAACAAACTGTTCCAACTTCTGCAATCTGGTAGAAGGTTCCGCATCTTCTGGGCAAGGACAGAGAGACTCAAGAGGAGCTTCTATCCCCAAGCCATCCGTGCCCTAAACACACACACCCGCCCTCTCACATCATCTATAATTGACTGAGACAGGACTCTTCCAGACACTAAACCAAGGCACAATGTACATTTCAATTGCTTTAATTTTAAATATGTTTATATTGTCTAGCCTGTAAAATAGTCAGATGTCTATTCATATTAATGTACAGAATTCACCTGCTTGCTGCTACTACTGCACATTCACCCAATGTATATACTACATATATATATATATATAATGTTCTTCCTCTACACCCCCCCCGCCCCCCCCCCAATTTTTTTGCACATGTCGAGGAGCGTGTCAGGCTACATTTCACTGTGTGTTATACTTGTATAACTATGCATGTGACAAATAAAGAACCTTGAACCTTGAACCTTGATAAAACCTTAGAAAAATCAGTCTTGAGATATTTCTTGGCCCAGTCTTGACGTTTCAGCTTGTGTGTCTTGTTCAGTGGTGGTCGTCTTTCAGCCTTTCTTACCTTGGCTATGTCTCTGAGTATTGCACACCCTGTGCTTTTGGGCACTCCAGTGATGTTGCATCTCTGAAATATGGCCAAACTGGTGGCAAGTGGCATCTTGGCAGCTGCACGCTTGACTTTTCTCAGTTCATGGGCAGTTATTTTGCGCCTTGGTTTTTCCACACGCTTCTTGCGACCCTGTTGACTATTTTGAATGAAACGCTTGATTGTTTGATGATCACGCTTCAGAAGCTTTGCAATTTTGAGGCTGCTGCATCCCTCTGCAAGATATCTCACTATTTTTGACTTTTCTGAGCCTGTCAAGTCCTTCTTTTGACCCATTTTGCCAAAGGAAAGGACGTTGCCTAATAATTATGCACACCTGATATAGGGTATTGATGTCATTAGACCACACCCCTTCTCATTACAGAGATGCACATCACCTAATATGCTTAATTGGTAGTAGGCTTTCGAGCCTATACAGCTTGGAGTAAGACAACATGCATGAAGAGGATGATGTGAACAAAATACTCATTTGCCTAATAATTCTGCACTCCCTGTAGTTGTCTGTCTCTATATTTTAGCTCTGCGGCAGAATAGGGACCTGTCCAGGATGTATCCCCTCCTCTCGCCCTGAAGATAGGCTCCAGCCCTGCGACCCCCGTGACCCTGATGAGGATAAGTGGAAGACAATGGACGGACTAATCGATAGGTGGATGGATGGACATGAAAGAATGGATCTATCTTGCCTTGTATCAAAGTTTTAAGGTGCTGATGTAACGGTGTACATAATACTGTCTTGGCACATTCTGAGCCCTTTAGTACCAAATGGGCCTCGAAAGTCACCATCAGTTCAATGAAACACCTTTGGGATGTGGTGGAACAGGAGATTCTCATCATGGATGTGCAGCTGACAAAATATGTTAATATGTCAATGTTTCCAGCACCTTGTTGAATCTATAGAGTGAAGAATTAAGACACATCTGAAGACAAAAGAGGGGCCAAAGTGGTACTAGCAAGGTATACCTAATAAAGTGTCTGGATAACTGTATGTTAATTACTTTCTCAGCTAAAAAACTACCTGGTTCCTTCCTCTCTTTCTAACCCACTTGCGTCACAGTTCTGTCTGTGCCATTCAAGCAGGATTTAGTGTTATAGCGAGTGGACAGCATTACTGCCCGATCACTCACAGACACTTCTTGCATAAACACTGTCATGTATTTTTCCGTTTTCAGACTGTAATATAACACTTTCCGAAACACAGTACAGAAATGTGCATCTTGAATCAGTTGTACTCTGCTGTCAAGGCCCCATAACGAGGAGCTCGTCTGGCTAAATTACACCAGGAAAGGACCAAGAAAAAAATAGAGAGACTCCAGTCTCTGCTGTCGCTGACACTGTGACAAAGTTTACAGAAGTGACTAATGTGGGCTACAGGTCCAGGACAGACCAAGGTTTCCACTCAAACTGGAATAGACTTGCAAGGGTTAGTGCCAGGCTATGTGACAAATGTAGCCAAAGTTGATGAGAAAAAAACTGGCTCATAAGTAGGCAGAAATGTGTCAGGGGGGGAAACGGAAAAAAACAGAGACTGAGAGAAGGGTTTGTGGAGCCATTAATACACGTGCATGCCCGCACATTGTAAAGAATAATGATTAATGGATTTTTAAGACATGTTGGCTGGATAGCTGTTTTTGTTATTGCATTCTTTCAAATAGCATCCAATAAATGCTCTTAAACTGAGTCAGTCCCCATAGACATCTGTGTTATTTTGCCCAATTTTATAGCAGAAATAAACATGTTTACAGTCTGGTAAAAAAAAAAAATGGGTTAGTCTCATGGCTAAGTTCAATCTTTGGTGCACCTGTGCATTTTCACAGAATACATCCAATTAAATTGATTCAAAGCCATGCACTGAAAACTAAACCTGCTAGCTCTGCTAATTCAAGTCACTAAACTCGACCCCTTATAGTGTTGGAGAGTTTTAAAGTGTAGTTATCTTGAAAATAATGTGACTTGTTGTGTCATTATTTGAGCAGATTGTTGTTGTTTTTTTAAATATGTAAGTACTTTGTGTCCGTGCTCAATGTATGGATGGACCTGGATGGATACTAAATGTATGCCACTTTGTATCTTGCACCATTTAGAAGGTAATAGATCAACATTTCTAGAATATAGCACAATCAGTGTAATTTTTGTTCATGTTTTGTGATACTTGCACAGCACACACATGCAGTCACACACACCCACAAAACTAATCCTCTGAGCTACTGGCATGTCACCATGCACAGGTAGTGTATCCCTTTGATAGTGAAGGTCAGATTTGGTACCACACGTATCTAATAGCAAAGCTGTGTTTACCAGCAACATTCCTTTACCAAAAAGCTCCAGTTACAAGCCTCCACTGCAACTGGCCTCTGTAATATTCCAGACCAGAGCAGTAGAGCAGAGCTACTCAGAGGAAGGCATCCTGCTCACATTACTGGGTCAGTGGCATTTCTTTACTGGGCAGCCCACCTGGGACAGTTTCAAGAATAAGCAGAAACTACCTATTTAAAGGTTACAGGCAGGTGGTAGTGAGGTATCTCTTTTCCGGTTCAATGCAAAGGGATGGAACTGGACTAAAACAAGAATTTTTATAAGCACAGTTAATTAATAAATGAATGTCTGAGTTCTCTACCTTCATGGTTTCATGGAAACAGCTCCCTTTATTTCATTCTTGTGACTATAGCTTTGACAGGAACGTGAGGGTGCGGTGTTGGGTTCCCTCCAGACCCATTTTGTGCCCTCAATCGGTGGCGCGAGACAAAAGGACCACAGAAACTAGAGCTTCAGGTAGTGCTGCCATTTTGCCATAAGGCAGGAGGGGGAGAAGAATGGAGTCCTTTTTCTGTTCAGCTTCGCTAGCTGTACTGTACACTTTGGAGAAGCACTCAGACCAGAGGGGAGATGGGTTGCCTTGATAATGGATGCACACATACTCACACAAGAGAAGTCTCCTCTTCAGATCTCATCTGCCTGTAGGAGCCTGGCATAGAGAGAGGCAAGAGAAAGAGTTTGGAGTATTTTGCGTTGGTGTGAATTCATCTGCTTGCTGAGTCACTATTGTCACATTTGTCTGGCTTCCATTCAACATGCCAGAGTGAGAAAGCATCCTCCTGGGCTCATGTGACACTGCAGCCTTTTGTGGAAAAAGCAGACTGTTCCTGGCTGCTTTTTGTCATTTTTGAGTGCTACACGAATACAGCACTGCGAGTTGGTGCAGCTCATTGAGAGCTGCCGTGTTTCGGTCCTCTCTTTTATGGACACAAACAATGAAAGTGCAGAGGTGCTTTGAGAGAGGAACAGGCACATATATTGTACTCAAAAAGCAGAAGAAAGTTCTGCGGAACATCATGATGATCCCATGAGGACTACACATCCTAAACAATGGGCCTTACATTGAAGAGGCTTGTTTTGCAAATCAGTCGACACAAATATGAGAAACTGAATCATGAGCCCTCTGGAGGTGGGCAAAAGCCAACTGTTCATTGATAAAGAAAAACTGAATCCTCTCGAGAAAATCCTTTGAAGGTCTCTGCTGACATAGTTAGCCGACTATTCTATTTGCAAATGATGAAAATAAGTAAGGTTCAACACCTTCTTGTTCAGTGGCTCTTTCATGTCAAGCATGTCTCATATAGTGTAATTCTTTTTGGTTAAATTGTAAATAATAACATCTGTTAAATGCTTCTGGACAATTCAATTCACTATGAACTATATTTAAATGTTTTCCACTTGTAAGAGACTGAAAATATAACCCATTTGTTTTAACTCTGATTGGAAGAAACCCACATTAATCTAATGACTTTGGCAGACCTTGAGCTAGTGAAAAAATTGAAATTTAATTTAAACGGGTGTGTAGCCGCCATATCCGTTTTATGGTTAGCAAAGATTTGACTTGCTTGAAATCATTGCTGTAACTCGGGACTTGGTTGACAATTAAAGACTTGAGAACTGAGGTTGCGACTTGCACCTCTGCTTCATACTGTAACCTGTTGATATGTTGAGCTCTCACATCACAATAAAACCAGCCTTTTAGAAAGCAGTTCAGACAGAAGGCCTTCACACAGCAATAAAGCCTATTTTCCTGCAGATTTCCTAAAGCTTGTGATTACTGAGCTAATTACTGACATTCCTCCAAGAACCGCGCAGAACGTGGCGGCTTATGAGAACAGTGGGCTCCTTATACAGTACTGTAACAGACGTGTTCACACAGACAATATGCTGTTCTGTTTTATATGCAGTGCTTGAATAATGTTTGGTTTATTAAAGAAACCATGAAGCAAACAAAAACCTGTTTGTGATGTACTCAAATTTTACTCAGATTTAAAGCTACATAAAATATATTTCTTTAATGTATAAATACACCTGCCTAAACGTAAATATTTGCAATAGGTTGTTTAAGTAATCATCATTCTCCGAATTTCTTTTGGCCCTTGTTTTGCGTATTGTGTTCATCACGGCTCTTTATATAACATCTGAAATGAGTGTTAAATGTGCATGCAAATTTGCTTTGGTGTTATAAGTGGTCCATGGACTGAAAAAGCCAGGACTCTTTATGTAGAAAATGTCTTTCTAATTTTCATTTAACATTTTATTTGACTGTTTGTTTTTTTCTAAACCAAACCCTGAACTCCTCCCAACCCAAACAACGTAATTGTGCTGCCTAAAATTGACTAAACCGTGGGAAAAAAGTGCTTCAGCTGCAGTAGATTTAATGTGTTTCATTATGTGGTTGACAGCATGGCTTCTTCTCTGCACTATAATCCAGAGCTCTTAACACACTACTGTGCGAAAAGTTTGAGTCATCCCCCATTTTGTGTTATTTTACCTATCAGCTGATCCATCTCCTGTTCATTGAAGCCTCACTGAGTCTCAACTGAGACCATTTCTGATGGTAACAGTTGAGAGGGTATCTGTAAAGACGTCATTATTATTATTATTATGGAAGGGAAATGGAGAGAAAAGACTAAGGTGTGCCAAATTATATAAGAACTCGATTGAAAATCATAACATATCTTATGGTGTGATGAATCCAAATTTGACCTTTTTGGTTCTGACCGTCATCACTATGTGGAGGTCTGTAGAGTCTAGAGTGCTACCTGACCTCCACAGCTATGAGGTGCCATTCGTAAAGTGAAACATGCTGAAATTAACGGCAACATTTTTCTACATTTAGCTCAAAACTTTACAAAAACATGTTTTTTTGAGTAATTTTTTTACAACATTTAGTAAAATACTTGTAACTTTTCATATTTTAAACACAATTTTAAATGTTAAATCTAAATGTTAAATATTAAATCTAAATGTTAAATCTAAATGTTTAATGTTACATCTAAATATTATATTTAAATCTAAATGTTAAATGTTAAATCTAAATGTTGAATCTAAATATTATATTTAAATCTAAATGTTAAATGTTACATCTAAATATTATATCTAAATTTAAATGTTAAATATTAAATCTAAATATTATATTTAAATCTAAATCTAAAAGTCAAATCTAAATGTTAAATGTTAAATCTAAATGTTACAGAAAACTAAATATTTAGGCTAACATGCAAATCTATTGTACGGATCAACGAAAATACCAAAATAAAAGCTTTCCAAAAACCTCCGGTTCAAAAGTGTGCCGGTAAAATCGTTACATGGAGAAACCTTTTGAATAAAAGTGCGCTCATGCAGACAGGTGTGCACATAGGTGTACACACGGGTGCTCACAGACACAAACTATATGAGCCCTTTCCTCTACTCCCTCTTCACCCACGACTGCAGACCTGCTGATGGTTCCAACACCATCATTAAGTTTGCAGATGACACCACGGTGATTGGCCTCATCAGTGACAACGATGAGGCCGCCTACAGGGAGGAGGTGGATCGTCTGGCTGAGTGGTGCGACAGAAACAACCTGCTGCTTAACACCGAGAAGACCAAGGAGCTCATCGTGGACTACAGGAGGAATGCTGACCCACATCCACCCATCCACATTAAGGGGACGGCTGTGGAGCGTGTGAGCAGCTTCAAGTTCCTGGGAGTCCACATCTCCGAGGATCTCACCTGGACGACCAACTGCTCCAAGCTGGTCAAGAAGGCTCACCAGCGCCTCTTCTTCTTGAGGACTCTGAGGAAGAACCACCTGTCCTCAGACATCCTGGTGAACTTCTATCGCTGCACCATCGAGAGCATCCTGACCAACTGTATAACAGTCTGGTACGGGAACTGCTCTGCCTCGGACCGGAAGGCGTTGCAGAGGGTCGTGAAAACTGCCCAGCGCATCGCCGGAGCACCACTTCCTGCCATAAAAGACATCTACAGGAAGCGGTGTCTGAAAAGGGCTGGGAAAATCATCAAAGACCCCAGTCACCCATCACATGGACTCTTCACCCTCCTGCCCTCTGGGAGGCGCCACAGGAGCCTCCGGACTAAGACCACCAGGTACCGGAACAGCTTCTTCCCCACAGCTGTCAGACTCCTGAACTCTGCCTCCTGACATCTGACCCACGTTAAACTCATGGACTGAACATACACACACCCACAATGGACAACTGTACCCTCAAACACAATAATAACATGGACTGAACCACCACTCACAACCACTAGCACTTTATATAGCCTCTGTAGAAACTATCTACACCCTCACTTATCTTAACTGCACTACTGTATAGCTCTGTGTAAATAATCATTCTGTACATTCGATAATTTTTAATCCTACAACTGTTTACAACTTGCATAGTTCCCATTTCTGTATAGCTGTATATCCCAGATTCTGTAAAGTTATTTATTTCATATTCTGTATAGTTTTTCATATTTATATCCTGTTCATATCCTGTACATAGCTTGTACTCACTACAGCCTGTACATACTTATAGTTATAGAATATTCACAACATACTTCATACCGTGTACATTATAACATACCATAATAGACCCATTTCTGTAATATACTCACATATCTATATTATTGCTAATATATATTGTAATATATCTATATCACTAAAGCACTTCTGGATGGATGCAAACTGCATTTCATTGCCCTGTACCTGTGCATGTGCAATGACAATAAAGTTGAATTCTATTCTATTCTATTCTAAACTATATCTTTCTTGGCTGCTTCCTCAAAGCACATTGTGCGCTGTCGGTCTTGCGTGCTGGATAATAACATTGAATATTTAGTATTTACTGCTCCTTATACTTGTCTAGGTTATTGCTGTGATGTTGTGCTTATTCTGTTGCTCTCCTTTTGTTTGTTTTTTTCTTCTTTCAACAGCAGATCCAGTGGATTTCTTTTTAGTGTCTTCTCTCACTATCCCTCTTCCCGTCTTTCCCTCCCTCCCTTTCTTTCTTTCTTTCTTTCTTTCTTTCTTTCTTTCTTTCTTTCTTTCTTTCTTTCTTTCTTTCTTTCTTTCTCCCTTTCCTATCCCCCAGTCATGTCTGTTGTGTCTGTAATAACTAAAAATGAATAATAAAATAAAATTTAAAAAAATAAATTAAATTAAAATAAATTAAATGAAGGTCAGTCAAATGGACCAATATGGCAAGGCTGTGATGATCCACTTGGTAAAGTAAATCTGTTGGGGATCTTTCTTCTTTCTTGGACTTCAGAAAAAAATTTGGATTGCTAATGAACCAAAAATGACTGGCGCCCAAATAAAAAGAAGAAAAAAAAAGGCTCATTGACTAAAGACTAAACTAAGTTATAGGCCAACTGATTACAACAAAGGTGTCTTTTATTCTGTCTTCTCCTATCACCCCCAACTGGCCACAGCAGTTGGCTGTTCCTCCCTGAGCCTGGTTATGATGGAGGATTCTTCCTGTTAAAAGTGAGTTTTTCCTTCCCACTGTCACCAACGTCTTGCTCAAAGGGAGTTGTATAATGACTGGGATTTTTTCTCTACTTTTGTAGTGTCTTTGGGGTGATTGAAGTGAAAATAAAGATTATCTCTTGGATGTTGAGTAGGATGTCAAATATGCCCAACCAACAATATGCAAGACAAGTTGCTCCCAAAATAACACATTACTGTGGATGCTATCATTTGACTTACACTGTTTCTCAAAAGATGGCCTGCTATTAATTTCTATCTATTTAACCATGCAGCAAAGGAAACGGGACATAGAAATGAATAAAATATAAAAATGCAGCCACTGTAAATAAATGTTATCCAATTGTCATTACTTTTACTATTTGTGAGACTTTATGGGCTCCATTAGCAGAGATGGGCAGTAACGCGTTACTGTAATCCGATTACTTTTTTCAAGTAACGAGTAAAATAAGGGATTACTATTGCAAAAACGGTAATCAGATTACCATTACTTTCCCGTAGGAACGCTGCGTTACTGCGTTACTAAAACCGTGATTTTTTTTGCGAGAATGTCTCATGACAATGACGTAAGTGTGGCACTATGTTAAAGACAGACATGAAAATAGTAGCCCCCCATTTTATTTTATACTCAAGGACACTTTCTTTTAGTAAGGCCACTGCAATGTAAGTTTTACTGTTGTATAAGTTCCGCCAGCAGAGGGCGCTCGGTCCTGCACGCATCGGTAGCTGACGCTACACTAGAAGAAGTAGTGTCAGTGGCGAAGAGGCAGCGTACGGCCTGCGCGCCAAAGAGAACTGATTGTCTTATTTTTCTGTTTTTACAGGTAAGCTGGGTGGTTGATAATAGGGCTGCCACGATTTGTCGACTAGTCACGATTACGTCGACTATCAAAATCGTCGACGACTGATTTAATAGTCGACGTGTCGTTTGAAGCTTTGTAAGATCGCAAAAGACGCAGGAATAATAGCAGGATTTAAGAGTGTAATAACGGACTGAAACAGAAGATGGCAGCACAGCATGTACAAGGATGCCAGCTGCCGTTAAACCCCGAAGAAGAAGAAGCAGCTGTGTCCCAGAATTCATAGCGCGGCCCAGCTTAGTTTCCAACAATGGCGGTAGCTAGTTAGTTTTAATATTACTCTTATTATTCTTTCTGGGTCACAAAATAAACGTTTAACATATTTTCAGGCGAGAATGTAGCTGTGTAAACCTCAAATATCTGCTCAGTTTATCAGGACACCACATATTTTCAAAAGCGCTCCGACGTTTTCGGAGACGTCTGTTACCCACTAGCTCGATAGCTAGCCGGGGGCTAGGTCACTAGCGCCGTGAGAACACCGGACTCCCGGCAAATTGTTTTCAAACCCACCGCCGTCTTTCGCGACTCAGGTTAAATATATATGAGTCACTTAGATAAATTAAAAATGTTATTGTTTGGCTTTTTTTTAGTATTTTATTTGTTCCTGAGTAAATCGGTTTGGCTGAGATTAAAGTTATAGTTTTTACACAGCTGAATAAACGTCAAGCAGACAGCTGATTATCAGAAGTGTGAGATGCTGGAGAATATACTCCGGTGTCCTGTTATATTTTAGATAGCAAGGAGTTTATTAAACTTTACCGAAACAATCTGCAAATTTCATTAAAATTGAATAAACTATCATCTTGTCTTTATTTTTAGTTAGCACCTTAAAAGCTTAAAGCTGTAAGCTAATGATAGTTATATAAGAGCAGATGCTGCTGGTGCAATAAGCTGTAGTTTTATGTCCAGTGGATGATGATCTGATTAGTCGACTAATCGCATAAATAATCGGTGACTAGTCGACTATCAAAATAATCGTTTGTGGCAGCCCTAGTTGATAATATAAACAGATGTTATAAAAGTGACAGACAGCAGTGGCGATTAATGATAAATGTCTTGTGTGTGGCGAATGTTAAGCTAAAGAGCTAATTTCCAAGTTGGTCCAGTTGTTAGCCTGTGCCGATCCAAGTGTTAGACTGTACCGAAACTCTGTGAGCTCGGTGCAGGTGTATTTTTGGGTTAAAGCCGCAAGATATATATTTTGCACAATAAGAGAAAATGCGAATTGCTTTATGTTTAGTTCATGAAGAGTGAATGCTATAGAAATATGTTAAGAAAAACATTTATTTGAAAGAGATCTAGTTTATTAAATACAGTTAAGAAGACAGGTTCATAAATAGATTAAAACAGTAGTAAAAACAAGATAAAACTGTAATGAGAGTTCACTATGTTGTTCATGTGTATAGTAAAATGTATTTGTGTGATTTAACCAGTTTACAAAGGTGGTGCATGTGAATGTGAAACTGTATAAGTTACTTGTATAAAGTAATGTCAGCTACACTAGAAGAAGTAGTGTCAGTGGCGAAGAGGCAGCGTACGGCCTGCGCGCCAAAGAGAACTGATTGTCTTATTTTTCTGTTTTTACAGTTTTCTGTAAAAATAAATATGTTGCACGGGAGATGAGTTGGCCCATCATTGCAACAGTGTAACATAAGCAAGTGCGACGTTCATGACAACAGCTGTGTGCAGATCAACAATGGATAATATATCGAGTGCGGGAGAGAGTATGAGCGTGCAGCGTTTAAAGCTTGGAAGTACTGACCTTACTTTAAGTTTGGTTCCATAAAAAGTGACAAAAACATTAGCGTCCGTTGTGCGTGAGAAGAAAACTTATTTTTACAGCGAAAAAAACCCCTAAACTTCCAAGCAAGCACCGAGTGCGCTATGACGTAATGGGAAACTCACAGAGAAACTCGCGGATTCTTCAACTGACCGCTGCGGCACACCTGCACCAGGGTAAACCTCCGCCTACCCCACTCCTGCTTTACAGGTGAAAATAGAGCAACAGGACCGCTAGTCTTTGACTTTATTTATTTTCTGCTGTGTTTTACTTGCATCTATTTGAAAGACTGAGTGTAAACACACACAAAAAAAATTATTTTATGTGCTGGAATGTGCAGAAAATAGGTTTAAATATTAAACAAATTTCTTCCAGTCAGAGAATGTTGCATATAATTTAATTTTTGCTTGATGCATAAAGTTAAAAGATTAAAACTAATAAAACAAGTTTTAAAGAGGGACTTTTCCATTTGATTACATTTTGTATGATGGAGTATGTAGAAAAAGTAGAATTGGGCTGAAAGATCTATCGATTTATCACCTATTCAGGTTGTAAATTGTGTTTATAAAAAGTAACTAAGTAACTAAGTAATTAATTACTTTTGAAAGTAACGGAATTACTTTTTTGGGGAAGTAATCAGTAATTAGTTACTGATGACTTTTTTCAAGTAAATTGACCAACACTGTCCATTACTGGACGTAATCTTTGCAACACCATCCAAAACACTGGCTGCTTCTAGTCCGGCTGACAGACACTGTGGCCTAATTCACTAGAGACGGGTTGGCAGACAGTGTAAATGACAGGGTAACATCAGTGCAAGCCTACAGTAAGACTGGATGGAACGGTACAATCATGGTCAGTGTCTTTCATCTACTGTACACTTTGGTGTGTGTGTGTGTGTCAGACAGCTTAAAGTAAAAAAAAATATCTCTGACCACCATTTTAAGGAGGTACTTAACTCTCTCAGCTGTCATCTACTGCAGTGGGTCACCACTCGTAATTATATAGCGGGTTAAGAGTTTACGGGCACGTGAGGGAGCCAAGGTAAGTCTGTTGTGGTACCAAAAGTGGCCACAAAAGTTGAAGTCACATGTTTACTACAGAAGAAATAATTACTCTCTTTAATGTCTTTGAGTAGTTTGTTGGTCATAAATGAAAATGTACCATACATTAATCCTCTGTTCGAAAATGATACATGGACTGTTTCTTATACATTTCTATTTGAAAACTCAAAACGCTTACACATGTCATTCATATGCATGCACTTTTTTTTCCGTCTAAGTGTTAACTTCTATTTTACAGTCAGACCTTTGTCGTTACATTTTATTATTCTACATTTTTTATAATATTAGAAAACGAAACATACACAAACCATCTTGCAAAATAAACTGATGTAAGAGGAATAAAAATAGCTTGGAAAATACCAAATATCTCTATTTGTTACAATCAATGAACCAAAACACTTTATATTTACTATTCTTATCCCCGCAGCTCCTGTAATTACATCGTTGAACATTTGAAGTGTTCTGCTCAGTTAGCAGCCATGTATTTATGGTGTTATCTACATGGCAATTTAGGAATTAAAGACTTTTAAGATGCCAACCACAAAAAGGAAGAGAATTGCCCTTATTTTTTCCATCGCCTCAAAGCATGCAGGCTTCCTTTGCTTTAAAATGACAACCAAAGACTATATAGTAGGCTTAAACCTACTGGCTAGTCAGCATGCTTTTAACTGAAGTCATTTTAAGCACATTGCCTAATGAGAGCCTGCGGTAACCATCATGTCTGTAAATGTGTCCAAATAAATTAAATTCAAACATTTCGCCAGATTTAATGATGCCTGGGAATTAGATTTAATCTACCACAGAAATCTTGGTTTGTGATTATCAGAGTGGAAATGATCCATTTAAACTTGTAGCTGGACCCAAGATGCGGATATGCAGTGAAGTGAGAGGGCTTTATTGACACAGAACCCGAGTGATAACAAACATAAGGTGAGTGTGGCAAAAAACAGAACTTAGAAATAAACTACAGACTCAGGACAATGACAGAGGCAGAGGTTTGTCCAGAGCTGAGAAGGCTTTTTTGATTGAAGTGGGTATTTTCGTGAGCTACAAATGAGCTACAACTAAAACAGGGAACTGTGTGGCGTGATGTTCTGCTTTTTGAGATCTTATAGCCTATTTCACATTAACAAACAGGTTTGATTTCAAACAGGTTTCTATCTTGAGTTAAAATATCTGGGTGTGGCTAATGAATATGAACTTGGTTTTCCAGAAAATGTGGTTAATCCCAGTTAATTCATGCTATATCTAGGGGGCTGTGCGGCAGGCAAGATGAAGGACCCAAATGCAGGACTCAGAAACAGAAAGTTAAACTTAAACCGCAGCTTTTATTGCTAGAAAAACTCTTCATGAAGCCAAGGAAACAAAACAAGAAACTCAAAGCACTAAGCACTACCTAGGAATCTGAAGAAACTAGAAACCCGAACGGGAATACTCTTTCACAGCACTGTATATAGAGTACATTTCATATTTTGCTGTAAATTCAGCTGTGGATGTCAGTTTGAGGGTGACTCATTAATATCTGTTCACTCTGGTGTACTGTGTAAACAGCAAGGAAGTCTAATATTCTGTACAGGTCAGCTGACTAAGAATTTAGATTCAATCTGTATTACTTCAAAAAAAAAATCTAGAAGTCTAAGTGGTTAAACTTAGAACTTAGGGGGAAAACTTCTTTTTGGTTTTTTGTTGTTTAAACCTCTGGAAATAGTTAAAGAGATATTCCCTTGTTTGACATGTTTTTGTCTGCACATGACACCCCTGAGCGTCGGTCAACACTGCCCTCTCAGCAGGGTCACCACGCTACATCAGTTTCAACTTATTCCACTTCCACTGACATGCTCTGCTGTTCCAAATACAATGAACTCCCCAGTTTTTCATGCTGCCTTTCTTTTTATTATTTTATATATGATACAGAGACTGGATTTTCTCCTTTCCGTATGACTATCCCATTTAATTTACAATAATGCATCACTCTATAAAATTCCTTGTATTGTATCCTTTTAGTGTAGTGTCTATACAATTTTTAGCATGGCTGTCTAAAAATATATTATTAACAAAACCACAAAAAAAATCACTTCTAAATTTAAAGCTAGAACGCAAACATTGTTACTTGTAAATAGCTACAGGCTGATTAAACATATCCTTGAAAAATAAAGTGTAGTGTAATTTCTTAAAGATGCTAAACTGGAAATGCTAGTAAAGTCTACATGTGCTCAACATGCTCAGCAAAAGCTGACATTCCCACTTTATCATGCTTTCATCGTTAAGGTGCTGAAGGCATTTTTAAAAGGTTCTTATATCACGCATGTTGACTAAGATTGTTAGCAAGAAAATGTTACAATAAGAAATTGCTTATAAACATATGATGGCAATGCTAGCAGTGGATATTCTGTGCTTACTGCCTAACCGCAGGTGTAGCAACTCTGTGATGGGCTCCAGTACAGATATTTTTTTGTCTTTTACTAGCTATGTCATACCTGAACAAACACTCTCCCTCTCTTTATCTCCCTAATAATATCTATTCAATCATTCCAACTTTTGATCAGTACCATGGACAGCAACGACAGTCAGAGGTCAAGGGAATGGACAGATTGATCTGATGTGAATCTTCTGTTTGACTGCATCCTAGAGGTTCTCTTTTGGATTCGGACCTGGTGACCATGTTTAGGAACAAAGTTTTGTTCAAGAAAGGTGGTTTAAATTTTGTGATGTGCATTTAATCCTAGAAGCTGGGCACTAGAAGATGGGCACCGTGGCCTTACACAGATGGACATGGTCAGCAACAATACTCACATGGGCCATAAATACAGGATGGCTTTATGATTTCATACCATTTACACCAAATTCAGACCCTTCCATCTGAATTTCATAGCAGATATCTAGACTCATCAGACCAGGCAATGTTTTTCTAGTCTTCTCTTGCCTAATTTTGGTGAGCCCATGTTAATTGCAGCCTCAATTTCCTCTTCTTAGCTAACAAGAGAGGTTCCCAGTTTGGTCTTCTGCTGCAGTCCATCTGCTTCAAGATAAGAGGAACTGTTCTGTTATTCAGAGACGCTTTTCTCTTCTTCTTCAGATTTCTCTTTTTCTTGCTGTTCTCTGTAAACTCTACAGATGATTGTGTGGGAAAATCTTTGCAGATCACCAGCTTCTGAAAACTTGCCCATCTGACACCAACAACCATGCCACATTCTTCCCCATGCAGATGCTCAATTTGGTCAAGTTGTCACGACCATGTCTATATGCCCAAATACACTGAGTTACTGCCATATGATTGGTTGATTAGCTATTTGCAATAATAAGGAGTTTAACAGGTAAACGTCATAAGGTATCTCACATACTGCATCTACTGCCTACTAATTTTGGGAATATTTTTCAAGAATTTGAAATATTACTATCATGAACATGGTTTTGCTGGGCATGTAAGAGGTTTACTGCACAGTGCGGTATTTTAAATAAAATATAAGATCGGAGTTGTCAGCTGTTAAAGAGAAATTTCCCCCCAGAAAAAGACTTCTTTTTCTTCAATGTTGGAGTCATGCAGAGAGTAGTATTTACTTTTTACTGTACTGCTATAAAAACTGCACAAGTGAGAGTGCACTTGTGTATCTGTGTGTGCACTGTGCACATTTGGGCCTCAGCATGTGTGTACATAACAGCAACTGTGTTATTCCTGTCTGCTGTTCACATTAGTTTGAGTCAAATGGAACTTACTGCTGCCAGTTCAGCTCTCTGGGTATGCCTGAGGAAACCCTTCTCGTGGGCCACTGGACGGCCTGGATGCAATTAAATTCCAATATCAGGGAGTGAGGGAGACTCGGTATAAAAAGGCTGTGGCTGCAACGGCCAGATGTGATCCTGCTTTGTGCACTTTAGGTCTGGAACAAACCGCCTGAGTATTTATGGTCGAGGAATGCCACAGCTGCAGGGTGTTCCAGGTGGTAAATGGGTGCTAATAGAAATCCCAGAGTCCCCAAGTCAAGGCGAAGGTTAACCCAAATAGTTTCACACACCTAATACAAAAACACAAATTTGTGGGCAAACCTTTAGCTTGTGAACATATACTAGCTTATATTTAAAACCTATATAAACACTAGAAAGAAGACTAGTCTGAAATTTTTACACTCAAATATTTTTCTTTTTATTTGGATTTTAATAATACATTTACAGAACTATACAGAAGTCTTGAACAACCCCTTATTCATTAACCCCTGATTGAATGAGAAACAGGTGCAGTCATTTATTGTAATATTTGTGAACATAACTGGAAATACATTATATAAGACAAAAACTCAGTTTGGACGATTCTAAAAGGCAATATTGGGTATGTGCTCCTCAGCTCTCTTAGGCAGGCTTTCTTGTAACTTATTTAATCTTCAAAAGTAGTTCTCCACACTTCTTGAAGGACATTCAAGGCTTTGGATGCTGACTTGCTTTTATTCTCTGCCAAGATGATCTCACCTGATTCAATAATGTTGAGGTCTGGGCTCCTGATTGATAGCGTTCCACTATCAACTGCGTTTCTCTAACCAGGCATGCTTTTACTGCACTGGCAGAGCGTCTAGGATCACTATAATGTTGAAAAACTAAGCTGTCAGTAATTTGACACTTTCCAGATGTTACTGCATGATGCTTCAAACTCTGATGACACTTTTCTGCATTAATAATTTCAGCATTTTTGACAAGATCTCAAACACTACTTGCTGAAATGCAGCCCCAAGCCATGACACAACCCCTACTGTGTTTTATAATGGAGACACTCCCTGTTGTACCTCTTCAAAACTCTATAGGAGACAATGATTTTTAACCAAAACGTTAAAAATTTTGTTCATCACACCATAAAACCTGTTGCCACTTTGTATAGTAATTGTACTTTGACAAACCTCAGCCTTTTCTCCCTGTTTCCAGTCCTTAAGAATCTGTTCTTGAAAGTCAAACTTCCACTGAGACTATTACTGATGAGGTTTCAGTGAACAGCAGATAGGTCAAGTTTCTTCTCAAATTTCTACACTATGCCGAGATATGCCAAGCTTCTGGTTAACAGTTCTTTGGGAATCATCTTGTTGGTCCAAAATTACTGTTATTTTACTATTTTTCATAAATTCAGATAAAGAAATGGGAATAAATTGTGTGTTCTTGTAACAGTATCTTTAGGCACTTTGTCATTAGCCATCTATTTAAAATGAGTTCTTTGCTGGCTTGTCTGTTATGTGTAGACACAACACTGGTTCAGTTTTTCCACTTGAATAATCCATATTGGAATATATATTCGCCTTCATAATGACATGAATTAAGTACTTTATGGGGATGAATCGAAACCCTTGATGTGCAAGAGGAATAAAGGTGATTTTTGTTTCTCTGCAAAAATAATCCTCTTTACAGGTAGATTAGCTCTTTGTGTCCTTTGTCCTGCATTCACAGTGGGCAGTTTTCTTGGTCAAGAAATAAATAAGCAGGCATTCCCACTTGCAAGTTATATCAAAGGATCAGATCAAGACCAACAACTTGGCCAAAAGCGGTTTAAATTGCTTCATTATGCAGACTCAGAGCCCACTGAGGTGGCTGCATCCTACGTTGCTTTACCAGGAAATCCCAAATCACCCAATTTCATCGTCAGAAGTCCTGTGGAGCTTAACGGAGGGATCAACATGCTTAGCTACTGTGGTAACACAAGTAAATCAGATTGGCTGGCTGGAGCATGCAAACAGATTCATTATTCTGAACAAAAGGGTCATTTTAAGATATAAGTAATCATCCTATAAACAAGGATTTTATGTCTCACACAGAATGAACAGAAGTGCCTTCTGGGGCAAAGATTAATGAGTTTCAGCCATGTTACATAAAGAGATCATCTGTTACTTCATGTCATTAAGAAAATAAGGTTTATCCAAAAAGTTGTTCGGAAGAATAACACTATTAAGATCTGCAAATAACTAGTGATCAAAATTGGAAGTTCCATTTACTGTTGGCTCTTAGTTGGTTTAGTTTTTGTGGTAGTAGAAAATATAAATGTCACTTTTTAACGTCAGCCTATAACAGAAGTACTTTCTCTTGTTTGTCAGGTTGAGAGAAAAAATACATTTCACATGTGTTTCAAGAACATCTTTTGTGTTGTGTCTGAAAGACAACCTTTAGCACCTTTTGTGGTCTCCAAACCAACTTCAGTGCCAAGAATTCCTTTACAACACATGAAAACTCACAAATGTCAGCATACAGAGAAATCAGGCCTCTAATCGTCTTTTGTCACCCGGCGGCATTCCTGATGTTTTCCCCTGGCAACCAGGACTTAAGGAAGCACAGAGATTTTGTTTGACAGCCGTATCACTGAGCTTAGTGCCTCTCAGGGCGGGGTCGATGTCTATGGACTGTTTGGGTGAAGAGGGGGAGCTAATATCGCAACACAATGTGGTCTAGCCAAAGACTCGCACACGGTTATTCTTGCAGAACATCACATGTAACGAATCTGCTTAATGAAGCCGGCCTTTCTCTGACGCAAATGCTGACAGCTGAAAGACATATTTATGGGATGGTGCCACAATATTAAAACAGGACGGATTCTTCACGCCAGATGCTTCAGATTCTTCAAGTTTGCGAGTGTCGCTGTGTCAGTCACTAAAAGACAAATCTGTGAACCCATTGGCTAGCCTGATGACTTAGCCTCTGGTGGCAATTTAAAAAAAAAAAAAAAAGGGAGAAAAAGAAAATGGGAATTACAATTTCACATTTGAGCCTGGAAGGAAACGTTGCATTGGCATAGTGAAGAGAAGCAGCCAAACGGAGTTCTTGTTTTTTAAGATCGCACTGTCAGCAGGTGGTTAGCTTATTAAGGACACTAGATGTGCTATTTGCATAAACTATTGAGATGAAATTATGTTTTATGATAAACAGTGATGCATGCACATTAGCCATCCAGCTTCTTTTTACTTTAGCACAAAGAAGCTGGATGCAAAGACCACAGACACCGAGTATTGCTCACTGAATGATCAAATGTTTTTTCCTATATGCTTTTACTGAAAAAAACCCCAAAAACTTTTTTGTAATGTATTCATGGAACATGTTCATAACAGTGGTGATGTTAAAAAATACAAATTTACTGGTCAGATTAACGTTAAACTATTAATGCAACAATGGCAACTTCAAGAATATCAGCCTGAAAAGTCAATCTTGGACTTTGTTTTATGACTAAATATGGAAAACATCTTGTCAGCATGTTCTCCTAGAAGCCAAAGCAATTGTGCTGAAAATCATACTACATCAACAAGTCAGCAAAATTTTCAGCTGAGGTCTTTGATGCCATTTTTGTGTAGCTGGTACTATAATGCCTATTTTCAGAATAAAGTAGTTTTGATCCTTTGATTACAGACAGGCCAAGTTGGTAAGGCTCTAAAATAAGCACAGAGGTTCCTAACCCAAAATAGCAAAGTCTAACTCTGGCTGCACTATGGCCAGCAGAGGGCTTTGTCATGTTATACTGCTATTGGCTATTCCTGTCAGTTCTCCGTGGGTTCAGATAAACACTTCCATTCCAGTCCCAGAGACATAGTTAAAAGACCGCGATTATAGCCTTGGGAGTGTCGTATAAATACCTCCATTGGGAGGGATTTGTGTCCTCGCAGCCGCAGTTTCTGTTCTTTGTTTCTATTTAGCATGTTTCCAACAACTTTCCCCTCTCTGGCTGTTGACCTGTAAGGTGAACTGCTTCTGCACGTGCTGAGAGTTTCCCTTTGACTAAAAGTGGGTCCGCCCAGACAGCCTGGCTCCCCTCTGTACCTCTGACTCTTAATTTTAAGAGGAAAGTGGCTATATTTGTTTCTCTTGCTGAATGTCGCCCTTATGAACACAATCCAACATCTTTGTTGCACTTGTATGTTTGCATGAGACTATAGCAAATGCATATCCTGTGTATACTAAGCACACAGTGAGATTCAGCATGAACATTATAATTTCCCATGTAACAAATACAAGAGTTTCCATAATGAATGACCTAGATCGCCATTCTCACTTGAATCGTGACATCAAAAGTCACACTCCAAACCCAAATCCAACATTACATGGTGTAACAAAATATGAAAAGAAATACGACCAAAACACAAGCTGCAATTGTAAGGTCCAAGTCTGCAGCTGGAATCGCCAGGTCCTGGAGGAAAAACAATGGGAAGCGACTGAGCAGTGAATGTGGTTAGCGGCAGAGAAGGCGCCCCTGCACTTTAATGTGGCTTCGAGCTGTCGCACAGGCTGCCAGCTTCTCGCTGATTTACACCACAGCAGCGATTCACAACCCAAACAAACCCCAGACAACTAATTATGTCAGGTTTACTCTGTCAGCTTATCATAGAAGAAAAACAGAAAAGAAGCTAGTGACCACAAAGCCCCACGTTTCTGGAATGTAACTCCAGACAATATGGTGATGGGGCCTTCGTGCTGTCTGCTGCGGCCGGTTTGCGGATCTACTGTACTACAGTGCACAAGCCCAGGGAGGTCTGAGGTGGACGGGATGTATATTTTATGAGGTGAGGAAAAGGGAGGCCCAGCGAAAAATTTATATCCCAGCTCCATGAATGCTTGTAGTATTTTACATCAGCACTGATACATATATCTGCATGCTTTCCCTCACTTTTTCTGCTTTGTTGTGTAGTATTAGTAGTATCAGTATTAATGTTGTGTAAATGAGTCACGTAAAAACAAAGCTAAAAAAACTTGAAAACTTATGGTGAAGGTCTATGCATGTTGTAAATGCAATGTAAGCGTCTACAATTTAATGGAACATAAGAAGAAATGTATTAATAATCCTTCTTTTTATTGTCTAAGTAAAAATCTCATTGAAATTCAAATGTCATTTCCTGGCCTGGCAGTCTCTCTGGGAAGTGTGACTACTTTGCAGTATCACAGTATCTCTGCCTGATCACAGAATTGTGATGCTATTTTAATAAATGTGTATTTAAGAATTGCTACAAATTACTTTATTAAGGCAGTCTAACAGTTCTGCCTAATAAGCTCCAAAATTGTGTTATTTTAGTATGGTTATTATTTCTGCCCTGACTTCCACTGGAGGTCGAGATCAATTAGGGTCAACCCATTTATTTTCAAATACTCTAAAACACCAAAAAGAGACGAAATAAAAGATAAAACTGTTTATTTTATCATTAAAAGGTTCCTGTATAACATTTAGAAAACAATTGATATTGACACCTGCAGCTATTAATTGTAGTTAGCATCCTGTTCGTTGCTTGCACATCCTAACAATAGCCAAAATAGAGATGAAACATACAAGACAGGCCACTGTTGCTGGATGCCATGTCAAACTGTATTTGTCACACACTTTATACTCATGTGCTAATGTTGTGCAAGTTAATTTGAACGTATTCTTACCTGTTTACAAAATGCTAGCTACAAAACATAGCAGCTAGCTACTCTTCCGTAGGCCACAGTCAGAGGCTGAGAGACCGGTCTACAATCATCTGGCAACTACTGATCACAAAGGAGCCAGTTGGTGAGTGATTGCTGGAAGTTGCTGGCTGCTGTTAGGTGGTACAGTCATCCCTAACTATAAGGCGGTTCACAGGTATCGCTGTTTCGTGGATTGTTTTTTTTGTGCAGTTTTATTGGCTGTAGACCATTGTCAATTAATCTCGTGCTCCTGTACAGTACAGAATGCCTTCAGCTTGTCAAATTCACATAACTATTTGATCGCTAGCAGTGTGACTCTGAAGTGCTGTACTGTATGTTTTTAAGTTTTCTCCCCAACAAACAACAATGTCGACGAAACGTTTTGCACCATCAAAGGAACCTGCGGGTGGTTTCATTCTACAATACTGGACTTATTCTTCTACAAAGGTTTGAACTTTGAGAACAAGAGAGAAAAGTGTGAAAATGTTAATGCCTGTCTGAGAAAAAGAGTGTAGTGAGGGGTTTTACTTATAAAAAATAAAGCTGGCTACTTCGCGGATTTTTAGAACGTAACTCCCGCAATAAAAGAGGGACCACTGTATATGGTGCTGCTAAAGA
This sequence comes from Diplotaxodon limnothrissa, assembly GCF_057381915.1. Lineage (NCBI taxonomy): Eukaryota > Metazoa > Chordata > Actinopteri > Cichliformes > Cichlidae > Diplotaxodon > Diplotaxodon limnothrissa. The sequence goes on along the minus strand of NC_140610.1, from coordinate 17,673,458 downwards.
AAAAAAAACAAAAAAACCACCTACTTGTGCAATTTTTTTAGTGGTTGCAAAGTAAGTTACTTGTGCTGTATGCAATTTTAGATACACAGAAAGTCTTCACTTACTATATATGGCTGTCATAGTGTCCTTATCAAGGGCAGTCCCTGGGACAGGCTTAAATCTTCTGCATTTTGGATTTTTGATGCAAATTCAACCCCAGTTCTTTACATAGAAATCCATCCACAAGCTGTTAGATGTAGCCAGAGTGAGGAAGGTTTTAACTTACATTTGAATCTGTTTGCACATTAACAGTAAAAATGTTTTACTCATGAAAAATGTTTCAAACAACAAAACAAAACAAAACTCTCTCTTGGACATCTCACCAATCCTTCTAACCGAGCATACTAGCCTCCAGCAAATGTATATCCACAGAGTATGAAACAGGTTGACCTTCTTGGATTACAAAAATGTATTTAGGCTGGCTTTGTTCCTCAAAAACAACCCGAGGCTCTCTAATTCCTCCTTCTGAGGTTTAATTCAACTAGACAGACTATTTTTCTTCGGATAAACTTTTTATTATTGTTGTTTTGGAAGAAGCTGGTCTGTTGAAAAACCTAGGCTGACGTACATGCAGACTTCTGTGTGGTAGTCTGACTCCTCGTGTCTGGCTCTGTATCAGTTTGGCTCGTGTTCAGTCCACCTCTTGCCTGTTATGGTCGTCCTTCTGTTTTAGTTCTATTGGATCTTTCATCTGCATTTGATATGGTTGACCATAACATCCTAGTCGCAAGATTAGAGCACTCTGTTGGCATTAAGGGCACTGCCTTGGACTGGTTCAAATCTTACCTCTCCAATCGGCTTTCTTCGGTACATCTGGCCTCATCTTCCTCTTCCCCTGTACCTGTTTGCTGTGGTGTCCCCCAGGGTTCTGTGTTAGGCCCGACCCTTTTCTCACTGTATATGCTTCCTTTAAGCGCTATCTTTGAGAAATACCACATTGCTTTTCACTATTATGCGGATGACATTCAGATTTATTTTGAGTTACATGATGATCTTGCTTTATCTTTAAATAACTTTCGTGAGTGCATGAGTGAGGTCAAGAAATGGCTGTTGGCAAATACTCTTATTCTCAATGAAAAAAAGACTGAAATCATGATTTTTGGCAGTAATGCCCTTCGCGCCAAACTTCAAGATGCCTTTGGCTTTCTTACTAGTTCTTTCTCTGATACTGTCAGGAATCTGGGTGTCTTGTTTGACAGCTCCTTTAAACTTGATAAACAGGTGTCTGCTGTTGTCAGATCTAGTTTTTATCAGCTTCGTCTCATCTCCAGGGCCAGACACTATATCCCGTATAATGACTTAGAAAAGCTCATTCATGCTTTTGTAACGTCAAGACTAGATTACTGTAACTCACTCTATTCTGGTCTCCATGTTACCCTTCTACATAGATTACAGACAGTTCAGAATGCTGCGGCACGTATTCTAACTAAAACCAAGAAGTTTGACCATATTACTCCGGTTCTTGCTGAGCTGCATTGGCTGCCTATCAAATACCGTATTCAATTTAAAATTTTGCTGCTTACGTTTAAAATTATCAATAATACTGCACCAACCTATCTTAAGGAACTTTTAAACCCTTATGTCCCTGCCAGGGCTTTAAGGTCATCCTCGCAGTTATTGTTAGTTCAGCCCAGATCTCGGTTGAAATCTAGAGGCGATCGATCGTTTGCCTTTGCTGCACCTGAGTTATGGAACAGCCTCCCGATTGGCATTCGGGAGTCTGATTCTATTTTTTCTTTTAAAGCACGCCTTAAAACTTATCTTTTTGAACTTGCCTTCTCTACCCGTTAAATGCTGACTGTTAACTGCGACCTACTGCATTAACTTTTTACTATTCCTTCATTCTTGGTGTTCTCTATCATGCGGCACTGGGTGTGCTATAATCTATGTGCTGCAGTCCATTTTATTAGTGGCTTTCTACTGTGAACATTGTCTGCTGTTCTTATTATATTTGATATTAATGCTCTTAACTGTATTATTTTATTGTTTTTTGTAAAGCACTTTGGTATGCCTAAGGCTTTTAATGTGCTCTATAAATAAAGGTTGTTGTTGTTGTTGTTGTTGTTATAAATGCTGTTTTTACTGCATACTTTCCTATACACTCCTGTGTCTGAGGTTTACAAGTTTCCTAGTTTTAATGGCACCACTAAGGTATTTTTTTGAACTTCCTAATTCCCCCAGCTTAAATAGTATTGTAATAAGAATAAAAAAGGTATCAAGGGACATTTTAACCATTTTCATTTTAACGATTTTAACATTTATTTTTTTAAGGAAGACAATAACTGTTTATTAACTTTAAAAAAAAAATCATATCTACTCTGGATGGTGGTCACCTCAACGGGGTTTTTTCAAAATAAAATCGGAAACACAGCTGCAGGAATGCGGCTTACTGATACTCAACTACAAAGAGCACAAAAGGCATTTAATATGATGCAGATCTCCACTGCTTATCTGAAAAGGAGAGGAACAGTCAAACTTGGCTCTCCTACAAACTTTGGGTATATAATTTCATCTTTGCCTCCTTAGAGGCAAAAACAATGGTCTCTTCTCTCCTAAGGTTATCCAAATAAAGCTGCAACCTTCCTGACTGAAAAATAAAGCCAATTCAGAAGTGCTGAAAGCTCCAATTCCTTGAACAACCACTTCAGGTTGGTTCAGTCTCCACAGACTGTCATGTTAAAATGCCCAGATTTCAAGGAGGTCAGTATCTGTGTGGTGCACCTATACCATCTAATGATGTGCCTTGAGTAACAATTTAGCTAGTATTAACTTTTGGCTTAGTGCCACACATTGTCATCCAAATATTGCACCTTCTGGCTTCAAATTTAAAAAATGAAAACACTTAATATGCAACAAACATTTTTCAAACCAACAGGCGGTGCCATTTGAACAAAGTGGCAGTTTGTCACATAACAAAGGAAAATATGTTTGTTTATCCAAGACAAGCAGAAGATATCATCTTCCCCCTTTTTAAAGGCAGATGAAAGAAAAGTACTAGCAATGTATAATTAGTCATGATTGTAACTGCTCATGGAGGGAGAGTTAAGCTTTTACTGAGCTGAATTCAAACTGTTTATCTTGTTTTTGAAATAAGTCTAATGGGCCAGATATGTGTGCCATATTGTCATTGTATGAACATCTTACTAAAACCCATTGAACAGCCTTTATTTTTATTCTATTTTGTTGGCATTGATTCAACAAGGTGCTGGAAATATTCGTCTTTTGCTCAGTATTGACATGACAGCATCACACAGTTGCTGCAGACATGTTGGCTGAGGTTGAGTTCTGGTTACTTTGGAGGCTAAAACAGAAATCAGTTTGAGTTCTGTGGCATAGCTGGAAGCAGTCAGCCAAAGGTGGGTGCACCGTGGTCCCTATAAAAGGGATGGCCATGGTCAGCAATGATCCTCAGGTAGGCTTTGGCATTTAAACACCAAGAAAATGTCCTCCACACCAAGGCAGGAGGGATCTGTGCTTTCATGTTGTTAACAGTGCATTCTCATCCCACATCAAGACTCAACAGACCAGGAAACATTTTTTTAGCCTTCTTTTGTCGAGAGTCCATGGAAAATGTAGCCTTAGTTTCCTGTTCTTAGCTAATGGTGTCATGGTCCTGGGCCATGTTGGCCCAGTGTTCTTAGTTTTCTTGTATGTTTGTATTTTGTTCCTTATTTAGGCCATGTTTTCTGAGTTGCCCTGTTGTGTTGTTCCCTAAGTGTTTTCCCTTCATGGCTTTTACCCCCTGTGTGCCCCTCTGTGTATCTGTGAGCCCTCGTCTCTCCTTATGTTTTATTCCATGTTTCCCCTGCCCATTATGTCTAAAGTTCTCCCCGTGCTCTCTCTCCCCCCCCTGTGTGCCCTGTGTATTTATGAGCCCTCGTCTCCCTTTGTGGTTGTTTCATGTTTCCCCAGCCCGTTATGTCTGTGTTTTCCCCGTGCTCTCTCTCCTCCTGTCTGAACCTCTGTGCACTTCCTGTTTACTTTGTGACTCTCACGCCTGTACATGTCATGTTCAGTTCACCCCGCCCTGTCTCGTTATGATTATCAGTGTCACCTGTGTTCCCCGTGTGTTCCCACTTTCCTCGTTAACCCTCTGTGTATTTCTGTCTGCGTCTCCCTCTGTTCGGCGTGACGTCGTCCCTCATGCTGTGTGTGGATCTCCCTGTGTCTCCCTGTGAGTTCTTAGTTTATGGTTTCCCAGTTTAGTCTAGTTTGTATGTTTGTTCTACCAGCAAATAAAGCTGTGTTTTGAGTTCACCTCCCCGAGTCTGTGAGTCCTGCATTTTGGGTCCAACTCCTGCCTGCCGCACAGCGATTCATGACAGTACGACGTCACCACAACATGGACCCAGCAGACTTACCCGGGGAGAGCGATCTGATACGTGTCCAACGCCTAGTCGAGTGGATAACCCACACTTCCAATACAAGGGCAAAGATTGTGGGGATAAATGCTATCGAAGCAATCCTCAAAGGAAATCTCATCTCCGCCAGGTCAGAGGATGTTTGGACTTATTGGCCAATTTGAATGAAGCCCGGGAGGCGGCGCGAACTCGGGAAATATCAGACTTGGCCCAGCAGCAACAGACAACAGCCACCCTGGAGCAGCCGCGTCAGTTTCACCGGCCGGATGTGGTTTTGCCCGGCCCTTTGGAGCCTTCTGCGGGGAAGAAGCGTCGATCACGCCGCGGGCGCGCCACCCCACAGCCGGACGTTCGGACTTTTACATCGCCGGCTGTGGTGAATAAGGACTCTTTTTCTGTGTCGAACCGTGGGACTATTCGTTCAGGGGTTGTGTTTTGTGCTACGGATGGTAATGTGAACAGTTTATTAGCTGCCCAGCCTCCTGAAGCTCTCTTAGCTGCCCAGCCTCCTGAAGCTCTCTTAGCTGCCCAGCCTCCTGAAGCTTTCTTAGCTGCCCAGCCTCCTGAAGCTTTCTTAGCTGCCCAGCCTCCTGAAGCTTTCTTAGCTGCCCAGCCTCCTGAAGCTCTCTTAGCTGTCCAGCCTCCTGAAGCTCTCTTAGCTGCCCAGCTACAAGCTGCGTCTCCTGTGTCCCCGCTAGCACAGTCATTAACTCCACCACAAGCTCCATTTTCACCTCTACCATCGCTTCAGTCATCAGTTCGGTCTGCCACTCAGTCGCCCTTAGATCCATCATCCACACTACCACCTGTTTCTCTTCCACCACAACCGTCACTACACCCAGCCATTCAGGCTGCTACTCAGTCAGTCATTCAACCCATAGCCCTGCCATTAAGGCACTCTGTAGCCGAGCCATTAGCCACCCGACCCGCAGCCAATTCAGCCGCTCTTCCACCCGTTACACCTCCACTACAACCATCACTGCAGTCTCTAGCGCAGTCTCCTGCAGCTCTGCTTTCCCCAATGCAGTCTCCAGTGTCCCCAGTGCAGTCTCCAGTGTCCCCAGTGCAGTCTCCAGTGTCCCCAGTGCAGCCTCCTGCAGCCCTGCTTTCCCCAGTGCAGTCTCCAGTGTCCCCAGTGCAGCCTCCTTTAGCACAGTCACCCACTCAACCACCAGCACCACAACCGTCACTACCTCTAGTTCATTCCCCTGTGAAGTCATTAACTCCACCACCTACTCCACTCTCACCACCACCGTTACTACAGACATCAGTTCAGTCCCCTGTGCAGTCATTTACTTCTCCACCGTTAGCAGCTCAGGTCCCCGTGTGTCCAGCAGCTCAGGTCCCCGTGTGTCCGGCAGCTCAGGTCCCCGTGTGTCCGGCAGCTCAGGTCCCCGTGTGTCCGGCAGCTCAGGTCCCCGTGTGTCCGGCAGCTCAGGTCCCCGTGTGTCCGGCAGCTCAGGTCCCCGTGTGTCCGGCAGCTCAGGTCCCCGTGTGTCCAGCAGCTCAGCTCGCACCTGAACCTTTGGTCCAGTTCCCCGTAGCAGTGCAGTTTTCTAGCCAGCTTAACGTTGAGCCCGGGGTCCCAATTCTCTCTGGCTCTACATCGGCTCCTGCTGGAAGCTCGGATGAGCTCATCCAGCACTCCACGGCTCCCGTGCCGCCATCTACCTCGTCCGCTGGGGGTTCCAGTGAGCCCAGCCAGCACCTCCTCGTCTCCGCTGGAGGGTCCGAGGGGCCCGTTCAGCCGCCCGTCTCCGCTGGAGGGTCCGAGGAGCCCGTCCGGCCTCACGCCTCGTCAGCTGGAGGGTCCGAGGGGCCCGTTCAGCCTCCTGTCTCCGCTGGAGGGTCCGAGGGGCCCGTTCAGCCTCCTGTCTCCGCTGGAGGGTCCGAGGGGCCCGTTCAGCCTCCTGTCTCCGCTGGAGGGTCCGAGGGGCCTGTCCAGCCTCACGCCTCGTCAGCTGGAGGGTCCGAGGGGCCCGTTCAGCCTCCTGTCTCCGCTGGAGGGTCCGAGGGGCCCGTTCAGCCTCACGCCGCATCAGCTGGAGGGCCCGAGGAGCCTGTCCAGCCGCCACCTGCGACCGCCTCGTCATCGCCTGGTCCGGCTGCATCCGCCTGTGCTTCTGCTACGCCTGGTCCAGCCCCTGCCCGTGCTTCTGTTACGCCTGGGCCAGCCTCTGCCTGTGCTTCTGTTACGCCTGGGCCAGCCTCTGCCTGTGCTTCAGCTCCGCCTGGTCCAGCCTCTGCCTGTGCTTCAGCTCCGCCTGGTCCAGCCTCAGCCTCTGCAGCAGCTCCGCCTGGTCCAGCCTCAGCCTCTGCAGCTCCGCCTGGTCCAGCCTCGGCCTCTGCAACCTCGTCTGGTCCGGCCTCCGAGTCTTCGTCCTCGTCTGGTCCAGCCTCAGCCTGTGCTTCGCCTGGTCCGGCCCCCGCATCGCCACCGTCTGGTCCTGCCTCGTCTGGTCCTGCCTCGACTGGTCCTGTGCCCACCAGGCCATGGCCAGCACGCCTGAGACTGGAGGGCCGCCGCTGCCTTCCACGCGGTCGGCCCCCTGAACTGCTCCGTCGTCTCCTTCGTCGCCGCCGTTGCCTTGCGCGCGGCCGGCCCCCTGAACTGCTCCGTCGTCTCCTTCGTCGCCGCCGTTGCCTTGCGCACGGCCGGCCTCCGGACCAGCTCTGTCACCTGTGCCACCCACCTGGTCGGCCCCCCGACCGTGTGACCCGTGAACTCTTGTGCCTGTGGGCTCTGGGTCGGCCCCCTGAACTTTATTTGGACTGTGGTCATGTGCTCCTGTGTCTTCTGTTGTTTGTTTTTGTTTCCCGTTCTGTTTTATTCCATGTTTCCCCTGCCCATTATGTCTAAAGTTCTCCCCATGCTCTCTCTCCCCCCCCCCTGTGTGCCCTGTGTATTTATGAGCCCTCGTCTCCCTTTGTGGTTGTTTCATGTTTCCCCAGCCCGTTATGTCTGTGTTTTCCCCGTGCTCTCTCTCCTCCTGTCTGAACCTCTGTGCACTTCCTGTTTACTTTGTGACTCTCACGCCTGTACATGTCATGTTCAGTTCACCCCGCCCTGTCTCGTTATGATTATCAGTGTCACCTGTGTTCCCCGTGTGTTCCCACTTTCCTCGTTAACCCTCTGTGTATTTCTGTCTGCGTCTCCCTCTGTTCGGCGTGACGTCGTCCCTCATGCTGTGTGTGGATCTCCCTGTGTCTCCCTGTGAGTTCTTAGTTTATGGTTTCCCAGTTTAGTCTAGTTTGTATGTTTGTTCTACCAGCAAATAAAGCTGTGTTTTGAGTTCACCTCCCCGAGTCTGTGAGTCCTGCATTTTGGGTCCAACTCCTGCCTGCCGCACAGCGATTCATGACAAATGGTGTGGTCTTCTTCTTATTTGAGTTGGTGTCGCTGTCCTATCAACTCTGACCCCTGATATCGCCAGGTATTTTCACTCACTGAATGTTTTCTTTTCCCATCATTCCCTTAAAACCATAAAGATGGTTTTGTAGGAAAAACCCCAGTAGATCAGTTTTGAGAAATACTCAGACCTGTTGTCTGGCACCAACAACCATGCCCCAAAGTCACTTAAATCAAGTTTCTTCCCTATTTGGATGCTGAGTTTGAATTTCAGAAAGCTTTGACCATGTCTACATGCCTAAATCCACTGACTTACTTCTACACTATAGGCTAATATATTTGCATCAATAAGAAGTTAAACACTACCTAATAAAGTGGCCAGAGGGAGTATGTTGATTTAGTGACTCATAACCACATTAATGTGGCTTCTGTGGGAGTGATACTGTGCACAGAGCAGCTTATTCCGGCACACTTGTTTGTTTAAATTGTTTCCCCATTATTTTGACCTTCCTTTAATCAGTTTAAGTCTTTAATCATTCCGAGTCCTGTAGTTTTCTAGTTAAGAACAAACATCACACTGCGTCAACAACAGTGTCGCAGCACACTTGCTGTAATCGTATACGTGGGCCAAAACAGAAGTTTCAGCAAGACAAATTAATGCAAAGATAAAAATGTTAACCAAAGAGTCGTCTGGGGGGATCTATTTATTCTTTGTTAGCACTCAGGCAAACACAGGAGCAGGAACCATAAACATTTCCTTTAGAAACTTGAGAACAGGCCCTGTCGGTTTCTTCAAGGCCTAAACAACTGACACAAACACTACTTTTCAAAGTCTTTTGTTTAGCTTGGAGACTTTCACGATCTAGCTGACATTAAGAAGAAATGCATGCAATGTTTGGGTTTGTTTTTGTTTTTCCCTTCACTGGCATGTGTGTCATGCTGAAAATAAACTGAGGCCTTTTGTTCCTGTGCTGAATGGTGTTTTTCACAGCCGTCTCAATGTGCTGACTGAGCAGAAATGAAACAAAACGGATGATGGAGGTAAAAATACGAGTGAAGCCACAGAAACAGTTTCTCTAAGAAAAAACACCAAATAAATTATGATACAAACAAGACTATGTTAACTTATCTCCTTTAAAGACTTAGAATCATATATATTCAAGGAATAATTAAAGGAAGTTCCTTTCACCTTGTAAATTCTTGCATGTCTTGTCAAAAACAGAGGAGTCCATTTATCTATTTTCTTCTGCTTATCCATCAATCTGCTTTAAGTTGGGTATGGCAATAAATCTATATGTATATTAAAGATGTTGACATGGTAAAGCTCCGTGGCTTCCTCCTCCCCTCCTGAATGGAGGTCCAGGCTCTCTTGCTCACTTTCCCTAGCTTTCAATTTTGGAACATGGGTCACCTGACAACTCGAGCAGGGCAATGACCCTGCATACCCAAAGAAATCCCGATAATGCTTTAGAGTTTAAGTAATTTGCAGACTTCTTTCTTATGTTTTTGTTTTGTTTTTTCATTTATCAGAGAGAGTGTATTCATGTGTTTAGGAAAAATTTATGGCTAGAGGATTTCATGCTGGCGTTTTCTGAACAGAAAGCCACAGTGCATACAGTTTGCAAAGGCTTAAATAAACACAGTATATAGTGTCAAGTAGCTCTGCCACATGTCTTTACAAATACACTGCCATGTGACTGTGATGTCACTTATTCTGACTTCCAAGGGAAAGGGAAAAAATGGTTCTGGGTGAAGCAACTCATTCTTAAAACCACAAACAATCACTCTCTCTGCACAGAACATGCAGCATTAACCAGAGAATGTCTAACATTAGTATGCAGTGATTTTTGCAGGAAATATGAAGCGACCAAAATACAATTTCTAGAGGCTTTTAAATCCAAACATATAATTCTCTTGTAAAATTTGCCTTGCCGTCGCGACGTTATAACCACTAAGAGCTTGATTCACATACTGTCTGTGTCGAGACTTGCCTACAAAATCATATCATTATATTGCAAACCCTGAAGTTGGAAAAAACATTTGCATAATTTGGAGCATGTTCCAAATGGGAGCATATATAAGTACATTTGGAAGTTCAGAAGATTGGCTAAACTAATGCTAACCATGCAATGCGAGAAAAGGCAGCTTTCTGCTTTTCATTAGCGCCAGCTTGCAAACTGTCAAGTGTAGCCAGCACAGACTTTCCAGATGCATATGTCCCTTTGCGCTCCTGAGATCTGCTCTGAGGTCTCACCTCGGGGATGGAAAGCAAGACAAAGAAGCATGCGCAGCAAGGGAGCCCGCTCATCCGGCCAAAGTTGTACATTTGCAGGAAGCTGGGCAGACAGGCAGAAGGCTGTTCTGCAGTGGGTCTGCCAAATTAACAACACATCTCTGCACTCAGTGACTGGCACAGCTGTTTAAATTGATGCCAGGGTTGTTTTTTCTTTTTTCCTTCCTTTTTTAAAAAAAGTATTTGTCATGTGTTGTTAGTGGGTTGTTGTTCTTTCAAGTGGCAGGACAGGAGAAAACATTATGCCAGCACGAAGTCTTTCATCCAGTACAACTTGTCTCAATCACCTCTGAAACCTCAAACATATTAAAGGATTTAGCTATGCTGCTAACAAAGACTTGCATTCACCTGTAGTCAGTTTTATTTCAAAAGAACAAACACAAATTGAATGCCTAATGTGATTTGGAATTTCGGGTGGTCTGAAAACTACAAACTGATCCCACTAAATTCCATTAGAAGCTGGAATCAGATGATAGTGCTTTATAAATTCACCAAATCAAGTGCTGTCCACAACAATGTCCTAGCGAGGATAATTAATAGTAGATGCTTGCTTTTATTCTCTTGAAAGCTGTGATTGGGACTTCAAGCAGCTTTAACAACTGAAGGGAGTGATTCACCAGTTGTGGTATTACATTTTGTTATTTTCTGCTATGCAATACCGTTCAAAAGTCTTGACTTCTTTATATTTTGAGAAGAAAATGTGGAATAGGTCCAGCGATTTTTAAGTATATAATGCAAAAACAGCTTGAACAAAACCTTTACAATTCTAGCAGTTTAAAATTCAATATTTGGTATGACCACCTTTATTCTTCAACACAGTCTGAACTTGGGCAAACATTCTTGCAGTTTCTTTAAGTAGTCTTCAGGAATAGTTTCCGAGGCTTCTTATGGGACAACCAAAGCTCTTCTTTGGATGTGGGCTGGGCGTTGTTCTGTTCTCTGTCAAAATGTGACAAATGTTCACATCCAGGATCTGTGAGGCCAATCCATGACTGATAGAGTTCCATTGTGGGTTTTTCCTATCAAGATATTGCACTGCGTAATGATTCGAAATCTGGCTATCATTTTCCGTGTTCATAATTTCATGCCGCCTCAAACTAGGACAAAGCCTCCTCGTGATTTTCTCCACACATACTGGTAAAAGTAAGGAGTGGTTCAAGAGTTTTGCACAGTATTGTGTATGCAGTTAAAATGATAGACACTCATATCAAGTGGTTTGAACAATGAGATAAGAGCATGTAAAACATTGAAAACATGGAAACATTACCCACCTTCTGTTCAAATCTTAAGACCAAAGTTAGATTAAAAAGGCTTGTTGCAAACAAGCTGGACTTATACAAAAGTACTTTATTTGAATACAGGAATCAAATATGGTGTTGGAAATTACAATTATGGGTCCCTTTTAACATTAGCATTGCCAGTACTGGCTTAGACTTGTGGAGACATGCAAGACAGTCAATAGTTAAATATTGTAGAAAAAAAGAGAAAGAGTGCCAATAGGTTTCATCAAAGAAAACCTTCTAAATAATATGATGTAAGAAGTTGTACCGGCCAGCTGAAAACCAGTACCAGTACAAGTGTAAACATCTCCTAGAAAAAGTAGTGAATAAATAAATAAATGTCCTAGTAAACTAAAAGAACTGTTCAAAACTAATAAAAAAATAAAAAAATCAGTCTGTAAAAAATAATCCTACTCAAGCAGAACACTCTGCAAAGTTACAAAGATAACTGACATTTGGATAATATCTGTACTTGGTGTGCTTTCTTGAATCTAAATGGATAACAAATGGATCTGCCAGGGAGTGATGAACACTGGCTCAACAACCAAACTTCTCATAACCAACTTTTCATGTCTGTCCAAAGCATTTACTCTTATTATTAACGCCATACGACCAGCTTCTCGCAAGGACAAACACACATTTGTCAAAACTGTCCCACATTTAAGATTTTGGCTAAAGCAAAATTATGCTGTCATGCTTCCTCTTCACCGATTAAGCAGGCCAGGAGAAGAAGTAATTATTAGCAGGCAAAGCAAGCGGACAATCAGAGGGGGTAAAATTATGACATCACTTCCATAGAAGCTTCTAAGACTTTTCTGTTTATGTCAACAAATATTCAGCCAGGTCTGTCAGGAGATCTGACAATATATGAAACAAGAGAAAAGTTTGAAATGCATGAGCTGGAAAACCAATGGACAGTTAAATGATTGGCTTAATAGATTTCAGGCTCCAGTAGATCTGTTGTTTTTTTGATTTTTGTTTTTTTCACGTCATTTCAAGTCTACTAGGTCAGAGCTGTTTTCCACTTTCCCGTTTCACTTTCTGCATAGACAGTGTTAGGTGACAGACTTCAAAGGCTTGTATAAACCTCAAATTTTAAGTAAGTAAGTAAGCTTATTACAGTCATTTATGTTTATGTATTTACAGTTAGTCCTACAGTGTAACTCACTGGTCAAAATAATCCCCATTTAATAGGTCCTTTGTGCAACTCCTCAGTTCAACCTACACCTGAAACAAGCTGCTTTAGCTTATGATTGACGAATGCCACTTACACTTTAAGTCAGTTCTCTTCTGATACACTTGATTAGGATCTGACATCTGAGGAAAAATTTATTTTGCTTGAAAGAGACAAAGATAAAAACTGTTGTAGTGTATTCGTTTTCATGCTCAGTGGTACATGGTATAATGCAAAAAATGCAATTTAAATGTGTGCTATCAAGAGGTGTTCAGTTGCCGCAGTAGTACTCTACCAGGGCAAACAAGGCAGGCAGGGCTTTCCCAATTAAATCTAAATACAGATATTAGTTAAAACCTGCAAATGTGAACTCAGTCTCTCTTTCCACACAGCGTTCTGTCATAAAGAACATTGGGGGGATACTCCCACTGGGTTTAAATCTGGGACTCTCGGCCATTTGACCTTACAACTGAAGAAGCTTCTCGGATGAGAGGTGGAACGTCTTCAAGCAACTTAAAGAAGTCCAGACGCTTTTCTTTGCAAGCTCCTTTGACTACGATGACCTGAATGACTGAGAACCTTCACAGACATAAAGAACATACGCTTTTCTCATTGCCATCCTTTAAATTACTGCCTTCTTGTGTATGCAGTTGGCTATTATTTCTGGAAGCAGGCTTAACTGTGTTTTCGTCAGACTTCACAAAAATTATTTGGTATGCGTATCTCTTTGTCCCACTAACAAATGCTGGAGTTGGAGAGCTGAGAGGACAGCAGCCTTTACGGTTGTTTGGTTATAAACGTCTGGTCTTTGATGGCAAACATGTGAGACAAGCCACTGGCTCTGCTTTCACTGCTCTGAGATCATTTATGATCTGTGTGATTTGTGGAATCAGAGATACCATTTCCAAGTAAGCAAACATGCTATGATTTGTCATCTTAAGAGATAGGTTCCCTGTTACTGATGACATAATACTGATAGGTCAATGCAGCTACACAGCTCCTTACACTGACCTATAGGTCAGCAACACTTTGAGCATAAATAACCTGCAGGACTGATGGACTTACACCTGGTGCCAGTTTTTAGATAATTATGCTAGTTAACCTTGCTCACCATAAAGCTATCTAATACAATACAGTAAATTAAAGCACAGAATAACCTGGGCCCTAGTTCAATTTAAATTTCTTATTTTCTCTGTCTCCAATTGTTGCACTTCATAAAGTTCTGTTTTCTTGCCTATAAAGAGTCTATGATACACCAGCAGCGGATGTTGTTGTCATCTATTTCCCACTTCTATTTTGCACTCCACAAACCAACCTGCCATTATCATATAATGTATCCATGAAATCATATTTCACCACTTATTACAGAGCATAAAACCACATGGGTCACAATTTTAAATCCACGAAGTTCAAAATGTTTCTCAGTGACTCACGATTGTCCCCGGTGTCATGGCTGAGAGCTACGCAGACAAGCTGTGTTCATGTAAGACCACACAAACACAAACAGCAAGGGATTCATTTGAAATCTGCAGGGGGAAGCCAGATTCATAATGAAAGCAGATGGTTACTGATATAAAGTTGAAAACAATTACAGCATCACATCATAAAAAGCAAGGTTTAAAAAAGTGTGTTCCCATTTATGATTAAAAAAGTCGTGCTTTTTCGTCAGTTTCAAAACTTTTGCCAGCCACAGACAAACATGGTGCATTTTTACACATTCTTGTGCAGTTTGAATTGAAAAAGAATTAGGAATTTTGAAATCCCAGCCACCCACTGATAAACATTTCTATCACTACTGTTGTTAATTTCCTTTGAAACTGTTGGGTTGATAACAGTTTTTCACACCAAACATGATTGATAGAGCTGCTGACAAAAGCACTAACTGCAAAAAGGCCGCTAGTTTATCAAGTCCTGAGGACAGAGTGGAAGAAACCCAACTGCTCGAAACATTTCATACACTGCTGATTAGTGACTTAATCTATTCAACAGACTATTCTATTCAATACCCTTGTAGATGTGTCATTTTAAATATCTGTGCTTCTAGTATTTATTTGTACAGAAACAATGAGTAAAAGTAACTATTCCTTTTGGGATTATTCAGTGCAAACACACTAAAAAGCATTATGCTGGATTCTTACTGTATTTCTTATTTTTCCAGTTACCAGCCGAGGTTGTTGTGTGGTTTATTCCTCCACAGTTCAAGCACCAGAGCTGAGAATGTGGCTTATGCCCATGAAAAACCTGCCAAAATTTCTCTCCTAATATCAAACAGCTTATTTTGACTCTTTTTCCCGCAGTGTCACTGTTTAGAAGTCTGAAGAAACGAGATAAAGCAGAAATTCAACATTTCACAATTTTACAACAGCTTGAAGAGTAGTTGACCATCAGCAGTCTGCAACCAAAGCAATCACCAGGAGGTTTTCATCAAGCAGCTGGGGAATACACATTTTTACTATGAACAATGATTGTCAGTTGGTCGCTAACCAGTCTTCAGGCCTGTACGACTGGGGTTTTGTTAATTTTATTCACTTCTTTTTCCCAACCAAAGCAAGAGAATCTTAGTGAAATGCTGCATTTCTGCCTTTGATGGATACAGTTGACTAAAAACAAAAACAACACAAAAATCCATTACAATTTGTATCAGGTTGACAGATGGGAGATACTATATGTTTGAAAAGCTATAAACTAAGTTTTTTTTCTTCTTTCTGGTTCCAAAAGCTGCTCTGTCGATATGTTTTCCATGGTGGCTATATCAAATAAGTATGTTGTTACATAGACACTGGTGCATTCTCAACTGGTGAAATCAACAACAACTTAACTATGGTGGGTGAAGGATGAAGGTTATCTAGTGGATGTTTTCTGGCCATGACCCTTATACCCATTTTGGTGTAATGTCAGCTCAAATGAAAAAGTGCTGCTCCACTCATATTCCAGCTTTCTCCAGTCCTGTGCCTTTTTGTGAGAGCCACTGATGTGTCTCATTTACTACCTGAAGTTTCCAATGCACCTGGTTAGTCAAACAGGCCTGTCTCACGGGGTACTTACCTAAGTATCTTGGGGTGTTGTTTACGAGTAAGGGGAAGGGTGGAGTGGGTGATGGACAGAGCGGTTGTTCTGGGTGTCAGTGATGCAAATACTGTTCCAGTCTGTTGTGATGAAGAGAGAGCCGAGTGTGACACCAAAGCTGTGAATCTACCAGTCCATCTATATTTCGATGTTTTTACCCTCGTCCATCATCACGAGCTTTGAGTAGAATGAGACTGCGGATTCAAGCAGTGAAAATGAGTTTCCTCTCATGGATGTCTGAACTCAGTCTTAGAGATAGTGTGACATTGTTTATTTGGTAGATGGATAGATGAGACATTTCAGGCATGTCCTAGTGGGAAATTTGTTTGCTTGGGAACATCTCAATGTCCTACCAGAAGAGCTGGAAGAGGGAGGGGCGAGGTTATGTGGGATGGATGGATGGGCTGGCACTACAGGGCTACAGTTTTGAAATGGAAAGTGTTAACCTACAATCTTTAATTAATCTTAACCAAGCAGTTTTAGGGCCTAAACCCAACTCTGTAACTTAAAGCAAAAGTGAACATAAAAAAAAACATGTTTGTGTGTTACACTCAACATATAACAACAGTTTTGTTATAGACAGAATGTGAAAAAAAAATCTATGAATTCACATGGTAGGATTTGTAAAGAATTTATTCGTAAATCAGGGTGGAAAATAAGTATTTGGTCACCTCAAACAAGGAAAATCTCTGGCTCTCACAGACCTGTAACGTCTTCTGTAAGAAGCTTTTCTGTCCCCCACTCGTTACCTGTATGAATGGCACCTGTTTGAACTCATCATCTGTATAAAAGACACCTGTCCACAGCCTCAAACAGTCAGACTCCAAACTCCGCCATGGCCAAGACCAAAGAGCTTTCGAAGGACACCAGGAAAAGTATTGTAGACCTGCACCAGACTGGGAAGAGTGAATCTACAATAGGCAAGCAGCTTGGTGTGAAAAAAATCAACTGTGGGAGCAATCATCAGAAAATGGAAGACATACAAGACCACTGATAATCTCCCTCGATCTGGGGCTCCACGCAAGATCTCATCCCGTGGGGTCAAAATGATCATGAGAACGGTGAGAAAAGATCCCAGAACCACACGGGGGGACCTGGTGAATGACCTGCAGAGAGCTGGGACCAAAGTAACAAAGGTCACCATCAGTAACACACTACAACGGCAGGGAATCAAATCCCGCAGTGCCAGACGTGTTCCGCTGCTGAAGCCAATGCATGTCCAGGCCCGTCTGAAGTTTGCCAGAGAGCACATGGATGATACAGCAGAGGATTGGGAGAATGTCATGTGGTCAGATGAAACCAAAGTAGAACTTTTTGGTATAAACTCAACTCGTCGTGTTTGGAGGAAGAAGAATACTGAGTTGCATCCCAAGAACACCATACCTACTGTGAAGCATGGGGGTGGAAACATCATGCTATGGGGCTGTTTTTCTGCCAAGGGGACAGGACGACTGATCCGTGTTAAGGACAGAATGAATGGGGCCATGTATCGTGAGATTTTGAGCCAAAACCTCCTTCCATCAGTGAGAACTTTGAAGATGAAACGAGGCTGGGTCTTCCAACATGACAATGATCCAAAACACACCGCCCGGGCAACAAAGGAGTGGCTCCGTAAGAAGCATTTGAAAGTCCTGGAGTAGCCTAGCCAGTCTCCAGACCTCAACCCCATAGAAAATCTGTGGCGGGAGTTGAAAGTCCGTGTTGCTCGGCGACAGCCCCAAAACATCACTGCTCTCGAGAAGATCTGCATGGAGGAATGGGCCAAAATACCAGCTACTGTGTGTGCAAACCTGGTAAAGACCTATAGTAAACGTTTGACCTCTGTTATTGCCAACAAAAGTTATGTTACAAAGTATTGATTTGTATTTTTGTTATTGACCAAATACTTATTTTCCACCCTGATTTACGAATAAATTCTTTACAAATCCTACCATGTGGATTCATGGATTTTTTTTTTTCACATTCTGTCTCTCACAGTTGAAGTGTACCTCTGGTGCAAATTACTGACCTCTGTCATCATTTTAGGTGGGGGAACTTGCACAATCGGTGGCTGACTAAATACTTTTTTGCCCCACTGTAGGTGATATTATCCAAGTGTGTGCAGGTTTAATACACAGGTCTTAAGGTGGGGACTGGTATTAGGCCTATAAGAGGAAACGTTAAAATAATATCTAAATAGCGTTAGCAATATTTGAGTTACAAAGCATCATAAGTCCCCTTAAAATTAAACTCAGCCCAACTAAGCCGAAAGTGAAATGTATCTTTAAGACATACACAATAACAAGAAGACGCATAACAGTCAAGCTATTTAAAGCAATTTAATTTAGCAAATTTTGTAAGTAATCTGAATTTAATAAGACTGTATTGTCTTTACGTATTTTGTTTGTTTGTTGCGTTTCTATGAAGATTTAAATTTTAGACCCATCATTATGGTCAGCTGGAGTCAACTGCTAATTGGGTGCTGCCAAGCCGTGCTTCCACCCACAACCCCATTCACCGAGCAGGCAACTGTGACTTCCTAACCACATCAATAAATCCCATCAGTAAGAAGACGACATCAACAAGACTTTCACATAAACACCTACTTGTTTGCTGGGAATTCCCCAATGCTTGGGCTATGCCATGAAGCAGTTTATAAATTCAAACGTGCACAAATGTGACTCACTTCAACCACTGGTGTATGTTTATGCAGCATGACTTTTTCTTTCCTATAATCGGATGCTTATGGTTGTTCAGCGTTTAGTTCTGCTAGACACGTTTATACGAAAAGACGACCATCTTCTTGAGCTATATTAGACAACAATCGCATCATTACTGCTTTAATGTGTTGGTTATGGTGACTGGCTGAATATGTGCAACAGGATCTTTTTCAAGCACACTGTGGGAAGACTTAAATTTTTGGGGGGAAAGTACGTGCTATTTGATCTCCAGTTTGCAGGGCTTTTGGATAAAATTTTAGCAATCTATCACTTTGTGTTGCTTGAGTGTGGTAGGCCTGAAATTTGTATTGGTAATACATGGAGAGTTCACTGCCCAAAGACAAATGTTAATGAATATTTTTCACTATTCTCAGTGCTTCTATGAATTTTATCATGTTCTGTTTTAGTAATTGGTGACAATCTTTGACTGATTATACCATGGTGTCCTCAGTGTCACAATTGGTGGGATTCTGTTTTTCCCCCCGCTACTTCTCTATATCCATTGCTTTCTCATTGCCAGCAAAGTTCTCATCTGGGTACAGCCAAGTTTTTCAAAATAGAAGCCTAAATGTGGCAGCACACCACCCAAAACCAGCAGTCAGCCAGTCGTCTGGGTGTTTTTCCCTTATTTTACAGATTTTGTCCCCTGGCTTGATGTGGCTCTTAACAAGAGGGTGGTGGCACAGTGCTTCTGACTTCTTCTGTGTGAGTTTAATCATCAGAGGACAAAACTTGCTATGTTCACATATAGAAGAGTTTGGAGAGGCTTTGGACTGTAAAAGCGACTGATAATTTCAACTATGACCAACTATGTTTTCACTGTGGCACAGCAAGTTATGAACTGCATTTAGTGTTCATTTTGAAAAGCAGTACTAAAGCCTCCAAAAGGAGTACGCGTCAAAATCACATCCAAGGAGTAGCCTTGACTCAAGTAACACGATCAGATCACAAAATAAAGGCAGTTCTGGAGAAGACGATGTGGTTTCACTGGCTTGCAGTACCATAACGTTAATGTCCCCTGTGCTCGGCAAATCTGTCTCTCTCAGACGCCATGTGTATGTGAAACCCCCTTTATTTAACCCCTATTCACAGTCCCACAGTGATGGGAGCTAATTGGCATAGACAGTTAAAATTGATAATGATAAGAGGCAGCTCCCCTAGACCGTTTCAACGAATCCTGATGTTATGCTGTTTGTCACAGCACTGGGGCTGGAATGCAGGGCCTTCTTGGAAAAAAGATGAACACAAAAAGAACAAAAAATGTGAGGGATTTTTTTTATTATTATTTTGATCTGTTGCTTTTTGCTTTGTTTTTTCAAGCTAGACCTGAGAAATAACAATGATATAGTTGTGTTATGTTAGCGAAGTGAAAGAAAAATTAATATATTTTGATGCATTCTCTGTTTTTGTGATTGGATGAAACAATATATATTGTAGATCAAAAGTTCACACCGAACTGCCTGGTAAGCAGCTGTAGTGGTAGAGAGGCTTGTCCATTAATCACAGTTAAGATAAGATAGAACTTTATTAATCCCTCGGGTGGGTTCCTCTGGGAAATTCGACTTCCAAAAAGCACAGCAACGACCGAAGTTACAGTTACAGAATTGTTATATATATATATATATATATATATATATATATATATATATATATATATATATATATATATATATATATATATATATATATATATATATATATATATATATATATATATATATATATATATACACACACACACACACACACACACACACACACACACACACACACATATATAAATACAGAGACAAATATAAATAAAATATACAAAGGGGATAAATAGAATAAATAGGAATAAAAAATAAAAATACAAGTGAATTGCACATTTCAAGTATTGAGTCTATTGCACTGTTGACTATTTACAAAAAGTATTGCACAAGGTATTGTACAGTGAGGTGAAGAGGCACTACAGCTTAGTTGTTCCCCCCTCCTTTGTCCTCCTGTTTCCCCTCCCTCTCCCCTCCAGAGAGGAGTTAAACAGTTTGATGGCGTGTGGGACAAAGGAGTTTTTAAGTCTGTTAGTTCTTGTCTTGGGGAGAAGCAACCTGTCACTGAACAGACTCTTCTGATTGTTTATGGCCGTGTGCAGAGGATGCCCAGCATTGTTCATAATGTCCATCAGTTTCTTTAATGTCCTTTTCTCTGCCACTGTCACCAGAGTGTCCAGCTTCATGCCGACCACAGAGCTAGCCCTCCTGATCAGTTTCTCCAGCCTGGATGAGTCCTTCTTTGCTGTGCTGCTCCCCCAGCACACCACAGCATAGAAAAGTACTCCAGCAACCACCGACTGGTAAAACATCCTCAGGAGCTTCCTGCAGATGTTAAAAGACCTCAGCCTCCTGAGGAAGTACAGTCGGCTTTGGGCTTTTTTATACAGGTGCTCTGTGTTGCATGACCAGTCCAGTTTATTGTCCACCCACAGCCCGAGGTACTTGTACTTGTTGACCACCTCCACCTCCTCCCCCTCTATCTGAACCGGCAGTGGACCTTCTCTGGACCTCCCGAAGTCCACAACCAGTTCCTTAGTCTTTGAGGTGTTGAGTTGCAGGTGGTTTGTGTGACTCCATGCGACAAAGTTCCTCACCAGACTTCTGTACTCCTCTTCCTGATCATCCCAGATACACCCCATGATGGCCGTGTCATCTGCAAATTTCTGAATATGGCATAATTCAGAGATGTAGCAGAAGTCAGAGGTGTACAGGGTGAAGAGAAGAGGGGACAGCACAGTTCCCTGTGGTGCTCCTGTGCTGCTGACCACAGTGTCAGACGTGATGTCCTTCAGCCTGACGTACTGTGGTCTGTCGGTGAGGTAGTCGGAGATCCAAGCCACCAGGCAGGGGTCCACCTCCATCCTGTTCAGTTTTTCCTGAAGCATACAGGGCCGGATGGTATTAAAGGCACTGGAAAAGTCAAGAAACAGTATCCTGACCGTGCCTTTTCCCCCATCCAGGTGTGAGTGGGCTCTGTGTAGGAGGTACAGGATGGCATCCTCCACTCCGACACCCGCCTTGTATGCAAACTGTAGTGGGTCCTGGGCATGTTGTACCTGTGGTCGGAGGAAGTTGAGGAAGAGCCGCTCTAGAGTCTTCATAAGATGTGACGTCAGTGCCACCGGTCGGAAGTCATTCAGCTCATTGGGCCGGTTCTTTTTGGGGACCGGGACGATGCAGGATGTCTTCCATAGGGCGGGCACTCTCCCCAGTCGCAGACTGAGGTTGAAGACTCGTTGTAGCGGCTCCCCAAGTTCAGCAGCACACGCCTTTAGCATCCTAGGACACACCTTGTCTGGGCCTGCTGCCTTTCTGGGGCGAAGCTTCCTCAGTTGCCTCCTGACCTGATCCACTGTGACACTGGGAGATGTTTGGGAGGAGGGGAGGGGGGGAGATGTCTTGCTGCTGAGAGAGGGATTGGAGGAGGGGGGTGTCATGGTGTCAGGAAGGGGGGGAAGCGAGGGAGGCAGGAGAGTGGGGAGAGGACTCTGTAGTGAAGGTGAGGGTGAGGGTGGGGGGGTTGTGGGCTGGTCAAACCTGTTGAAGAAGTTGTTGAGTTCGTTTGCCTTCTCCACAGTCCCCCCCACTGTGCTTTTCTTGGTGTTGTGGCCTGTGATGGTTTTCACACCATTCCAGACCTCCCTCATATTGTTCCTCTCCAACTTCTGTTCCACCTTCCTCCTGTAGGTGTCCTTTGCTTCCCTCAGGCAGCGTTTCACCTCCCGCTGTGCTGCTTTCATCTCCTCCTTCACTTGCTCCTGAAAGCCTTCTTCTTCAGTTGGCTAATCCCTGGTTCTGTGATGGACCAAAGTGTTCTTGGCCAAGTTATTAAACCTGAAGTAATGAGAGTGCTTTGTAAAGTACTTTGGAGTCACAAAGGTTTAAAAGGTGCTTTATAAGTATAGTTCATTTAATCTAAACATTAGCTTCTTAAAAACAACAAAGACAGTCAAACCACTCCGTGTATATCAGTGGTACTTGGGTCACTCTGTCCTTCTTCAGAGGTCAAAGGTCTTAAAGAAGAACACTGCTCATCATTACATCTCCACAGTCCACTGGGTGCATTTAACTGATCAACAGCTGATGACCGCTTGGACTCAGTCACTCTGCAAGCTGCCTAATAATGTCTAATGACCTGCTGGGTAGTAACCCTCATAGATGAAAGGACTCTCACGGATGATGCTTCCAGACTACTGGGGTTAAAGTGTTTTTAGAAAGTTCCTTTGTTGTCTTAGCCACTCGAGCGGCACTGGAATTTACCTACGAAGTGTGTCTGGTATTTTTTTTTTTTTTTTGTTAAATGCAGTTTTAGCAAAAGAAACAAAATTAGTTTCGGCCTTCTCTTCTAACCATTCACATATTTGCACAGCACTTTTAGATACTTACATATGGCACATTTCCTCTTACATTAACTCATTCTGCTGCTTTGTCTGCAGCAGCTGTGCTGCTTTCTGTCATTTTGTGTTTAACATAACATACTTTTTAACATGATTGCTCAGATGCTTTCCACGTACCTCCCACTCTTTCACACACACGTGTTTTGTTTTGGTTCTACTGACTGTCATTTCTCTTACTTCCAGAGCATACCTCTCGTAAACCTTCCACCTCACTACAGATCACAATTTTCTGCAAACATCATTGTCCACAGAGACTCCTGCTTGACCTCAACTGCCAGCCCATCCATCACCACTGCAAAAGGGGCTAAATGCCGATCTCTGATGTAATCCCGCCCCCACCTTGAACCCATCTGTCACTCCTACTGCACCCTCACCTCTGTCTCGCTATCTTCATACATGTCCTGCACCACCCTTACATACTTCTCTGCCACTCCTGACTTCTTCATTTAGTTCCACAGCTCCTCTCGTGGCACTGCACTAGGTTCTTTCTCTAGATCCTTCTCCATCAACACTCTCAAAGCAAGCATCAAATCTGTAGTGCTCTTTCTAAGCACAAAGACACACTGCTTTCCTATATCTTCGTGGTGTGGCTCATCAGCTTTATCTCTCTGTGGTTACTGGAGCTCTGCACATCAAATTAATTTTTGAAAACCAGTACCAGTACTTTCCCTCATGTCAATATCAGAGCATACTGTTCAATTCAATTCAAAATTTGTTTGTATAGCACATTTAAAAAACAACAGAGTTGACCAAAGTGCTTCACAATCGTTTAAAAACAAGAGAAAACATTATGGTCCAGGTATCTTGAAAATGCAGCTTTCCTTCACACCATAATATCACCAAGCCGTGAAATCAAAACAATAATCCAAAGGCCACAAACACTCTAGGAAAAGAAAACGTTGCTTCACTGTGATATTTATTATTTGGGCTCCCATTCCATGTATTTTATTTTGAACTGCAGCAGATAAAAGGGGCTCACTGTTGTTCTTGTGCTCCCATTGGAATATCTCTGTAACCACTATAGCAGTGTTGTGTATTTAAACTACATTGCACCTCTGAAGACAGAACAAATACTCTCCCTTCAGACTGCAACAAGGCCACAGCAGTTTTAATTAACTGCAATAATATCCTGACATTATCAAAAATA
This sequence comes from Diplotaxodon limnothrissa, assembly GCF_057381915.1. Lineage (NCBI taxonomy): Eukaryota > Metazoa > Chordata > Actinopteri > Cichliformes > Cichlidae > Diplotaxodon > Diplotaxodon limnothrissa. Next base: position 17,649,621 of record NC_140610.1, on the reverse strand, counting down.
GATCACCACTGACCTGCAGCTTAGAACAGTAGCAAGAGTGTCCTTTCAACATGTTTGAGATATTGCAAGTTTCCCAATCGCCAAAGAGGTGATTATTAGAAGATAAAGTAACTTAAAAATATATCTTATTAAAATTATTTTATTTAATGTTGAACTTTTCTGATCTGTTTCATGGAAGGCTGTCAGATTTGAAAAACACTTTGACTGTAAAGTGTTTTTTGCTGACTTTCATTGGAAAAAAAATCATTTGTATCTCAGCTGCCTACTGAAGCTTTGATGAACCAATTAATTTAATAAGCAGTGATCATTTATAAAGCACTTCAGTTTGAAAAAGTGTGTAGCCAATACCAAATTAAAATAATGCAAAAAGCTCTATTTAAGCATTTAAGACCCTCTTTACTGTGCAAAGAGAAACAGTCACGACCCTGATCAGGATCCTGCAGAGCAGAGAGGCCACGGGCTGCTCTGTGTTGTGACTCCAGCTGCAGCCAGACATTTCCTGGACGTCCTGCACGTGAGATGGAAAAACACATCACTGTCCGCTTCCCATGTGAAATTCCCTGCCCTTTACTAATCCCCTAAAGTATGTGGATGACTCATTAAAATCACAAAATTAACAGACAGACATACCTGGAAATTAATGGAAAAAACAATAAAATGGGGACATGAGAAGGTTAGATCTTTAAGATGTTTTCAGTTTTCAGAGTTGGTCATATGATGATTACTGTGGAAAAAAGGGGAGAATTCAGTGTAGAGCCTTCATTATTTTTATTAGATTTTTATTTTATTACATTTTCTCAATAGAACACCTGGATAAAATGCCTCCATAAATTACACAGTGTTCTAGTGGCACATGTGCTTTCACATGCAAAGAGAATCCATTCTTCATCACTATGCATCAATACTGGGATAACCTGAATTTGTAATCATCTGAAACAGATCAGGATTGTAATAGATGTTTTTTTGTAAGATTATTTATGTAATTTTCAGAGCAAACTACTACAGAACAAATATTATAGTAGGCCTAATGGTTTCCACATGAAGAAAAGTCATCATTCTACATTATTCAAAAAACAAAATAACAGATGATTAATGGGCCATCTGTCTGCCCCACTTTAATATCTAATTGAATAAACTATGGCAGCAGCTCAGTAGACAAGATCAAGGTGACCTGCTGAGATTCAAACTGAGCACCAGAATAGGGGGGGGCAAAGGTGATTTGCCTGACTTTGAATGCAGCATAAAAACATCCAGTGAGTGGCAGTTCTCTCAGCAAAAAACAAAACAAAACAACTTGATGGAACAGGAAGTCATCGGAGTAACCCAGTAACTCAAACAACCCCTCATTACAAATATGGGCTGCAGCAGCAGAAGACCATACCGGGTCACACACAGATAAACATTGCCTGGTCTGATGAGTACATTTGTGCTGTGACATTCTAAAGACAGGGTCAGAATTTGGCACAAACAACAATCATGGATCCATCCTGCCTGGTATCAATGATTTAGGCTGCTGGTGGTGATCTAATAATAATAATGATGTGAGCCCCTTACTATTGGACCGTAAAGTATGGCTGCTTCCAACAGGTTAACATAACACGTTACAAAGTTCAGATGAACTCAAACTGGTTCCTGTGATTGTCCTGGGATGGTTAGGATTCCTCTGTTCTCTTCACTAATGTTTTGGCCTTCATTGAGGATGTGCAAGTCCTGCCTCAGACTCCACCTGCTGATTGAGCCCCCTGGTTTCAGCCTACACACCTGATTCTCATCAGGCCATCAGTGACAGTATTTAAGGACCAGCTGATGTTCCCAATCGCTGCCAGATTGTTGTTTATTGGTTGCAAAGACGTCTTTCATCGACAGAAGGGTGCAGTCTCCTCAAATTTTCTCCATTTTCTCCTGCATTGTCTGGTAAGGAATTGCTGAATACTTGCCTGCCTGTCCACCTTCTGACAACACCTACTACCTTTGGAATCCTAACCAGTCATTCCCAAATTGCCTTGCTCCTGGAAAATCAAAATCAGTCTGCCTTTGCTGTGCAGTAGACTGAAAACCTGTCCAGGGTCTACTCATCCTTTTGCCTCGTGACAGCTGGGACAGGTATCGGCCCCCATCCAACCTTAAATCAGATGTATAGATGGACTCTACACTACACTAACTCTAAAATACACTTTAACTCTATAAACACACTGAAGAAGCAGAAAATCTGAGAGGTAAGTTATTCTTTAGATCACCATCAATTAACCAGTTTCATAATGAATGGAATGAGTCTGCTATGTTGAAATGATAAGGATGTTTTTTGTTTTGTTTTGCTTTTTACCTTTTGTTCCTGATCCTTTTGGATTACTTATGGGTATTAATAATCTTCTTTAGCATGTTGAGATGATGTAATAACAGCAAGCAAAATCTCAGATAAGCCGACGTTGTCGTTTGGTGCTAATGACGAGAAGCAGATGAGGTTATCAGCTACTTAAAAAATATAATGAAGTTAGTGGAGACTTAAATCGGAAGAAATCCATCTACAAGGTAAAGTTGCTTTATGCATTTCCTTGTAAATAGGCAACAATTTGTGAAAATGCCTAGTATATCAACTTTATGAGGCGATAATAAGCAATTGTTGTGTTCACAGTTGCTACCAAGTCAGTAAAAAAATATTTATGGTTCTCAAAAATTGGCCACAGAAGTTTAGCAGGCTATCAACATGTTTTTTTTTCTCACTTTTTTCCCCCTTTCTTACTTTATTTGCTCGCTTGTTTTGTTTTTATTTCTTCATATATCAACTCCTTGTGAAGAGGACCTCATGTGGCCACTAAAGGAACTGCAGATTCTGGCTTCATTTTTCATCCCTGTAGATTGCCAATTGGTGGGGAGGCAAAGGCTAGTCTGCAGTTCTGTATTACAAATTAAACAGTCAGGATGGTTGTTAATGTATAACGCCAAACCTTTTTGCAGGTATTTCTTCCTGAAACATAAACCCACATAAAGCACAGTGCATCTGGAGTGCACTCTGAGGCAATGCGTGGCACAGTGGCACAAGTGAGTCTTTGTTGTTTAGTGGGTCTTACATCATCTCCAGACTCCAGTTCCTGGATCAGCTACTGAAGGGGTTGGTAAGCGATCCCAGAAGTGCACTTTACCCTGGCCTGAACCCACTGGAGTTTTACCTGTCTCACAAAAGCTGCTGTTAGCTGCATTTTAACAGTGCATGTTCCCACAATATGTTTTTGTGATTCTGTCAACCAGTGAATTAAAATCTCACCTTCATGTCCAGTGTAAGCCTTTGAGCCTTGCTGTTTTCAATCAGTAGATGCAGGGAGCCCTGCTGGCAAGCAGGTCAACAGTTTCAGTGCTGAAACAGTTGTTGCACGGCAGTATGGCTACTGCTGCTGCTCCATCTCAGCCCCATCTCCTGCCTGAGCTCAGCTTTTCCAGCTGTAACTCATTCCTGCTAATTAGGACAAAGGCTCTTGCTGGTCTGTAAGGGAACCACTTTCACATGGGAAGCCCTTCGTTTGTTTCCACCCCCTGTGCCCAAGCACGAGTTAGCCGCGTTATGAGACAAGACTCCAACAGAAAAAAACACAGACAAGAAGAATCTTTCAGCTCTTCCCTGAGGTCACCTTCACTTGGCAAAATAAAATTCCCCTCACGTGAGTGCTGCTCAGCCAAATGTATAAACATAAAAAATTGATGGAAACAGCTATGAGCTGCTCATCCTTCATCCAACAGACATTTCTACATGATCTAACTTGACACACACACAGAAATGAATATGTAAATAATTTTCCTAAACCGCACAAGCTTTGAAACAAGGTGCTATTGATCAGAAGCTGACATGTAATGACTTACTGACATGTAAATGATTCATCATTTCCAAATATATACTTTTTTTGACTTTGCTGAGCACTAAAAGAGTTTGGTGCAAGTAACCTTTAGTCCCGTGCTTGCTGAACACACCTCACTTTGCCTTGTAAATTAGTGAGGTGTAAATGACCCTATTTAATTGGAAAAATCAGTGCAGACGAGTGTGGAAGTAAATGGAAAATGCAAATCAGTAACTGGAGTCAATACCCAAAACTGGGTAACTACAGGGAGTGCAGAATTATTAGGCAAGTTGTATTTTTGAGGAATAATTTTATTATTGAACAACAACCATGTTCTCAATGAACCCAAAAAACTCATTAATATCAAAGCTGAATGTTTTTGGAAGTAGTTTTTAGTTTGTTTTTAGTTTTAGCTATTTTAGGGGGATATCTGTGCATAATTATTAGGCAACTTAACAAAAAACAAATATATACCCATTTCAATTATTTATTTTTACCAGTGACACCAGTATAACATCTCCACATTCACAAATATACATTTCTGACATTCAAAAACAAAACAAAAACAAATCAGCGACCAATATAGCCACCTTTCTTTGCAAGGACACTCAAAAGCCTGCCATCCATGGATTCTGTCAGTGTTTTGATCTGTTCACCATCAACATTGCGTGCAGCAGCAACCACAGCCTCCAAGACACTGTTCAGAGAGGTGTACTGTTTTCCCTCCTTGTAAATCTCACATTTGATGATGGACCACAGGTTCTCAATGGGGTTCAGATCAGGTGAACAAGGTGGCCATGTCATTAGTTTTCTTCTTTTATACCCTTTCTTGCCAGCCACGCTGTGGAGTACTTGGACGCGTGTGATGGAGCATTGTCCTGCATGAAAATCATGTTTTTCTTGAAGGATGCAGACTTCTTCCTGTACCACTGCTTGAAGAAGGTGTCTTCCAGAAACTGGCAGTAGGACTGGGAGTTGAGCTTGACTCCATCCTCAACCCGAAAAGGCCCCACAAGCTCATCTTTGATGATACCAGCCCAAACCAGTACTCCACCTCCACCTTGCTGGCGTCTGAGTCGGACTGGAGCTCTCTGCCCTTTACCAATCCAGCCACGGGCCCATCCATCTGGCCCATCAAGACTCCCTCTCATTTCATCAGTCCATAAAACCTTAGAAAAACCAGTCTTGAGATATTTCTTGGCCCAGTCTTGACGTTTCAGCTTGTGTGTCTTGTTCAGTGGTGGTCGTCTTTCAGCCTTTCTTACCTTGGCCATGTCTCTGAGTATTGCACACCTTGTGCTCTTGGGCACTCCAGTGATGTTGCAGCTCTGAAATATGGCCAAACTGGTGGCAAGTGGCATCTTGGCAGCTGCACGCTTGACTTTTCTCAGTTCATGGGCAGTTATTTTGCACCTTGGTTTTTCCACACGCTTCTTGCGACCCTGTTGACTATTTTGAATGAAACGCTTGATTGTTCGATGATCACGCTTCAGAAGCTTTGCAATTTTGAGACTGCTGCATCCCTCTGCAAGATATCTCACTATTTTTGACTTTTCTGAGCCTGTCAAGTCCTTCTTTTGACCCATTTTGCCAAAGGAAAGGACGTTGCCTAATAATTATGCACACCTGATATAGGGTGTTGATGTCATTAGACCACACCCCTTCTCATTACAGTGATGCACATCACCTAATATGCTTAATTGGTAGTAGGCTTTCGAGCCTATACAGCTTGGAGTAAGACAACATGCATGAAGAGGATGATGTGGACAAAATACTCATTTCCCTAAAAATTTCCCAAAAAGTTTCCCAAAACCTCTCCGCTAAACAGCCACCACAAAGCAACAAAGAAAAACACAGTTCAACAGTCCAATCCCCCGGTCCAGTGGCAGCAAACACAGTTCTGGCGGCCGACCCGCAGGACGGCAAAACAAGCGGGACCTGCTGTGGGTTAGGCAGTGGCGGCAAAACAGTTCTACCTCTAACCCCTTGATGGAAACGCAGCAGCTCTGGCGGGCGGCCACGGGTCCGGCAGCAGCGGCGGAACAGTTCTGGTGGCCTGCCACGGGTCCGGCGGCGGCGGCTGCTCCTCCGGCGGCCTGCCACGGGTCCGGCGGCGGCGGCTGCTCCTCCGGCGGCCTGCCACGGGTCCGGTGGCAGCGCTGCTCCTCCGGTGGCCTGCCCCGGGTCCCGTGATAGCAACAGAATGCATCAGGCGGCCTGCCACGGGTCCGGTGGCGGCGGCGTCGCAACAGCTCCGGCGGGCGGCCACGGATCCGGTGACAGCTCCGGCGGCCGGCCACGGGCCCGGTGACGGCGGTGTTGCAGCTCCGGCGGATGGCCACGGGTCCGGTGACGGTGGTGTGACAGCTCCGGCGGACGGCCACGGGTCCGGGGGCGGCCGTGTGACAGCTCTGGCGGACGGCCACAGGTCCGGTGGCGGCGGCGGAGTAGAATGGCCCATAATCCCCGACGTGCTGGACGTGGACGGCGTGGAGGTCGTGGACGCGGATCGCGTGGATGGCGTGCTAGACGTGCTAGACGTGGGCGGCGTGGATGGCGTGGAGGGCGCGCTAGACGTGGGCGGCGTGGATGGCGCGCTAGACGTGGAGGTCCCTCCGGCTCGCTGACCTCCGGCTTCGGCTGAGCGGGTCCCTCCAGCTCGCCGAGGTCTTCCGCTGGCAACGCCGGTCCCTCCGGTTCGTTGAACTCCTCAGCTGGTGGTTCGTTGAGCTCCGGCTCCTGCACGCTGAGCTCCGGCTCGGGCAGCGCGAGCTCCACCGGCTCGCTGAGCTCGACAGGCTGCGGCGCGGGCTCCTCCCGCTCGCTGAGCTCCCGCTGGGGCTCGCTGAGCTCCGGTGCGGGCCCCTCCGGCTCGCCGGGCTCCTCAGCTGGCGGGGCTGGCTCCTCCAGCTCGCTGAGCTTCTGCTCGGGCAGCGCGAGCTCCTCCCGCTCGCTGAGCTCTCGCTGGGGCTCGCTGAGCTTCAGCTCCAGCACGGGCCCCTCCGGCTCGCCGCGCTCCTCCGGCTCGCCGGGCTCCTCAGCTGGCGGGGCTGGCTCCTCCCGCTCGCTGAGCTCCTGCTCGGGCAGCGCGAGCTCCTCCTGCGGCTCCCGCTCGCTGAGCTCCTCACCAGGCGGTGATGACGGCGACACGGCAGCAGCAGGCGGTGGAGGTAGAGCAATGGATGCGGACGATGGAACAGATGACAGTTGAGCGACTAGCTGGGCGGCAGACAGAGAGGGTGATATGTCCAACATGAAGGGTGGAGAGGAGAACAATGGTTACCGCTGGCTGCTGCTCGCTGAGCTCCGGCTCGGGGAGCGTGAGCTCCTCCCGCTCGCCGAGCTCCTCTGCAGGCTGCTCTGCAGGCGGCGCGGGCTCCTCCCGCTCGCCGAGCTCCTCTGCAGGCTCCTCTGCAGGCGACGCGGGCTCCTCCCGCTCGCCGAGCTCCTCTGCAGGCTCCTCTGCAGGCGGCGCGGGCTCCTCCCGCTCGCCGAGCTCCTCTGCAGGCGGCTCGCCGAGCAGATCCCGCTCCTCTGCAGGCGGCTCGCCGAGCGGCTCCCGCTCCTCAGCCGGTGGCTCGCCGGGCTCCCGCTCGGGCAGGGCAGGTGCGGGTGGCGAAGCAGCAGCCGGTGAAGAAGATGGCTGAGGGGTGACTGCAGGTGGATGAGATGACGGCGGCGCTACAACTGCAGATGGTGAAGCAGCGAGTGGTGTGGAGACCGCTGAATGAGGCGGCGCTAGCTGTACCGTTGGCCGGCTTGCAGCAGCGTCAGCGGTGTCACCATCCACTGTAAACAAAAAAGCAGACGGGGTGAGAAATGAAAAAGTGTCCTTATTACTCACCACAGCCGGCTCTTGAGATGTCCAGGAGGTCGGCTGCGGTGAGGAATGCCGACGGCGCGAACGTCGTTTCCGGGTAGACGTCGGGGCCGGCATGTCGGGCTGAAGAACTTCAGGCTGGCCGGGTGGGGGGGCAGCCTGGATCGGAGAGTGGAGGTGAAGGGTGTTGAGCAGGAAATCCGCCACAATCGGAAAAAGATTGTCCAACACCCAGGGAAAACAAGTCAGTGTTTCCTGCAACCGCTTCTCCACAGCGCACCGTAAAACCTCCGCGTGCGCTTCCAGCCACAGGTCTCACAGGTCCATCTGGCAGGATCGTTCTGTCATGGTCTGGGTGGCAGACCGTGGGGGGATGTTGGAGAAAGGACCCAAACGCTGGACTTAGTGGAATGAGCAGTGGATTTATTTACAGTGAGGTAAATGTACACCATACAATAAATCTCCAAAGTGCTACCTCGACTCCCGTGACGTGTCTTCCCCTAAGTGCTGGTATCTCGTGCTCTCTGCCCTGTGCCTTCGCACACCCCATGTGTCTTGCAGTCCTGTGTTCTGCTGTCCTCCTGAGAAAAAACGACAGACACAGCCATTATGGCACCAACTCCAGCAGGCATACACTGACCAGCACTATCAACACTGACATGGAGTCTAACTCAACGATCCTGCCCCGGAGGAAGCTCCATCGCTCTGTTAAGTACAAGCCCGATCAGAAGCAGGTGTGTGAGAACCTAGGCGTGACCGGCAGCCGGAAGGGCCACGCCCATCAGGCCTGCAGGTGGCTGTCCTTCATTCTTCAGTCACACCCGCAGACACCCACACACCCACACCAGCATGGAACACAAGAGCACAGTGCAGCAAACATACATCCAATACACTAATAACAATAACAATAATGGTTCACACTGTTCACGAACCCCGAGTCCCCGGAACCGGGTCCGGGACATATATACAACAACTATTTACCTAAAAATGAAACCAATGGCTCTGGCATTTTTTTGTACAACCATTTAAAACTTGCCACATATAATTTGAATTGCATATATTTTTTTTAATCTGAACTTTTTTCTACATGGCCTATCAACACAATTAAAACTGGTATATAGTTTGAAGTCTGCAATTTCAACACAAATTGAAACAGAAACATAATGAGGCTGTATTTTGCTGCTATGTCATCTTAAATTGGTTATCTGTGTCTGTTTGAGATTCTTGCATAGAGCTATCAGCATTAGCTGATAACATAGCCCTCCGCACTGCTGTCCAAATCCCATTACCAAAATGCTATAACTGAGGCGCCGGTTAGTAAACAAACCAATGAGTTATGTCACAGAGCCCATCTTCAACATACAGTCTATGCTTTCATACGTTCACTAGCTACTTGCTAACATTGTTTGTCTTTGCAGATGACATAGAGCAAGGTTATCAAAGATAAAAACAACTGTACATGGTTGAAAATGACAGCAGCAACAGGGAACTAAATCACAGCAATAAACTTCTTGTCCACCTAGTCAGTGGGTAAGTATTCATATGGCCTCTTTGGTAGTTACATCTTGCTAGTATCAGGTCAAGAATTCAGAACTGCCTGAATTCTTTATGGCACAGGTTAAAAAAAAGCGCTGGAAACATTTCTTTGGTCCACATTAACAGCGATAGTATCACACAGCTGCTGCAAGTTTGTTGGCTGCACATCCATGATGCAAATCTCCTATCCCACCGCATTCCAAAGGTGAATTGAGATCTGTGACTGTGGAGGCCATTTGAGTACAGTGAACTCATTGTTATGTTCAAGAAACCCGTTTGAGATGATTTCAGCTTTGTGACATTTTGAATTATCATGCTTGAAGCAGCCAGAAGATGGGTACACACCGTGATCATAAAAGGATGGGCATGGTCAGCAGTTATACTCAGGTAGGCTGTGTTGACTAAATGATGCTCAGTTGGTAATAAGGGATCCAAAGAGTGCCAAGAAAACATCAGAAGCAGCCTGAGCTGTTAAGTTATTTTTCTCTTTTTTTGTATCACTTTCTGTAAACCCTAGAGATGGTTGTGTGTGGGAAAATCCCATCAGATTAGCAATCAGCAGGCTGAAATGCTCAGACCCAAAAAACCTGCCATGCAGAGTCACTTAAATCACATTTTCAGTAGGCCATCTTGACAACGTCTACATTCCTAAATGCAGTGAGTTGCTGCCATGTGATTGGCTGATCATCCATTTGTGAAATCAGGGCGTTGAACAGGCAGTGAGTGTACATCATGTTCATATGAAAAAGGGAAAAAAAACACTTTTTGTACAATTTATTGCACAATATGGATTGGCTCTTTTTTATATAACTACTAAATGTAAGTAATATTTTACTCACTCAAATATTCATTCTTTAGGGGGTGATCAATTTAAGGGTTTTAAATTCAGAAGATTCCCAGGAAATGATTTTTAAAAAATCCCCAGGAAAATAACACAAAGTTATTCTATGAACTCGTGCAGTTTTGTTTATGTTCTATGAAAATGTGGGCCAACAACAAAAAGGTTATAACCCCGTGGACTTCGCTCCTTCTTTTTTTAATGTGCCACAAAATCTGCAAGGTTTCGTGCTGATAAAATTACACTTGGGTAGCAACAACACTCTGTGATTGTGAGAGCCATTGTGCATGTTTTTATATGAGACACAGTAAAGCTGGTATGCAGCAGAGCGAGGTGACTGGGTGGAAAAAAAAACACAAGGAACACGCAGTCTGAGCCACAGTGGGGAATACAGAGAAAGCTTTAAACCAGAAAATCTCCCCTTAAATTACAAGAAGCCAAAGGAACAAGAGATGCGAATAAGAAGCCAAGAGCACGACGGGCAGAAAAAGAAACAAAGAAAAAGAAAATACAAGAGGCAGATAGAGAAAGGGAATAAGCCCTGCAAACATTTAGACAAAAGGTTCTTCCCTGTATAAACTGAAAAAAGAATCAATAAATGTATTTATTTGTGGCGCCCTGGAGAACTGTCTGCTGTTAAAAATATATATTGCCCCATCTGGCACCAGCAAATATAAATAAAGCTTATCTTGACAGACAGCCCAGGCTTTCTCGAGCTTCTTTGTCCTGAATCAACCCACTGAAGTGTTTGTTATTTTAAGCGTAATGATTATTATATTGCACGATAATAAACACATGAAACACAGAAACGTACATGCACGCACAAGGCAAATTAAAAAACGGTCTTAGGGTCTACTAAAAGAGTAACTGTGATGTTGATAAAACTGATTTCTGTTACATTTTATGAAAAGAGGTCATTTTACTGACACTGAGTCTTTTCAAAAGTCCAGCAAGTTCATCTTCCTGCATGGTTCCTTTGCTAAAAATAAGTCTTTTTGGCGCCCAGGAGGTTCATCTGGCACCTTGTTGCAGGCAAGTTGCACATATTCATTCTGCCCTCTGCCCCGAAACAACACATTTTCTTCAAATAGACTTCTCCCCAAAGCAAAGCACTGGTAAATCTGTCATCATACTCATCCAATAATGCCATAAATCAGCAGCCTGCAGCTTATGAGCCAGTGTGAGTTTTAAAACTGGGTTAACATGCTAATATTTTTATTGCGTGCACTGATGTTTATCCTTTTTTCCCCAACTCCAACATATTCTCCTTGCACTTAAAGGAACATGAACGTAAAGATGACTGAAAAATAGTCGTCAGTCTACGGGAAAACTTCATCACCGCTGTGTGTTCTGCCCTGTTAAATCCAGCAGATGGGGTCAGAACTCCAAGCACTCTTTGATTGGGGTTATTGTGACTTCGGTCTGCTTGGAGAATATTGTTACAAAGCCTCGAGAGCTCAGTCATTTAAAGTATTTTATCTTATGTAGTATATAAATATCATCCCTGCTGAGCCCAAACAAGGCCACATATCTTAACTGAATTCAACGGTTCCTTCTCTGCACCATTTTAACCTCAGCCTTTCCATAAACCTTTGGTCCGATCAAAATCCTTCTGGTTTTATTATGTCTCCTTGGACGTGGATAAAATAAACACTCATGTCTTTGAAGCTGGACTCAGAAGGAAGACAGCATCTCTGTGTTTGCTGTCTGTCAGCTACAGACAGGCACAGGGTCTGATTAATGGATCATGTTGATTCCTAATTGAATTAATATTTGCGCAATCATTTTAAATTCTATACAGCAAGATTTTTAACTTTGCTTCATCAAAAAAAAAAAAATGGTTGCAGACTATGTATTTCCTGAACAATGCATCCATCTGTTTTCTGACACATCTATATATGCATCCATCCAAATGCCTGCTAGTTTGTGTTTCTGTGATCGCTGGCGTGTTAAACGAGATCGCTGGGCGTCCGTCAGCACATCAGCCTGCCTCTGTGTTTGCCGCCTCTGTCCCTCACAATCCTCCAAGACACTGAAGCTTTGATGCCTGCTGTCACCAGAACATGAGAAACTGTCATGTCTGACAGCCGTTTGGTCGCATGGCATGGAGAAAGTGCCTGAAGGAGCGGACAGCCTGCTGTCATGGCTGATCATCATGAGCTACATGTCTCTCACCCTCACAGAATAACCTGGAAAGATTTCTGACCAGTCTATTGCAATTCGTGACTACTGTTGGTTTTGTTATCATGACTCTTTAAAGCACAACAACTACTTGCATAATGTCAAGGTGTTTCCTGTGAGGCACTACTGCCCTCTATTGGCCAAATCAGCCAACATTTCCTTTTTTTTAAAGAAATGTTTGTTCAGATCTCTGTCACTTAAAATCTTGTGTCATTTTTTTATAAAGAATCTCTATTTTTCATCATTCTAATGAGCTGCAGTTGAAGGTACATGCGTTTATGCTTTAGTAGGTAAGCATCCACATAACTGCAATATCAGTCACGCTTGAGTGTGACAAAGGGGACAGCAATGCAACAATTAGTCCTCTTTTCAATGTAGCACTCTCCTGTTTTATTACCTATGAGCCTTGTTTGAATGGTTTTGCTGATTCTCCTGCCTCAGTAATAAAGTCACCTATAAATCTGTTTAAACAAAGGTCAAGTAAATTAAAGGAAAATAATAAAGCACTCAATGTCACCTAATGCTTCTGCTCAAGTGGGCAAATTTAGAAAACAAAATGTCACATTATATCAACGCCGGTTGATAAGCCTTTTGAATCTCATTGAAGTTAAACTACAAGAAATACCGACTGTGAAATTAAATAATGGAGCTGCACAGTGCATGAGCATTTTCGAGCTGCTCTGTGTACGCTGCATTCATTAACAGCGCTTCTCTGAATTAAAGCAAGAACTGAATGAATAAACTTGCCTTTTTGGTTATGCAGTACTTAACGTTAATGGAAGGAAAAGATTTAACCACGGGTTGAAAAAACTGACCCCAAATTGCCACTGTTAAAGTTTGTGTACTTTTAGAAAGGTAATGTAATGAAACGTGAAATATCTGAAGCACAGCGGTCATAGCTTTGACACTTTTGCCACAAGTCTTCATTAGATTTTAAACAACTAACCAAATCATATTATTTCCATAATCTCTACTTTTGTAAATGCCCCACAAAACCACGTGACTGCTGTAGATATGCGCTCGCTAGTCACTTTATTAAGTACACCTGTTCAACTCTTTGTTAACACAAATAACAAATCAGCCAATCACATAGCTGCACCTCAATGCATTTAGACATGTACAGACTGTCAAGACGACCTGCTGAGGTTCAACCTGATCATCAAAATGAGAAGGAAAAAGTAATTTCATTGACTTTGAATGTGGTTCTTGGTGTTGGTCTGTATTTCAAAAACTGCTGATCTGCTGAGATTATCCCACACAGCCATGTCTGGAGTTTACAGAGAAGGTTCTGAAAACCCACCAAACTAAGAACAGGAAAATGAGCCTCACCAATAATTGGATCATAGAAGATTAGAAAATGAGTTTTCTGATGAGTCTCAATTTCTGCTGTGACATTCAGATGGTATAGGCTCAGAATTCAGCATAAACAACATGACAGCGTGACTCTATCCTGCCTTGTACCAGTGGGTCAGACAGCTGGTGGTGGTGCAGTGGTAAGGGTTATATTTTCTCTACATACTTTGGACCCCTTATTACTAAACTGAGGATCATTTAAACTGGACTAGGTGAGGCTAAATCCTCCCTTAGTTATGTTGACATAGGCCAAGACTTTTGAGTTGTTCTTCACTCAACTTTTTCACTTACTATGCGTTTATACACCACTCTGCCTTTAATAATGAGTTATTATGGTCTCTCACTCTCTTGCTGTTTTCCTCCCCTCACCCTCGTGGCAGATGGCTGCCCTTTCCTGAACCTGGTTCTGCCCAAGGTTTCTTCCTTTTAAAAGGTAGGTTTTCCCTTACACTGTTGCCAAGTGCTTGCTCACAGGGGTCATCTGATTGTAGGGGTTTTCTATATATTTTTGAGTTTTCACCTTACAATATAAAGTGCATTGAGACAACTGCTGTTGTGATTTGGCGCCATATGAATAAAACTGAATTGATTTGAAAATTAAACCCCCACGGCCTGCTTGTGTGTTGCTATTAATGTCCACAATGTACCCATCTTCTGGGTGAACACATCACCTCACAAAGCTAGGATCACTCAAATTGGCTTCTTGAACATGTTACTCAAATGGCCTCGACTGTCACCAGATTTCAATCTGATAGAGCACCTTTGGGATTTGGTGGAACAGGAGAGTCTTATCATGGAGGTGCAGCAGACAAATTGACAACTGACAATGGTGTGATGCTGTCATGTCAAGATGGAGCAAACTCCCTAGAAATGTTTCCTGCAACTTGTTCAATCGTAGAATTAAGAAAAAGGTTGGTCCAACCTTGTACTAGCGAGCTGTACCTAATAAAAGGCTGCTGAGTGCACACCAACACATAAGATGTGTGACCCCAATTTCTATCTCCCTTTATTGGATAGTAAATTGAAGTGAATCTAATAAAGAATGTTGAAGGCATGCAGCATGGACTCAATCAAGAAATCAATCAAAAACGTAGCTAAAACCTGCTTGCATTTTTTTAAAGTCTGTACATTATGCTTACAAATTAAAGTCCAAACACCTTTTGTCAGACTGCTTATTAACAGTTCACATTATGGGTCTAAATTTACATTTATTTTCCTCTGCATTACAGCCTTCCTACAACCTATGGAAGCCAGTTTCCGCCACTAAAAAAATCAACAAAAAAAAAAACATGTATCCATAACTCGAAATTTCAAGTTACTTTTCTCTAAATATCGAGTTAGCTCTGCCAATCAGTAATCTACGTGAACGAGGTCACTTTCTTGTTACCCCGAAGCATATGGTGCAGAGTAACGCACACTCAAAACCAGATCGCAACAAATTGACGCTTTCGCGAGTACGTTTGCTGATAGTAACGCCATGTGATTCAGCAAATAACACAAGGATTTCATCATTTTTGAAGCCACGCTGAAAAAAATCAGCAATCTATGCATTCATGACCGGATGTAACACCGGCAGCTTAGCTGTAGCATTTGTACCTGAGGGCTTCAGCTTCCGGGTAACAAGAAAATGACGTCATCCACATAGATTACTGATTGGCAGTGCTAACTCGAAATTTCGAGCTACTTTTCGCAAAATTTTGAGTTAATAAGTCAAAATTTCAAGAAAATAACTCAAAATTTCAAGAAAATAGCTCGAAATTTCGAGTTATGGATTCTTTTATTTTTTAGTGGCGGAAACGGGCTTCCATATACAACAGCAGCTCAAAGTATTTAACATCAAGTGTGTCATATGGTTCAGATGGACAGGGAGAAACTGCAGCAGGTTGCGTGACAATTGAAAATCTACAATTTTGTAACCACTAACTATCTCTGTGACCACCCATTTAAAACATATTTTATTGCCAACCACTTCATGTAGACACTATTTTTATTTATTTTTTTAGCCTGAAGTATTGTTGGAAAATTGCTAGGAAAATGCAGATCATTATTGACGTCATTTCTCGTTTAAGTGGCTTCAGGGTTGTTAAAATTGTCTCGTTCTTCCATGTTGTGTGTCACCGTATTTAAGTCCTTCACTAAAACTACTTAATTCACTGAGCTGTGACCTGAAGAAGCAGTCATGCATTTCTATGTTCGATTTAGAACAAAGGTCAGAGCACCTGAGCTTGCATTTTCTATTGATTATTGATTTAAAACTTCATTACAATAGACTGACCTGTCCTGCAGTAAAGCCTCTGCAGTTTCCTATAGACTTGTTGAGTGTGCAGCTGTCATCGCTCCTTGATTCGCTATCTTACCCAAACCCTGCATGAGTCGCAGAGAGCTGGAGGCGCCCCAGGTGAACGCCGGCTTCCCAGAGGGATGATGCGCTGCGGTCTGAACGTATGTGACAGGCTGAGAAAATCCTAGGTTAGCTCTCCGCCTGTCTTTAAATTTTAAACAGCAGTGACAAACTTTAGATCTCTTACAGGTGATTAATTTTTTAAAATGCAGTATCAAGAGCAGCAACTATTTTTTTAGGGTGGCATGAAGTACAGGCTGCAGGAGGCACAAGCAAGCACAAAAAATTGAACATTGAATATTAGATATATTTTCTCTGGACAGTGTTACAGTTATGCATTATACAAATTACATAAGAGGTCAGCCTCCTTTTGCATTCGTCATCATTATGATTCTCAGAATTGGGGAAAAGGTTGCCATGGGGATATTTGCTGGCTACCGTTCACCAGTACAGGTAATTGTTCCTCTTCACTGTCTCTCTCATGTCCTACTCATTCAGTACTTTACAGGCTGCTCCAAAAAAAAGAAAAAAACATACATACAAAAATGAAAGAAAAAAATGTTGCCTCTCATTTTTGTGGATTGTTTCTAATACTTGTTTTTTCACGTGACACTTGAGATGAGACTGAAACATGAGATTGAGGATTCTTAGTTGCTTGCGTTAATGTCAGGAAATTAAACTCTGAAGATAAACAAGAAGTAAAATGTAAACTAAACCTCCAGCACTGAAAAATGAGGCCGACAGAAAAGAGCCAAAAACGGAAATGCATTTCGTCACACGGCCATTCAATAGACAGTTTATGACCACACATAAGAGGCTTGACCAAAAGTCCACATTCTTTTTTTCTGAAACACAGCTGGGACAGATCCACCAGCATTTCAGCATTTCCATGGTGTATCAGTCCAAGAGTACAGGGATTTTGCAACAGTTGCTCAAGACGGGACATTCTTCAGCAGACTGAAATATCCTCTGTATTTGGTTTGTTTCCTTTTTTGTTTTCCTCTGTTAAGAAGGCATCGCATCCACTATTTGAGTCAACGAATCCGATAAAACCTATCCCAGCAGTCAGGGCTGAAACATATAGATGAACTGTAGGTCACCTGTCTGTTGAAGGGGTGAAGAGAAAGTTATATACAAACTGTGCAATCTTTGGCATTTTTTGTAGATCCAGCTTAACACATTTTGCCTTTTTGCACTTGGCTGCTAGTAGCAAAGTTTCTAAATTACAATTTAAAATTTGTATAAACACAACACCAGTTTGTCTTTTCAAATAGGTGCCTTTAATATGCTTAATTAAGTTGATGATTAGGCTAGGGTTAAAGAGTGATTAGACTAGCTTAGCAAAAAAAAAGTCATCATTAAATGGTTGGGTACAAGGACTGGACTGAAAATGATTGAAAAAGCAGCCAATGTTCAAAGAAAAGCTTTGATCCAGTAGAAAATCTACTGCACACAATACCCAAAGAAGATCAGGTTTTATGTGATGAAACTGTAGACTGCAGTGCCAAAGGTATGAAAAACACAAATCTTTACCTTTCCAGTTAGAAGTGTATTCTGTTTTTTTTTTTTACTCACAGAAACATCAGGTGTTGTTTTAAAATGTAAACACATCTGCACTTTAGACAGGAGAGAAACAGAGTCCTTCTGAGTAGGAAAAAGGAGTCTAAGCGGTTCTACATCACCACCATCACCTCTGACAGAACCTGTCAGGTTTTATGCATCAACAAAAATATATTACTGATGAAAGACGAGAGGCACAGGTGAGGACTGCGAACAAAAGGTGCCAGCTGAGCTCTGGGGCCAAGTCTGCATTGATGCACATTTAAATGACACTGAAGCTTTGAAGAATACATCCTAAACATATTAACAGCTAGTTCTATAACATGCACAGAGAACACTGAGGATTTTGGAAAGACTGCTGAAGAAATGTCAAGCTTTCAGATGTAACCATGATGACCTGACACTAACAGAGATGACACCTGTCATTTTCACACCTACACACTAACTCTGCACTCAGAGGAACAACCCTTAAAACTGAAGGGCTGAGTGTGATTGCGTAAGCTAGCTCACTAAGAAAGTCCAAGCAATTTCCATTATTTATCTTTAAAGGTTTGACGAAATTACCATTTAGTCATCGCTTGTATACAATAAAAGAGTCACGTGACATCCTGCTGATGGGTTTCAGGCCGAGGTAATTGCTTTGACTCACTTAAACTCACACTAAAAGAAAAAGAAAAGGCTGTCGAGGCACACGACTGTGACAGTTTCTTTTCTGGGCTGCCAGGCAAGCTGAGCTAAGCTGGGTGGAAAAATTGGGTCTCTTGGCCCTGTTGCTCCCAAACAGCTGCCTTCCACTTGTCACACAGGCTTCTTTTATTTATTGAGACCGCAAGAGACACATTTCAAATATCATAGACCAAAGAAAAACCCTGTTGCTGAGCTGTCCTTTGTTACACACACCCCAGAAAGTCAGTGAGATGTGATATAAGAAAGAGTGTGTTCAGGGGGTAATAGCAGACCAACGGGATGAAAATGAAGACAAGACCAAAACATTCAAACTAGTCAAAAAAAAAAAAAAACAACTTAAAATTTACAAGTCAAAAGAGCCCTCAAAAGCTCTCCCTTATTCAAAAGTTTCTATGTAGACTTATACACCTCAGAATCAAAAAAGAACCCCGCACTATTTGAGATGTTCTTTAACAAGTTTAGTGTACCTGTGATCAACCCAGACAAAGTAGAACAACTCGAAAAATCCATAACTATACAAGAGATACAGCAAGCAATAGATAATTTACAGAACTCCAAAGCTCCGGGTCTAGACAGTTATACTTCGGAATTTTACAAGGCCTTTAAAGACCATATCTCACCCCTGTTACTAGAAGTATATAATGAGGCGCTGGACAAAAAAGCCCTACCGCCGACTCTATATCAGGCAAGCATCTCTTTGATCTATAAAAAAGAAAAAGATCCTTTAGACCCGGCTTCATATAGACCAGTGGTTCTTAACCTGGGTTCGATCGAACCCTAGGGGTTCGGTGAGTCGGTCTCAGGGGTTCGGCAGAGCCTTCGCCATGGCTCATTTTGTGCACCAGTAAAAAAATCACATTTTATTTTTCACTAAAGAGGGGTTCAGTGAATGCGCATATGAAGCTGGTGGGGTTCGGTACCTCCAACAAGGTTAAGAACCACTGATATAGACCGATCAGCTTAATTAATGTAGATAATAAGATACTTGCAAAGATTTTGGCAACACGCCTGGAAACGGTTCTGCCAACAATTATATCTCAGGACCAAACAGGATTTATTAAAGACAGGCAGCTGTTTTTTAATATTAGAAGACTTTTAAACATTATCTATACGCAAGACAAGCATAATCCTAATCCTGAAATTTTGCTTTCTTTGGACGTGGAGAAGGCCTTCGACAGGGTCGAGTGGGATTATCTCTTCTCGACCCTGTCGAGGTTCGGATTTGGCCCTTAATTTATTTCTCTGGTTAAACTACTATACATCCAACCAAAAGTGTCGGTACAAACAAACAATGTCCACTCCGACTATTTCGATCTGAATCGTTCAACAAGACAAGGCTGTCCTCTTTCACCTCTGCTTTTTGCATTGGCTATTGAACCTTTAGCTCTTCTACTGCGCTCAACAGACGAATATACAGGGATCAGAAGGGGAAAAGCAGAACATAAAGTCTCGCTTTATGCAGATGATTTACTACTGTATATTTCTAACCCTGCAAAATCAGTCCCAGTAATCATGGAAATTTTGCAGAATTTTGGAGAAGTGTCAGGATACAAATTGAATTTATCTAAAAGTGTGCTATTCCCAGTCAACTCTAAAGCAATAGGTAACCCAAGTTGTTTCAATACCTTACCATTTCGGGTTTCTAATCAGTTCTAATATCTTGGAATAAATATCACTCAGGATTATTATGGTTTATTTAAACACAATCTCTCTAAATTATATGATGAAACCAAAAATAACATAGACAAATGGATTAATCTACCAATTTCACTAGCAGGGAGGATAAACATTGTTAGAATGAATATTCTTCCCAAATTCTTATTTTTATTTCAGTGTATCCCTATTGTGATTAATAAAGCCTTTTTTAATAAATTAGACTCCTTAATATCCTATTTCATATGGAACAGAAAGAATCCAAGAATCAAGAAAAGCTACCTGCAGAGACTGACATGTCAGGGAGGGATGGGGTTACCATGCTTCCGTCTGTATTATTGGTCATGTAATGCTCGTTCCATGCCGTTTTGGTTGCGGACTAAGGGGGCCGACTGGACAACGATGGAGAATGAAAGCTGCTACCCCTCCTTATTAGAAGCTATGATCTATTCAGCTCTCCCTATCCCTAAACATGACTTTAAAAATCCTCTAGTCTCTCATACAATTAAAATCTGGACACAGATAAGGAAACATTTCGGGTTGAAGGAAGCTTCCATACTAACTCCACTCATGAATAACGCAACATTCACACCATCACTTTCAAACATTTCATTTCTCCAACGGAACCACAAGGGGCTGCACTCAATAAAGGATTTATTCATCAACAAGGTTTTTCCCACATTCCGGCAACTGCAAGAAAAATTTGACTTGCATAGTAATGACTTTTTCAAATACTTACAGAGCAGAAGCTTTGTAAGGAGGCTTTTTCCATCTTTTCCAGGTCGGCCCCCAGACTCTGCCTTAGATAACTTATTTCAGTTTGATCCACTCAAGAAAGGACTAATAACAAAAATTCACAACGCATTGTTACAACTGGATGGAATTGACACACTTGACAATCTGAGAGAGGCCTGGCAGTGTGACCTTGGTACGAGAATTACAGACAATCAATGGACAAAAACCCAGGAAAATGTACACTCTTCCTCTGTTTGCATTCGTCATGGACTCTTACAGTTTAAAGTGCTACATAGACTCCATTTATCAAAGTTGAAACTGTCAAAAATATTCCCCAATGTAAACTCGTCCTGCGAAAGATGTAAACAGCAACCTGCTTCACTGGCGCATATGTTTTGGAATTGTCCCTGTATAGCAACATATTGGAATAATGTCTTTCATATCTTGTCTAAAATTCTAAAAAAAACACTTAAGCCAGACCCAATCTGTGCTTTATTTGGAGTGAAGCCGGTTGTTGTAGACCTATCAGCCACCCAAAATAATGTGATACGTTTTGTGACGCTGCTGGCACGCCGTTTGATTCTACTAAATTGGAAACAAAAGGTGCCTCCAACCACATCAGCGTTAATACAAGATTTATTGAGACACTTGCAGCTGGAAAGAATTAAACTCCTACTAAAGGGGAGGCTGGAGGAATTCCATTCAACCTGGCAACCTTTTATAGATTTCTTCAATACTGTACAGATATAAATGATCACTGAGCCTCATTGGTAGTTCGATAAATAACATCCTCTGTCCAACGTTGTTTGTTGTTGCTTTTTTTTGTTTTGTTTTGTTTTGTTTTGTTTTGTTTTTACTTTGTTTAATTTTTATTGTATATATGTAATCATTTATATTTGAATCTTAGTTGCCTTTATGATAAAGAACACTGGAAAACCAAATAAAGAGATTTGAGAAAAAAAAAAAAAAAAAAGCTCTCCCTCAGGTTATGTACTCCAGTCCGAGTGCTGACTGCTGAGTTGAGTCAGCCGTGCACAAACCGTTAACTCCACAGGATAAAACAGCAACCTCTGAAGCTAAAAAATGAAGTGCCAAAAACTACGGTTTCTCCAATGGCCACTTAACCCTCCTCTCGTGTTAGGGTCGGCACCGACCCATTTTAAATTTCAAATGCATAAAAAAACCACATAGATTTGTTTATTGTATCAAGGCTTTTTGACTTTGTCAGGAACCTCTATTTCTACAAAATAAAACCAAAAAAAAATATTTTCACTAAATTATAAAATGCCCTAGTTAAAATTATGACCTTTGTGTTGTTAGGGTCGGTTTCGACCCAGGTATAATATTATGAGTATAAAGCAATAATTAAAGCCAAAACTGAAATCATAAGTGCACTGTCAGCTAAAACACTTACAGCAAGCACCTCTCCTAATCATATGAGCTTTAGGGGATTCTTATTTTGCATGTTTTTTGCAGTATACCTGCACAAAAACAAAACAAAATAAACACGGGCATGTGAGGTGAATTCACTATTTGAGTGGCCATTTGACTTCCAGAGTGCACATTTACAATTTGCAGCATACAAAAAATGAGAAGAAGATTCACAGTGAGCTAAGTTCAGGATCATATTTTTGGTGAAAATGAAGGAGAGGACACAGAGCAGCATAGCGATTCAGATGGGCAGGTTTCTAAGGAGGAAGACAATGTGGACTATCATCCAGAAGACACAGACACATCTGATCAGAGGTGGAGGTCGCTGGTGCTGAAGCTACTCCTGCTGAAAGATTCAAGTCCAAAAATGGTAAGATCTTTTGGAGCTCAGTACCTCATGATGTACATGGCAGGGCAGCTGCTGCAAATGTCATCAAAATGACCCCTGGAATCACAAGGTTTGCTCTGACCAAAGTCAGTGACATCAAGAGATGTTTTGAGATATTTATGCCATTGTCACTAGAAAGAATCATCATTACTATGATAAACCTTGAAGGAAAAAAAAGTCCATGGCGACATGATGAGGAATACCTGGATGCTTTCATTGGTGTTCTTCTTGCTGGAGTGTACAGATGCTGCAATGAGGCCACTGATCGTCTATGGCAGGGGTGCCCAATCCCAGTCCTCGAGAGCTACTATCCTGCAGCTTTTAGATGCATCCCTACTCCAACACAGCTGAATCAAATGAATGGCTTGTTATCAGGCCTTTGCCAAACATGATGGCATGCTGAAGAGGTAATCAAACCATTTGATTCAGCTGTGTTGGAGTAGGGATGCATCTAAAAGCTGCAGGATAGTAGCTCTCGAGGACTGGGATTGGGCAGCCCTGGTCTATGGGATGCATCGACAGGCAGAAACATTTTCTGGGCAACGATGTCACTTCACACATTTGATATCATTTTGATTCAAGAGTCCTCAGATTTGACAACAGAGAGATCAGACCAAGGTCTGACAAGCTTGCTCCCATCAGGGATGTCTGGGAGAGATGGGTGCAGTTTCTTCCACTGATGTTCATCCCAGGGCCAGTGACAGTGGATGAACGTCTTGTCCACTTTTTGAGGAAAATGCCCCTTCCGGCAATATATACCCAGTAAGCCAGGGAAAAACGGCAGAAAAATCTGGGAAGCCTGTGATGCAAAAACCAACTATGCCTGGAATGTACAGATTTTCACAGTCAAAGCTGCGAGTGGCACTCCTGAGAAGAAACAATGAAAATGTGTGGTCCTCCATATGACCACTGGACTGCAGGATCAGCTGTGATATTTTATTTTATTTTATTTTTTACCAGATATGACCACGGACAAGAACTTCACAAAGGAAACTGAGGTGAAGCTGTATCATTGGGAAGTGATAAAAAGCCCACAATTACCCACGGCTATAACCAAAACAAAGGAGGAGTGGACTTTTTCTTTTTTTCAGTTTATATTAAAGGTCTACTGCTGAAAAAAACAACCTTTTTTTGTCTTTTCTTGATGTAAATGTCTATGGGTCGAAATTGACCCGTAACACCATAGATGTCATTTTAGTTATTAATCTTAAAATGAAAAAAATCAATAAAACAGATTTATTTAAGAGATGTGTCCTATACCCCTCAGTAATACTCAGGTAACACAGAAACCTTTTATTTATTAATATGATTCTCTTGAGGTTAATTTTACAATTTTTTTAAAATTGAAATCGAGGGGTACAGTGACAAAAAAAGACCCAGAGGCCCACGCCAAAAGTATTAAAACCAACATTTTCATGGATAAGGAAGCCTAACAAGGTAACCAAGAGATGAGAAACAAATTGGATGATAACTTATTGTTTTTAGTATATTTTATAGCTGATTTAATTCACGGGTCAAAACCGACCCGCTAACATAAGAGATGATAACAGAAAGCTAACACGAGAGGAAGGTTTAAAGCTGGCTTTAAAAGTGAGATAGTCCCTCCTGTAGTTGCAAAAAAGCAAAGTCCAAGAAAAAAAGAAAACAAAGGAAGAAAAACTACTTTCAAGTCATTGAAGAGAATATTAGGTTTGTTTTTAGCTCCTACGATAAGCTTATGAAATAGCTAGTCATCTATTGTCTGTCCAACCCTTCAACGTTCACAAGAATCGTTGCACCTCCGACAGCAATGCTCAGACTTTTTCTAATAGGTTTTGATCCAACTGTGCTTCTGGTCATGATTATGTTTGTCATTGTCATTACTGCCAGAGTAATGGTCAGGTTTTAGTGAAACAAGATTATTTTGTTCTGGATATCACTGTTTGCGACGCTTGCCTTCTCAATAGATTCTCATTGGTTTCTTTCTTGTGATGGGTGAGCCGAATAAGCTACTACACTATGGATATTCTGGTTTAAATTATGTTCGTTCTGAAAGTCAGAAAGGAGAATTATCCAGGATATATCCTATTCCAAGTTATTAGCCAATGCGAATATAGTTTCCTGAGTTCCTCAGTGAGTTTGAGTGTTGGGCATGACACATTAAGTTATTGCTGTACTAAATTCAGTAATTATAATAAAGTTATAATTGTGCCTACAGTAGAATAAGAGTGGTGATTGCTTTAAAATCTCTGACTTTGCATCTGTCTGCCTGCCATCATTTGGGCACTCCACATTAGCACCACCACTCTATTCATGTCCTTAATACATACTCACACTTGTTCTGTCCTCAGCCTCCCATTTGAAACCAGCACTGAGGGAAGCAATGGAGCTGCTACAGCACCTGCACTAAAGGAACTGGGTTCAGTTGCCTAGCCATCACGCTAACTAGACATCATCATTTGATTCCACTTATTACCAGTAATGGCTACAAAAAATAAATTATACATTTGTTTGTTTAAAAAAAAAAAAACTTTTGTGCTGTGTTTGTATGTGAGTTCAATTTACATCTGTGTGCTTGTTGTTATTTAATGTTTTAATGATACCAATAATGGCTCTGTGGACCACTTAGTGACTCATTTTCTCAAATGAAAATAAGGCTTGACCGCTGCATAATGACGAGGAGCATATTAAATTATCATTAACGTTGTTGTGCATTTAAATGAACTAATCACCTTTAATGCTGCATTGTTATGTGGTGTGTTTCTGAGACCTCTGTAGCTGTGGCAACGTTTCTGTTCATGTACAGGATACACCTAAATGATGAGTGATGCACAAATATAGTTTTCTTTGTGACGCAGCAGAGAAGTCCATGTTCCTAAGCCTTCTTTTATAGCATGGCTTCAAGCAGGAAGGCAATTATCATTCAAATGTTCTCATCACACTGAGTCTCTGGCTCCCAATTATTGTGTAATTGAAGTCTCTGGGTTTATGTTCTCAGGCCTCTCTGTCAGCCAAGCACAGAATAGCTGATCAGTAGTTAAAAGCAGCTTCAGCCTTTCTTGTTTTCAGTACTACATTCTACCAAAACCAAAGTCCTGTACAATCTGGTCATTGTTATATAAACCTTATATAAACTATTTTTTCTTTACCATAGTTTCTGTTATTTATTTCACCAACTGAAACAAGTTACAGTTGTGGTCAGGAGCTTACATACACTCATCATGGGCATGAATGTCATGGTACTTTGGGGCTTTTAATGATTTCTTTGAATTTATTTTTGTATTTCCTTTAATCTACACACAGCCAGAAGTATAGATACAGACTCAAATATATTCCGATAGTTCTACAATAGCTTTCATCTTTTACCGTATTAGTCATCATGATTGACTACAACTGGTAGTTACTCTTTGCCAGCATGAAAAGGGTTCCTCTGGAAGCACTGACTGAACTGACAGATTTTTAGAACAATGGAAAGATCCTAAAACTCAGTGAAGATCTAAGAAGGAGATCTATACATTTATACAAGTTATTTGAATGTCTAAGCACTTTGCTAAACTGTGAAGGAAGACCCAAAATCTCACCCTCAGATGTGAGGAAATTAGGTCGTATGTTCAGGAATAACCTAGGAACCACCAAAAGTTTCAAGCCTGCCATGAACTGGAAATGCTTTTTGGCCATAATACCAAAAGGTGTATTTGGAATATGGAATATAGGTGAGGTTTTTAAACCTAAGAACAGTGTAACTGCTGTCAAGCATGCTGATTATCATCATGCTCTGGGGCCGTTTTGCTGCCAGTGGTACTGTTAGGTTGCACAAAAAAATGGAATAATGAAGAAGGAGGAGTACCTCTAAATTCTTCAATTTCCGCTTCAATTAACAGCTAGATGACCTAAATCTGGATAAATTTAGGTGTTCCAGCAGGACAATGATGTCAAATACACATCATGGTTTGGAATGTTTAAGCAGGCTAAGATTAAGCTTCTGAGGTGACCTTTCCAAAGGCCTGACCTCAAGCCTAAAGGAAATTTGTGGACTGCTAAAAAGCCAGGCCCACTCCAGGAAACCAACCAATTTCAGTGAAGTCTTAGACCACTCCTCTGCAGAGAAGTCAATCATCCAACCAGAATGTTCCCATTCTGTGCGCATATTTATTTACCGGTTGGGTTAGAATTAAATTGAAAAAAAAATTCCAAACTGTGCAACCAATTCTTGTTGGGTCTTTTGGGGGTTTTTTTTAAAGTAATTTAGGATGTATGCTGGACAATCATTCAGCCCTGGGAAAAGTCCACAATTTATTTTTTTATTTTTTTATTTTTTTGGAAGAAAAGTCCACAATTACCGTAACATTCATGCCCATGATGATGTTTGTAAACTTATGACCATTTATTACATTTTCCATCATAAACTACCAGCTGTGTATAACAAGAAAAGGCAGAAGTAGTTTGGTGCCTTTATATGCCCTCAGACTTTGACCCAAGAGGCTATTTGTGTTATTTATAGTCAGTGTTTATTTCTTGTGGAAGATTATTTTTATTACTTCCCACAAGCAGTGTAAATTGTTTAGAATTAACAGTTAAATGGCACAAATGGCACATCATCAAAATAACATCAAAATTCCATTCAAGACCATTCTTCCCAAACGGGGATGTTGCATAAAGTTTGGGGATGTGACACAACCAAAAGGATTCAGTTTTAAGTCTGCTGTTTGCTATTTTAGCCACTCTGGGAACCCATCAGCTCATCTGCGGACTTAGCCTCCGAGGTCAAGGGACAGTTTTTTGGGGCTTCGAGTGTAGCTAGCGGATATACAGGCCAACTTTCAGTTTTTCCACTACATTTTTTTTTCTAAATAAAGCTATGAGCAACTATTCAGATGATAGATGATGTTTTAAGATTGCATTTCAGCTAGGGCATTCCCTTTTCTGCTCTCTTCATGACCTGTTTGCCTCCATGCACGCAACAGCTTGCTCAAACCTGATTGGTGAATAGAACTCTGACCACAAAGTCCTGCATATTAAAAGGCAGATTTTAAACTAATTTCATTGAGTCTAGTTCACCACTTGTCAAGATTCTTTAATGGATGATCACTATCAGCCCTTAACCACTTAGCCAATTAGCCCTGAATATTTTAACCTAAATCCTGATTGTTGACTAACTATAATCTACATCATCTCTTTACAAAAGATACTACAGTTTCTAACATTATAGGCAAGTAATATTGTTGTTTAGTTTGCAGGACTTGTTAAAAATACTATACTAGACTTGGTGAACTCCTCAAACAGTCTTACCTGTTATCTTTGTTGTCAGAGTGTTGTTTCTACTCTTCACCAGCAGCTCACTTATGGCTTTCAAACTGTGCAGCCGAACGATTCCACACCAGACTTTGTAAAACTGGTTTTTAAGCTGGAGCCTTTTGGAATCATGAACTGATTTTATTTAATATGATGGTGGTTTATATTTCTGCTAGAAGAGCCTCTGCTTTTGGCTGTTTAGGTTCCAGTTTATAATAGTCCTCCCATTTTTTATTTCAAGAGAGCATCTTCTTGCTCCTTTGACATTTTACCTGAGTCTTTGTTCAAAAAATGCCTTTCAGTCTATCAGTCCCTGTGTGCTCAGTAAAACTGATGCTTCACTCTGGTCAGGTCCCTGTCTATTTTAAGAATGGCATCATCCTGCTTCAAAAAAAATTCTAGTTACATACCAACCTTATAATTAGATTTTATTGCTGGGTTTCAAGAAAAGGTTTTGAGAAGCAGCTTACAACTGTTCTAGAAAAATACGACATTATTGATCATTTTTTTTTATCTTTTTCTGGTGATTATTTCTCTGAAACTGCTCTTGTTAGAGTCTCCAATGACATTTTGGTGTATGGTGATGCAGGACATTGCTCTGTTATACTTATCTCTGTTGATCGTCACATTATGCTTGATTATCTGAGTTACTGGGTGGGTATAGCTGGGCCTGCTTTTGAGTTTACCAGATCCCTATCCAGCACATTTCAAGCACGCTGAAGGACATTTCTTTTCGCTGCTATGTAAGTGACATCATCTCTCTCTTATGAGACCCAAGACGTTTCTTAGTTAGAGAACTTGCATAGGTACTGTAATAAAAGTTGAATAGTTGGCAATTATTGTCAAGTTAATGAAGAAAAATGAGAAGACCTTGTTTGTGGCTCCAACAAACTTGAACCCAAGGTAATGGAAACTCCAGGTTCCCTTGACACATCCCTTGAGTGAACTTTTGACTCAGTCTTTCTTAAGAAGGAGCAAACTTACAAAATATTGGTAAGTTGAGTTCTTTTGTATCACACACTGAATTGGAGATTATTCATTCATGCCTTTATTTCATATTATTATTTAGATTTATTCTCTGTTTACTTGTCTGAACAAAACCTCCTTAAAATATCTGAAGTTCTACTGTAAGGCTTCTGATCCACTCGTATAAATCCTTGTATCGCACATTTGATAATTCTGTTACACTGACTCTCCATTAAAATCAGGGTCCACTTTGAAATTCTAGGCCAGTGAACTTTTACATCCATATATGCTCCGGAGGTCCCCTGAGGTTAAGTGGTTAGGACCTGATGGCTTTGCATGATACAAGACATAGCACTAAAGAAGAGAGAGTTTTAAAAATGGTGGCTGCCAGTTTCTTGAACTCTCTCTCAGTGAACCCAGAAGCTGGGGGCTCAGTGATCTCTTTAAAAGTAGGCTAAGCTTTTTAAATCTTTTTAAATTTGCTTTAAATTAACTTTTTGTCTTTGATTGTCACGTACCTTGTAATATTTATCTTGAAATGTGCTACATAACTACTGTTTATTTTAATGAAATACACAAATTTAAAATTATATGACTAAACAACATTTCCATGCTACTTTGTCATAGCATTTCCATCATTATCTTTGGTTTTACTTCTTAATGGCACCACCGAATTGATCGTGCCCACTGACTTGGTAAACAGCACCTAAAATCCAATACTATCTTCCATAAAAGGGAAAAAAACAAGGACGGTAACCAGTGACGACAATTCCTGCTTAGATTACAATAAACCAAAGCTGATAACAAATACAGACTTTGTTCTCTCACTTCAGTTACTCAAAAATCTGTCATGTGCTCCTTCTTACAAAGACGGCAAAGAAGATTAAACTTTTGCAGTCTAGATTGCAGCTGCTATAATTTGCTGTAATTAAAAATGTTGAAGCATGTTTTACTTAGTTTTTTTCAACTATCTTTGCAAGTCACATAACAAGAGACAGTTTCAGACTAATAAAAGATGGGGGGACTCTTTAGTTAGCATGCCTAAATTCAGCAGCTTTTCGAATGACAGAATACATTAGAGTTTTTATGTAGGTGGTAATCCACTGAACTGCTTCTAATACATCTAGACATTGACCACCCCGTTAGTCACAATAACAAAATCCTTGACAACATGACTAAAGCTCAGCCACAGCAGCAGTAAACTGAAAATATTGGTATTTTCCTGCAAGTGCAAGGAGTCCTCTGTACATGGTGCCTTATGAGGGGATTTTCCAAAGAATACAAATGGAGCACAAATCTTGTTGCCTGAGGACACCAAAGGGAAAGCCAACATTTCAAAGCACACCTACATCATATTGATAGTGGTACAAAATATCCTCCATGTCTTCTTTTGATTGGATGGAAGCACTTTTTTCATGGCCCATTTGGGCCACATCAACCTACCACAACACCTGCAGCTTCTCTGCATGTGTCACTCATGTATGATTTTTTTTCAGTTTTCAAGTTCCTCTATGACATAAATTATTCCCATAACCTTATCAGTAAATTTTACACCAAGGTATTGCATCTGATTCAAAGACACAGAACACTTTTTTATGGTTTTTCTCAAAAGTGATGTTTGGTTTCCGTTCGTACTTCTTTAGCATTAACCACTGACAGATGATGAATCCAGCTGAGGCCATGAGAAACGAAAAACCTTCTGATGATTTCAGCCAGACAGTTCTATTTTTATGCTTCCTTTAAGTTGCGAGTTGTCTGCAATGGTAGTTAGCTGCGTCTCACACAAGAACGTGACCCAATTTTCTGTCAGAGATTAGGTTATCCTCCTCAGTGTCAATCACTGCCTTTGAAGCACTTTCAGTATCACACTCTCTTATGCCATTTTTATTTCCCAGCAATTACTTGAACAAACTGGGTTTCACTTTGATAGAAGTTTAAATTATTTTATGTTATTTTTTTAAGTAAGCAGAAATTACCTCTCTATGTATCGATACACAGTACTCAAACAGTAAATAGTCACTTTATAAATTTTTGTGCAGCTGTCCAATATCGTGCAAAGGTCTTGAGCCAGATGTTATCATAATTTTCTTAAATGGTCTTGTACAATAGTTCTCCAGGCTGCTTTTCACTTTCAGTCCAGTCCTGGGACCTGCTAATTTTCCAGAAAATTGACCAAGGAATGTTTCTTTTTCTGTGTTTGTTTTGTTCTTTTGTCCACTTAACACTGAGTAAATGAGCTATTTTAAGTTTTATTTTTAGGCACTTAGTTACCAGAAACCAGCTGCAAATTAATAAGTTAATTAATTAATTAATTTCAATTAAATAAAAAGATATTTTTTCCTAATTCTTTGGGTGAACTTAACAGTATTTGATTAATAGTTTGGGGAGGTTTTGTACTAACAAGGTGAATCACAAAACGTTATTAGCCAAAAGTGTGGCATCTTTCAACTTGGTGTGTAGCATATCCTTAATAAAAGTAATGAAATTTAATAAGTGGAAAACAAAAGAAGAAGTTACAAGTGCCTAAGGTATCTGCAGTGGATTAATAGTATCTGAAAGTGATGCCCAGCAGGCAGCAAAGACCTGACACTGAACAGGAGAGATTCATCTGCATTTCAGCTGATCCATCTACTGTTCACTGAAGCCTCAACAGAAGAAATGGTCTCAGTGGAAGGGTGGCTGTCAAGAAGTCAGGAAGGAAGAGATACGGGGAGAAAAAGTTGATATATACCAAATTTCACAAGAACTGCACAGTGACAACAGATCTTATGAAGTGGTGGATTTAAATTTTTCGGTACAAATCATTGTACACAGGAGGTCAAGAGGTACAACACTGAGTGTCTACAGCCATCTGTAATAAATGATGGAGGTGCTGTCATGGTTTAGGGCTGCATTTCAGTCAGTGGTGTTGAAGAATAAAAGGTGGTGCTGTAAAATATTGATTTTCAAGCTTGTTATATTTGTGCAAACTCTGTTTTTGCCTTACATACCATATTTCCATTTATGTTTGCAAATGTTTCAATAAATCACTGCACCCATTTCCCATTTTCTTAGCAAAATATAAAAAAGGGAGGGGCTGACTCAAGACTTACGCAGTGTACTCTACAAGTTACGAAATGCAGTGCACACATGGACTTGCCTCAAGGCACAGGGAAACTAACACTGATTTAACTCTGTAAGAGGTTTTCTGTGGGTTTTGATTTATAATTTAATATTTGACATGAATTTACATAACTCTGTTTTTCTTTTTGTCTTTCTTCTTCAGGGCCATGTTAGCCTAAGAGCTTAAACTAAAAATTCATTACTGGCACTGATCAAAAGCTTCAGAATGGCATCTTAACCAACCTGTGATGGTAAGACCTCCCCAAGGTCAAGAACTACTGTATTCGTTTAGGAAGCAGACTTTAAACCTTAGTGTGACTTCTCTTTTTACAGTTACAATATTTCTGTTGTCAAACCCTTGATCATTGCAAGAGAATCAGGTTAGGGTCTTTGAATAAGCCTTGAATCAATTTGGGTGGGAAATACAAGTCAATATTCTAGGAAACAATCAATAATCTTCTCCTTTTGGCAACACTGAATAACATTTTCTGCTCGGTTTATCCACTATATCTATTACAGCAACTACCACACACAGCCTGACCGCTCAAAAAGTCACTGCTGCATCCAGTGTATTTGAATAAAGCTATTACTCATCTCTCTCTTGCTTTTAAGTAGCACCGGTGGATATTATTTCAAGTCAAGCATGAGTGAACGATTCGCCTGATAACAGCATGGGTAGGATGCAGCATAGATTCAGCTCCTCTGTGGACATAACAAGGAATTGTGGGTAGCCCCGAAGGGAGTTACGGCTTGACAAATATTTGAAGTGTAGCCCAGCTCTGTTTACCTCAGCCAAAGGTGCAGGTCAAAGCTTTTACTGATGAATTCTGCATCACAAAGGAGACAGAGCCAGAAGTGTCAATCAGAGATATTTAAAAGGAAACATGTTTTACAGAGCGTCAGATGATATAAAATGTGCACTTGGTATCTCTGCTCCTACTTATTATACAACATTTTAATTGAGCAACTGACTTTCAGGAAATCTGTGAGAAATCATTAAGATTGATGTAAGGTCGCTAAAAGATCCCCAGTGTGCATGAACCTGCAGATTTCAGTATATGTGATGCACTTCCAGAAACCAAGACTGAACACACAGTTGAACTCGGATTGTTTCACATTGTAAACATGTATTTGCATACTCTACGTCAGTGTTTTAATCTTATGAAAACCATCGACATCGAAAGTGAAAATCACGACAACATCTAAGACATTACTAGAAATGTTCAGAAAGTGGAATTTGACAAAAAACAAAGGCAGCAGACAATACCCAAAACATTTCTGTAAATCAAACATAGAAAAGAAAAGTCCCACAATGGGTTAAGTGAAAAGACCAACACTGAGATGTGTTCATATACACAGTGCAATCAGATTAGAACTATTTTTAAAAACTGTTTTGTTAGCAGGTCCATAATGGTTGCTTGATTATTTGCTGTGGAAATATATTATCCATTATCAGTGCATCCCTCAAGATAATTGGATTTGTACAGTGTTGTTTGACTACTGATGTCACCTCCAATAAAAAGAAAGATTTATGAAGGCATCTATTTTCCTTCATCATGGAGTCATTGTGGAAGTCCTTAATTATAAAACTGGACCTCTCGAAGAGCTGTGAAATTGGATGGAATGGACATATTTGTCAGACTAGAAATATTATATTGATATCAAATTGATTCACAAATGGAAATACAGTGCTTCAGGGAACCTGCTTTTCTGCAGTAAAATGTCGAACCTGAACTTCTACAAGAGCTACAACTGCAAATCAGAAGAAGGAACCAGAAGAAACCATGCAGACATCATTGTCTTCTCCCAAAGGAGTTGTGATTTTTCCAGTGTTGCAGATCAGAGGCCAACAGTACAGTTCATGGATCCACGGTGGGAATTGTGCTGACCTTGTTGTTCCTGCTGATCCTGCGTTCTGGCTTCTGCTTTGGCACTTTGGTCTGGATCAGCTCCTCAGGCGTGTTACCCAGCGGTGGCAGTAGCCTCTTCTTGCTATTCCTGGTCTCAGGTAACCACTGAGGTGGCAGCTCAAAAGGTCCAAAACCAAACTGTGGGGAGTCCTCTGCTTCTGTAGGTGTAGCAGGTGCCACTTGTGATGAAGAGGCATAAGCGCATGTATGGACTGGAGAGGCCCGGGGGGCTATAACTGAAGGAGGGACCTCCTTGGTGATAACCAGCCCTCCTCCTGTGCCCTGCAGAGAGTCCTTTTTATTAATCACTTCACCTCTGAGGCTTCCCATTCTTGACCCACCTTTCTGGTCATCTTTGGGCCCTGAGCCTTCTCCTGATCCTTGAGATGGGAGCTCCACATCATTCTCCCCATCCTCCTCCTCTTCTTCTTCAGACGGTCTGAAGATCTGCTGTTGGCCAATGTTAAACATCTCTAGAAGCTGGCTTCCAGATCGACCAGCAGTCTCCAGTCCTACTGGCTCTCCAATCACGCCATCTGCTCCTAAAGAAGCCAGACCTCCAGTGCTAACCACGTTACGGCGACTGTAACGTCTGTGAATCCTGGCCAGCAGGTCCAGACAGCTGTGACGCGCTGAGCGGTTAACAGTCAGAAACAAAAGTGGGTTGGTGAGCAAGGATACCTTAGGAAGCCAGAGGGCTGTGAGATACAGTGAGACAGGCAGCTCTTTAGCATCTGCCAAAATAGTGCGGTAAAATACTAAGGCCCCATAGGGCGCGCTGCAAGCTGAGAAAGCCAGTACCACAGCCAGAAGAGTTACATGAAGTTCGGCTTCCCTCTGGGACACGTATGGGATAGAGATGCTGTTCTGGGGAGTTCGCAGAGCTGCGATGATCACCTTCTTCTTCTGGCTGGCACTTAGTGCTCTGCGGATCAGAAGCATGAGAAGGAAGACCAGAGCCAGGGGGAGGATCACTGTGGTGATGTTGTAGATCAACACATACACCATGTGACTCAGCGAGCGGGCGGGGTCATTTGAGCAGGATGAGGTCACGTACACATCAGTCACATTGGTCACAGCAAACACGGGGAGGCTGACCACAGTTGCATGGACCCAGATATAGATGACCAGATCTCGAGATCTTGCGTCTGAGATTTTCCTCTCCAGTGGGTACAACACTGAGTAGTATCTACAGACAGAAAGACAAAGTAATTCAATGCTTAACAACATGTATTTGATATTTGATATTTGATAAACCCACTCAATGTCCATTATGCGTTTCCTACTTCACCTTCTAGAGGCTTATTCAGAGAAGGCTTTCTTGCCTTGCTGAATGGAAGAAGTAATGAGTAATCTGTTTTCGGGCTAAAATAGAAGCAAGAATCCACATATGAGGCTGTGAGGAAGACTTTATTCCACTTTACACAAGTGCCTTACATGTTTGAGGTTCCTCGTGTTAGAACATTTCTTACAAGCAATTTCTTTTGAGTTATTTGGAGCTAGCTTGCTGACAAAGCCAACTAGCGTTAGCTGCTAATTTAGCAGTCTCTCGTCCAAAAAGTTGTGACTTCTGGCTCAACAAAATAAATAAACCACTCACAACTCTAAGCACTTGTTACTAAGCTATACTTGTTACTTAGCTCTCCTATGTAATCTGTAATACAGTAGCTAACTGCCTTCTCAGCCTGATTGTAGAGAGCATCTATTAGCAATAGGTACAGGGCTGATAACAGCTGATAATGGTTATTAAATGGTCTGATAACATTCAAATTGGGCGCTTTCCCCAGTGGAGAATTTTTTACATCCTAAAGCTTGCAGCAAATCAATAGAGGCATAGTTTTGGTGATGTTCACACTGTGAAAAAAAAGCTTTTTCCTAAGCCAGAGTGTCACCTGAGTCCAGGCGTACTGAAAATGCTCACAGAAATCCATCTTATGGTGATTTATGTGAAAATTATTTTAAAATAAACGTTAAAAATACTGACGTATGAGCTTGAAGGGGTTTTAGCAGAAAAGTAGTGCTGGTATAAAATTATTGAATCCATTATACAAGCTCCAAATAGACAAAAAGGTGAGAGGTGCAGTTTTCTGGGAGTTTTTTTATGTAGTTACTAAATTTATCCTGCAGCCTCTTCACATATTTATTGTATTACATAGGCTTATTATTTGTCACAGCCATTTTGAGGTATTTTTATAAACAGGAAAAACAGGAAATTCCACAGGAAATGGACAAAGCTCAGTTATCTAAAAATAAAGCCAATTGTGCCATTTTTAGTGGCCACTTTGGATACATTCAATCATGAACATTTAGCCCTTTTTAGATCAAAGAATTTTAATTTATCCATGGTATATTAACTTCTGCAGAGGTTAAAATTATATGGGTGATCTCTTGATAACTGCAGTGCAGATAATAGCATGCAGATTGCCTCACATCCTTTTGTTTTCCCTTACTCATAAGGAGAATAAACGAAATGAAAAAGTCATTACTACGATGTCCCTTGACTATCTTGTCTGTGCTGCAGTATGATTGTGTGTGTTCGTGTGTATGTACACTGCAGTCCCAACCTGTGTACAGAATATCTACAGCCTCGATTACCCTCCTGGAGAATAAATAATTCATTGGTTTGATATCATTCTGACTGTACCAGTTGCTATGGAGGCAACATAATCTCTATAGCAGTGAAACGAGGGCTGGGAAGAGGTTGCAACAATACAAAGTCTCCCTGCAATCACTATAAAGTTGGTAGAGGATATTCACGTACTACTGCAGTCATCCATATTATCCCTGGTATATTTTAATATTATATATTAATAAAAATGTGGCTTCTGTGCACTTTTATGCTCCATTTTGAACATGTCTATTCATGATATTTGCTATTTTTTTCTGCATTACATACAGAAGCTGTGTTATCTTAAGCTGCAACATGCAAAGAGATAAAAACATGATTCGATAAATATCATATAATAATAAGTCATGTATACGATTCTGAAAAAGGAACTCTTTTAGGTTTTCTCAATACTTGTATAAGTATATTTTTTATATTTCGTATAAGTCTGTGCATCTGTACTTGGGCTGCCCACTGTTTTCTATGCCAATTTTCTATTTTCTTACTGGACTTTTTTTTAAGCAAAAACAACACTGGTGTGGAGAAAATGCAAACATTAGAGCCACTGAATAACTACAGTCATTTTTACACATGAGTTCTGTACAATGTTGAGAGACTCAGCTGGGAACAATCTGTGAGAAAGGTCAACTATGGACAAAGTGGACAACAGGAAATAGTCACAGTTTTAGGAAATATTATACACATAACCAGCACCCACTTGCAATAATTAATGAAAGCAAAAGGTTAATTAAAGGGTATAGCATAAGAAAATGAAATTAAACTAGTTAAATAATATGCTTCAAACACTTCAGCTGAGATAAAGTGGGGAAATAATTAAAATTATCACCTGTTGATTTTATAGGTTTGCTCATTTACAAAAATGCAGAAAAGTAAATTACATAAAGGTTCAAAATTGATTTGCATATCAGTGAGTGAAATAAGTACTTCATCCCCTACGAGCAAGTCAGAGTCTGTGTGCTAATGTGGCAGACAGATTGTGTTCAATTATTCAAACAATGACAAATACTCCTGATCTCAATTTATGTGTACAAACCACACCTGTCCAGAGAATCAATTTCTTCTACTCCAACCTCTCTACCACCACGGGAAACACTAACGAGCTGTCAAAGGACATCAGGGACACAATTGCAGTCCTGCACAAGACTGGAATGGGCAAGAAGCTTTATGAGAAGGTGAGAACTGTTGGTATGATTATTTGGAACTAGAAGAAATATAATGACCATCAATCATCCCCTATCTGGAGCCAAATCATGCCTCATGGGGTGAGCTACACAGGACGAGCATGTTAATGATCTCAAGGCATTTTGGACCAAGAACATCATTGGTAACACACTACGCTGTAATGTAAAGGATTCAGAGAAGGCTTGGAAGAAAGTCCTGGGGTCAGGTGAAACCAAAATCGAGCTCTTTGGCATCAGCTCGAGCCGCCGTGTTGGGATGCGGAGAAATGCTGAGGATGCCCCAAACCACCCTATCATCCCCACAGTGAAGAACGGAGGTGCTAAGGGTACAAGATGACTTCACTGCATCGAGGACACTGCCAATGGACAGGGCTATGTACAGTCATTTTGAATGAGAATTTTCTTCCCTCAGCCAGAACACTGAAGATGAGCTGTGAATGGGTCTTCTAGCGTGATAATTACAAACATTAACCCCAGGTTAACAAAGGAGTGGCTAAAGAAGAAGCACATTAAGGTCATAGAGAGTCCTAACCAGTTTCCAGACTTCAGTCCTGTAGAAAAATCTGTGGAGAGCGCTGAAGCTTTGAGTTGTCAAGCGACAGCCAAGAAACCTAAAGGAGTTGGAGAGTTTCTGTAAAAAGGAGTGGGCCAAAATCCCCTCTGAGATGAGGGTCAACCTGGTGACCAACTACCAGAAGTGTCTTACCACTGTGCTTGGCAAAAAGTGTT
Source organism: Diplotaxodon limnothrissa (assembly GCF_057381915.1). Classification (NCBI taxonomy): domain Eukaryota; kingdom Metazoa; phylum Chordata; class Actinopteri; order Cichliformes; family Cichlidae; genus Diplotaxodon; species Diplotaxodon limnothrissa. The sequence goes on along the minus strand of NC_140610.1, from coordinate 17,611,486 downwards.
TCTCCACCAAGTACTAAGGCGCGTTTTGCTAGAGGATGAAATACTTATTTCACTCAGTGACATGAAAATCAATTTGTAATCTTTGTGTAATGTTTTTTTCTGGATTTTTGATTGGTAGTTTTTCTTTTCTCCATTAAAAAGAAACTACCATAAAATGAGACTATTCATTTAGTTGTAAGTGAGCAAACTTACAAATTCAGCAAATTCAAAGTGGTACTGGGAGGCCTGGGACACACGCTCCACCAATCACAACCCTGCACCTCCTCTTAACAGGGTGTTAAAAGAAGGTGTAGAGATGTTTTTCTGCTTTAAAAAAATCTTTCAGAGTTGGATTTCCAGGTGTTTAAAGAAAGAGAATTAGCCGAGTTGACTATGCTAAGCAACATATTGACAAACTGATCAGAGAGCTGATATAAAGGACCCACTTTTTTTGCCCCAAGCGGTCCATCCAGATACAGAGAGGTGAGTAGGAGGTGCATGTTAGTGTCTTTCAAAAGCATCATTTAAACACAGTGATTCTGGCTACAAACCTGAAGTGAGAAAAAATAAACACATCACTCATTTTACTGAAAGGATAGAGTGCTCTTTGGGTTTTGTAATTTCACGCACAATCCACACTTGATGACTGAAAACAAATGATGCTCCCCCTATCTACTTTAATTCTGTGTATACACTGAAAAGTATCATGTTTTTGCATTTACCTGTCCAATGCGATGGCGCTGAAGCTGAGAACGGTGACAGAGCAGAAGAGTTTGTGGAGGAACTTGAGAGCTTTGCAGAGCACCAGCGTGTGAAGCCACAAGCAGCACCGAGGATTGGCTCCGAGTGCCACATCAAAGGGGATGCACACCAGGCCGGCACAGATACCAGACCATGCCAGGTTCTTGATGAATCGATTGGTCACTGTTTTAAAGACGTTTGTGCAGCAGGTGCACCACAACACAGTGGCATTACCTGTCGAGAGAAAGAAAGATGTTTAAAGATTTAGAATAAAATGAGATTAAGTTTGCCTACTAACCTGCACCCCTCAGTAGAAGCTACAATTATCGACTCCTATAAGTCTGCATCTCTGCCAACCAGTCAAGTTTTGTTTATACGCACTCATTGTAATAAATGTAATGAAGATTTTATTCATTTAAAGGTTAGCTCCAAGGTTTGGTGTCACCAATCCTGCATCCAACCAAATGTGAAATATGGTCACAACTTGGTTTTCTGATCTTGAGTTAAAGTGTAGAATTATGGTCATATTATCAGTTCACATACAAAAACTTGAATTCTACAGTCTGTGTTGTCATAAGTCTAACTCAGTTTAAATAAAGGTTGGAAACCTGAACGCTGGTACAAGCAGCCCTTTCCTTTTGTTGTGCTGGTATGAGTTTTTACCAGGCACACCATAGATCTCAAAGAAAAGACCTGGTTAGCTTGAAGACTAAATTGCCCATTGACAGGAAGGAAGGCTTACTTATCTTACTGATCTGCTATAGCACAGATTAATGATTTCTCAGCTGCTTATTCCTGACGTCCATCCAAGACAAACACTGCGACTGAACAATGTAAGGAATGCAAGTACTTCTCGGACTGAGATTTAAGCCAACTGACAGATGTACGAAAGGAAAGAAAATGTGTCACTTTCAATCTGCCCGTTTTACACTTGCCATCAATGAACTCATCTGTGAACTGGAAGTCTTTACACATTAGATTGGAAGCTGCCTCACAGCAGGACGAGGAATCCGCTACCAAGAATACTGCTTCAAATCAAAATCAAACTCTTTATGAATTTGTCCAAAAAAAAAATGGGGGGGAAAGTTCAATTTGAATGTTATTATTTGCATCTGGATACCCCTTTTTACCCCCATTTTACTGCAAAAAGGCTTCCCCTGTGACAGTTCAAGGAGTTTCAGCCCCCAGACTTGCTCTTTCTTTTCTTTTCTTTTCTTTTTATTTTTGGGGGATTTCTTGAAAAAATTATGAAAATTGTTTAAAGGTAAGCGCCTTCTTGTAAAGACTTGATGGCAGAGCACAGGACAAAATTAGTGATGCAGGTGCCGCTAAAGCATAAAATAAAAAATAGCCAAATGAAATAAATCTATATCAGCAATAACAAATTCGTGCTGTATGTCACTTGTAGCAGGTTCAAAGAGGGATAAAAAGAAAAAAACAAAAAAAAAAACAGTTGGTCCACCCTCATAAGACATCCTCCCAATCATTTACATCTAATAGCCTGCAAGCTGGAACTTACTAAAAAGAAACTGCAACTGCAACCAAATCAAAAAGGACAACAGGAGACATTTTTATGTTTCTATTTCTCTCTGCATAATTTGGAGTGACAAAGTGGTAACGATTGGTAATTAAGTTTCAAAAGGTGAACTTTTTCCTTCTTGCACTGCATTAACTCATGTCAGGTCACACGGGACCCTGTGTGATTTCAGCTCCTTCAAAAGTAATTACCCACAGAGTGTTAGCTGCACTCTGGCTGAGAGCAAGATGTTCTGCAGTGAAGGAAACTGTTTCACGTTTTTCCTGAGACCTGTGCTTTAAAATAAAAGGTCTCAGTTTGTCAGAAGAAAAACGCATTCATCGTCAGGTGGATGGGGGAATAGAAAAGTAACCATAGTTTATAAAACTAAATGAAAGAGAGAAAAAAGACCTTTTCTATGAAAGCAAGGTCGTATATAACAACCACTTATCCCTGATTTCTGTTGTTATGTACCTCAGGAGGTTTCAAATGGAGGCGGAAGAAGCTGTTTTCAACAGGACATGGTGTGCTTTAACTATGCAGAACTCGATTAACATGCTGTGATACAGAATAGCACATAGGCGTGGTATTTCGGGGAAACCCTGGTAAAAGTACATTCTTCTAGGCTGACTAATGTGGAATAATTAAATCAGCACAAATATTAATTATTTCAAATGCAAACTACATAAAAAGAATGTTTATTACAAATGTCTGTTCATACGGTATGTTGACATTTTATCTTGCTACCTTTGGTCTCTAATGTGAGGCAATTAATACCCAGTCTTTCAAAAAAAAAAAAAAGAAAGGAAGAAAGTGTGATACTACATTTATAAGGCGATAAAACTATTACTTAAGATATTTTTGTCCAGATCATTTCCAGAGTCATGCTACCATGTGATGTTCAAAGCAGATTTCAATAATCAAAATACAAGAGTTGATTTTTATCTTATAGATTTCAGACAGAAAATAAAAACCAAATTTAATCTCTGTTAAATACTCATAGAAACTGGTAGCTGCCAAAGATTAAAAAAAAACTGCTGTGACAAAAAACAAAAATCGTTTTATTTTTTGTTTTTTCAGGACTTGTATTGTCTGGAAAAACAACATCACCTTGTACTTTTGAGCCCAGAATGCTCGCTGGGCATTTGAGGAACACCTTGGTAACCATAGTCAGAGCAGCCAATAGCGAGAGAGCGCAAACAGTACGGATGATTATTTTGCCCGCTTAACAAATGGCACCCTAACTAGTGGTAGCAGCAACGTGGTCTGCTTCAATTTGAGCTGGATCATTTTCCTATTGATGTCTAACATGTGCTGTTCGACATACTAAGTATACTTAACAGTTTTTTACTTACATCCTGGTGATTTATAATTAACCTAGTTTTAGTGACAGGCTCATTTAGGTGCAGTAACCGCAGAGCTAGTCAGCCACATAATTCCCCACAGACCTTAATACAACTGTTGGCAAAGTCAGCCAGTGCCATGCACACTGTGACACATTAATGAGATTTGCAGTAAAACTCAAATCTTTGCCTTATCAGTGAAACTGCATAATTATGGCAGCAAATGTTATACATTAAAAAAAATCTAAATTTTGAGGAATGTATTCTCCCTTTCTAGGAGAGTTAGATGAGAAAACTGGAATGGCTCGCACATCTGTGCATTGGGGGGGGGCATTTCCTGCTGATGCCTCTCTCTTTACTTCAGTTTAGTTTATATTTTTAGGAAGAGTTACAGCTTTCTAATGGGGCCTATCTACGTCTGTTTCTGCAATGAAATGACTGCATCAAACTAGTTTCCTCTTTATTTATGGTGTAAACAAACAAGATTTCCTAACTGGTCAACTTTGGAGGTATTAGGCATGTTTGGCATGTTTTAGCACTTTCCCCTCCTACCAGGGTTTAAGCGGTTATCCTTAAAGGTATGAGACAGAAATGCCCTCCTGATCCAAATCTGAAAACAGAACAAGTGTTACAGAAACATTTCTGAAACGTGACAAAATCAGAATGAGACTACAGTCACATTTGAGAAGATTGTGTCTCTACACAACTTAAAGATGATAATGTAGAGCGTTACAAATGCAGTGGTTAAGTGGTGTAAAAATAACTCCCCAACTTCTAACGCCTTTCAGCACACCCACCAACAAGTGTCCATGATTCTCTGGCAAGCTACACACTTCCTATCTGGACACACGTGTATCCAGGTGGGAACATTGAGGAATTAAATGGGATATTTAACACCTGCCAAAGTACTCAGCAAAGTACTTTTGCTGAAACCACTATATGGCTATATGTCAGTCAACTCCCAAAACAGCATTTTACAGCACACTGTGGCTTTTCAGACCCGTTAATCAGCAAACCAGCTTGATGTTAAGCCAAGGATCCCTACATTTCAAAACATAAAGCAAAAGATGAAGGGGAGGGAACCTTAAAAGAAGCAGAGGAATTTCTATCGTTAATTACTTGTGCTGGAAAACAAACCTTCAAATTTAGATAGCAGGGTTTTTTTCCCACTAGAGAGACTGTTCGTTGGCCTAATTTGTGATAGAAAAACCCTTCTTACATATCCATTTCCATGGGTTCAAATGCTCCACATTCATGCATTATAGCTGAATGTCATTCAAAGCTTCAAAGCAGATCCTACAGTTATAATTTATTAGTCTTATTAGTGTTGTTTTGTTGCACACATCTACAATGTGTGTTAAAAAAAAATCTTTTAAATTTAAAAAAAAAATGTCATTCTTCTCGAGTTTGAGTATTTCAGACCAGAAGGTGGATGATTCAGCGAGTTAATACCGATACAAAGTGCACAAACTAAGTGAAAACAATATGCATCACTGAGAATTTAATGTGCTCTGGATGTTACCACATTGAGGCTTTTCAACAAATTTGCAGTTTGTGCAACATTTAATTTCCTTCACCTTCGCACATCTCTGTGTGCCATAAGAGAAGAAGTCATAAGCAGATACAGAAGGCAGTTACTTTTATCTTTTCCATGTCAAATGCCTCAGGTAATAAACATGAATCCTTCAACGATTTGTATTGATGTGCACAAGTTGTTAATGACACAGATGCCTCCAAAACAGACATCTCCCCATAAAAATTGCATGGTTTTTTTTCCCTTTCAGCCAGTGATGCAGGTTTTCTTTTGGGCACTAAAACCCCCATAGAGACAACAAAGTGCCTACATAATGGAACCAGCATATCCTGCTCATCTATGATAATAAGTGATGTCTGAATATAAATATGATGCAGCTAGGCTTTTATCATACAATCAAAGCCTTTTTTGAAATCATTAAAAGTAGCTTGAGAATTGACCACAGACACTTTTTTAGGGGACTCAACTTCAAAAGACAGCCCCGTGGAACCATCATCATTTTAACACTCATCATTTTATGCTGCAGGTAATATAATGCATGTATTTAAAGGTGCCCACTGATGAAGTGTTCAGTTTCTGACTGGTCCTGAAATTGATTCAGATATCTGATGCTAATTATCTTTATTTTTTCCAGTAATAATTATTACTGTGATTATTGTGATTATTTCATTAGCAAAGGGGAACCCATTACTGTTATGGCACACACAGTCTGTTTGTATTTTATCACTCATTGTCTTATAGCTGTCATTAATATGTCTCCAAGAATCTTAGTGACCACACAAAGGTGCCCTGTTGTATTGACGTTAGAGAATTTATGCTATTCACCTTCCTGGAAGTGGGTTTGGTTCATTGGTGTATGTATTCCCTGCGACACGTAGAGCATGCAGAGAGAAACAAAAAGGCATTTTGAGCCATGCTGGCAGAGGGCAATTTTTACAGCTAGTCAGGGCACGCTTCTCTGACTCTGCGCATTGCACTGAGCAGCAGGAGGTGGCACTGGATCAAAGCAAGTCATTTGGACGTGTTTTTTTTGTCCGTTTTGTATCAGTTGCACAATATTTCATCATGGTGAGCTGTGCTCCTGCTTCTCACTGAGCCCATATGTTTCCATACAACACTAAGGCTGTGTGTGTTTCTGTAGCAGGGCAGAGAGGGCAACACAAAAACATTTGTGACAAATAACACATTTATTTGTAGCAATCATTAGAAGCGGGTTAATTATGCTTCTGGCGATCTATATGATGGAGACGGGATGTCAAAGCCAGGAGTGTGCAAGAGCAGTAGATCATTCTACACAGCTCCTTCCACACTTATACCACCATCATCATCACTGATGTCTAGTCAACACATATTCAACTCTAAGGAAGTTTAAAACATGTAAGTTACTGCTACTATTTATCAGTTTTCTGGTGGAAAAAAACAATAAAAATCTTCTTTGCTGACTTAAATATACAGCAAATTTTGCCAAAGTATTTCTGCTTATTTTAAATGGAATGCATCCACGTCAAACCAGAAAATCAGGAGTTATGTGTGTGACTGGTTTAGTGTTATTTGAATGGTTTTAGCACCTTGATCAAACTTATACATGACTGCAGGGGGCTGAGAGGTAAGCAGAGTAAGCAGGTGACATGGGCTGTGGGTTGTTTACATTTGGCAGCTGCTGGTGGTTTTAACGGGATATTAGATTAAAAATAATAATAATGTACCCTTGTAGCAGTTTTGTTTGTTTCTAATAAACTGGCCTACGCACTCATTTCTGTCATGCTTTTCTTATCCTTTACTTTTTAGTCGTCGTTTGACTTTTCTTTTAGTCGAAGATACTAGTTTACTATACTGACCAGAAGATGATTGATTGGCTGACTGATAAACGCTGGAAAAAGTCTCAGATATTTCAAATACATTCTACTGGGACACAGGTTGTCCGCACAGGAAGATCCCCTACACAAATCTTAGAGTCTCACTGTTTTCAATTGTATTTGAAAAGCAGTGCCCTGTAGTTCAAAAACTGTGCAGCTGTTTAATCTAAATTTAGCAGAAATGAATAAGTAAATACATAAACGAGGCTGGGTTTTTAATATGTTTATGATTCCCTACTGAGTTTGCATTGAATGTGTGGGAGTACTGAGCGGACTTACCGATCAGCGAACCTAGGAGGATGAAAACCTGAACGGTGGTGGTGAAGTCCCGGTAGGCTTGCTCTCGCACGAGTCGCTGCCGCTCGTCCAGCCCGGTGCCCTCGGCAGGCGGGCTGCTGTCCCACCGGGTCGATGGGCTCGAGGCGTTCAGTAGATCCAGCCAGAGGTGGGCTGCTGTGAAATTGATTGCACCGTCCCCCACCATCGCTGCCCGGCTCCCTGCACTATCCATGTCGATTCACGCCGAGATCCTAAATATGCCTTTCTGTTGTTGATGTTTGTTTGTTTGTTTGTTTTTCAAGAAAGCTCACAAAGAGTCAACAGCCAAGAGTAAAGGGGCATTTCTGACCTGCTTTTTTTTTATAGTAAAAAGGGGGATAATCGACATATCACATCTTATGTTGCACGGGAGATCTCCATGAAGATTTAACGCGGACACAGGCAGGAAATGCGTTCCTCTGCCAGCAATGAGATGGTCTTTTGTCAGTAATTATGTCTGATAAATTGGGGAGGAAAATACATGTTAAAATAATCCCAGTCTGTATCAAAGCACGGGGAGATGGAAAGCCTACGCTGTATGCCCCATATTTCCCCAGTAATGCGGATGCACGGCAGAAATCGGTCACTGAAATCCGTGCGCAGTGTGGCTGGATGGATGCTGGACTATCTGACGCCCAGTGCACCTAAAACCACACCGGTTTGCGAAGTGTCCATTCCGGGAACGACGCCTGCAGCACCGAGAACACAGCACCATCACCCCTTGCCGTCCAGAAAAAAATAAATAAATAAAAATATGTGTGGCTGACAGACTGTTACTCCTGCTGCCGCTGCCAATCGCACTGTCAGAGACCGTTTATTGGTAGACTGGATGGTGCGGGGAGCCTGCAACTGAATATTTAACAACGTGAGGTGCAAGACTGAAGAGGAGAGCCCTCCTCTTCATGTAGCACCGAGAAACTCCACTTAATCTTATGAATGACAAGCAGCATGGAGGAAGAGGAGCCTGGCTGATACCGAGAAATAAAGGTAACGGATGGCTACATTCCTAATAGGCTGTTAAATCACAAAAAAAAAAAAAAAAAATACTTTAAGGAAATACTTCATTACATTACTTCACCTTAAAAGTCGTGTTTCTAAGCACTTTATAAACCTTTATATTGGTCAAAAGGCGGGATTAAGGATTAAAATTCAAAAACAAGGGTAGGTTTAACTTCACTCTCTTTTCACACTGACCCTGTTGTCTTGGTCAGTCTGTACTCTCATGGGAGCTTGCGACATTCCTCTCATGGTTGCTGAAAATACCAAAAATAACCCCGTACCAGAGGACATTTCATGGATCACTTAGCATTTTAATTAATAATGGACTTTCTTTTGGAAAATACCATGAAAAAAATGTTTAAATGTAGAATTAGTGCCATTTAAATACACTCCATGTTTTCCTGTTTGTTAAATAAGATGACATCCTATTACACAGAAAATCCACATTTTCATGTGATCAAAATATCAGTGAGGGACATATGTCTGTATGTTTTTCCCAGCTTTCTCTGGTGCAGTGTACTCTCGGATCCTTGCTCAGATCATCACAGTATATACACATTCTTGAAACAGGCATGGAAATAAAACCAGCACAGCAGGATTTATAATAGTATTTACATATTTGCTTTTGCTTTATTATAGGTTATATTGTACATGACAACAAATTTCTTTCATTTTTTGGGCAAACATCAAATATTTTTTACAAAAATCACTTTTTTCAGCTTTCTTAAAATACAGAATTATTCCAGTCCCTATACAATTTAAATATCAAATACTGCTAGATAAGTGCCAGAAAGATAAAACAAGATTAAAGAAGCTTAACTATTGGTTTTCAGTAGGTGATTCCATAACATGCTACCGTTTTGATAGTTTTCCACTCAAGCTGAAGTTACAAACTGCTCCATGCATTTTCACCAGTTCAGATGCCCAAAAATCTGGCACCAGCACCACATATTTACCCCCCCCCCCCCCCCCCTTTTTTTTTTTTTTTTTTTTTTTGCTATACAACATTAAACACTAAATAAGTTACAAATAGCACAAAAGCAGAACTGGTTCTGTACCAACATCATGTCAGTGGAGAAGTTATCATATGTAGGTTATTTTATAGGTAGACATTTTGTCAAGTAACTGCAGGAAAAGTCCAAGTGTCTTCTACTTTTGTGAGATACTTCAACAAAACAATCAAGTTTGAGCTGATGGCTGTGGCTTATGACGTAGACCACTACTCAGACCTTGAGTCTGCATCAAGAAGTGGGGATGACACTAAATTCAACACCCTACCCCAACAAAACTCTGTAGTGCTCTTTATGTGCAGTCCCTCTACATTTCCTTCCCATGACAAGACAAAATCTCAGATTCTTTTTACTATAGACGATTTTTTGCTACAAGCCCGTGTCCTACTGAAAAAAACTCATCTGAAACCAAACGATTGTTGGAGTGTTTCCGATGCAGAACACTAGACGGTTAATGGAGTTCTCACAATTTTACTAATTAGAAAATACAGGCACTGGTAACCATTTCTAAGAACAACCATTCAGAGATGCTCGATGGATTAATACAGTATCAAGTGCTCTTGTTGCCCAAGTGGGTCTTGAAGAACTCCTGGACTCTTTCCCACAGGTCCAGCTGAGCCTCAGAGTGGGCTTTTGGCTCCCCACCAAACACCACAACACTCCCTACAGCTGGATGAAAGCCAGATGAACAATAAGGCATGTACGGCACATCCAGAAAGTGACCAGCTTTTGGATAAGTAACAACCTCGTAGGATTTTTTGCCATGCTTTTTCAAAATTTCAGCAGCCTGACTGGCAAAAAACGTGCTGTTCCAGTTGTGGTCATCTTCAGAAGCAGCAAACAGGAAATGGCAGGTGGCTCGTTCAATTGGAATCAAAGACGCCCTGTTCTTGCCCTTGGTGGGGTCTGGTAAGGCGTCACGTATATCTACAAGCCCAGACTCTGTGAATTTCACATTCTCCATGACAGGGGGCAGTGGCGGGAATACAATGTCTTTGTAGTGTAAAGGAAGCACAGTGTTTGCATTACAGGCATTAATACAGACAGTCGCTGAGATCCCAGAGAGAAAAGATGACATGCTCAAAGCCAAGGCACCACTATGAGAGATTGATATGACGCCAATCCCAGGACCTTTCACCTGAATCAAGAGGTTTTATGTTAGTTACATTTTTTAAAGTAACAGGTGCACATCTGCTAATACAGTGCAGATCACAAATTGATGGACACTAGCATTTCTTTGTTCTTTAGGCTCAGCTTCAGTTAGAATGGGTTTACTTCAAAAAAGAAAGATATGCGAAAAGAGGAGAAAAGGGAGCAGCTCATATTGTTATCCGTTCAAGATGCTGGGAGTTCTGCAATGACTGAGAGACATTTAATTGTGCAGTAGAGGACAACAACCTTGTTATATATATCCAATGTGACCAAAGAGGGAGATTATCCTTAGCTGCACAAGTCAATCGACTAATTTTAGTTCAAGAAATATGAGAACAGGGTGTTGTATGCTCACTAGGACTAACAAAGTGTTTGCTGTTGTTTCCATGTCTGACAAATACTTTCTTTAAAATATAAAACTAAATTTTGCTTGTCTTTGTGTGTTTCTACTCAATTACTTTTGAACCCCTAAACATTTTGTAATGTTATCGAACTATTACTACCACAGATCATTACACCTTGCTGTAAACCTCCAAAATCAAAATTACTTATGGCCAATTAACTATTTCAACTAAAGAAAAAATGACAAAAAGCTTGTAATATTTTAAGACTTAAGAAATATAGAGGTTTCATCATTAATCCATGATGGTGATATCAGAAGAAAAGCCAGCAGGTGGCAACATTGACACACTAGACACAAATATAGGCCTCTATCTCAAATCCACTTCAAATGCAGATGTTTGAGCAATATTTTCACAACCTTCACATACATAAGATGCATAACATTGAATTACTTCTAATAAATATGTCCTTTGCTGTTTGCTCTTCAATACTAACCTCTTGCCGCTTCCTCAGATATGTGACCGCCTCCTCGAAATATTCCAAATCCAGGTTTTTAGGGTTTTTTGGGAGATCCTGGTAACGAAAATAAGCCAGTGCCAGAACAACAAAGCCTTTACTTGCCAAGAGGCTGGATCTGGGTTCAGTGAGACCTCCACCAAAAGTGTACAAATCTACAATTCCTGGGAATGGGCCATTTCCTAAAGGGGGGGACAGTTAATGTTGACTTGATACCTAATTTTGTGAATAATTTGTTAAAATCCTACTAACCTGGTGGTATGAAGAGGACACCTCGTATTCTGCCCTCTTGTAAAGGTATTCTCTTCATCCCCTCAATCATGTATCCTCTCTCATTAGATTCAGATGCTAAAACCTCGCCAGTCTCTCCATTAAGAGCCTCCAGGGCCACGCGTGTTGGGCTGAGCACATCCTTCTTCATGAGTTTAGTGTGTGGTGCGTCTGGTGCCAGGGCCCAAAACAAACCCATGGGCTCCACGCCGGTGTAACTACCACCCAGAGAGGGTGTGCGGAAGACATCCACCTGACCACTTTCATCTGCTTTGTACAGGGCAGAGGCTTTGAAAGTGACACCTTTGTCATCAACCAGTCTGGACCTCAGCTCCACTGGTTTGTGAGGAGTGAGTCCCTCTACTTTTACCCGCACCATCTTGTCAAAGAAGCTGCGAACACTAGGGAGAATTTTCAAGCGGATCTGTGATTGCACCATTTCAGCTGTTTAAGATGGGAACGGTTGTTTCACTGTAGCCTGGAATCGTGTCACTGCACCTGTCAAGGCAATTGAGAATTAAGTCAATGTAACTGCTTTCACCTAGAAATCACTTTTATGGGTTAACATCATCATTTACAATAGAAATATTCACAAAACAACAAAAAAAAGAGATAAATTTTAAGAAAAACTATTTATACCACAATACGAAACCTAACTGGGCTCATGAGATATATCACAAATCTCATTTTGCATTTAAGCAGCCTATGCATGGTGCCTAGGTGGAAGATAAAAGACAGTCTGTATTCAGCAAGAGGCCTTGAACATAGCCATTGCTCCAGTTTAGATAATTTATTTTGGAGATTGACTACAACAACCAAACAAGGACCGAAGCTGTGAAGTTAAATTGGAAAAACAACAAATGTAGATATAACTACTAAACTTATGATTATCTGTACACTTGCTTTTCATATATATGTAAATTAAAATAGCAATATACCCGGTATAGAATTTGGAGAATACGTGGGGTATTGTAGGATGTGTTCTCTCCAGCCTTGTTGGTGAGCCTTGTACATTAGAATGACGGCATTGACACAAGACCACAAATGAAATTTAAGAATAAAATGGATAAATTTAAGTGAAAGTAACCAAATGAACACTATAATGTACACGTTATTATTAAAATTAACCTTTTACGCACAATAAGAGAGTGACGAGTCACATTGGCACAGTTATCAGGGGACACTATGGTCTGTCACACTTTCTAGCTAAAGTGTTTAAGTAAGAAATGGTTTGATGGTCATCAGTTGATGGGAAAGGCTGGTGTCACGCTGAGATTGAGCAGCCACACGGCGTCACACAGTAATGTTTAACTGGGTGAAAGGTCAAGAAATTCTTTCGTTTTCTCCGGTTGACAAAATAACAAGGGTAGAAAACACAAACAAGCTAACTTGAGTTGCTTTCATTGTTTGGGCTAGCTATAGTTGTGGGCAACCAACAGGCTAAAACCAGGTCAAAATGTTTATATTAATATCAGAATTAACACACCCCCTCTCCAGTCTGACCGTACCTGTCCAACCTTGAAGCTTTAATGTACAAAATCGACGCTAATAACGGAAGTAGCACTGTCCAAGTAGAAAGCAAGCGGAAGCAGCCACTTATAAAAACGGGGGCGTCGGGGGTACGATTTAAGATCACCTGTAGCTTTGTCGTGTTTGTATTGCGTTAGTGTAACACTCTTTTTTACCCTGGTTTTCTAAATATGCCTTTCAAAATGTCAAAAGTGAGAGACATTTTTATTTCATGACAGTTTGAGAAGAATTGTTATCACCACCACCCCCACCATCCGCAATGTAACCGTCCATAATATTTTGAACCAGGTGATCTGTCAAAAAGCGATCGTCTGCGCGTGATTTCTAATGTTTCTATACGATTTTATGCCTAATGTATTTGCTTATGTTGGTAACCTGTAGTCAACTGGAATTACAAAGGGTTTATATAAAAATAACAAAATTGCCTGTTTTGCAAGTGTGTTCATGAGTCTACGTTATTGTACCTACTCAGTTTTCTACAGTATAATCAGTTCAATCATTTTTGGCTACTTAAAATATCCTTACAGAAAATTTATGTTAAATTTGTCGCAATTTCTGCTGCACATTCATTCACATAGACGTTCACATTCACATACAGTTTTAATGTCAGTTCCTGTTTTTATATGGATAAATAAAAGATACATACTTACACTTTAAAATCATTCATGAGAAATATGTCTGAGATTTCCTTGACAGATTATGGGGCAACTCATTTATATAACTAAATACCAGTAATCATCCATTTTTATCACGACACTAGAATGTAAATGAGTGTAAATTAACACATTTCTAATGATAAAGTAATTTATACGGAGATCTTTCTTTTTTTTCAGCAAATATCATGAAGTAAAATACCTATACATGTAGGTAAGTAGTCGATGGAGCCACTAGATGTCAGCACTAGTACAGACTTCTAATGCACAGTCTCACTCAAAGATAATACAGGCTACTTTACATATAGCCTGGGTCTTCTGTAGAAGACTAGCACTTTTTATATATACATATATCTTAACACAGAATAGACATTTGCATCCAGAGCATGCCCCAGTCTTATCTGTGTGAACACAAATCCAGAACAGAACATGATAAGTCATATCTCATTTACTTATCTAATGTATTTCAATGTAGAGCGAGAGATATTAGTTGTTAAACCACCTTAGTGCATACATTTAAATTTTTATGAACAAAGCGGTTGGACAGTGGGTGTCCCGCTTCTTGTTTCTCTACTGGGTATGAGTTTCTTTACAAGACTCAGTGGCATGTCTAGGTGTCAAACTGGAGTCTTAACATAATCCTATAACTGGCTGACCTTTACTTGGGCCTCTGTTATCAGGGAGATTTCTTCTCAGGGAGAGGAGAAGAGAAAGGAAACTTTTATGGAAAGAGGGGAAATTAAAACATGACAAAGGTGTGAGTAGGGATTAGGACGGCATCCAAATTTAAGCAAAACTGGAAAGGGTAAATTTTAAAAATGTGTTTTAAAAGCTATGCAGACACAACACGTTGGCAAAACATTAAACAGTCGTCAAAATTAGTGATCTCTTATTGGACTCTGAGGGATTTAAAAGGAAATTATTCACGTGACTCGAATGGATTTAAGAGGATAAGAGAGATTACTGTATGATAGGGATGAAATTAAACTCACATTAAAGATAATTCTGGTTAATATCATCCAATTTAAAATCACTCAGTGAGACCTTATTTGGTTTCCATGACTTCTTTATCGGTATTTCATTTTTTTTTCTCTTTAGGACAACCATTCTTTAAAAGTGGATGACAGAATTGGTTAAATGTTTTTTGATCTATCGGCAGTGATGTTTGCAAGCAATTGATCAACTTTCTTATGGTAAGCTCTAGTAACATAAGGGGTTTAAAAGGAGTGACTACCCTCTTTCATCCATATTTGCAGTAAAACTTCATGATCTGCAGAGCTGAGTGACGTTACAGTGATGTGTAAACTGCATTTAGCTATAATGAGAAATCTCAAAGATCTCACATTTCTCCTCTAAGCGAATGAAAGCAAAAATTTTCCCACTCGTTTCCTGCCTTCTTCTACAGGCATATTGCATAAAGGCAGACATTTAGATCATGTGTCTATTTATGCATTGCCTCCTCAGTTTAAGAACCAGCCATCTGAGTTAATACACACTGGGATGTTCTTTCACTGTAGCATCAAAACCAATAAAAAAAATCACATCAAAAGATCTAATGACACACTCACAGAGGCACCAACCAAGGCATTGTTGGTTGCCTCTGCAGAAATCATCGGGAAAATTATTCATTAGATATAAACCCTGGGAGATAATTCAAATACTAATACATTTACATAATCTCACACTTTACCTGTGATATAATGGTAATGTCCAGAATGTATTTGTTTTTAAAGCATGGTTGATGTATATAGAGTATATTAACCTCAGTAAAGGGGAGACAGACAGGCACTAGCATTCTGTTAAAGAGATCATCAGAAAGAGCAAACCTTTAAATTAACAAATAAATTAAAAAACACCTATGCATGAAAAAAGTATAATAATTCAAACATGAAAAATGCAAGGCGCACACAAATAAAGAATCTATTAACATGTCCACAACCCCTCTGGACTATTCTTTTCTATTCTTAGCATTTTAGATTCTGTGGAAACACAGGAACATCACATTATTCCATTCTTCCCTAATTCATGTAATAACGTTAAATGTTAATTGACAAATAGTATGTTATAAAATTAGATATTATATACTAGATATATTGTAGAATGTTAACAAAATGAAAAATCTTTACAGTCATTTTTACAGTATTTTACTGTCATCTCATAAAGCATAACTGATAAACAGGTGAATATTATTTTCGATTATTACTAATTCTCTGATAATATTTGGCTTTTTATCTCTTGAAGCTGATATCTCGGGATATCAGATATTTATTAACCCAAATCTGTTGGCGAGCATACTCATACGACTTTATAAAAACTACATGCAACTGTAGCATACAGTTAAGCATTTGCATTTTTATTGTCCTTTTGTTTGATTCTTTTTTTAGTGATTCTTTTGTTTCCCCTCACCAAAACTCTGCGCTTTTATTTTGAAATCCAGCCCAGTGACTTGACAACCCATGGATCCGCCCTTTTTTTTTTACAGAGGTAGCCATGGACACCGCGCGAGAGCGAGTCAGCCCCGTAGAGTTCTCACAGCGAGTGTTTCCGCTCACCTAAAATAAAGAGCTGGCTGAGTCGAGGACAGGGGACGAGCGGAGCGGCACTGACGGAACCTGACGCCGAGGACGTCGTATTTTTATATTTCTATACTCAGGTCCGAGCGTCTCCATTTATACAGTCCTTAATGCCTCGAATGTGAATGTAAGAGAGGAGGGCTCGCCGCCGCTGGTAACCTTTACGTTGGTGAGTCTTGAACGTATTTTCGCCAGCTAAGCACACACAGGCCACACGAGAGCTCTTGGTCTTCTCTCTTCTGTCTCTGTCTTTCTTTCTGTCTCTCTCTGCCCGTCAGTATTTGGTCATTACATAATAATTATAATAATAACCAGGAAAAGCGTAACCAATCTTAGGGTCACGCTTACTAACTCGTTAGTGTAAGTAATTAGTTTGATCTTTTTCCTTTTATTTTTGTTTAACAAACGAGGTCGATTATTAAACTAAGCTAGCGTATGATAAACGTAGTTACTGTTTGGCTAAATGTCATATTTTTTTTTCTCTGACGGTCTCTTGGATATAAGTTTGAATCTGTGGAAATATCTCACCTTGACTTGTCAGATACAGTGAAACAAAGAGCAAATTGTCTGTGGTAGCTGGTGAGTCCCGTCTAACAGTTACCCACTGTAACAACGTTACAGCTGGTCATGTGAACAAAAAAAGGAACGAGGAAGCAAGAAGTCTGCTTGTATTGTGTTGTTTATGGTGCATACATAAGAGGCTGAGTCGGTGAAGAACCGGGTACATCCAGGTGTATTGCTTGTTTGAATCGTGTTGTTTTCTCTTTTTATTCAGCTTTTTTTTTTTTTGTTCCCGTGGCATTGGCAGCCCACCACACTCTTTGTTTAAATACCTCACTGTACAGTTGCACGTGTTGAAGCGTGTGACTGCCGTAGGACTGCTAAAAAGAGCCAGCTGACCACATTTGATACAGTTGCAGAGATGCATCTTTGAGCTATTATTTGTCTGTGTGTGTGTGTGTGTGTGTGTGTGTGTGTGTGTGTGTGTGTGTGTGTGTGTGTTTGCGCTGGGGGGGTCTCTCATTCCCAGCAGTGCAGTTTCCCACCCCACGCTTTTGTTCCAGTAAAACTTTTTTTTTGAGTCGTTTCCTGTTACTAGGGAAAGGGTAAGATGTGACACTTGACCCAAAGCGGAGAGCAGGGAAGTTCAGATGTGAACTGTTGTGTTTATACCGAAGATCAGAGTCTGGGAAGTATTCAGGTTCAATTTCCTATTGTGGTCTCTTGATAATACAAGGCTGAGAAATGTTTTGATCCGATCTCTGTGCGCCACCTTCTTATTGTTTTGGTCGTTTCATAACATATACCGTATACAGTAGCCCTTTATTTAAGCTCCGATTTTCAGCCCAGTTATCATATTTTGTAATCATTTTTACCTTTCTATTTTTGTTTTAATAGAAATACAGCATTTCATATCATGTAGACATCCCAGACTTTTTAAACATGCACCAAAGTTTTTGTCTTTTTCAAAAGATTTTGTTTTTTATTAATATGTTTCAGTTATGTGCAAAACATTTTTATCACGCTAGTTAAATGATTTACTCTAACATGTGTACAACATGCTGTGAATAGCACTTTCCTGCCTACTGGCTACTTTATTGAGCAGGTCAAGGTTCAACAGTAAGTTGTTTGTGCCCATCCCTCGCTCGGTTTGCTCTTTAGAAATCCAGCTTACAGCTTCCATCTGCTGTCAGCTCATGTTTTATGTGAAAAGACTTCAATACATTCACTAATATGATGGGCTTATTGCCCCAAAATTTCCCAATATTTCATAATGCTGTCACTCCTGCTAGTTGTTGTTCAGCGATACCCAAATGTTTGCGTCTAATTCCTAGAGCTTATTTTTGTTGGATAGGTTTTTTTCAACAGAATTAAGGCGTGAGATGAAAGGCTGTTTTTCTTTGCTGAACTCACTCATGTTCTTAATTAATTTATTTATTTCCCCCATTGTTTAGACTGACTAGTTTTGTTTTCATGCATTGTACAAGCCTTAGCATCCGCAGAATAATGGATATACAATGTGAAGCTTTAATGGTTCTTAGTTTAAAGGACATTATGTAACTGCAGTGAAATTTTTATAACTCCGGGCCCTGAGTTTGGGGGCGTTTTCTGTTTTGACAACATACCTAGAGAAAACACATTGTGAGTATAAATGAGAGTACTGCTTTTGCCTTAAATCCTTTCCTCATCTTTCACCACTATCATATTTCCCCCTTTTTCCCTTGTTTCTTCTTCTTTCTCTCCTTCATCTTTCTCTGTGTCTCTCTCTCTTTCCTTGCGGCAGTACAGAGGGATGCTGAGGCACTGTGGGGTTTAACACTATCGTACTTAATAACAAAGGGTCCTTTCTCTTCTGCCATGCAGAGCCCCGTTTCTGGGCTCCCTTCATAGGCCCACGTAGGCTCTACCAGCAGCAGCAGTAGCATGGAGGGCTATCGGATGGAAATCTCCTCTGGGCTGTTTCTTTGGCGCACTGAGTCCTCTCTGTTCCCGGACACATGCCTGTGCTGCTGCTCTCTCCTTGGCTCCCTTTGCATTCCAGGAGCCTCGGGCAGCTGAAAAACTGCAGTAGCAGTCTGCTGACTGCCTGGTTGGCTCATTGGTGTCTCAAGTGGAGAGTTACATAGTTTTTTCCCCCAAAGTTCAAGACTACACACTCTGAAAATGTGTTTATGTTTTTAAAACCTCAACTTCTTTAATGTGCTAGACCTAAGTATGGCCTACAGATGTAACACATGGAATGAGATAAACGACCAAGAAATGTCCAAATGACTTATGAAGTGCAGTTTTAAACTTGAGGGATGTCATGATCCAGTTTTTTCCATTTGATAGCCATTCCTTGGTTTTGGGTATCTGCTAAGACAGAGTACTTATCCAGGTCCAGTGTTAAATTACCACACTTTTTTTCCTCACACTGAAAAAGAGACTGGGAATCATCCTTTTATTGGGCTTTACACAAAGATTTTATTTTCTAATGTTGTAAAATAAAACTTGATGGATGAATTTGTTGAAGAATATAAACTTACCTAATTGGTATTTTTTTTAGTAAAGTAATGCATAAAAGAACAGACCAAAAACAACTGAAGTTACAATTTTATATATCTTTTTTGCCAACATCTCATTTCCACTCAATTAAAGAGAAAGTCATGGTAGTTTCTAGTTTATTTAGGGCTTTTTTTTTCCGTCTTTTTTTTTTTTTTTTGCCTCTTTGTACACACACAATGCGGAACTGACAAGAGATAGCTGAAGTGAAATATTAATCTAGTTCACAGTGTGTTGCTGTAAGTGTAATAAAAGCTTACCGAAACAACATCCTTCTAGTTTCTACTTTATATAATGTCTCTCCCAGCACAGATAACGAGAGCAAAACTAAAAGGGAGAGAAGACAAAAAACATTTCGTTGTCTGAGCTTTTCACTTGACCACAGTTTGCACGTAATGAAAAACATATAAAGAAAAGCTGTCAGTTTAGCAGGCATGAAATACATCCAAATCGCTTGCTCTTTTGCTGTTAGCTCTTTTCAGCTCTGCTGCTGTCGCATGGCAACATAAACATAGAACAACAGTTAAAAGATTTGAATAGATTGGTGCAGAGACTGGGAAGTTGTCACTGATATGCGATCCAGCTTTACAAGTCAATATCTGATTACAATATTGGATCGTTGCATCCTTAGTCTTCTTAATCAGACTTTGTGGTGCAGATTGAAAATTTTGGTCAATAGACTTCCTTGTCTATTAACTTAATGGCAAGCTAGAACTGCCCGTACCAGTTTTGTTGGTTGGCTGTTCTTGCCACTTCCTGTCCTCCTGCCTCAGAATGCTGTTACAGTATTGTTTACTGTATCTCATTTTTATGGGGGGTTGGTATGTTTTCTGAAACTCACACAGTTTTTTCCTTTTAGTTGCCTTTTTGTTGGTATATATAATTTGATAGTGATATTTAGTATAATAGTATAATGTAAAGTAGTTATACTCTAATAATTCATTTAGAAGTCAACCATTTATATTGGTTTGATTTCTAATATTTGCTATCTTTAAAGACACTGTACTTTAGTTTCGGTCTCAATTGCTTTGTTAGTACTGTGCAGCTTCTGGCAGGAAGTGTTTTTGTGTGCAGGTTGATTAAAAAAAAGGTGTTTCAGGAAACTTGAGGTTGAAAATAGAAGCACATTCTATAATGTGATGTTTCAAGCTTAACATCTTTTGCTGCATTTGACAGGAAACCCACACATTTGCAAGGCAGGTTGACATCCAGACTTAAAGTATTCCTGTGCTTTTAGCTGTCAACCTGCCTGCTCTGTTATTAATCAATTAAATATGTGAACATAAAGTCAGTGCATTAGAAGATGTGCAAAAATTCCTTTCATGTTGTGAAAATGTCTTGTTATAGCTAATTGGAAGCTGTGCTTTTTAGGATACCCTAGAACAGACTTAATGACTTTCTCCTTTTTCAGACTCTCTTGTGTGAAAGCAATTAAGCTAATTCTGCTTTAGTTTTCACTTTGTAGACATTCTGGCTGGTCAATACTATGCCCTCAGCTTTTTCAGGAGGTCAGTCCTGCATTTTAAATGCAGCCCTAAGCAGTTATTTAAACCTCAACAATTGCAGTTTTTTGTCTTTCCTTTGTGCATTTTGTCCTTGATACTTCTAAAATTGACATTCATCTGTCAAAAAGATAATGAAGGGCCTCTATATAACCCGACAATAGCAGCCAGCATGGACAAATGAGAAAGCATCTATGGATCAAATGGCTGGCACAGATCCATTGCATGTGCTTTTGACTAGCTGCCCTTTGGCTCAATGCAGTGCCCAGACTGTCCTGCCAAAATTGACTTACGTCACTGTTTCCCACTGGCTTGCGCCACAGTCAGGTATGACTCTTCATCCCACTCTTAGGGGCATCAGAAAGATGGCAGGCAGTGGGTGGGCTGCTTTCCCTTGTTTGTGTTGGAAATTTGGAATATAGCCCTGTCCAGAGCACTCAAATGCTAAAACACAGGCGATTAGAAATACAATGTTGAAGTTAATTAGAACCTATCTAATCACCTTGATGCAGAAAGCACACTAAAAACACATGACTCTCATTGACTTCTTAGTGAAGCAATGAGGAAGCAGCTATATTTTAATTAAACTGTCATATCTGCATCCTGTACCTGAAAAACGTAATAAGATTCCAGTATATAGTCACTATATACTGGAATCTTATTACGTTTTTCAGTAACTGTAACTGTAAGTAACTGTAAGGACATATACACTATATTATAGTGTATATGTCCTTACAGTTACTTTCTTCTACACAGTCCAGATCATATGCTGTGTCAGTGCCAGTGGCCATCCAGCAGATCAGCAATTAAATTTGCGGCTCTCTAAGTGCAGCCATGCCATTACTGTAGGCATTAGCTTCGCAGCCTTGTGGAAATGTAATGGGCCTCTGCCTCCTCTTGAGAATATTCTGCCTGCAGGCCATCTAGTTTCCCACAGAACAGAGCCACTTCTACTTCATCCTTATCCCTCTGATGCAACATAAACAGCTCTATGTGCATCTGCATCTCATTTACGTAATGGTGTGTTGCATCGTATCACCTCAATCAACCAACAAATGCTTTTAGGAAGTTATTTAAGTTGGTATCATGGAGAGATATTGGTGGAGAGAGGATGAGGTTGTTGCTCTCTATTTGCATATTACTGTTTAAAGATGTCTCACAGTAACTCTTGATGTCCTTCATGCTTTTGTTTGCTGTCTGCCCAGAGAACTAGGTGTCTGATTTTTGCATTTGCATCTTACCTTTAAAAAAAAAAAATTACAGCACTGATTTTGATTAAACTTTTTTATACAAGAAAAATAATCCGTAAGTATTATTTTCCGTCTCCAAGTAGTATAGGGAAAAGGAATCTGAACAGACTGATATCATTGCCAATTTACAGTATATGGTAAACAAAATATGGGAATCATTTCTGAATGCATCACCTATTGCCATTATCTTTGCATACATTTTCCATCACACTCCATTGTAGTAAACAACCAACAGTATGGAATAGAATCACAGTTGAGGTGCACACATAGCATGAAAAAATCTTTAAGAACACTGTTTATTTAGATGTATAAATAATATTATGAAATATAAATGATATCCTTACAAATGTCTGAATTTTTGCTGATGCTGACTGCTTTAACAGCACAGTAGAGTGTGAGACATGATCTTCTGGAAATTAAACTTCTTTCATGATGATGGTTTTCTTAGACAAACTCCTTTTTCCCAGTCATCTGGGTCTTTGCAAAAGTTGCAGTTGTAATCACACCCAAATTTTCTCTCTCACACACATTTTTAGCCTCTGTCTCCACCATGCACAGCCGCCAGTGTTGCTAACTCACCAGCAAGAGTGATCTCGTTACATCATCTACAACGGACTTTAACGTCTGGTTTATTTGGTTAGATGCTGTGGCAGAGCCAAGATTAGGGATCGAGTGGAGATAAGAGGAACACTGGCTAATGCTGGAGGATCCTAATAATAGATCAAACAAATGAGGAGGAAATGGACGTAAAGTCATTCATGCAGTTATTAATATTAGGAATTCAGCTGCTGTTTAATAAGATGCAGGTCAGGGCTTCACTTTGTGACTCTGTCTTCCAGCCCGTGCACTGTGGCTATCTCTTAATTCCCTCCTGTCTCTGTGTTGCTTGTGGTTACGTAATCCTCGCTGATATGTTGATAGTAATCCGCGCTCTTCCTCCCCCCTCCTCATACCTCTCTGTCCCTTCCTGTCTGTGTGGCCTGCACAGGTTAAGCCATAGAGGACTCTCCCTGGTTGTCGGAGGAAAAGATGTGCGATGGAATGGTAGCGTTTCAGACGAGAGCCCTGTCCTCCTCTTCTTCATCCTCTACCTCCTCCTCCTCTCCAGCTCACAGGCTGGCTGCCTCCGTGCTTATCCTCCTCTTCATCCTGCTCCCTCATGGTCACGCATCAGGTAAGTCACATGCTCATGGCTTTTTGAATTCTCTGCCTTTTCTCTCACACGATACACATCAAATAAACTGTTATCTTTGCCTGTCTCTTGTGAATTGATTGAGGTTATTTTCCCCTCCTCCCACAGGTCAGTTAGATTAAATCGTCTTCCTTTACCCTTGGGTTGGTCAGGTTCAGAGCGGCAGCTAAGAGCTCAGTCCCACACGCTCTGTGAATCCATTCACTGTCCTAATGAGTCACAACAGTTTTCCTCCCCTATTGAGTGAAACAGAGAGATGCGGTCACATTTCTGTCATAAGGTTTTAATCAACCATGACATTTAGAACCCTCCGAGAGCTTTTGGCACGGCTAGACAACTTTTGTTATTGCCCCACAACAACCCTCAGATCAGGTTTGGCGTTTTACCCTGAGGTCCTACGGTACATTATTTGGGAAGTGTCAGGTTTTAAAACTGAATTTATTGTTGTCTAATGGAGGGAAATTTGGTCTTGCACGTGGTAAACAGTAACATAATACAGGAACTATAAAGCTGATGTCCTTTGTTTCCTCTAAAGAAGTGTAATGTCGATGCTGTGGACTTGCTGAACCCCTCCACTTGTGTCAGCTTTCTTTTCTCTTCCAATCTTCCAGTCCCCTCCCCCCTACATACACACAAAACGCAACCACACTCACACTCACATGCACTTTCCACACATAGCCAGCTTGTGAAATGTGCCAGATGTCCTTGCCACAGAGTGCAAGCATACTGTGTGAGCGTGTGTGTCTGTGTGTGTGTCTGTGTAAGGAGTGGTTTAAGGCTCTCAGATGTTTATATGCATTAATTGATTTTCTTCTTTAATTCCTTAAATAAATAGTGTGTTTATGAGAGTCAGAAACAGCAACAGTAGGAGTATAAAACGAGGGAGATGTGCCGTTGAGCAAGGGAGGAGGGGATTGCTAATGGCAACTGTATTATCTGTCGGTATGCCTTATGTAACACACATGACTCATGTTGAGCCCAGGGGGGCTGGTATCACGCTCACGTTCTGCGTCCAGCACACTCGCACGCATAGACTGTCTACCAATACCAACAAAAGTGTGTCCTCAAATCCCTAGCCCACGTGCTCAGGGTGCTGTAGAAGATTGTGTGTGTGCACACGCATGTGTGTATGTAATCAAGTATTTCTGTTTGCTGTTTTGCCTCCTGTAGGGCTGAACACAGATATTCGAGCCACTTCATTCTTTTTGACACAGAAAAAGGAACCTGCGCCTTTAAGACTGTCAGTCAGCTTCTGGGAAGTCACAGCTAGTTCTCTATACTCGCAACATATATTTGAGCATAATATGAAGTGTCTTGATCCCTCCGACATACAGGAAAGAAAGCAAAACAATGCTTAGAAATGAATTAAAAGACAACATTGTGTTAATGAATCTCAACGTGAATGACTGTAATGAGTCTGTACTGCTGTTTAACTTGGTTCCAACAAAGGGTGTGCCACTAATGCTTGCCATGGCCATGTCAAATGATTCAATATTGGTATATGTGTACAAAACAATCCCTTTTTTAAATATATGGTAAATATTAACCTAAGTCTTCTATCCTCTTACTGCAAGCATATAAATGTTTGAATTAGGAGACAAATATTACTTTTTGATGAGTGTAAAACAGTCTGATTTGAGTCTGTGTTTGACCTCTGCAGTGATGCATATTATACAGTTGAAAGGATGTAGGCTCATTTAGTTGTTTATACAGCATTTCAGAGGATTGTTTTATGTAAGTAATCTTTGCATGACAATATCAGTCAGCTCAAACATAAATATAATCAATTGTGCACCCTGTCTCACATGGGATGAAGAGGACTAGTACTATTATGGTATGTAAATTGTACAAAACAGTCAACATTTTTAAAGAGAAAGCTCTTGTTTTTTGTTTTTTTTCTTTTGTAAAGAGAGACATGCTTTTGTAGGCCAACAAACAGCCTACTGTAAAATAGTCTGCTGTGTGCACTACATTTCATGGAGTTTTACCATAATTCTGAAATATGTGTGTCGTCTGTCCATTCCGTGGCCCTTCATTTGCTTCTGGAAAACAAATGTTGCACACCCTTGCTTCAGCACTAGACTTTTAAGCTCTGTAGCATTCTAGTCTTGCTGTCTTTTTAGCAAGTTGCTTGAAGGAATCTGTATAAATCAAACTAAGTGTTGAAGTTTTATAGTGATTTTGTATATACTTTTTTTCTTTCTTTTTTTTAAACTTCCACTTTTATGCAAAAAATTGTTTGTCATGCTGCAACTAGCTGTTCAGGAATGCAATGGAACATTTCAAACGCTGCTGCGTGTTAACTGATAAAAATCCAAAGGTTATTTTTAACTGTTGTAGCTCTGTAAGTTTTTTTTTTTGTTTTTTTTGTTTTTTGTTTTTTTTTTTACTTCCGACCACTTCCTTACAGTACATAAGGCAGTGTTTAAGCTGACTCACAGTTCAAACGTTCAAGTGTCCTATAACACTTAATATTTTCCTCTTTGGCATTAATTAAGTCCAAATGAAGATGGCTTATGCACAAGTTTTGGGGGGGTTTTCAGTACAATATTTCAGATTTCCTTTGAGGTTTCTGGGGTATCTTTTCAATTCAAGCACCGTATTATAAATTTAAATATTTGATCACAATCACAAGGAACTTGTAATGAGCAATGAAACATTTAGAGGCTTAGCTCCTTAGTAAACAGAACTTGAAGCTCATTTCATTCTTCTTAATTGAGCCCAGATCGCACAAAGCAAGATGAACCTGATATTTATTGATGAGACTCTGGTAAACTATGTCAGGATTAAAAAAAAGAGAAAGAGAATTCAGCCAAGAAAAGTCATTGGAAATAATGGTAATACGGAGGGTTGGCTGTAAACATAAGTGCCATTAGAACAAGACACGAGTTGCAGCATTTACAGCAGAAGTATGGTGTTAAATCGATAATTAGAGTCAAATTACCATAAAAGCAAAACACTCATGTTAAAGCGTTAACTTCATCATTAGCTACTGGCCGTTTCCTTTCGCTCTCCTGCTCGACATACATAATTCACACAGGTAATCCCTTGACGTGTTCCAGGGATGGAGATTGCTGTGAAAATTTCATGAATCTAAAATTTCATCACAGCCAACAGGCCTATTCCAGACTCCAGCAAACAGCAGTGTTGATGATGAATAGAAATGGATACTAGAAAATATACTATAGTCCATTTAAATAGAAGTTTACACTACAGCAGAGAGCAGCATCAGATTTCTACTTCAAGTCTGTGTAGGTTTTGTGGATATAACTCTTTTAGGAAATTTGACCTTTAGCTGATGGAGAGAGAAAATGATAGACATTAACCGTTTGAATGTGCTTTGCCTGTCTTTGGTTCCTTTAACACGTCCGGGAAAAGCTTTAAGCGCCTGTATTTTCGGCCTCATGTTCTTTCTGGAAAAGGTCAGGAGAACAATTTCTTGTAACTGCTAATACAGCCTGTTAGAAAGTAGTTGCAAAGCCTTCAGAGTCTAGGTATTTTTAAAACTGGCTATGTCTTGTCTCTTGTCATGTCTTTTATATCTGTCGTTCAGCTGTTCATTGTAAACAAGATTACCAGAAGGTTATCTTCTGGGTTAATGTAAATGGCTCTCTGGGATTTGTGTTTGTGATTGCTTCACATGATTACATTTGCGTTTATGATTCTCGACATTCTTCCCAAAGTAGCAACATACTAAACAAAACATCCTATTCATTGAAGCAGGGTGCCAGTAAACAAACATGGCTACGAAGCAGCACCTTGGGTTTTGTGTATGCAAAGGATAAATAGCATCAGTCTGGAGGATTTTCAGGGCACAGTGCAAACGCTGTTTGTTTCATGTCTTTTCTGAGTCTATCTGACATCCCACTATGCTAGCTCCACAGAGCTCAGTTCCTAATATGGTGTCAATTCCTAACAGTAAGCCTTTGTGGTTTGTTTCAGAGGAAGTGAGCCCAGACAGTGAGTCAGAAGTGAAAGAGCAAAGATGGAAGCTCAGAGGGTCTATTCACATAACTGCATGCTGCATGTTTTCTGCTCTAAATGTGTTGTGTATCAAGAGCCAGAAAGGCTATAACTTTCCCAGTCAAATAGATAAATATTGCCCCCCCCCCCAAAAAAGAAAGAAAATTATCCTCTGAAGTTGAGTTAAAGCTGTACATGAAAGCACTAGCAAGGACCAGAAACAAGCCCGCTGTGTGCTCTGTGTGGTGGTGACATTAATGTATGTTCATGTGTGAGAAAAGGAAACGGCTCTCCAGGGCTCTGGGAAAAAAAAGTATAGGATAAAGAAAGTGGTGGAGGGAAGAGGGAATGAGAGCAGGACAGGGTCCAGAGGGCTGCATTTTTAATTTCCTTTGTAATTTGTGTTTTTAACAGTCAATTGTTGTGCATTCATGGAGTAAATACATTTTTCTCTGCCTCATCAAGAGCTATTGTGCTCATAAATCCATTTTTCTTGGCATGTCATAAATCAGTCCAACCCAAGGAACTTTTTTTCTTGAAGGCTCAGTTTTAAGTCTTAAAGAACAAGACTTGACAACTCTCCTCTCTCTATAATAATGGAGTAGACTCTAGTGGCTAACATAGCGTCATTGCTCTGACCACAGAGGAAAATATCTGAATGGGCCATGCCCTACTTCTTGCATCTTCAAACAGGATAAGTCTTTGAAACTTGTTGCTTTATGTAGCAACAAAATGGTGTGTGTGTGTGTGTGTGTGTGTGTGTGTGTGTGTGTGTGTGTGTGTGTGTGTGTGTGTGTGTGTGTGTGTGTGTGTGTGTAACAAAAAGACCACAGTGTGTGAGTCTCCTTCTACACTATTGGTTTCCAACCATCACAGAAAGTTTGCTAGATAGGCTGGGTTTACAAACAGTGCAGCCCAAGGGAGGGGGAACAATTGTTCCTATGCAATTAACTCTTCAGAAAAGCCCCCTAAAGTCCTGTTAGCAAGGCGGTTGCAGGCAGGCAGGAGTAATCCAACACACTGGCTACTGGCTCCTTACTGAAATGTGAGAACAAAGAAGGCTTTTAGCCCTCTATAGCCCAAATCACAGCAAGCTGCACCTCCCCTAGATCACCACTCAGCAATTAGGACTGCTAACTCAAGTCTGTGTGTGTATGTGACTGTGTGTAGAACACACTAGAGCCTTTTTTTTATATGATGTCTCTCTTCTTCTCTCGCTCTCCTTCTCTCTCTTCCTCTATGTGTAAAGCCAGCCATTAGCCAGGTGAGACTGGAACC
Source organism: Diplotaxodon limnothrissa (assembly GCF_057381915.1). Taxonomy (NCBI): domain Eukaryota; kingdom Metazoa; phylum Chordata; class Actinopteri; order Cichliformes; family Cichlidae; genus Diplotaxodon; species Diplotaxodon limnothrissa. Next base: position 17,582,927 of record NC_140610.1, on the reverse strand, counting down.
CATTAGCAGCAGTCTGGTCGAATGCAGCAGCCTTTCTCTTTCATTACCTGTGTGTTTATCACTTGAGCCATCAATCTCTGCTCTCATCTTGTGTCATTTAACAGCTCTACCAACCAATCAAGCCCTAAGGGGAAACTTTAAATGCCTCACCAGACAAAGAAATACTTCATGAAAACAGATGCTGCAGTGTGGACAGGTGATGCAAGACTATCTCATTCACTTTAAAGTGTTGACCAGACAGTTCCATTACTGGTACACATCCCAGATGGCCAGGATTATTGTTAGCTACACAGTGCTGCCTCCCAGCTTTTTGCCACTCAGCTTGTCACAATGTATGATTTACATTTTTTTCTTTAGTGTTTATCTGTATTTTAAATTTTCTTCCCATTGATTTTGGTGCAGTTTTTGGTTAACATGTATATTGTCCTGTCCTTAAGATGCTTGACTAGTCCTTTGCCATTGACAGATGTTTCATCATAAAGGTTAATGAATGTCAAACAAGGAAGTAGTGGTACAAGCGCACCACCAGTAATGTACAAAATGATAATGTACAAAATGTACACAAAGCTGCTTTTATAACATAACCTCATTCTTACTGGTTACACCTCAGGCTGATGTAGTGTGTGTTGTGTTAAAATCTATGCAGTTATCATGATTAAAACATGCCGCTTTGTTGTTTAAAGCTTTGGTTTTGGGCCTCTTTTCAAAAACTGAGAATCATTTTGAAGCAACATTAAGGCTGTGGAGAGGAGAGGCGGTTTGTAAATTGTTTTCCAGTGAGATGTGTGTGGTTGTCTGAAGCAGCAGGCAGTCATAATGATTTCCAAAGGGCCTCATCTGAGGGACCAGCCTGCTGAGTAGAGGACATCTCTGACTAATGAGCTGCTAAATATATCCCCCAGTCTCCTGTCTTGTGTTGCTTTTGCTTCTGCTTTTTTCTTTTTGTCATTTATTCACTCAATTTTTCTTAACGTGCATTAACTCCCAATGTTTTTGCCTACCTTTGTGAATTTCTGTTTTCTGTTTCATGTTTTTTTTGTTTGTTTGTTGTTGTTTTTTTTTTGGACTTTGCATTGTCAAGCTGTCACACCTTTATGTTAATCTCTTTCTGTCGTTGACTCTTTTTTTTCTATCGAAGTTCAGTCTCCTTTTTTTTCTGCCTTGTCTTTTTTCCCTCCTGTCTCGCCTTAACTTTGATGTGTGTTTTTCAGGCATACTGAAATGGTGTGGGCTGGGGTTTTTTTCCCTCCTTTTTTTTGTATCACACCGTTAGTCAACAGCAACATCCTGTTCAAACAAGTTCATCAGCTCACACATAAGGCTCCGAGCATCCCACACACATATGCTGAATCTGCCAATGGTTGAGACATCCAAGCTGTTTCAAACTGTGAGCAATCGTCATGAGCGCACATGACGTGGGTGCATCGTGCATCATGAATGGTTTTCTGTGTAGCAGTATGGAAGGGTAAAATGGAACTCACACTTAATCTCATGAAAATGTCGGCAGGATCAAGCATTGCTGCAAAAGTGTTATCACTACTACAAATACTCTACATGGTTTAGGGAACGAAGCTGACCAGATTAGCTTTCACTGGACTAAGACAACTTATCTGTTCTGTTGTTGACTTGGACAGCAGCAGACAGTACAAACCGGTACACTGAAGTGGAGTCTTTACACATCTGCATGGAGCCTTGCACTACATGTTTGATAATGACCTTTATCTCATCAAGATCCTAGCTTAATGGAGGAACGGAAACTCTAGCTTGCCTTGAATATATGCAATGACTTTACAGTGTGCACAATCTGACACTGAGTTAACGTCGAGAAAAGTTCAGGAATTTGGTTTTAGTGATAGGGGCCAATGATCAGCTTTCTGCTGATTTGACCAACCCCCATAATATAATTGGAAAAACAATGTTATCTTGCTTTGTAGCTCAGTTGATCTCTGACACTGTTGGCAAATAAAGCTGCACTTCCTGTTGTTGCGTGTCAATGAGGCCTTCCAACGCATCGCCATTTGAAAGCTTTTACCATGAAGCAGAACAGCGGCTACAACTCCAAAACATAGAAAGATACTTGGCTATACAGAAATGTTTTTGTCCTTTTACCTCAGCAGTACCTCTTTTAATGGTACCTATCATGTTTCAGCCAAAACTGCAAAAGTGAAGTACATTGTAGATATGTGCAGTGTATGTTCAAGCCTCAACATGTGGAGCTGTGCCGAGGCAGTGAAAATGGGAGAATAATGCACTGCCTCGCCACACAAACCCTAACTGTTACCCTAACTGTTACTTCAGCTTTACTGCAACTCTTCCTTAATCTCCAGCTTTCATTTTAAAAAATCAACTGGTTTAATAACTAAATAACTTCTCCAAAGTGCATATTGGCTGCTCAAATACAGTCACTCTCATGCAGAAAAAATGGAAAGCAAGATAAAATTTGTCTGACAGATTTACTGTTATTGAGCCAAGGGGAAGGGCTGGGCTGTACATGTGCTATCCTGCTGCATGCGTGCCGCTTGTTGTCATGGGTGGAGGTGCTGTACAGCTGTTTCTCTTTAACCAACTGAAATGCAGTTGGTTAAAGAGACTCTTATCTGATGTTCTTGCATAGAGAAATCAGAGAAATACCATCGCTTGATTTTGCACATGCTTTCAGTATTGAAAACGCTTCAGTATTATTTGTGTTTACTGTTTTGCAGGCCTGAGATGGGTTCTCACATAAAGCACATCCCCTTAGTCTCACCCTCTTGACACGGCTACTGACTTTGCAGTGAATGCATTGTACGAAACTTGGCTGTGGTCTCAGGAGAATGTCCCAATTACCAATCAGCATTTCCTGTCTATTTCTCATTATTTCGTGTTTCTTTTTCCTTCTTTTCTTTTGTCTTGTCTCATCGCTCAAACTTTAAACAGCCCATTAGTTGGAGTGTTGAGATATTTCGTGGCCAGTTGGCTTAGGTCCACTCTAATGCCCTCTGTGCTTATTACGTAATTTGTAAACAGCTCTCTGTGACAAACAGCAGCCAAATGGTGAAAGTGTTTGTTTATGCTACCCTGGAATCCATTTGGATAATTGTGTTAGCATTTACAGGAAGCCGGCTTGTGTATATCCTGAATATCATATTTTTGTATTTGCATATCTATTTGTATAGGTGTCTTCCATCTATCAGAGTCAAGAAATGTCTTTTAAAGTGCTTATTTTGTCTGACAAAGTGTGAGCCAACACACTTAGATTTAGAAATTATGTGTTTTTTTGGCTCTTCATTTTCATGCAATGAATTTGCTAAATATGTTTAAATTGAACAGCTGGGGCTTGCATTTGTAGGCTGAAGTTATTACTACTAGTTGTTTATGTCGCTGCGCTGGAGTCCCACAATTTAGTTTTGATAATGTATTTGGCACATTTAAAAATAACTAGAAACTTGTGACACTCTTAATGACTGGAGGCTTGGCTAACTTCTAAATATGAACAATTATTCTATTGTTTGTAAATGACTTATTTGTTGTTCATTGTTTTGTGCTTCCTCTTTGTGCTCTCATTCACAGTGCTAAAATGTAGTGTGGGTAAAGTTGCCCTCCTGGCCGCAGGGCCATTCAGGCTTTGAGTTTTATAACATAGCCGTTCATGTCCATAAATGGCTATGTTTTAGGTCTACCCAGCAGTATAAACTGTACTTTGTAATTGCCTTATGATGATACAATAGTTATCTCTCCTTCTCTTTCTGGACCACTTACTAATAATAAAATCAACCTGCGTTTCTCGCTTGAAACTCTGTTGTTTTGTTTTTACCCTTTTTTCAAGCTATTATGTTTCTATATTCTTAGAAATACATCATTTTATATTCAGTGTTTTCCATCAGGGATGTTTGGCCAAAGAAATCAATTTAAAACTAAAGACGAGACTGGAATCATTTTGTATTTATCGCTGTTTCATACGAGCCTGGAATTTTTTGGTCGTGAATCATTTTTGTCTGTGTTGAATACAGGCAGGAACATCTTTGCTTTATTACTCTATTCAGTAGGACTGACAGTAAGTGGAGATGTCATTATCAAGTTTATATTGCCCCTGATGTGTATGCAGTTTCTGAAATAGTTAGCCTCTGACATACTGAACACAATTCATTGCTTGCTAATATGTGAATTTAAAGTGCTGGCTGCTGTTTCTTTGTAACAGTTGTATCTCTGATTAGGAGATAAGGTTGCCTCTGCTATACACAGAACAAACAAAGGGTATAAATGGATCAGGCTTTACAGTAAATAGTCTATCGGAAAGTGTCTGGATTGTTCCCCGGGAAACCTTATGAGAAAATTAACTGATCGTTACAGCAGAGTAAACAGACTTGCAGTGTTTCTTCTTAGATTTGCCACAGACATCCTTTGACATTCTTAGCTTGTTATTAAGAGTGTTTGGTAACAGTTTAAGGTTTTATGCTGAAGAAACATGAAACGGTGTATTGTCAGCTAAGTATGTTAAGTATATGGGCCAACTGTTACAAAAAATGTGAGGCACACATGGACAAGAAACAGCATACCACTTCTATCAGCAGAGCAGGCTGCAAGTGTTAAGAGGTGACACACACTCATGCTTGATGCCATTTGTCCACCCTCTCGGTGACTTGCTCAAGCAGTTGCTCTGTCTTCGTCCAGTTGGACTTCATTACGTTGGTGGTAAAAGCGAGGCTGCAACAGTGACTGCATTGTCTGAGTGTGGGTAACATTGTTTCTGTATTCCCTGCCTTTCTCTTTTTGACAGGTATAGGATACCATAATCCTGTATTACCCGATGTTGACATAACAGAAGTAAACATTTATTGTTCTTGCTAAGTCTTCCAGTGCTCTGCAGTACGACTGCTCCATTTATTCGTGCTTTCCCTCTAGCCCAGAGGTGTCAAACTCATTTCAGTTCATGGGTCAACACGGTGCAATTTGATCTCAGAGGAGCCAGACAAGTAAAATGAGTGCATTAAAAAATCCCTTCCTTTCATTGAAAAGATGTATAAGTTACTTGTGAAACCACTGAGATTTAATGAGCCATTCATTCACAAAACACCCTGAAATCTCTTAATAAAAATAAGTGCAGTTTTGTCAGTATGTCTCAGATTACAAAGCTGTTCAGTGGAATACACTGAACCCTTTGGCCATATGTTGGACATCTCTAGCTCTAGCCAGTGTGTTGTCTGTAATAAACTTGTGTCCTGTGCTTTTGCAGTGAACCTGTTAATGAAACAGCTCGTACACTGCTCTCAGCAGTGGCTCTGCTACTATTAAAACACCAGCATGCCAGCTCTGGTGAGCAGGGTTGGTGATTTCACCCTGACTTTCACCTTCAACAAATGTTCCAGGCTCAGCATTCATACCTCTTCAGGCTGTTAAGCTCACACTGTTGAAATATGATCAACCCACAGTTGCACTGACACTGCTTTGGTTGGGGGGGGGGGGGGGGGGGTTGTGTGTGTGTGTGTGTGTGTGTGTGTATGTGTGTGTGTGTGTGCCTGAACACATGCACGTGTATGTAGAAGGGGTCCCACACACTCTTTTGTTTTCCTCTGAAAGCTGAGAAGAAGGAATGTCTGCCTCCCAGCTGTCCTCAGCAATGAGGGTAACAGCAGAGCGAAGGGGGAGCTCACTATTCGCCTCCTCTAACATCCTCCCATCTGTTACATGGAGGCTGAGAGTGAGTGTGTGTCTGTATGTTGAGGTCACACAATAGGGGTACTCCCCCTTGCCCTTACCCTTAGTCGCCTTGGCCTCTCATGCATATTTAACCCTTTAGATGCAAAGTTGTCTGTTGCCCTATTCAGAGGCACGCTGCTTAAATCTGTCACTGTGCCCCATCCCTCAATGAGCAGGAACAATGGGATGTATTGGCAGCACACGTGGCTTGCTAAATGCATTGCAACAGCAGGGGGGTAATGGGTGTGGAGGGGGAGGGGGAGGATGCCTCTACCTGCTTAGAGGCGATGCAGCGTGGGTTAGTTGCTCTGGGGTGCATCTGCAGGAAGATAAGTGGCGACTGGATGGCTAAGTTTTCTGCAAAATGCTCCTTTGGAGGCTGGCAGCTGTTTGACTCATGTTTTCTGGCAAGTTTCCTGTTTACCCTACAAATGACAACGTTGGCTTTGGCAGCAGTGTAGATAACCAATAGTGGTTGGCCTTGGAGAAAAACAAGTATAGCCTGACTGATGCTGGATCAGGGGATGGGGGTCGGGGGAAGCTGTGTTTATACATAGGGAGTAAAAATTCAGATTCTGATTGATATTTACACATCCAACCCCTTATCCAACTTAGGATTGGCCACCAGCTAAAAATAGACGTGCGCGTGTGTTATGAGATTCAGCCAAAGTAGCTTTAGTTTTTATCGACAATAAGGTTGATAACAGAAGTAGTGAAGATGATGCTGTCGTTGATTATAGTGGAGCTGGAGTCTCTTCAGAGGGAAACAAATAGACAGCGCTGCAACTCACAGTTTTCTCGAGCTAACAATAGCAACGCTCGTTACTATAAACACAATCAAAGCCTTTGAGGCGAGGAAAACTGATCTAGTTCTGGACAAATGTTAGCTTGGACAGCTCTCACCACAGGGATAAAATGTATGTGCAAGACACCTTGTGATATACCTGCAACCTCTGCTTACATAGTGAGTAGACTGCTTGTATTTGTGAGTACTCAGGCTATTGTATAAAGGCAACATCACCTCCCTTTTCTTCATCCTCCACCTCCCTCCTTTCTTATGTTCTTCCATCTTCCAGTTAAAGCTCAGGACATTGATCAGCAGCACCTTAAAAAATGTGTTTCATGCTTTTAGATTTCAGCTGTGTTTGAAATTTATTCCAATGCTACAGTAATAGAAGTTCACTGTTTTTTTTTTAAATATTTTTTTCTTTAGTTTAATTTCCAATATTTTTTCTTTTTCATTTTTTGTGCTCTTTCTTTCTCTTTAAGCCCAGCCTTTACATATTCTAAGTGGAGTATGATTTGAGTAGGACTGTGTGTTTCAGTGTATCAGGGTTTTTAGTACAACAGGACACTGCTATTATCTGTCGCTCACATAACAAGCATCGGATGTTACATATCACCCACCTAGGTCGGCGTACTCGTTGTGTCACTGTATACTGTGTGAGATGTCTCTCTGCTTTGCTTGAATGTGTGTGAAAGAATAAGTATTACACATAGGATGTTGTGTCACATTATGCAGAAGCAATGACTCATCTAATAACTTCTAGTTTCGTGCCTACATGACCAAATTATGAAATGCTTTCACTGTCATGACTTCACAATAATAGGGTTTTTCCCAACATGTGGAAACCACTAAAGATGTGTTATCCTCCCACCAGATGAAAATAACCAAGACGCTGAAAATTTTTTGACCTTTTTAAGTGGAGTTTAATTTACTAAAGCATGGAATACATTTGATTAGCAAATGGCCAAAAATGCCAGGAAAATACACAGACTTCTGTTGCGTAAGGCACCCTAGACCAATTGATGTAATTATGTGCAGACCAGTCATGTTTATGAGGTCCATTATAAACCAGGAAAAATCTTTTACAAATACCAAATTTGGTAAAGTCAAAACTTTTACTGACCAGTTTTCTGTCAGTAATCATTTTAGTAATATTTTTACTTTTGGTAGACCTTTCACAATGACCACACTGTCAATTTTTTATTCTTTTTGGATATTTAAAATGAATCATAACAGATTTTACCAATGGTAGAAATGAGTTGGCGAGACCACTAATTCTTTCCAATGCTACCCTCAACACAGGCTCTGGTGTACTGTACTGTACTCTAATAACAACAGCTTGGCTAAAAATCCCACGGATTAGCAGGAGAGACAGGGGAACGTGGCAAAAAACAAAAAAACACCCATCCCAAAAATGACAGCAACGTCGTCAGAAACAACAACAACAGAGGACTTGGAGGGAGGCCGAAAAATGAACAAAAACATATTTACACAGCCAAAGAGAGCATCATCATCCCCTCGGTTTTGAGCTTAATCCAATGCACCCCCCCCCCCCCCATAGCATATATCCATGCACACAAATTCCCTCGCTCCCTGACACACTTAAACATGCCCACTGGAAAACACACCCTCTTTTATGGCCCATTGTTGCATAGAACAACCAGACAGTTGGCTACAGAAGTCATCAGTATCTGATTTGCTTTAGAGCACACCCAGCTTGTAATGGAGGATAATTAGAAATTTAATTTGCTGGGGCAAAGAGGGCTCAAACCCTTTTTCCCACTTCTGTTTTCCTCAATCCATTCCCCACCCCCTCCAGCTCTTAGCAGACTGACTACCATCAGTAACAGATGGGAAAAGGGAGATATTCACAGCCCGTCCGACACTTTAGAGCAAGGCAGGCGATATTAACGCCCCCCGTGGTCTTAGTCTCCTAGAGCATAGCCTTAAGGCGCTGAATGTTGGGATTAGCATTCAGCCTCATGGGTGCCCTGTGTGGGCCCAGTCCTCCCAAATGTTTCCCCAACCTTTTAGCAACTAAGCTCTTTCGTCAGCTTACAACTGCGTTCTTAGATTTATTCTAATATTTTAACCTTTTCACATGTTTGTTTTATTTAACTCAATATGGTAAATGTTGGAGCATAATACTGCTGGGGTCTTCAGTGGATAATGAAGGCAAGTAGGGGATAATCTGTTGGCCACATCCTTAAACACAAATGTATTTGTACAAATGTATTATTTTTTTTTGAAATTCTATAAGTGTGCTTTTTACACTTGTTCCTTCCACTGGCTTTTACAAGGCACTTGTGACTCTCCTTTAGTCATTGTTGTTTTTCGACATTTCTCAAAAACCTGCTCTCTTGAGCAAACTCTTAACATCAGACCAGCGAGAGAACAGCTTGTGTTTAACTGTGACTCATTCCCTTCTTCATAAGCACAAAACGTGGTGTGCTGAAATCCACTCTGGCATTGCTTAGTGCTTTAATCATTTTTCCTAGTGTGTGCTTTCAAAGCTAGTATTCAATTTAGGCTGAGAGGCTGATGGAAAAGGGGGAAACAGCAAGGTTATACATTATCTTTACCACTGCACCATCTCTGGGCACCAAACGAGTGTTTATTCTTTCCTTTAACAGCCTCTATCCGTTTTTGCTTGTCCGATCCATGGTGTGGTATGAACTGAAGACTCATCTCCCCATTGCTGTAGTGCAGAGCCTCTCCCTCACACTTATGACTGTTAGTTGACACTTACCTGCCGCAACATGTCTCATTGTGGATTGTGATTGCTCAGAGCCATCATGTTCCACGGTAATGACGTATTTCTGCGCTCTTCCTTCTCTTGCTCTTCCTCCCTTCTCCTCCTGTTCTGTTTATCTCATGATGAGTGCATATTCCTGTCAGTATTTTATGATTTTACTGCTTCTCGTTATTTTCTTTACCGCTTCTAAACGTCACCTCTATCTTCTTTGGTAATTTTCAGAAGTACTTCTTTTCCCCATCTGTGCTCTTTTTGCAGTTGAATATAATTATATATTTGACCCTCAGGTAGGCTCAAACTAGTTTTGACAAGTACAGTCCCATGAGGGTATGGGTTTAAGTCAAATTTCTTCACTGCTCCACTTCCTTTTGACGTTTCTTTATTTTCCAGATCTTTTTCATCATTTTCACTTTTTAAGCTGTCATCCATTTGAGTTTCTCTATTCCCAAAGGATCCAGTAAGGGAAAAAGTGCGTGTGTGTGCATGTGTATTTTACCCATACCTGAGTCCATGTTAGCACTATAATGCAACACAGAATTACTTTTATTATCACTTGAACAGCTAAGTAATTTCATAGCACCGTTTTAATAGTTTTGTCTTAAGCTTTATACGAGAACCTTCCTGAGACCAAAGCTGACATATTGAAAAAAAGATACATTTACAGTCTTTTCCACAAATTCTTACTTGTGTTGTTCAATCTGGGTAGATAATAGAGGTATCTGATGCTGTTTAAATCATCCTTACAATAGTACAGGGAACCACACTGTGTTCCTCTGCAGTTTGTAAAAATATTCTGGGCTGTTTCTGTCGTGACAAGCAAAGGCTTGTCACTGATTTTCTTTGTGAATGCTAGTCTTGGTGTAGCAGATGCAAATGAAAACTCCAATAATGGAACTCTCACAGAGCTCATATGCAGTTCAGGTTTTTCCTGCCTTGACTGAAAGCACTTAGTTTGCTGGGCTTCTTAATGGAGCAGAAGTTCCCACATTGCCATGCATTTCATTGCCTACGGGGTTCATTCAGACTGGCCTGACTTCAGTAAACTGTGTGACCTGAACAATCTAAGCCTGTCATTGGAACAGTTTCTTACTGCCCTGTCAGCTAACACCATGATCATGCAGGAGCCTTGTTGACTTACCAACAACATAAACAAAAGTGTATGTGCTTAAAGTTACAAGAAGAGCGAGCCTCTCATTCTTCACTCACAAGTATTATACATGATTTGAGATAAAGCCAGATTAAACTCATTCTCTGGTCTCTTCTGTGTTTTTCGGCTCATTATTTTTTATCAAGCAGCACATTTAAATACAGTATGCAGTCTGAACTCATTACTATAGAATAAAGAGAGAGAACAGAGGAAGCCTTTGTTGTAATAGGTTTAAGGTATTGGCATTGTGCATCTTTTTTTTTAAATCTGTCTTTGTTGAAGAATAGCATTAACTCAACTTACATTAATATGCAGATGCATATTCAGATGCATTTGTATCTGAAGCAGTCCTGCAGATAAGAAAACATTCAAAAGAACAAAAGGATGAATGCAATTACCACTGATCTGTCTTCTGCACTGCTATTGACTACCTTGCAGTGCACCACAAAAGATCAAAACAGTGGCTAAAGGCTGTTGCCCCAAAATGCCCCCTCAGGCCTTTTTTTTGTTCCCTGCTGCCTTTCAGCCCAGGGTCATTAATTCATCACCTTACCACCTCCGTTACTACCATCCTTTACTCAGAGGTCCTTTAATCACCCACAAGCAGTTCAGGGACCGAGTCATGGTGTCAAATGGCATCCTGAAATAAGTGCAGACAGTGTTTGTATGTGTAGGAGAAAGCGTGACTGTGTGTGAGTGTGAACACTTGATACTACTTTAACACACAAAGCTTGGCATTTCTTGTAAGGAAACTCCAGCTCATTGTTAGGGTCTGATTATTACTGGTAATCTCTTTCAGTACATTAAGGCAGCTCTTTAAATATCTCTTTACAGATCCTGCCTATCAAAGCCAACATGTTTGTGTCTGTTTGGATTGTAGATTTTAATTTAGGTAGCTGCTGTAATCATGTTTTTGAACTTGAAATTCAGGATGGATCATCTAATTACATTTTGAGATGTGTGTTCTGTATTAAATCTGTGTACTATAGAAGCTAACTAGAGCATAATTAGTATTTGATTAAAAAACTAAGCAATCAAGAAAATGAATGTAGGAGCAATTATATTAAAACCAAATGAGATGTTTCAGTAAAACCAAATGTGAAACATTTGTGTGTTTCTTTGTCTTACATCATCTTTGACTTTTGGAGACTTGACAGGGTGCAGCTGCTAATCTGGTGATATCATCTGTCCTTTTGGGAAACTTTAATCAGCATTTTTCAGGGTGCTATGTTCTAAATAGTTAGTTATTCAAGATAATAACAATGTTATCTTGAGCTTAAGCCATAATGAAAAATAATTGCTAGCTTCTGCTGATAAAATTAGATGATTTGAAAGTAAAGAGGGTTTAATGTCAACCTCATTATCTTCAATTTTATATCTAAAACTGTACTTATAATTTTAGAATATACATACAATAATGTTATGGTAACTGCATGTTTTGTTCTGCTCAAAACACCCAAACACACACACCCACGAGCTCAGGGTGTGCCTTGTTTCTGGGTGTTGACTTTGTGTGTGTGTGTGTGTGTGTGTGCGCGTGCACATGTTTGTTGTGTATGAGTAGGCACTCGCACATTTAGAGTGTTTGCATTTAATCTTGTGCTGCCAGCTTAGAGCGGCATTTCTCTACGGAGATTACAGGATGTTCGAGGCACTGCTGTGGAAATAGTCTCTCTTTCAATCTCTATACACACACACACACACAAGAGGCAAGACAAAGTGCCTGTTTGTGGTGTTGGTGTGTTTGTTTATGTCAAGCAAGTGATAAAGCACTGCATTAGACCTTGGCTAATATGATTTTATAAGTACTCAGACCAGGGATTAAATAATGAGCCATATGGTCATTAGCGCTGATGGCATTATTAATGTTTTTGTGTTGAGTGTTTAATTTTACTTGTTAGTAAAAAAAAGCCACAACATAGTGTATAATTCAAATCAATAAATCAGACAAATATGATGTACGGATTAAAAGACAAAAAAAAATCCTTCACTTATTATGACAAAATTAATTTATACATTATTGCCCAAAGGGGTTTAAGTGTTTATTGGAAAAATACCCGACCTCCCTCCAAATGGGTCACATGGATGGTAATAAAAATGTATGTGTATGATCCGCATATCTTTTTTCAGTCATACCGAAAGCAAAGTCAGTCTCCTGCTGTCTCAATTTACACAGGTGTTGCAATGTTGATGTCAGATCGGCTGGATTTACAGGCTCTGCTCTCGCCAGTACCAGCTCTTGTTGCCTGCATGTATTAACATGGCAGTGGGAGTGCAGCACAAATTCACTCTAACACGCACAAGACGCAAAGAGCAGTTGCCGTGTCACTGCAGTATGTATGTGTGATATATGGAGCACAGGAAGGTGGATCAAAGCTCGATTAACTTTAGGTCTTCTGACTCATCTTGTGTTTATTGGCTGGCTTAGAGCTTCAAGTCTGTCATTAGCACGGAGCAAATGAGCCTCGCTAAAGACTCTGTCTCTCTGCCAGACAGATAGAACCAATGTTAGCGTGGGCTGAAAACGGTTTAATGAACAGCAAATAATCAAGAGAAATTAGATCTGTATGAAGCTCCTTGTGACATTTTAATCCACTGTAGGCTCTTGAGGTATTCTCTAAGATGCACAGCACGGCTGTCTCCACCTAACTTGTCATGTTGATACAGTGCTTCTCTCTTGCTGTTGTAAAAGCAGCCTAGTTTCAAGTAACAATACCACAGAGCTTTAATTATAAGCTCAACCTGTCAATTTGACAGAGGCTCCCTCTGAAAAGTTGTTTGACCCTGTGGCAGTCGCCTGCAGGGGAGACCAAGATGCAGTTTATGTCAGAGTAATGAAAGGACAGCACTATATTCCAGCAGCATTAATCTACCACTAAAATTTTAGTCAACGGAAAATGGGTCCCTGTTAAACTTTGATGGAGTCGGACAGAACACAAACTGTTTAATTCATAAATTTGGCACAATAATGGTAAATTATTCTTCAGATAACCCAGCAACTTCTCAGTCAAACACTTCCTGTTTCCTTGTAAGCCCTATAAATTGGAAAATTCTACATGAATTGATCCTTAAGATGTACATCATTTCCAGAAGGAGTTTCAGCTTCATTTAGTTACATAATTTATAATCGCTTTATATGGATCAAGATCCCAAATTGGATGCTGGCCTGCAGCTGGCAGTTCCCTAAGTAAGTGAGGGGAAGAGTTCTCAGATCCTGTTTACGTCTTGCTCAGAAGAGGTTCTCCACTGACAACTTAAGCAGCCCACTAATAATTATTTCTTTGACTTGTTTTTGTATCTTCAGGTTGTCAGCACCCACCTGGTGTGCAGCACGGATACCTGCTGAACCAGACTGAATCCAACCGGGGCTCTTTCCCACCTGGCACTGTGTTAGTGTATGGCTGCGAGTCTGGATACATTGCCGAGTCTGGATCCAGATCCATCGTGTGTACCACTTCTGGAACCTGGTCCCAACAACTGCTACGCTGCATCAAAAACAATGGTAAATAAGCTTCAAACATGCAAATATACCTGTGATAAAGCAGACAAGCAATGCAATTTAGTGTTTTTAATGCGACTTCAAGTAGCGTACTGTCAATTTTGTGGTCAAAATCCACATTTTTAGCTGATTTTGCACATAAGAAAGGCACTTTTCTTTATGCTGATAAAACGCACAAATTATTTTTTAATATTGCGTATGCACTTATGTAGGCAGGGCTGGGAGGATGTGTATGGATATTTGTATTGCTGTCATACATATTTGTATTTTATAGTTTATTTACTCTTAATGTCTTCCCTATAAGGCGACTTTTATTACTTCTAACATTGATCACGTGCTCATAAGAGACATGGCTGTACCAGATCTGAAGTGTCAGACCTCTTTAGAAAATTTAGCTTAATTCTGAGAACTCAAGCCAAAGGAATTAAATAAGTACACATGTAGTAAATAACAGTGAACACATTTTCAACAACAAACATAAAATCTCTATTGCCTGTCTCTCTCTCCAGTATGTTCACTCCCTACCCAACCAGAAAACGGGGGCTACCGTTGTCATCCGACTCACTGCAGCCCTCTGATTGAAGGCACCGTCATCGAGTACTTCTGCGCCGAGGGTTACGCTCTGAAGGGAGAGTACAAGTTCCTCACCTGTCGGAATGGCGAGTGGGACCGTCCCATGCAGATTAGCTGCCGACTCACAGAAGGTCTGCCATCTCAGCTAATCTCTGTTAGCTGTTATAGCTCTCTTCATGAGCATGCATAACCAGTTGCAGATATGTTAAAATCAGCAGATCACATTCTCACTTCCTCTACGTCTTGTTTTGTCCTCTCAGAGAAGGAACCGAGTTCTCCACTGGGTACACCTGCTCTGTCTATTGTGATAATCACAGCCGGCTCTGTGGCATTCGTCCTGCTTTTAGTGGTGCTGTTTGTTCTTGTACAACCAAAGCTCAAGTCTATTCATCACAACAGGTAAGACACATAAACTTTGCTGCAGTCTCACACCAGCAAATACTTCACGATAAAAAATTAGTTGGATATGTTGCTGATAACAAAAACGCCGCTTCTACGCAGTCGTGTAGTTTCTCAATCGACTGAAGGCATTTTTAGTTGTGGTTTCATAAATTTCAGGACCTTATGTAAAATTTTAGAGGGTATTTTCTAAGACAATTGAATAAATTGTGTTCATATCCTTGTTGCAAAACATAGTTGCTCATCTCTTCTTAATGGACTCCATTGTAAAGCTGGTTTCAGGGAAGTTGCTCCTCCGAAAACATCAATAAAATTGGCCAGTAAAGTGTGATTACTTGAAATGACATCAGGCTTTAGATTTAGTCACATTTTACAGCCCGGTAAAGACTTTTCAGCCTCTGTGTGGCTCTGTTTGTGTTTTGTTTGTTGAAAATATATATATCATATCAGTCTTACATGGAAACTTTCGGAAGCTTAACCTTTGTGCCATAAATGAACACAATCTTTCTGTGACACACCCATCATTCAGACGTTTTGGTTGGCTCGAATCATAAAAAGTTTATGTTTGACTAGTTGCGCAGGTTAGCATTTCTTGAATTCCTTAGTAATGAAACATAACCTATGTTATGAGTTACTGCCATCTGCGTAACTAACCAGCTGTGGTTTCAGCTTGAACATGGACTTGGTTTGGTGATTCACCTGGTTCACACTTTTCATTCTTTCTTCATGTCTGTTTATCAGGAGGGAGCAGGGTGTGTCGGGCCAAGCCAGCTCCATCATGGTGGAGGGTGTACAGGTGACCCTGCCCTCCTATGAAGAGGCAGTATATGGAAGCAGTGGACCATGTGGCCCTTCCGGTTCTCTTCCTCCTCCTTCTTCACCGCCGCCTCCAGTCCCTCCAGAGTCTAGAGTTCCTATTGTGCTCTCTGAGGGGCTTCCTCAGGGAGCCACAGGAGGTCAAAGCTCCAGGAGAACCCGCCACCACAGAGACTTAGACTTCTGTCTCCCATCCACCTCCTCTTCATCCTTCTCCTCCCGCCGTCATGCAGAGACGGTGTTGGTTCACCAGGCTCCCTCTTCCTCCTCTTCATCATCATGGATTACAGAGCACCCTGGGGGTGCATGCGCAGGTCCCCTACCTCTCCGTAGAGACTCTGACAGCAGCGACCAGCACAGCCTGCTTTCTGTCACCTCAACAGATGATTTTTGTGATGGTAAGACAATGCAGTCTGCTCATTTTTCTCTGATTTTTAAGTTGTAGCTGCATTGGTCTAACTGTGTTCATATATATTCCATAGACTGAGTTACAGCTAAGATTCTGAATAAAGACAGAGGAGCACTTTAGATTAAAAACTCAACCACTCTGCATTGGATTAAGTTTGTAAATTTAAATAACTGATTTTTTTCCCTTTTTTGTTTGTTTTTTTGTTTTTATAGAGGATAGCATTAAAAAGTAGCCAGTGTGACACCTGTGTAATATGTACATGGATTTTATTTTCCATAGAACATGTAAAGTGCATATCAAGGGCAAGAGTAGACAAGATCAAAAATGACAAATGAATAAAACTCAATATAAACTTTGATGTAATGTATTTTAAGTGTGATGGGTTGAGGACTGCACTAAGAATGACCCTAAAGGTATTGGTCATTTGTCATATGACTCTTCTCCTCTCCTGCAGATATTCCCCTGTTGAAGGAAGCATGAAGCCTGCTGGCCTGCTATCAGCATCAGCAGCAGAGCCCCTCTTTCCCTTTCTCACGCTGCTGGCCAGAACTGACTGTGGCTGTCAACCTTCTTCCCTGATCCTGCCCCACTGCAGCCAGCAGAGAAAAGACTAGAACTGTGCCCTTTCCCTATCACAGCCTCTTCTGCCATTGCTAGACATGCAGAGCAAAGCTGACAACCAATACCCATATTGCACTGTAAGGCAATTACGGAGCACCACAGGACCCACCTGCTGGATCAGACTAAAGATGAGCCAGACAAGCAGAGTGGTGCCAGTTTAAGTTAAATCCTGTAGATCCTGTGTATATGAGTAAAAAACATACCTGAGTCAAGGTTGTGTACTATAGGCTATGTATTACCATACACTTGCCTCTACCCAGATGTATTTCTCTATATTAACATTGCTAAAAGAGGCTTCTTCAGAGAAGGCTACAACAATCGAGACACGCCAGCTGCATCTGACACAACTGTGGATACAAAAAAAAGAACAAGAAGAAAAGGAAAAAAAAGTGTGATTTTCGCTCCTGATGCTGTCGGCACTCAGTCTTCCCGCCATACTTGAAAAGTTGTGAGTGATGCCTGAGTTCCTTGTGAATGCTGCATGTGGTTTTCAGTTGTTTGCTGTCACGGCACGGCGGCCTATTCTGAATGAAGCATGAAGCCTCCTCTCTGACTGTCTGCTTATCTGTGCATCCAGTTGGCGTCTAACGTGTGGATAAGTAGGAGTGACAACCACTTCACCAAATCACAACTATAAAAAGATCTGTTTCTTCTTTTTTTTTTTTGTTCTTTTGCTCGCTGCACCCGGCATCTGGAAGCTGCTCCTTCTCTCAAATGAGTGGGATTAATTGGTGTTTTGGATCCACAACTTCGCTACACATCTTAGCTGTACAGGGAAAGAAAAACAAAATGCAACATTTTATCTGAGCTTAAGAGTGAGCTGTTATTGTTGTTGTTGTTGTTAAACAAGGTGATTGGGCACATGAGCCAAATTTAATTTCTTCCCATCGTATTTATTGCGTGGCGTGTGGCTCGGTTTGCTTTAAGTTGCTTGATTTTGAGTGCGTGTCTGTGCGTGTATGTTTATGTGCCAGCGAGGCCACAGAGAACATGTCCTCTTATTGGTTAGGCCTTGATACAGCCATTTCCTGATTTGCCTCCCTTCTGATCCGAGGCTGGCTTCACAATGTCCCTGTCAGTCACCATAGGAAAACATCCCTCCCAGCATTGAATAAGTCACATGAACAAACCAGCTTCACTTCGGGCGTCGAGTCCACAACACAATGTGTGTATTATTCATTCGCTCTCAAGCTAGAATAGTTATTATGTTCTGCTGAATGGCTGTAAAACACGGGCCTCCTCAGAGGAACTGGCTCATGCTCATCTTCACACTGAACTAAGGACTCTCCACTTTTGTGCATTATTGACACAAACTGCAACTGGTTGCAGTGAATTAAATAAGAGTTTTGTTATAAATATAAATATATACAGCACCCTGTCACATGTACTCACTCACCCCTCGAATGCCAAGTGCAAGCTTAAGAGAGAATCTTGTTATTCTGTTAGAAGTCATCCTCTGTTTTCGTTGCCACTTGAAAAGCTTAGGGGGTTGAGCTGGTCACCCTGACAACAGCATGACTGGGATGGATCCTCAGAGCTACTTTATAACCTTAACTGCCTGGGAAAAAAATACAATAACACAGCAACCTGTCTGAATTTCTATTCTCAGTTTTATTTTGACATTCGTTTGTCACGTCAATGGCTACATTATTAATGCAAACAGATGTTGCCTTAGACTTGTAAATGTTTTTTCTTTTTTTGATGTATAATCTTAAGCCTCTGCATTGGTTGCGCCACAATACTGCAACATGTTCTGTTTTCCCAATGGCCTTACTCTATTCTTTTCTATTCTATGCATAAAACTGTCTGTATATGTATCAATGAGTTTACTTTTGTTGTGGACACGACTAAATGAATGTCCATCCTTCTCTGTCCTCCCCTAGCTTTTCCAGCTACTGTGATGATGATGATGATGATGGTGATCCTTTAAGCACCTATGTTTTATTTGCCCTTGGCTTTCTCTTTTGTTACAGGGCATTAAAAAAAATTATGGTAAAGGGGAAAAAATTTAATTCATTTGCATTCAGAAGCACTGTTGTACAGTGTTGCTTCCCAGTTAGAAAAACATCTGGATTTTTGTTTGTTTCAATGCTTTCAGCTTTGGTTTTTCCTCTGTACATGGCAGTGGGTGTGAAGATAGTAATTTAATATTTGTATAAAGTTTAATTTAATTTTACAGTGTGTATATAACTTTCTAATTAAAGCTTTCTTTTGAATGTGTAAAGTGACCTGTCTCTTATTCATTGCCACATCGTGCTGGACCTACTCTGTGTTGCCGAATTTATGCACTTCCAGGAAAATATTGATCACATTCTCATGTCAAGACATTTCCAGTGCAATGTGTATCCGCTTGTGTTACTCGGAACATGATTCATTTTCCTTTGGACTGGAAAATGGAAGACCTGATTCTCGTTTTGCACATGGATGGCCAGCTCCAGTCTGAATGAATGCACAAGCAGACTTCCTAGAACCATATTTTTAAGCCTAACAGGGCTGTGCAGTGAATCAGATTTTTATTTAAATACAAGTCTAGCTTCCTGCAATTATTAAAACAAGATAATCAAGATGGAAATTTGGGGTGGGCGATATAAACGATATACAATAGAAATGATATAAATTTGGCCAACAATAGAGATTTTGACGTTGATGACGTCATCAAGCGGCGCCTGTTCTGGTCGAAAGCATTGCAGCGGCTACAACCATTATCATCTGCAAATTATGATGGGCGACAGTCACAGCAAAGAGGTGAAGCACTTTTGAAATATGGGGAAAGCCAAAAACTGCGCTTCCTCCACTTTGACATTGATTCATTAATATTGAATTCTCTGGCAGCTGCGCTATTCCAATGTTGTTGCAGTATATTAATGACTAACCTCATATTGTGGATGAATAATCTCAGCTGTTCTCCTGGCTGAAGTTTGCTCTGTGTATAGCATCCTGCTATGCGATTGCATTTGTCCCTAACCACCAGAATCCCTCACGTTAACTTTTATCAGTGGAAAGAAGTTGGCGTTCATCCTCCAGCGTCACTGTGCTAATGTTATGCTAACATAGCTGTGTCGCTAGCAATCACGTAGCACAACATTATATACCAGGTAGTCCAACTTCAGTAACCCTGCAACGCCACTGCTGTTTAGTTTTCTGTCTTTATGTTGGAAGTGGTAGCAGAGCTGTATGTTTGAATTGTTTCAGAAATCTCTCAGTCAGAACATGGTATGTCATGTTTAGGTGGAAACTAGCGAGCTAACTTCCTGTTAACTTGTAACTCCGTTAAATTTAATAAATTCTGTTTTCATGGATGCCTGGATGTTAAACTCAATTGTTACACCTGGTAAAGCAGCAACGCTGATGATTTTATTAAAGATTAAAGAATTTAGACCGTTTTAACTCTGTGTTCGTTTGACTTTTGGACCCAGATTACTCCGCAAAGCTCCTCACTACGGCCAGTGTTGCCAACTCCTCAGTAAGGAAAATCGCTATTGGTTGTCCTAAAAGTCGCTAGAAGTCGCTAAATGACGTCATCGCCTAATTTGCATAATTGGTCATGCTAATCTAATTGTAACCTATGTTGTTGGAGAGAGAAATAACATCGTGGAGGAGACATAAAGTGAGTAAAAAACGTCCTAAATGCATTTAGAATTTATTTAGAACTACAAATTAAATTTCTTTTAGCAAATATTGTTTTTTTTAATGCCACAATTCCAACCCTGATCCTTTACCGGGCTTGGACCGGCAAAAGTGACCCGAAATTGGCACTCTGGTGTGTGTGTGTGTGTGTGTGTGTGTGTGTGTGTGTGTTTATAAGTAGTTTTAAACCTTGTGATCCACAAAACAGCATAAGAGTAAAAGAAGAACTGACTGTGTTACAGCACCCGCTGCTTGTTGAGAGTAAAAGAAAAAAAGTGGTTAAGGGGTCTGAATATAGCAACAAAGTCGCTAAGTTGGCAACACTGACTACGGCAGCCGTGATGCTCTGACAATCCATCAAGCAGTGCAGCTTACCAAAGTTGTACTAAAACATTTTTTAACAGATTTCTGCACGCTCAAATCGGTTCGAGGTCAGTAAGCACAACCAGAATTCATACATAAGGAACACTGGATTTTTGAGAAAATTAAAGGATTTTAAGTGTTCTTTATAGTGTAAATAAAGCACACTTCACGCCTCAAGGCATGAAGCACCTTGAGGCGACTTTTGTTGTGATTTGGCGCTATATAAATAAAATTGAATTGAATTAAATGGTGTGGAAAATACAAAAGAATATATTGCGATATATATCGTTACCGCACGTGCTTCAAATTATACCACGATATGGATTTTAGGCCATATCGCCCAGCCCTAATGGAAATCTTGTTTAGCTTTAAGCATCGTTTTACTTCACTTTTGCCTCTCCATTTAATGTCCAAATTGAATTCACAGTCTATGGCAGAACTGCTTCTTTTAGCTTTTCAGCTGAATTATAATTAAAGCTAAAGGAATCATTCAGTATTAAATAATTCTGATCTATCCATATTGATCATATATATTTTTGCATTACCTAGCAGCTCAGTTTTGGGTGGTATTGCATCTCCTCCAAATCAGTAGAAATAAAATTTAAACGTTTAACTGATAGGAGATGGAAATATGTGTACTCATGGTTAAAGGTTATCGTGGTTTGTTTTGATCTATGTGTGTTGTCTGCTGTATTTGATTGAAACCTGAGAAGCCTATCCTTCTTTAAAGGTGTGGTATTGCTTTCTTATTACCTGTTTGTTTGTTTTTGTTTTGTTTTCTGCTTGATTTCTGTAAAAATTATTGCAACTTGCGCCAACAGCCCAATTAAACCGTAGACATAATGCTCAAAGTGAGAAAATTGGTTTTAAATGTTTTCTATATAGTTGCCGAGTGACACCTAGTGGTCAGACTCCAAAACTACATGAGTCGGATTTGTGACGTCATCTCCGTAGACGTTCTCCCAGCACTTCGGCTTTTTTCGAGTTCTGCAGTGTCAGGCTGCGTCACTGGTCACGCGGGATGTACCCCACTCCCTCCTCCCAAACTCCCGGAGACAGCTGAGGTTCCATTTTGTTTTATTCTGGAGTTGAGGCTCACTGTCGCCAGTCAGTAAAATCAACTGCTGCTGCAGTCCTCTTAAAGGTATGTGTACATCGACTGGAATTTATTATATCTACATTACAGACGGGTGTCATTACTTGATATTATCTGGGTATTTAGTTATCTTTGGACCGACGGTTGACAGGCTATCGTTGCGAAAGCGGGCCACAGGCTGAGGCACATAAGTAGGTCATTTGTATTCCTCTGAAGCTGTGTTAGCTAAATCCTTAAAAACTAACGCAAGTGTTCTGCTTGTAGCTAATTAAACGTGACCAAATCATGAGCGGATGTCGTATTTTCATCGGCCGGCTGAGCCCCTCGGCCAGAGAGAAGGATGTGGAGAGGTTTTTCAAAGGATACGGCCGCATCCGAGATATCGACCTGAAGAGAGGATTCGGCTTTGTGGTGAGTCACCGAGCGAAAGTAGGTCAGGATGGCTGAAAGGTATTTAAATGTACTCTGAGCGCCATGCACGGGTCTGCTGTTAGATTTAGACTCCATACTTTATTTTACAGACCTGACGTGGTGTTTTGAAGCAGGCTGCCGCAGGGAATCCTCATGGTTTCGTTTTTACGGCCTACTTCTTGTTTAGCGACATACCCACCAGTAAATCAGGGCCAAGTCGAGACTCGTTCATATACTTGGAGCGTTTTCTGCATACCAGAGTCATAAAGAAAGCAATTCAAAATATATGTATTTTTTTTTTTAAATCGGAAATTTCATAATAAAAAATCCTAAATTTAGAGGTGGAACAAAGCTCGACTTTAAGCGGTTTTGTATATATTTCAAGGTGACCATTGAAATAAAGGTATTTTGCATAATGCTTCTAAATACCTACCCAAATAAGGACCTGGGAGCGTTACAAGATGGCTGCCGAGTGTCGAGACTTGGATCTGGAAAGATTTTGTTTTTTCCTGCATCGATAATGTTATGGCATCCCCTAAAGAGGATTTGGCCTTCCCCCAATGAAAAATCACCAACCTTGTAATGACGTTATGATTTTAATAGTTTATTCTACTTATTAAATGGCCTGGGCTAAATGATTTCTCCGAGATTTTGCTCCATATCGACATTGACAGCATCACACAGTTGCTGCAGATTTGCTGGGTGATCATGATGAAAACATCCCAAAGGTCCTGTATTGGATTGATGTCTGCTGGATTGAGGAGTACAGTCATGGTCTCATTGTCAGGTTAAAAGAGCTGTTTTAGATGGTTTGAGCTTTTTGACATGCAGCATCATCCTGTTGCAAGCAGCCATCCAAAGATGGGCACACTCTAGTCATGTAAGGATGGACATTTAACGCTAGAACCACCAGGAGGTGTCATTCTTGAAGTAGTGTTATAAATTTTAATCAAATTTTAACTAAGATTTGACAACACGTGCTTGAATGTAAGATGAATTTTCAGGGGTTTTAAGCAGATTTCTAAAATTTTGTCGATTATTTCATTACAAGTTAAAATCCACATTAGAATAAACCGAACATGGCACATATCTATCACAAAATCTACATCTATCAGTGGGATCTCTTTTTATTGAAATAATAAACACTTTCGTTAAAGAAATCTGCATATATGGAAGGAAAATCCATAGATTTGATTAGACAAAGTAATACCTACTGAAAAATCCTGGCATTAGCCATTACTTCTAAGCTAATAGTTTCCCCTGTTTTCATGTCCTTGAACACAATTTGGTCTCATTTGCTCTGATTTGTGTCCACTTATGCAACATTAATATTTCCCTCTCTAGAAGGACAGAAAAGTCCACATTGCAACACTTGGAAGGGTTGAATTGAATCACTTTACCGCTCAGACCAGAGACCGATTTTGAGTCATACGTGTGATGAATTTTTACACTTTTCTAAAAGAGTGATGTATCTTTTAAATGTTATTCGTTACCATTCTTTTGGTATTAAAAGCTATTTGATTAGTCATTAAATGTTTCAGTAAAGTATTTAAAAACAGGACACATTATTGGTGATGAAAAGGATAAACATTAAGAACTGTGGATGTAAAAGGTGTTGTGTGCTTGGTCTGCAGGAGTTTGACGACCCCAGAGATGCAGAAGATGCTGTTTACGAGCTTGATGGCAAAGAGCTGTGCAATGAAAGGTAATGAATTTCCTTTAGGAAACGAGTCCCTTTATTCACATTTGTTGCCATAATAAAATATATTTTTAATGCTTGATACATCAGGGTGACCATTGAGCATGCTCGCGTGCGTCTGCGCGGTGGCCGCGGACGCGGTGGCGGCGGCGGAGGG
Source organism: Diplotaxodon limnothrissa (assembly GCF_057381915.1). Lineage (NCBI taxonomy): Eukaryota > Metazoa > Chordata > Actinopteri > Cichliformes > Cichlidae > Diplotaxodon > Diplotaxodon limnothrissa. Next base: position 17,558,892 of record NC_140610.1, on the reverse strand, counting down.
GGGCGTTTCTCTGATCGCTACGGCCGCGGCTCCCAGAACAGCCGGAGGTAACAGCTCCCCTTTTTAAGATGAAATGCAAGTTCCCTTTAATTCCATTCAAAAAAAGAAGAATGGATGCACACACAACCTCAGCAAGCACGCTCTGTAAACAGCTTCTGTTATTTGGTGAAAGGTCAGTCGTCAGATTATTGTGGCAGTTTAATGGCCTGCAGGCTGGAAATGTTCATAGCCACGATTAACATGCAGCACAAGTCTTGTCTTCGCTGATCTGGAAAGCTCTTTAACATGAGTTAGCCTTGTAATGACAGTTTGCTGATGAGAGCTCTTAGACTCTGGGTAAAGTCTGTATCAGCCCTACGCTGTTATTGCTCAATTGCTTCTTTTATATCTTTCCATTTCCAGTCGTAACCCTCCTCCAATGCGCACCGAGAACCGCCTGATTGTGGAGAACTTGTCCTCTCGAGTCAGCTGGCAGGTTAGTATTGGCTCAAGCGTCTTTTAAAAACCAGAACAAAAGCAAAAAAACAAACATGACAAGCCTTTGAAAGCTGCAACAGAACACAAATGTTATCACCTCCAACAGTCTATCTCCAAAAATACACATTAAAGTTTTAGAATTGCTGCTAAAAACAGACTATGTTACTGAAATCAAAACAGTTCGAACAGTTTTACCTTGTTATACATCAGTCAGCCCAAGTTATTCTTTTTCAGAATAATTGCTCTGATTAATCTGCATATCATGCAGTTCATTAGTGATGCAAAGAGCAGCAGAAGCAGCAACAAAACACTTAATTTGTTCCTGTTTTCACATTTTAACCAATTCTTCACCCCTTTATTTGCCAGTCATATGGAAGAGCTCGCTTATGGTGGAGTTAACCCCTTCTGGGTCCTTCTGTCTGGGTTGAGCCTGTGGTGTCAGCCAGTCTGTCCTACTCCTAGTTGATGCCTGCTGGTCATGTGAGCGCTCGCTCCACACTAGAGGCGCTGGCGGCCCCCTTCGCTCGCTCGCAACGCCTGATGTGTGGTTGAGGGCGAGAGAGAGGAAACAGAGGGTTGGCAGAGAGAAAGCAGAGGAGAGAGCGAGAGTCGATGGTGGTGGCGTATTGATCGATGGTTCGTTAATTTGAGGGGCTTCGATCGATATCCCCCCCTCCCTTCCCCCCTCTGGTGTTCCCGCACGTCGTGAGCGAGAGAGTGTGAATTCCTGCCAGGTGCCCGTGGATATAATCTGCTGTTTTCCCGGTTATGGTGGGCTCGGAGAGCCTGCGGCCCACCCCAAAGGGTTTCGCTCTCAGGTAGTAGTTTCCTCTCTTCCACCCTGTTCACTCTCTTTACTGAGGTGGGGTGCCGAGGCAGGGATGATCCCGGCGCGGAGCCCTGTGTCCTCCTTCCCAAGGAAAATGGGGCTCTGAGTGCCAAATGCTGCCCAGGCTGCGCCTCTGCAGTTCTTGCAGATGGTGTTCATCTCTCTGTAGTTTTAACGAGCGGTGTGTCCAAGGACCTCAAAGCTGCTGCAAGTAATCCGCCAATCACAATTGGCTTAGACCTTAATTAGCAATTATGAAACCTTCTTCTCCCCCCCCCCCCTCTCTTCTATTGTTTTTGTAATTTTCTATATTGTTGAAACACTTGCAAGCTGAACAGACTGTGAGGTTCTTGGACTCATTCTCCTTATCTGCAGTAGTCTGTGTAGTCCTCTCAGAGAATCTAACCATCTCTCTTCAGTCCTGTTTGTGTCTCAGCCTGTGCTTGTGTTCTGAGGCGCTCCGTAATTTGACCAAAGTTTGCATGTGTAGGACCTGAAAGATTTCATGAGGCAAGCTGGAGAGGTGACTTTCGCAGACGCACATCGTCCCAAGCTCAACGAAGGGTGAGACTATTAACCGGTGCCCAGTGTCTGTTTATAATAAAAAAAAAAGGAAAGTGAGTTTTTGACTTAACAGTGTGTCTTATTTGTTTTCAGGGTGGTTGAGTTTGCTTCTCACAGTGACCTGAAAAATGCACTTGACAAACTCTCTGGAAAGGAAATTAATGGCAGAAAAATCAAGCTCATCGAAGCTGCCAAGAAGAGGTGTGTTTGTGGAAAGCCGTTCACTTCAAATAACGCCAGAATTTATGAAAGATGTCTTTTTTTTTTTTGGCTGATGAACTCACTTTTTCCCTGTTTTTCTTTTATTTCTTTTCTTTTTAAAGTAAATGGCCTGTATTTTATATAGCGCCTTACTAGTCCCTAAGGACCCCAAAGCGCTTTACATATCCAGTCATCCACCCATTCACACACACATTCACACACTGGTGATGGCAAGCTACATTGTAACCACAGCCACCCTGGGGCGCACTGACAGAGGCGAGGCTGCCGGACACTGGCGCCACCGGGCCCTCTGACCACCACCAGTAGGCAACAGGTGAAGTGTCTTGCCCAAGGACACAACGACCGAGACTGTCCAAGCCGGGGCTCGAACCGGCAACCTTCCGATTACAAGGCGAACTCCTAACTCTTGAGCCACGATCGCCCCATAAAGTGTGCTTCAAACTGAATTCACCCAGTTGTAACAAATCAGTGCTGCTTTCAAGGAACTGCATATGCTTTTATGAAGAAAAACAGCTTATGTTGAAAGTCAAACATGTTTGAGTTTTGATAGTAATTAAGGAGACATTAGGTTAACCATTCAGTGCACCTGAACTAAATGTTAAACCCTCGCTTTCAAATTTTTTATTTTTTTTTCCCCTCTTTCAGGTCGAGAAGTCGCTCACGGTCTGAGAGCTCCTCTCGTTCGCGGTCCCGTTCCCGTGGCCGCTCTGCATCACGCTCCCCAAGACGCTCCCGCAGCCCTGCCAAAGCCCACAACCGTTCCCGCTCCCGCAGCGGCTCGCCTGCCGGCGGCGCATCCTCCCCAACCTCCAAATCTAAGGAGCCCGCCAAGCGCTCCTCCAAGATGAGCAAATCAGCGACCCCGCCCTCCCCCGCGCCTGCCCAGAGAGCCTCCGCCTCCCGATCCCGCTCGCGTTCACGCTCCCGCTCTCGTTCTCCTTCTACTGACAGCCAGCGCTAAAGGCTGAGTGTAAGTTATCGGGAGTCAACAGAAGCCACGGCTTGTTTCATCAGTAGAATCAGCTCGGAGGATTTGGCACACTGGAGCTCCTGTAAACTCTCTTTTGAAAGAGTTTTCCCGGAGCAAGGTTTGCTTTTTCCTGTCTGGACATTTCAAGTCACTGTTACTTGATTTTCCCACATTTACAGGTGTTCTCTGAATCCAGAACATTCTCGAACAGAACTTCTGTGGACAGCGATGCTGTTTGTCCTCTTCCTCACTAGTCAAGAAAGCCCGGACGCGTATCTGTTAACACCCTGTGGCTCAATTTCAGGTGCGGACATGCACCACCTTTGTTTCTTCTAGCAAAACGCTGTGTGAGCCAGCATCTGCATCAGTTAAATGAATCTCTCCACTATAATAAACTCTGAACAGGGATTTGAATTTCTGTTCAACTCTAGGATGCTTTTGATACGTCACCACTTAATCCTTTTGTGATACCTTTTGCTGGTCAGTGGCAGAATTTGAGATCATATTTCCTGTGCTTATTGCTCATGTTTTCTGAACCCCACAGCTGCTGCTGTATAACTTCTGATGGTTGCATGTGCTTTTGTTTCATCAGAATATAATACCTTTGTTTTGTTTTGTTTTTTTACCTATTTGTGCTTAATACTCTTAATGTAACTTTGGCAGCTCTCTATCAAGAACAATTGTGTATAATTAAGCACAGCATCAGTTAAACAGCTGTACAGAAAAATTAATTTAATAAATCCCACTTTTTTTTTTCTTTTTTTTTTTGCGGTGGCTTTATTATTTTAAGAGTCAAAAACTCAAGGATCAGTGGTTTTGCTTACAGAATGCAGTTTTCATTAGTGTTGTACTTGTTTTTATTTGGGATTTTGTGTACAGATTGCAGACTTTTGTTTTAAATGTAATTCCAGTGGCCCTTGTTGGTACTATGAGAGTTTGGGTGGGGGGTAGATTTTTGTACATGAGGATTTTATTTTCAGTGAAAATTATAATGGGTGTTTGTATGGTGTAGAAAGACAATAGACTTAACTAATAAAAGAATTTTCATTAAAACTGGATCGTCGTCATTAGTAACTTAAGTTATAAAGCACCAATACATTTACAAGTTTCAGATTGCAGTATGCTATAATAACTCTACAGTAGGACATTTTTCCGTTTGTATAGTCAGCTTTAAGATTTACTTGTCTGAGAATTCACATCATTGATTGATGTTATACAGTAGACTCTTTCAGCTCCTCCCCAGTAGCTGCAGGCTGGTAATTCTCTGTGGGTTAGAGGCAGGCTCATTACAAACCAAGCTCTGGCACAAAAGTTTCTAGTAGTTAGACATGAAATGTTAAGGTCTGGTTATTCGTCTGCGTAGACAAAACATGATCACACGGTTATTCTTTGATTGTTCTTTTTTTTGTGTTTGTGTGAATGGAAAAATAAGAACAAACAGCAAACTGTTTTCTCAGTATCTGATTGGTAGTTTGAGATTTTTACAGACATTTTGACATGTTCAAGCAGGAAAAGCTGGCCCTGCGACAGCCTGGCGACCTGTCCAGGGTGTACCCCCGCCTCTCGCCCTATGACAGCTGGGATAGGCTCCAGCGCCCCCCGCTACCCTGAAAAGGATAAGCGGAAGCGAATGGATGGATGGAAGCAGGAAAAGCTGGAAGATTCAGTTTTCAAGAGTTCATGCTGCCTGACAGAAAAATTGTAAATGAGTTTGTAGCTTCATAAGTCATCCAGTGGCTTAGATAAGTGTCACTGAATTTTAAAACGCATGCATCGAAAAGATATACAGCCAACTATTTTAAAAGCTGATCAATCTTTTAGTCGTTTATCAAAGAAACTCCAATCCAACGAAAAATGAAGCTGTGATTTTTCACAGTTTTTATTGGTTCTAATTTTTGTCCTCTCTGTTTGATGGAGTCTTAAGGCCATGTTAAGAAAAAAAAATATTGGTGATCATTCTGAGAATAATGTAAAGAGAGGCTGCTGGTGACATTTTACAGAGCCACCATAGAGAGCATCCTAACGTACGGCATAACAACATGGTATGCAGGGTGCTCAGCTGCGGACAGGAAAGTACTGCAGAGGGTCATCAACACAGCCCAGAAGATCACTGGCTGCTCTCTGCGCAGCCTGGAGGTCACTGCAAACTCTCGGTACCTCAGCAGAGCTGGCAATATCATCAAGGACCACTCTCACCCCAGCAATCAACTGTTTGAACTATTACCGTCAGGCCGACAGTACAGGTCACATAAAACCAGGACAAACAGATTCAGGGATAGCTTCTTTCCCAGAGCTATCACCGTAGTAAATAAGCATAAAAACAATTGAACCTGCTTAGCTATACCATACCGTCACTGCCATTATATCATGCTGCTATTCATACTGTCATTATATTAATGCTGCTATCCTGTATATATTGTACTTACTATTGTTTGAGTACTTGAGATTGTTTTATTGTACTTTTTATATTTTACATTTATATTTATTATTGAATCTTTAGCCAAGGGAGTGGCACTCCAATTTTGTTGTACTCTGTACAATGACAATAAAGGCTATTCTATTCTATTCTAAAAGATTTATTTTGAGAAGAAAGTCAAAATATGGAGATACCATTGCTGTTTCAAGACAAACTGCCACGGCTGCTACGCCCTTTACAAATTGCCTTGTGTAGGTGAGTTGGTGAAACAAATTGATCAGCCAACTGACCAGATGCAGCTTTGTGCACATCCTTTAAACATCCTTATCACCACGCTGTGTTCCCAGGAAGGAAGAGGTTTCCACAATCATTGTTGCAAAGTGGAAGCATGTAGGAACCACAGCAAGTGCCATTTCAGAGGTGTGAACCAGTGCATTTGTTCATGTAGTGTTCAAGCTTCCTTAACACACCCCAGGATGCCACAACTGTAGGTACTATAGAGCAATTATGGTCTTCAGCCTGGAGTTGATGTTGCCAGATGATACCCAACCTTCACTGACTATTTTGACTCTCCTGATGGCAGGTCAGCAGTGGTGGCCAAATCACTACAAACAACCTCGAGGCTTCTAGCCCAGCCCCCCTCCTCCATATACCAGGGCCAACAATAGGCTCACTCAGCTGCTTCCCCAATCCTGTGAACAGCTGTCTACTGCTCATTCCCTGAAACAATACAGTGTTTTCTGGGGACTCTCTTTTGCCATTCTTTCTCTCTGCACTTGGTATTTTATGCTCTTGAAATGTCTCGAGGTCGTATCTTGAGATTTTAGGCCCAGTTGAGCAGATGACCTCCTTACCCTGCTCTGATTAGATATCCATGTCAGGCCTCAACGTTGCCTGGGTAACAGGTGGGATATTCAGAATCAGAATACTTTATTCATCCCGAGGGATGAATAAAGGTCTACTCCCATCTGCCACCTTGGAGGATATTGAGCTTAGGTCTTCTTAGGTCTTCTTGCAGTAGATGCAGAGCTTAGGTCTTCTTGCAGTAGATGGTTGTTCCCTTGCCCAAATGAACTGTAATTATCATACTTTAGGCTTGTTTAGTGGTTTTGGCCTTTTCCTGGCCTGCTCCAATCTCTGCAGCCTCTCTAAGCACCTTGTCATTTCACCTGTGTGTGCTGTGTGTCCTGTTTGATCAGGACACACAGCCTTTAGTGTTTGTTCAGTGTTTGGATCCACGAGTTCCTGCCATTTAAGTTCCTTGTAATTAGTTATTTGTGTTAAATAAAGCTGTTGTTAAGTTCAGTCTATCCTGAGAGTCCTGCATTTGGGTCCTAACCTGCCTGCTACACACAACGCTGCATGGAACAATACATTTGAACTATTACCCCTTTGTGAAAATACAATGTTATACTGTTAATAGACGTAAAAGGCCTTTGTCAACATGTAAACTCTGAAATCTGTTGTCATGGTGAGCACCATCCCCTCCAACAGCTGAAACACCATGTAGACTGCCTATCACTTCCTGGGGGAAAACAATCTTCAATACGGTGGAGCCCCGCATGATAGTCTGGCAGCCTGTTTCCATAGAAATGGTCCTCCGTTCCCTGAGGGCAGATAGAGTAATTCACATGTGTAAAAAAAAAAAAAAAAAAAAAAAATTATATATATATATATATATATATATATATATATATATATATATATATATATATATATATATACAGAAAGGCTCATATGACCACTAACAATATCCATCAGTGACTGAATAAAATCACTTACGCATGGCTGAGTCTGGAGATCCCAGAGAACAGATATCCAAAGGAGAAGCCCATGAAAGGCATGGGAGCGCCAATGGCCAAGAGTGAAGGAGACAGCACAGCCATGGCGATGTCTCCATTTTCGATGCATGTTAAGATAAAGATCACCACTAAAAAAAATCTCCATTATAGTGAGGTGACTGTTGTTGTGATTTGGTGCTATATCAATAAAATTTAATTGAATTGATGACTACCTGAGAACAACAAGACAAATCACTGTTTAGCTTTTATTCTTGTTTTATATCGTTAACAATTAATTATGTTGTTCTATATTTTAATTATTCAGTAAGAAGTATACAGTAAGAAGTACAGAGGTTATATAGAACATTGTTATTCCAAAAAACACTTTTGGCCCAACACTTACTGAATTTGTTTTGACCTGGTTCCTCAAGTTCCCATATGATGTAGAGTGAAGCCATGTTAATGACAACGTGTGCAACCATTGGAGATGTGAGCAGGACAGACGGAACAATTGACGGAAAAAGTGTGGACTTTATACCGGTTTTTAAATTGTGTTGATAGGCCACGTAAAACCAGAGTTATGATAAAAAAAATGCAATGTTTGTTTTTTTTCCCCTGAATACTATCATTTATATTTACTGCGGGAAGAAATGGTAAAAACAGCATTTTATAAGGAAAGCGCTTGAAAGCACTCGCCCCCTGTGAGCAAGGACAAAACCAAAAACAACCCCATCCTTTCCTATTGGTGGAAAAATGTACCATGTCGACCAATCAAAAGATTGTAAATGCTGTAATTTGATTCTTTTCATAAACCATGTAACTTGGATGGATTCGATGCTGGCGTGACCACAGTGAGTGCACACGTCTAATGTTGCTCACAGTGGTCCAAGGGACTGCTCAGGGAGTTTGTGTGTTTGCTCAGACACACAAAATTCTAAAAATTAGAAGGAACATTGCTCACCAGCCACTTTATTAGGTAAACCTGTTCAACTGCTCATTAATTCAATTCAATTTAATTTTATTTATACAGCACTAAATCACAACAGTTACCTCAAGTCGCTTACAGAGAAGCAAGTACTTTGGCAACAGCGGGAAGGAAAAACTCCCTTTTAACAGGAAGAATCCTCTAGCAGAACCAGGCTCAGGGAGGGGCGGGGCCATCTGCCAGGAGTGGTTGAGGTGAGAGAAGGTAGATAGGACATAACACATTCTGTTGAAGAGAGTCAGAGATTAAGTATGATTCAGTGCAGTGAGGTCTATTAACACAAAATGAGTTTGAAAGGTGATTGAAGAAGAAATACTCAGTGCATCATGGGAATCCCCCAGTGGCATTTTAAGCCTGAAAGCAGAGATAGACAAACTCTATCTGAATCCAAACTGGAAGCTGGTTCCGTGGAAGATGGGCCTGAAAACTGAAGGTTCTGCCTCCCAATCTACTTTTGAATACTCTAGCAACAACAAGTAAGGTAGTGAAGTGCTCTAATAGGGTGATATAGTATTATAAGGTCATTAAGATAGCATGGGGCCTGATTATTCAAGCAGGATTTTGAATTCAATTTTGGATTTAACAGGGAGCCAGTGAAGGAATCCAAGAGAGAAAGGAGAAATATGCTCTCTCTTTCTAGTCCTTATCAGTACTGTTGCTGCAGGATTTTGGATTAACTGAGGGGTTTTCAGGGAGTTTTTAGGAGATCCTGATAATAATGAATTACGGTAGTCCAGCCTAGAAGTAATAAATGCATGAACTAGTTTTTTAGCGTCACTCTGAGTGCAGAATTATTAGGCAAATGAGTATTTTGTCCACATCATCCTCTTCATGCATGTTGTCTTACTCCAAGCTGTATAGGCTTGAAAGCCTACTACCAATTAAGCATATTAGGTGATGTGCATCTCTGTAATGAGAAAGGGTGTGGTCTAATGACATCAACACCCTATATCAGGTGTGCATAATTATTAGGCAATGTCCTTTCCTTTGGCAAAATGGGTCAAAAGAAGGACTTGACAGGCTCAGAAAAGTCAAAAATAGTGAGATATCTTGCAGAGGGATGCAGCAGTCTCAAAATTGCAAAGCTTCTGAAGCGTGATCATCGAACAATCAAGCGTTTCATTCAAAATAGTCAACAGGGTCGCAAGAAGCGTGTGGAAAACCCAAGGCGCAAAATAACTGCCCATGAACTGAGAAAAGTCAAGCGTGCAGCTGCCAAGATGCCACTTGCCACCAGTTTGCTCATATTTCAGAGCAGCAACATCACTGGAGTGCCCAAAAGCACAAGGTGTGCAATACTCAGAGACATGGCCAAGGTAAGAAAGGCTGAAAGACGACCACCACCGAACAAGACACACAAGCTGAAACGTCAAGACTGGGCCAAGAAATATCTCAAGACTGATTTTTCTAAGGTTTTATGGACTGATGAAATGAGAGTGAGTCTTGATGGGCCACATGGATGGGCCCGTGGCTGGATTGGTAAAGGGCAGAGAGCTCCAGTCCGACTCAGACGCCAGCAAGGTGGAGGTGGAGTACTGGTTTGGGCTGGTATCATCAAAGATGAGCTTGTGGGGCCTTTTCGGGTTGAGGATGGAGTCAAGCTCAACTCCCAGTCCTACTGCCAGTTTCTGGAAGACACCTTCTTCAAGCAGTGGTACAGGAAGAAGTCTGCATCCTTCAAGAAAAACATGATTTTCATGCAGGACAATGCCCCATCACACGCGTCCAAGTACTCCACAGCGTGGCTGGCAAGAAAGGGTATAAAAGAAGAAAAACTAATGACATGGCCACCTTGTTCACCTGATCTGAACCCCATTGAGAACCTGTGGTCCATCATCAAATGTGAGATTTACAAGGAGGGAAAACAGTACACCTCTCTGAACAGTGTCTGGGAGGCTGTGGTTGCTGCTGCACGCAATGTTGATGGTGAACAGATCAAAACACTGACAGAATCCATGGATGGCAGGCTTTTGAGTGTCCTTGCAAAGAAAGGTGGCTATATTGGTCGCTGATTTGTTTTTGTTTTGTTTTTGAATGTCAGAAATGTATATTTGTGAATGTGGAGATGTTATATTGGTGTCACTGGTAAAAATAAATAATTGAAATGGGTATATATTTGTTTTTTGTTAAGTTGCCTAATAATTATGCACAGTAATAGTCACCTGCACACACAATATCCCCCTAAAATAGCTAAAACTAAAAACAAACTAAAAACTACTTCCAAAAACATTCAGCTTTGATATTAATGACTTTTTTGGGTTCATTGAGAACATGGTTGTTGTTCAATAATAAAATTATTCCTCAAAAATACAACTTGCCTAATAATTCTGCACTCCCTGCATTTGTTTAATATGTGCATTGAAGAACATATCCTGGTCAAAAATGGCTCCAAGATTCCTCACAGTGTTACTGGAGGCTAAGGTAATGCCATCCAGAGTAAGAATCTGGGTTAGATACAATATTTCTAAGATTTTCAGGGCCGAATACAATGACGTCAGTTTTATCTGAATTTAGAAGCAGAAAGTTAGCGGCCATCCAGGTCTTTATGTCTTTAAGACATTCCTGCAGTTTAACTAATTGGTGTGTGTTATCTGGCTTCATGGATAGACACAGTTGGGTGTCCTCTGCATAGCAGTGAAAATGTATGCTATGTCTTCTGATGATACTGCCTAGGGGAAGCATGTATAATGTAAACAGAATTGGTCCTAGCACTGAACCCTGTGGAACTCCATAATTGACCTGAGTGTGTGAAGAGGACTCTCCATTTACATGTACAAATTGGAGTCTATTAGATAGATATGATACAAACCACTGCAGCGCAGTACCTGTAATACCTGCATGTTCTAATCGCTCTAATAGGATATTATGGTCGACAGTATCGAATGCTGCACTAAGGTCTAGCAGGACAAGCACAGAGATGAGTCCACTGTCACAGGCCATAAGAAGATCATTTGTAACCTTCACTAAAGCTGTTTCTGTGCTGTGATGAGCTCTGAAACCTGACTGAAACTCTTCAAATAAACCATTTCTCTGCAGATGATCTGTTAGCTGTTTGACAACTACTCTTTCAAGGATTTTTGATATGAAAGGAAGGTTGGAGACTGGCTTATAATTAGCTAAGACTGCTACTACTGCCAGCTTGAAGGCCTGTGGTGCATAGTTGATTAATAGAGATAGGTTGATCATATTTAAGATTGAAGCATTAATTGATGGCAGGACTTCTTTGAGCAGTCTTTTGGGAATGGAGTCTAAAAGATGGTTTGGAGGAAATCATTACTAAAGTTAACTCAGAAAGATCAATTGGAGAAAAAGACTTTAAATGAATATTCTTGTGTTCTTATTTTCTTTAATCAGTGATGAGTAGTAAGATGTTCTAGCTTTGCGGAGGGCTTTCTTAAACATCACCAAACTATTTCTTTAGGCTACATGATGATCTTCTAAATTTGTGACACGCCATTTTCTCCCCAGCTTACAAATTATCTGCTTTAAGCTACATGTTTGAGAATTAGAACATGTAATCAATTATTGTAAATTTAAATGTTATTAGCAAATGATCACACAAGAGAGGCTTTTCAGGAAACACTGTTAAATGTTCAATTTCTGTGCCATATGTTAAAACAAGAGCTAGAGTGTAAATAAAGTGGTGGGTGGGTTCTTTTACATTACTTTTACATTATTTTACATTAGATTAATACAAATGTGAAATAAGTAAAAGCAACTGAGTGAGGGAAAGCAACTGAATGCATTTAGGCATGAGGGGCTTACAGAGAAAAGGAAAAAACTATCCAGCAAGCGGCAGCTCTTTAGGGGAAAATGCCTTGTTGATGACAGATGTCAGAGGAGAATGGCCAGACTGCTTTGATCTGATAAGAAGGCAACAGTAACTACAGTAACAGTAATCGTTTGTTACAAGAGGGTATGCAGAAGAGCCTCTCTGAACATTCAGCAAATTAACCTCCTAAGACCTGAACTCTTCCATTTTTTTTTACCTGGTTTTTGTTTCTAAGAAAAATGAGAGCCACATATGAGGATATTCGTTTTAAATTTCTATAAAACAGAGGCAGTATAATGTCCTTGTAAGTGGATATCAGGCCCTTGTAGAGCAAAATTTAGTATTTTGGTCTAGACAACCCAAAATGTGATGTCCACATATGTGGACGCCAAGTCCTAGGAGGTTAAAACGTGAAGCAGATTGCTTACAGCTGCAGAAAAGTAGGAAAACATTGCCTGCTTGATGAGTCTCAATTTCTGCAGACATATTTGGATGGTAGTGTAAGAATTTAGCGTAAACAACATGAAATCATGGATCCATGTTGTTGATGCAACTGTTGCAATTTGGTGCTATATAAATAAAACTGAGTTCAACTCAGTTCAATTCAACTCAATTCATCCTGCCTTGTATCAGTTGTTCAGGCTGGTGGTGTAATGGTGTGAGGGATATTTGCTTAGAACACCCTTTAGCACCATATGAGCAGGTCACAAATGTCACAGCCAAGCTGAGAACCCTGTTCATCCCTTTATGGTCGCAGTGTGCCCATTTTCTGATAGTTTCCTCTAGCAAAATAATGCACCATGTTAGAAAGCCTAAATAATTTCAAACTGGTTTCTCGAACTTGTTATACTCAAATGACCTCCACAGTCACCAGATCTCGATTGAATAGAGCACCTTTGGGCTCTTATGGAGCAGAAGATTTAGAGTTGACAAATCAGTGGGAACTATGTGATGCTATCATGTCAATATGGACCAGAAGCTCTAAGAAATGTTTCCAGCACCTTGTTGGTTCTGTGCCAAAAAGGGTTAATGTTGTCGTGAAGACACAAAGGACTCTGACCTGGTACTACTAGGTGTACCTAATCCAGTGCCCAGTAATTGTATACTCCCGTCCTTATTGTGTATTCATGTGAAAAAAGGACTTCTAACTGGGAACATTCACTTTAACGCTAAGTTCCTGACATCGTACACAAAAACATGGCAGATATTTCCCCCACGATGACGAACATTTAATTGATGTTGCAACACAGATGTATTGCATCTTTTTTTAATTTCTATGGCTGATCAGGTAATAACCTTGACACTGGAAATATCGGACAATAGTAAGAATGGACAGAAAGTGCAATTCATTTCAGCATTTAATAAATAAGTTTCGTCGCCTGTCAGAGATTTACAGTTAACAAACAGTCAGGTGAATAAACAACACTGAGACACTTAAGATTGACAACGTGCGGCACGGGTGAAAAGCTCAGAGCAAATCACACCGAACTGCAGTATTCGTTTATTTTTATAGGTTACATCGTCAATATGCAAATATAATCACATTTCCTGTTACGCAGGTCCTGATGCTGTCTGTGTGTGTAAGCTGTGTGTGTGTGTCACAAAGTATGTGTGTTGCAAGTCAATTTCTAAGAATAATATAATGCAAGTCAACTTCTGCGGATATGTATTTCTGTACTGGTCTCTTGTCAGTGTCACAGGGTCAGCTTCCTGTTTCAACAGAAAACTGTCTGGTGAAATATGTATAACATAACTTTTGAAGCATAAGCAAATAAAACAATAAAAACTCCCTAACATCGCCAAAAGTAGGAAAGGTGTTTTTTCGGTCCTGAAATCCATGCACTATTGCTTGACAATGAGGTCAAAAAGAAAACTGATTGAGTCAGCAGCACAGAAAGCATTAGTGCAGGTTGCCAGGAATTTTCTTGGCATTTATAGAGCATATAACAATAGTGAACTCGTGGATAATGTGCTGAAAGCATATCTGCTAATGGGTGCCAGAATGTCACTAAAGATTAACTTTTTTCATTCTTATCTCAACTTTTTTTTCCATCAAATTTGGGCATTTTCAGTGATGAACATCAGGATATAAAAGTGACAGGCAATGGATATTAGGGAAAATTTAATCTGAACATGATGACTGATTGCTCTTAGTTCTTACTTGAGTTAGTGTAAAAAAAAAAAGGAAAAAAAAAGATGCAGAGCTGATCTGAATTTCCAGTAGCAAACAAAGGATATTTTTGTAGACCGGTGAATTTGGACAGACATATCAAGTCAATCAGTTATGTTAGAAAAACATATCAGTGTGTTATTTTAAACATTGACCAATTAACTGCATAACTTTGTGTATGCACCTGAGGTTCATGTCCACCTGTAGACCCAGACCAGATTAACCACAGCTGTTATATCACTGAACTGGAACACCTGTGACACAAAATCACACTAACCTCTTACAGGGTGCTACAAATACCAGTAAGAATGTCTAATAGTAATACAAATTCCAGTCTGGTGTCAGCTATGGAAACTTAATGTATTGAAATAAAGTACAGTGACATAAATGAGAGTTCATGGGAAGTATAATAAATGGGCGTGGAAAAAAATTACATTAACCAAGTAACTGAGCTCATCTCTGTCCAAATTTTGTAGGAGGCACAAATCATAACAAAATATCCATAAATCCATAAATAAATATAATACATAAATAAACAGTGCATTATTTAACTGGTTACTGTATAATCTTTTTAAAATTTTGCATAAATACCAACCTTAGCTATGAAAAAGGCTGTAAGAGGCATGATGACATACTGAGCCACAACTGCAATAGCCAGTCCTTTAGGTTTCATCATGTAATGCTGGAAACTGGGGAAAGTACACAATTATTAAAATATATATACACTCTAGTGCACCTCCAAAATTTAGAAAATTGGAGGTCTTTTTTTTTAAAGTAAACTTTCATGTGTTCTATATTCATGACCACAGGTTATGACCATAGCTCGTGAAAATGAGAAATCCAGTTTCACCAGTTATTAAAACATTTAATACATCTTATGTCAGTGTATTCATTTTTACGTCCTCCCTGTCTCGTCATGTTCATTAGGTTAAGCCGTGTCTCCCTTCTGTGTGCAACTTCCTCTTTTCCCTCCCTGTGTACATAGCTGTGTCGAAAATTCATGGGCTGCATCCTCCTGAGGCTGCATTTGTAGGCCGATTACATCACAGCGACGCGCCGAAGGCTGTCCAAATTCGTAGACTCCTCCGAATACAGCCGACAAATGCGTCCTCCTTTTCCCCGAATTTGAAGGATGGGTCGGGTGTGTTCTTCGTGGGCCTACCATATCCCAGAATTCATAGCGCGGCCCAGCCAAACTCCAGTTTCCGGCAATGGCGGCCGCTACTAAGTTTTAAAATTACTCTTATTAATCTTTCTGGGTCACAAAATTAACTTTTAACATATTTTCAGGCGAGAATGTGGGTGTGTAAACTTCAAACATCTGCTCGGTTTATCAAGGTGTCGCATATTTGCAAAAGTGCTTCGACGTTTTCGGAGACGTCTGTTACCCACCAGCTCGATAGCTAGCCGAGAGCTCGAGGGTCACTAGAGCCGCAGAGAACGGCACAACTCCCGGCACATCATTTTCAGATCACCGCGAACTTTCGCTACTCAGGTTAAACGTAATATATAAATCACCTAGACAACCTAAAAATGTTATTGTTGGGCTTTTTTCAGTGTTTTATTTGTTCGTGAGTAAATCAGTTTGGCTGAGATTAAAGTTATTAGATTAGATTAGATTAGATTAGATTAGATTAGATTAAATAAAACTTTATTAATCCCCCGGGCAAGTTCCTCCTTGGGCTTCACACAGCTGAATAAACGTCAAACAGAAAACTGATTAAATGGAAGTGTGAGATGGTTGAGAATTTACTCCAATGTTCTGTTATATTTTAGATAGCAAGGAGCAGACGGCCGAGTTTATTAAACTCCACCGAGACAGTGGGGACGCTAATCAGAAGGCTAGACCGTCCAATTTCCCCAGCTGTTTACTTCCGGTCTACCTCCTGAGGACCTGGCCCACGTAGACCGCGAAGGCCGGGTCCTCATGTGTCCCATGAAATGAAGCAGGCAGCTCAGAGCGACCCAGAGCAAATCAAAGTTGGCATTCAGCGGTGAGTGAGAGGAAGGACGCTAGCATCAACTAGCTAGCCGGTCGTCACGGCAAAGCTACAAGAGCGTCTCTCAGCATGGGCCCGAAAAAAGTTCTGTCAGCCGAGGAAGGAGACGATATTAAGAAGTCGCTGGAGTTTATGACAGAGGAGATTTCTACTGTCAAACTGCAGCAGAAAGCCATCCTGGACCTGGTCGAGGAAGTTAAGGCTCTCCGCATCCAGAACGCCGAGAAGGATCGGCGGCTGGCGTACCTGGAGAACAGAGTGGCGGATTTGGAGCAGTACACCCGGATGAACGATGTTATCATCACGGGGCTTCGCATCAAACCCCGGTCATACGCCCGGGCGGTCGCCACTGACAATGTAGGAGGGCCAGGAGAGGAAGATGTCAACTCCACGGAGCATCAAGTGGTTACCTTTCTACGGTCCAAAGGTGTGGAAGTGGATTATAACAACATTGAGGCTTGCCACCCTCTACCCCGAAAAAATGAAAGTGACAAACCAGCCATCATTGTGAGATTTGCAAACAGAAAACAGAAAACAGCACTGTTAAAACAAGGAAAGAAACTGAAAGGATCCGATGTCTTCATGAACGAACATCTGATAAAAAGAAATGCGGACATTGCCAGGAAAGCACGTTACTTGAAGAAACAGGGAAAAATTCAAAATACATGGACCACCAACTGCAAAGTATTCATTAAACTCAATGGAACACCGGAACAAGCCAAAGTGTTGGTCATCAGAAATATGGAAGAGCTGGACAAATACTGAGGTCAACTTACTCTGGAGGTATGAATACACATGTGACGTGACACACAACACAACACATGGCACAGTCCAAAAGAACTTCATCTGCATCCGGCAACAATATCAACATGACTCATTGGAATTCTCTTTATGATAATCTGGAACTGAGAACATTTCGATACACAGACCATAATGTTCTAGACTTAGAAAAGGATATAGACCCGGAAAATAATTTCTTCTACAACATCAGCTGTAACTGCTGCTACTTCACTGATGAACAGTTTAAGCACACCATCAACACGGAAAATAAATGATCAATAATCCATTTTAATAGCAGAAGTCTGTATGCCAACTTCAACAATATAAAGGAATATCTAAATGAGTTGACAAATCCATTTGGAATTATTGCCATTTCTGAAACATGGATCAATGCGGAGAAAGGAATGGACTTTGGACTGGAGGGATATGAAGTGAATTTTGTAAATAGAAGGAACAAGAGTGGAGGGGGAGTAGCTGTGTATGTGGATAAAAACCTAAACTACAAGGTGGTAGAAAGTATGACAACTGTAATTGATAATTTACTAGAATGTATAACAATTGAAATTTATAAGGAAAAAGAAAAAAATGTAATAATTAGCTGTATATATAGAACACCTGGCTCTAGTATTCAAGTATTTAATGACTTCATAGAGGAAATATTCTCTAAAACAAATCAAAAAGTTATGTTTATCTGTGGTGATTTTAATATTGACCTGTTGAATCCAAAAAAGCATAAAATGAGCGACGAATTCCTAAACACTATGTACAGTTTGAGTTTACATCCTAAAATAACCAGGCCTAGCAGAATTACACCACATTGTGCCACCTTACTTGACAATATTTTCACTAACAATATGGAAAACAACATTGTGAGCGGATTATTAATTAATGACATCAGTGATCACCTACCAGTTTTTGCAGTTTATGACACTAATTATAAGAAAAATCAGCATGAAGAACAACTGAGATACAGACGTGTAAGGACGGAAGAAACGATGACTGCATTTAAGAACGATCTATTAAATCAGGACTGGGACAATGTGTACAAAGAAGCTGATATTGATATTGCATATGGCATATTTTTA
The DNA here is from genome assembly GCF_057381915.1 of Diplotaxodon limnothrissa. Classification (NCBI taxonomy): domain Eukaryota; kingdom Metazoa; phylum Chordata; class Actinopteri; order Cichliformes; family Cichlidae; genus Diplotaxodon; species Diplotaxodon limnothrissa. Next base: position 17,540,841 of record NC_140610.1, on the reverse strand, counting down.
AGAATATTCATGGAGTTGTACGATAAAAACTGTCCAACAATAAAATACAACAGAAAGCACAAATATTCAGATAGACCATGGCTCACTAAGGGTTTACAAAATGCATGTAAAAAGAAAAATACACTCTATAGGGAATACCTAAAACAAAGAACAAAAGAAGCTGAAAATAAATATAAAAAATACAAAAATAAGTTGACCAATATTATACGTGTATGTAGAAAGGAGTATTATAGTAAAATATTGAACAACAATAAACATAATATGAAAGGAATATGGGATGTTTTAAACGGTATCATTAAAAATAATTCTGGACAACAAAGTTATCCACAATACTTTATCGATAATGGCAATATTATGGAAAACACTGCTGATAAGGTCAACAGCTTTAATCATTATTTTGTAAATATTGGACCAAAACTGGCAGAACAAATTCCTGAGTCACTGCCATCAGTAGACTGTAGTGAAAACCTGATTGATAGGAACCCTAACTCAATGTTCCTCACATCAGTGGAGGAAAAAGAAATAATTGACATTGTACACATGTGTAAATATAAAACATCTACTGATTGTAATGATATTGACATGAAAATCGTCAAGAAGGTCATTGAAGGAATTGTAGGACCTCTAACATATATTTGCAACTTATCATTTCAGACGGGAAAAGTGCCAAACAAAATGAAAATAGCTAAAGTTGTGCCGCTGTATAAAACCGGGGATAGACGCCACTTCACAAATTACAGGCCTGTTTCTTTACTACCACAATTCTCCAAAATCCTAGAAAACCTGTTTAATAAACGATTAGACAAATTCTTAGATAAATATAAATTACTCTCTGACAGTCAATATGGATTCAGATCAAAAAGATCAACATCTCTGGCATTAATCGAATCAATTGAGGAGATTACGAATGCTATAGATCAGAAACAGTATGCAGCTGGAGTATTTCTGGATCTCAAGAAAGCATTCGACACAATCAATCATGACATATTAATTAATAAACTGGAACGGTATGGGATTAGGGGGGTTGTACTGCAATGGGTGAAAAATTATTTAAGTGACCGGAAACAATTTGTGAAGCTGGGTGTCCATTCCTCATCATGCTTGGACATTGCTTGTGGTGTTCCACAAGGCTCTGTACTGGGTCCAAAATTATTTATTATTTATATAAATGATATTTGTAAGGCATCTGATATATTAAAATTAGTATTATTTGCAGATGACACAAATATTTTTTGTTCTGGGGGGAATCTAAAGGAGCTGCTGGATACAATTACTTCAGAAATGTGCAAAATTAAAAAATGGTTTAACAGGAACAAACTATCGCTAAATCTAAGTAAAACTAAAATTATCTTATTTGGGAATTCCCTTAGAAATGCACAAGTGCAGATTCATGTAGATGGTGTGGAAATTGAAAGAGTACTTGAACATAAGTTTCTTGGTGTGATTATAGATGATAAATTAAACTGGAAGTCTCATATAAATCATATACATAACAAAATTTCAAGAAGTGTCTCAATCTTGAGTAAAGTAAAACACATTCTGGACCACAAATCACTCCACATTCTCTATTGTTCCCTGATTGCACCGTATTTGAATTACTGTGCAGAGGTTTGGGGCAATACTTACAAATGTTCGCTATCATCAATCTTTATATTACAAAAAAGGGCCATAAGGATAATCCATAAAACTGGTTACAGAGATCATACAAATCCACTATTCTTAAAATCAAAAATTCTAAAATTCACAGATCTGGTTCATTTTCTCACAGCACAAATTATATATAAAGCAATAAATAACCTGCTTCCTGACAATATTCTAAAAATGTTTTCTAAAAGGGAACGGGGATACAATTTGAGGGGGGAATTAAATTTAAAACATCCTCGTATCCGTACAACATTAAAAAGTTTTTGCATCTCTGTGTGTGGAGTGAAGCTGTGGAACAGACTAAGTAAAGATATGAAGCAATGTCCAAGCATGGCGCAGTTTAAAAAGCGGTTTAAGGATATGGTTTTTACAGGGTACAGGGAAAAGGTAGAGATTTGATAGGGTGTTCTTGTCTAATATTTTCATGTGTGTGCGCATGCACGGGTTTGTTGGTATGGATATATATATATAATTGTAGGCTGTGTATCCTTGAGGTGTTAATGGGGTTATTGAAAATGTGTATATGTGCGTATGTGTGTATATACGTATGTATGGATAGATAGAAACATATATGTGTATATATTTAAAAAAAATAAATAAATAAATAAAATAAAAAAAATTACACATAACATATAATGTAATTGCAAGGAGGTATTTCTGTAGTCTATTGATACTAGATAGTGGAAAAGGGGTGGGATTAAATAAGCTTATGCTTCTTCCTGCTCCTTTTTGAACATGGACGTTATTTGGAGTTGTGGTTGCTCGTTTTCCTTTTGTTTGCTTTGTTCATTTGTCTCTTTTAATTCTATTTTTTTTTATACTTTTTCAACATGTTCAAAATAAAGATTCAATCAATCAATCAATCAATCAATTTGGACACAGCTACCGTGTGTGCGACAGTGGCTCAGGGGGTTGGGAAGCGCATCTGTAACCGGAAGGCCGCCGGTTCAATCTCTGTCCTGGTCGTTGTGTCCTTGGGCAAGACACGTTACCCTACAGCCTACTGATGTTGGCCAGAGGGGCCGATGGCGCGATATGGCAGCCTCGCCTCTGTCAGTCTTCCCCAGGGCAGCTGTGGCTATAACTGTAGCTTGCCTCCACCAGTGAGTGAATGAATAGTGGAATTGTAAAGTGCTTTGGGTGCCTTGAAAAGCGCTATATAAATGCAATCTGTTATTATTGTTATTATTATTATTCTTTGTGCTTGTTGTCGGTTAGTCTGTCTGTCATGCCCCTGCTCTCTGTCTCCTCTTCCAGGTATTCAGGTTTCTTGTTTTCAGTTCAGGCTCTGTCCTGGTCGTTGTGTCCTTGGGCAAGACACTTTACCCTACCGCCTACTGATGTTGGCCAGAGGGGCCGATGGCGCGATATGGCAGCCTCGCTTCTGTCAGTCTGCCCAGGGCAGCTGTGGCTACAACTGTGGTTTGCCTCCACCAGTGTGTGAATGTGAGAGTGAATGAATAGTGGAATTGTAAAGCGCTTTGGGTGCCTTGAAAAGCGCTATATAAATGCAATCCATTATTATTATTATTATTCTTTGTGCTTGTTGTCGGTTCGTCTGTCTGTCATGCCCCTGCTCTCTGTCTCCTCTTCCAGGTATTCAGTTTTCTTGTTTTCAGTTCAGGCTCTGTCCTGGTCGTTGTGTCCTTGGGCAAGACACTTTACCCTACTGCCTACTGGTGTTGGCCAGAGGGGCCGATGGCACGATATGGCAGCCTCGCTTCTGTCAGTCTGCCCCAGGGCAGCTGTGGCTACAACTGTGGTTTGCCTCCACCAGTGTGTGAATGTGAGAGTGAATGAATAGTGGAATTGTAAAGCGCTTTGGGTGCCTTGAAAAGCGCTATATAAATGCAATCCATTATTATTATTCTTTGTGCTTGTTGTCGGTTCGTCTGTCTGTCATGCCCCTGCTCTCTGTCTCCTCTTCCAGGTATTCAGGTTTCTTGTTTTCAGTTCAGGCTCATGTTAGGTTTTAGTTCTCCCAGTTAAGTTTCTTATAGCTCCACGCCACTCATTTCCTGTTTTTGTTTGAATGTCACCTACTGTAAATAAAAGCTCACTCGCATCAAAGCCTGTGCCTGCATTTGGGACCTTCTCTTATAACTCCACACATCTGCTGCCACTGCCATGACAGAAACAGTGATTTACATAGATTTTTTAAAAGTTATTATTTTTAACTATAATGAACTAATACTGAAATTAAAACCCAGCATTGTGAAAACCTGTGCCCTTCTTTAAAAATCCTTTAGCTATTTGCTGAATTTCCAAGGAAAATGTCAACATGCAGATGAATTACACTTTTTCACATTGCCTAATATTCATTCAAAACACTGCGCTATTGAGAGAGAAAAAAATAATTCAAGTATAATGAACCACTGCTGCTTTTAAAGGACTAATATTGCTTAAATGAAGAAAAGAAAAAATCTTGATCTGAGTTATAACTGCACAGATTAGATAGATGTTAGGACAACCAGAAGTACTAGACGCACCATACACCTGAACTAAATGTTACATCTGTTCCTCTAAATTCTTACAGACATGTGGTCATAATGTTGTCATGGTCCGGGTGAGTGCTGGAGTTTTCTTCTTTTTTGCTGTCTCCACTTCTGGGCAGAGTCGCTGCGTTGCGTTCAGTTCAGTTCAGTTCCGTTCAGTTCCGTTCAATTTTATTTATATAGCGCCAACTCAAGCCGTTCTGACGCTTCTCCACACCTGGGAGCAATTATGCTGTCAGCATTTAGGATCAGCGATCACCATTACTCTCCGCCAAGTGCTCAGCGTGCCACAGTCAGTGTTAGTCGCTACAGTTTTGGTTAAAGAGCTGATTTCTGCAGAAAGCTGTTGACTTTGTTTGTCTCTACAGACCTCCAGTCGGCTTTCAGGTTTCGTCTTAGACAACACTTACTCTCACCCAGCTGCTGGTCTAAATGTGACTGTTCAGTTTCTCTATCCTGTCACTCATTCAGCTTACCTGCCTGCCCTCCTGTCACCATCACAGAGCCCTACGGATCACCTGCTCTGTAATCAGCTCACCTGGACAACTCATCCTTCCCCCACCTTACCAGTCCACCACCTGCAAAACTGTAAGATTAATTAATCTACACTCTGCTTTCTCCATCTCCGGGGCTCTGGGTCATGGTCCCTTAATCTCCTCTTTTTTTCTTGCAGTGTACTGAGACTCCTGGTTGCATTTCCTGGTGCCCATGCCCTCCACCAAACCTTGAACTTTGAGTGCACTGATGTCTGGTGATGTTTCCGACCCATTCTAGCCTTAGTTTCTCATTGTGACCTTAGATCTTGAAAAATACCCAAGTTATAGTCCTCTGACCTTCTCTGACCTTGTTTCTCATTATTGTTGATAATTCCGTTCAGAGTTCATGATTCATAGTCTTGTTGTAATAAAGTTCTTGTGTTTTACGTCACCCCTTGTCTCCGTGTGTTTTCCGTTCTGAGACGGCCCACTTTGCACGGTTTCAGCTGTGACAAATGTGCTGTTTTTGATTGCTGTGGCATCTCACTAGAGCATTCAAAGCATGGTTTCTCATAAACCTTAAAACCAGCAGCACATACACGGACAGCCCTTTGCACTGAGAGTGCAGTGCAAAAGTCTTGAGCCTCCCCTTGTTTCTTTATATTTGTGCTTCCATGGAGACTTTCTTGGGATTTTTTAAAAAAGTGGTCTTGAGCAAAAAACAAAACACAATTGCACAGTTACTCTTTGATGGAGGTTTTTGTATTTGTTTTGCCTTTTTTGTGGAAAATGGAATACGAATACAGGCAGCAGAGACTCTTAGCCAGAACTTTTTTGTTGCCACTGTTTCCCATTGTCATTTAAAATGTTAGTTTTCCTTGACATCAAATACAAAATTTGTCCATATATCTACCCTACTCTACTCGGTGAAAGTAGGAAGAAAAAACTCTCATTTAACAGGAAGAAGCCTCTAGCAGAACCAGGCTCTGAGAGGAGCGGTAATTTTCCATGACCAGCTGGATCTTTTGTTTTGTCCTCCTCCCCTCCACCCCAATCAATTGCAGGAGATGGATCTGCCTTCCTGTACCTGTGAGTACCTAGTGGAGTACCTGGGCATCATCTTATCCCAGGACAGTGATGGTCTATGTAGCTGTGCTCTTCCTTCTGAAGTCGAGCACCATCATGTTTACATCTAACCGTTTTGTGGGCACCACGACCTTGAGATCTACTGAAAGTCTAAGGTGGTCAAGGTGAACAGGAATGAAAACTGGACAGTGCTCTGTGGAGCTCACGCAGTGCATATCACAAACTCAGAGCTCTGCTCATCTCACATACTGCAGCCTGTAATGTAGTAATCCATGAGACGGTGGACGTGTTTCCTGGCATTTCCTCAGTGGTACTTATTGGTACTTAGTGGACAAGAGCTTGAAAAAACATAAATGTACATAATGAATTTATTTTCAGTGGAAACTTGTAATTGTATGATGTAGGAAAAAGATAGACTCATCAGATTTTTCAAAAATGTATTTAAAACTGGATTTTGGCTTCATTAGTGCTTTATAACTGAAGTTACTAATACATTTACAGGGTTCAGATAATGATACTGTTTTATAATCAAGAAATACAGTTGCACATTTTTCTATTTGTTCATTAAGCTGTAAGTAAGCTATTTTTGGTTACTTCATCTGGAGCCCCTTTGGTGAAACCGTTCACGCTAATAATAATAATAATAATAATAATAATAATGGATTGGATTTATATAGCACTTTTCAAGGCACCCAAAGCGCTTTACAATAGAGACATATATGAGTGGTAATTGACATCACACATCAGACTCTTTCAGATCCTCTCCAGTGGCAGCAGCCTGGTAAGTTTCTGTGGGTCAGACAAGCAGATGTATTAACACAAACCAAGATTTGGCACAAAAGTTGCTCAACCTGTGGTTAAATGTGAAATCCTAAGGTCTGGTTATTCATCTGTCTAAACAAAACACAATCACAAAGTTATTCTTTGCTTTGTTTTGGTGCTGTTTTGACATTTTTTTTGTGTGTAGAATGGAAAGCAAGAACAGTGTTACCGCGCCAGATCCGCGGCCCCGAACCGTAGTAAGGAAACCTCTGGCAGTTACTTGACTCGCAGCCGGCAACAGCTTACTATACAGGTCAACTCCGCTAGCAAGAAGATCGAGGGAGGCGTAGGAAACTGCTTTACCGAACCTTTATTTCTCCTCCAAGGCACGAACACCGCGTACAGTGGGCTGAAACAGTTTACTCACAGCGGGCATCGCCGATACAACTTTGGCTGCCGAGGGAGTTATTATATTCCTTTTATTTACTTTCTCTTCGTCTCTTCTGTAGTTAACCGTTACTTTTCTTTTCCTTCTCCGCCCACCCTCACACACCCGACAGGCAGTTCCGCTACACACACCCGCATACATTTCCCATCAGGCTTCACCCTTAAAGGACCATGCCTGTAACACTACCCCCACTCTGGATGATAATTAAACCCTTAACATCATTCCAGCACATGAACCCCCCCATTAACAAGGAAACATACAGCATTCGTGCCCCCAGTCCAAAAATGGCGATCCTTAGGATGGAACAATCTTGAAGTAGACAACTGTCCATATTTTAAGCACAAGAAAACATAGGATGTACAGGGTTCACTTTGAGGAGGGTGCAAGTCAATGTCCATATCCCGCCCTTCACATAGACAGTATTCATAAAGAAAGACATTAAGGCACTACAGCTGAACGTTTACCCCTATATCCAGCTTTACCTCATTAGTATAAACAGTTCAAACAATAACTTGCAGCCCGTCGACAGCCATGTTGCCAGGAAACAGCAAGACAAACAAGCCCAACAGTACACGTAAGAATAGCCCCCTGTAACAACTCAATTTACAACAGTCATATCACTTAACATATGTAACATGAACAATTTTTTTTTTTTTTTTTTTTTTTTTTTAACTACTGAGCAGGGCAGCGATCCGCCTACACCCCGACTCAGTTAGGACATACTAGCCTAGTGACTGACCCAGTCACCAAACATGTCCGGCGCCCGCCGCACACGCTGTGGTCTGGAACGGGGTGTGGACCTGAAGGAAGGGTGCTGTTCTGGTCCTTCAGCCCCATCCACGTAAGGCTGAACAGGGCTGGCTGGCAACCCACTACCATCTCCTTGAGCGGGTGGCGGAGAGCCAGCTCTCAGGGAAGCACCAGTATCTGGTTGATCTGCCCCAGCTGGGGTCTCCCACAAGTCGAAGGGGCCGAAATCAATGTCAGAATCGCTTCCGTCGAGCGCTGGAGGAGGCACCTCGGTGGGTGCTGCCTGGTCGGAGTCTTGGAAGACCCAGCTGTTGTCCAGCGGCGTTCTTGAGTGATAAGGCTTGAGTCTGTCGTGATGAACCACTTTAGCCTTTGCTCGGGGCCCCTTTTTAATGCAGTAGACTAAATCATCCAACAGGCCCACTACGAAGTAGGGGCCCTCATAGGAAGGCAGAAACTTGCGAACCTTGTGCCGCACTCTCTTGGTCCCTTTGATCAGATGCCACACTGCAGCGCCGACTGGATACTGAACTTGGCAGATATTCTTATCGTACTGTTTCTTAGCGCGCTCAACAGATTTCCCGAGAGCCTCCCGTGCCAGTTGGTGGGAAAGCTCCAGCCTTTCCCTGAGTTGCACCACATACTGTGGTGTAGTGCAGTTGGGGGTGTCGTCGGCCGGCAGACCCGCGACCAGGTCAATAGGCTCGGTTATCTCTCGGCCCAGAAGCATCATGTTTGGGGTCAATCCTGTGGAACTGTGCTTAGTTGCCCGATAAGCCATGACAGCATAGGGGATCATTATATCCCAGTCCCAGTGGCAGCGCTCCGCGGTGGTGGCTAAGGCCTTCTGCAGGGTAGCATTAAAACGCTCTACCTGGCCATCGGACTGTGGATGAAAGGGCGTGGTGCGTGTCTTTTTGATTCCGAACAGTTCACACATCCCCTGGAACACAGCCGACTCAAAGTTGGTGCCCTGGTCGCTATGCAGAGACTGTGGGGCTCCATATCTACATACCCACTCCGCAACAACCTTTCCTGCCACCGTGGGCGCTTGTGCATCGGGGACTGGATAAGCCTCCACCCACTTGCTGAAGTAGTCTTGTACCACCAATATGAATCGGTTATGCCTTTCTGTTTCGTTCAACGGTCCCATCAGATCGACTGCAATCCTCTCCATGGGGGCGCCAACACGTACCGTGCCCATCGCTGCCTGGGGGGTTTTTGGGGGCCGCGCCCTTTCAGCACAACTGGTGCAAGTGCGGCACCACAGGGTCACATCATCTTTCATGTTGTACCAGTAGTACCTATTCTTCAAGCGTGCCAGGGTCCTTTCTGCCCCAAAGTGGCCACCCACTGGGCCATCGTGCATCTGCTGCATTACGGAGTGACGATAGGCGTGAGGCAGAAGGATTTGGGGGAAAAACACATTACTTTCTGTACAGTGGAATTTCCTCACCAGCACTCCATCTTTTAGGTACAGTCTCTTCCACTGCGCCCAGTAGGCTTTGGTTGCGGGGCTGCATGCCGCTACATCGGCCCAGACGGGCCGACCTTCCCCTTTTTCCTTCCATTCCCAAACTGGGCCTATATCCACATCGTTCTTCTGGCTAGCCAAGAGCTGTTCTGGGGTCCAGCCACTGAACAAGCTAGTGTGATGGGACTCATCCACCCGGTGGATATTTGGGCAGGTGTCGTGGCTACTACTGGAACAACAGTCCACTGCTGCTACGGGTGCACACTCTGGTTCTGCTACCCGGCTTTTCCCATCGGTACCATCAGGCCCCACTACCCCCACTGGGGGCTGCCCTGGGGGGGGTCATGCTGGTACCACAGTCCTCTAAGTTACACTGCACACCTTTATGCTCGAACCGGTCGCTGTTGATGGTGGGCTCTGGGAGTGTGCACGGGCATGAAGCGCGGCAGGGTCTCCTGGAAAGTGCATCCGCATTCTGGTGGTTTTTCCCAGGTCGGTGCAGCACCTGGAAGTTATACTCTGCCAGCTTCTCCAACCAGCGGGCCAGCTGGCCCTCGGGCTCCCTCAGCCTGGTCAGCCAGCGGAGGCTGCTATGGTCAGTCCGGACAGTGAACGGCCTACCCAGCAGGTACTGTCTGAAGTGGGAAGTGAACGCCACAACCGCCAGAAGCTCTCGCCTGGTCGTACAATAGTTTTGTTCGGTAGCCGACAGCCGCCTGCTCCCATAGGCCAAGACCCGCTCCTCGCCCCCTTGCACTTGGGAGAGAATCGCTCCAATCCCACAATTGCTGGCATCAGTGTCGAGGAAGAAGTCACCCTGGTCCAGTGGGTAACCCAGGACAGGGGCTGCCGTAAGCCGTCTTTTTAATTCCTGGAATGCTCCCTGGCAGTCGGCAGTCCAGTTAAAACGGGCATACTTCTTAGTGAGTTCGTGGAGGGGTTTAGCCACTGTGGCAAAGTCCTCCACGAACCGGCGGTAGTATGAGGCTAAGCCAACAAACTGACGCACTTCTGTGACGGTCCGCGGTGCAGGCCAGTCCGTCACCTGCTGGACTTTCTGGGGGTCCGTGGAAATACCTCCAGCAGAGATGATATGGCCCAGATAGGCCACCTGCTCCCGAAACAGGCAGCATTTAGATGGCTTCAGTTTTAGGTTGGCTCCACGCAATCTGATGAACACTTGCTCGAGCCGCTCCAGCATCTGGGTGCTATCCTGGCCCAGGACAATGATGTCATCTAGGTACACTAGGCATGTCTCCCACTGCAGCCCAGCCAGGACTCTGTCCATAAGCCTTTGGAATGTGGCCGGTGCGTTGCACAGTCCAAACGGCATCACATTCCACTCGAACAATCCCTTACGGGTACAAAATGCAGCTGCTTTTCGGGCTCTGGGGGTCATCTCTACCTGCCAGTACCCTGAAGTCAGGTCTAGTGTACTGAAGTACTTGGCAGTAGAAAGCGTGTCAAGGGTGTCCTGGATGCGTGGCAGGGGATAAGCGTCTTTAAGGGTTCGCTCATTTAGTGGTCTATAGTCCACGCATAGTCTGGGACTCTGGTCCTTCTTCTTCACCATCACAATTGGAGCAGCCCAGCCGCTATTGCTAGGTTGAGCTAGCCCAGCCTCCAAGCTCTGCTGTACTTGCTGGTCGGCCGCTATTTGTTTGTCCCCTGCCATCCTGCGCGGCGGGTGCTTAACTGGTGGCCCTGGCGTGGTCAGGATGTCATGCTGGACAACACCAGTGCGACCAAGGTCATTCGGGCCAGTGGAGAAGACATCACTGTAGGACCTCAGCAGGCCTGCCAGATCGTAGCGGGCAACGTGAGTCAAACCGGGGCTGCTCTCGGCGTAAAGGGCCTGCAAATGGCTTGGTACAGAAGCAGGGGGAGTACCATTAAGTTCGAGGGCTGCCAGGACCCTTGGTGGGCGACCCCCCGACCCCTCCAGGACCTGCACGGGCTGAAGAACCCCTGCCACGGCACCACGCTTTAAGGTGACAGCTGCGGCCCCAGGGTTAAAGACTCTGATTGGGATGCTAGAGGGTTTACTAGGTTGCACAACTGCGTGAGCTACCAGTACTTGGTGCTTCTCCACAAAGCCCTTTGTAGGGCTTAGCATCATGTCTCTATGGGCGGCACAGTGGAAGCTGGAAAACCCGGGGACCACATACTCGCAGCCTGGTTCCAAAACCGTAGTGCGTGCCACCCTAACAACAAGCACCTGGGGTCGAGGGCCCACGCCAGAACATGGTATCTTTTCATTAAACAGGGTTATCTCTTGGCGGCCGTAGTCTAAGCAAGCGCACGATTGTTGCAGGAAAGGGTGCCCCAGAATAACTTCAGTGCCTTCAGCCATGTCGGCCAAAAGAAAGTCTACATTTTCAACACCGCTCCCCACCTGTACAGGCAGGATGACCTCGCCCAGAACGGCCAATCCCTCTGGACCAATGCCTTGTAGAGTCTGAGCAATGGATGCCTGCACCTGAGGTCTTGACTCTGCGGGGATGGTGTTAAAATAGTGGAGGGGCAGCACATTCCGCCGTGCACCAGAATCCAGCAAGGCCCGTATTTCCCGTCCCTGTATTGCTATCTGGACACACATCACATCTTGGCCTCCGTTGTGGAACACTGTGCCTGGGTCAGGGGCTGGGCCTCTAGCAGCTTTTACAGGCTTTTGGGCAGGTGAGCGAGGAGAGGGGCAGTTCCTCTGTAGATGTCCTATGCCGGAGCAGTTATGGCAAACAGCCTCCTTCCTGCTTGACCTGTTAGATGTGCTCCAGCTTTGGCGCCCACGCTGGATAGGTCTTTGGGCCCTCTCCGGTGGTTCATAACTTAGCATATGAACACTCTCCCGTAATGCAGCTGTTCGGGTCCCCTGTGCTGTAGAGACTCGTGGCCCTGGCTGCATAAGCTGTGTGACTGCCCTGGCGGCCCTTTTCGTTGTCTCGAACCTGTGGGCGATTTCATAGGCTCTTGCCAGGGTGCGTGGTTGTTCTTCCAACAATTTCTGGACCATTTCAGCATCTGCCAAAGCATTAGTGAAGATCTCTACAGCAATGCAGTCCTGCTCCAGCTCGGAGCGGTTGGCATACACAATGGAAACCTTCTCGTATATATCATCTCTGAGGGTGTGCAGGGCCTCACCTGGTTTCCGGATTCTCTGCCGTAGCTCAATGCCAATGGCTGCTGCATGCTCTGAACACGGCCCATAGGCAGCCTCCACCTCCTCCACAATCCTCTGGTAACTCCAGCGAGCAGATTTGGGGTTTTTGTGGATTATGGCTCCAGCTGCGCCCCTCAGGCTGAATCTCAGTTGGACAGCCATGGTGTTCTCCGTCCAGCAGTTGGCCTTTGCACAGGTCTCGAACTGATAGAGAAAGTCTTTCCATGACCCTGACCCATCGAAATGGTCTGGTTGTAATGTGGGAATTTTCTCCTTGCCCCTCGTCTGTCCATCAGCACCACAATCTGCAAAACCCCCGTCTTGCACTACACCAGGAAAACAGCCGCGTGGCCCTGGCATGGCTTGTTTTGAACTGTGACCCTGGTCATGCTTGCAAAGCCCACACCCCCCATCTGGTGCTGGTATTGCCATGCGAGTTGTTGGGGAAAAATAGCCCTGAGCTGGCATTTCATAGCTGTACTGCGCAGGTTGGGGTATACCCGGCATAATGTGTAGCTTCGCTGGCTCAGTAAACGGCGTTTTTCTAGGGACACTGCAGGTACAGTTCATGGCGGTGAATGGCTGGCTGCATGGCCGAGATGTAACAATCCGAGGTGGGTGATCATGCGAGCCATGCTGTCCCACTGTGAGCGGTGTAGATGCAGTGTTACCAGGGCCTCCGCAGTCTGAGCACTGCAACTGCTTAAACTCACTGCACACTGCATTCTGCTTCGCTATTGGTGTTAAGAAAGGGTTGGTGTGAGCTGAAGGTGGCGGGGTGAGATGCCATGCAGCCTCAAACTCCGTCGTATAGACTGCTGCTATGCTCGCCGCTGGCGTTAACTCTATGTCCGTGATGAAGGGGTTGCTGCTGTGGATTCTATTGTTTACATAAGTGGCACGGTCCACATTAGCTGTGCCACTCTCTGGGGTTTCTGGCAAAAATGGGTTGCTGCTCTTACTGAAGTACATTCCCATGCCATCCCCTTCAGCATCTCTCGGAGCCGCCATTTTCTCTGTCGTCCGAGGGAAAAGAGAAAAAGAAAGTTCGCTCCCTCTCTCTCGGCGCTTTGCGGAGTTTTATCCCGGACGAGCCCCCAGTGTTACCGCGCCAGATCCGCGGCCCCGAACCGTAGTAAGGAAACCTCTGGCAGTTACTTGACTCGCAGCCGGCAACAGCTTACTATACAGGTCAACTCCGCTAGCAAGAAGATCGAGGGAGGCGTAGGAAACTGCTTTACCGAACCTTTATTTCTCCTCCAAGGCACGAACACCGCGTACAGTGGGCTGAAACAGTTTACTCACAGCGGGCATCGCCGATACAACTTTGGCTGCCGAGGGAGTTATTATATTCCTTTTATTTACTTTCTCTTCGTCTCTTCTGTAGTTAACCGTTACTTTTCTTTTCCTTCTCCGCTCACCCTCACACACCCGACAGGCAGTTCCGCTACACACACCCGCATACATTTCCCATCAGGCTTCACCCTTAAAGGACCATGCCTGTAACAACAGGCAGCAGAGACTCTTAGCCAGAAACCTTTTTGTGGGCTCATTGGTGCTTGCCATTTGTTACGACTCAGGTCATAATTTCGTGTATTGTTTTCGCTCATCCACACCTGATGGTGGAATTGCTCATTTTCTCTGCCTCTTTTTTTCTGCTGCTTCAACCACAGACTGTGTGTTTAGTAATGTACTATGTGTTCAAGTTCCTGTGTCTAGAATAACTAGGTAAACTAGGTTTTCCTAGTTTCCAACCCAACCAATCGTGGCAGATAGCTGCCGCTCCCTAAGCCTGCTGAAGGTTTCCTCCTATTAAACTAGAGTTTTTCCTTCCCACTGTGGCCAAGTGTTGCTCATAGGAGGGTGGTTTGATTGTTGGGGGTTTCTCTGTATTATTATAAAAACCTAGAATGTAATACCTTAATACATTTATATTATATATAATATACTAAGTGCCTTGAGGCATCTACTGTTATGATTTGGCTCTATATAAATCAAATTGGATTGAAATCAAATTGAACTGAATTTAAACTATTGAGAGTGCCAGATGTTAATAATAATTACTAATGCTTAAATGCAGAATGCCATAAATTTGCATTTAACTGTCTCATACCTGTAACTGAGGCTCAAGTGTGCATTTATTGTGTGTTCGTCTCAGGTCAGAGTGGTGCAGTGGTTAGCACTGTTGCCACATAGTAGGGCTTTTGTTCTTGTAGAGGCAGATATGAGGCACATAATGCTTTCGGTGATCAATGAGACCACTCAAATGACTAACAATCAAAGCAAATACATTATTAATAATGAAATTATATAGAATAAATTACACTATATCTAATGTAGCACCTTTTTAAAAGGTCAGTTTGGGTACCAGTACATGAGAGTATAATATTGTCAATAGTGGTTCTCCATAACCTACAACATGAAAGGGTACAACAGGAGTACCTTAGAAGGCATCGCCCCTTTTACAAGCCCATAAAGGTACAATAAAGTACTTTGGGGAGAATATATCTGTATTATTTATTGTTTTGCTCTATACTTTGTGTAGTGTAAAAAGTACTGTTTCTTCAAACACAAAATTTAAAAAATGTTTAATTTAAAATATTTTAAATTTAGCAACTGGAGTAATGCAAACACTCCAATCTGAGATGCTGCAACCTGGATGTAGTTCAGTGAATTAACCCAAACTTTGTTCTAGCATTGCCCACTTCAGATGTCCACAACATCCACACCCACACTTGATCAAGTCACAGTTGAATTTTTGTGAAATAACGACCAGCCATACATCTGTAGATACTTGTTTTTTGTTTTTTGTTTTATCTTGCGTGATAAAAGGCCTGTGTTAAAATGTAACATCTGAATCCTGCTGTCACTCTTACCTTTCTCTTTTCTCTTGAACCTTTGGTAGCACCTAAACAGCATGATGATCATCGCCGCCTCCAACAACTGAGACACCAAGTAGACTGTTGGGAATAGATACAGAGGACCCACCACTTCGTCAGGGAAAGCTATCTTCAATATGGTGGTGCACAGCGGGACATTCTGACAGCCTGTTTCCATGGAAACGGTTCTCCGCTCCCTGAAGGCATATGGAAGGATATATGTGTGTGTGTGTGTGTGTGTGTGTATATATATATATATATATATATATATATATATATATACATACATATCCATTGATGATTGAATTAAACAAATAACCTACCTGTGGATGAGTCTGAAGATTGAAGAGAACACGTATCCAAAGCAGTAGCCCATCAAAGGCATGAGACCAGCGATGGCCAAGAGCGAAGGAGACATCATAGTCAGGATGATATGTCCGCTTCCAATAGCAATTAAGCTCAAGGTCCCCACAAGTATAATCAGCATTATAATCATGCCTACCTAAGAACAACAAGACAGGACATAAATCAGTGTTTGACTTCTCTTCTTCTTTTGTGTTGCTCAAAAGAATTTGAGTATAGGATCAATTAAATTACACTTCTGGGATATTGATCTGGTCAGTTAAGTAGAGAGGGGGTTGTTAATCAGTTTTAGTGGCTTGGATGTTGATGAAATCAACAACAGGTGTGCCAGAGATGCAAAAACAAGACAATGTTCAAAACCAGAATAGTTTCACAGGTGGAGGCCGTTGAGATTTTACCCTCCTCATCATTTCTGATTGATTTAAATTTAATTCAACTCAACTTAACTCAGCTTATTTATAGCTCCAAATCACAACAACAGTTGCTTCAAGACACTTTATATTGTAAGGTAAAACCCTACAATAATACAGAGAAAACCCCAACAATGATATGACCCCCTATGACCAATCACTTTGGTGATAGATGAAGTAAAAATGCCCTTTTAAAAGGAAGAAACCTCTGGCAAAACCAGGCTCAGAGAGGGACGGCCATCTGCCGTGTCCAGCTGTGTGTGAGAGGAGGAAAACAGGACAAAGACACACTGTGGAAGAGAGCCAGAGAGTAATTATTAAATGCAGACTGGTGTATAAACACATAATGAGTTTAAAAGGTGAGTGAAGAAGAAACTCATTGCATCAGGGGAAGCCTGAGCAGCTTAGACCTATTGAAGCATAACTAAGGGAGGATTCAGGGTCACCTGATCCAGCCCTAACTATATGCTTTAGCAAAAAGGAAAGTTTTAAGTCTAATCTTAAAAGTAGGGATAGTGTCTATCTCCTGAATCCAAACTGGATGCTCGTTCCACAGAAGAGAGGCCTGAAAACTGCAGGCTCTGTCTCCCATTTTACTTTTAAATACCTTAGGAACCACAAATAAACCTGCAGTCTGAGAGTGAAGTGCTCTACTAAGGTGATAGAGGTGATATTAAGCTGATGTTGTTAGACACCATAACAGCTGAGAAGATCGTTGAAGCCCATCATGGACACTTATCGCACTCACTGCACCTGTAAAGCCACCAGCATTTTGGAGGACGTCACACACCCCTCACTACACTCTTCATCTTGCTGCCTTCTGGCAAGAGGTACTGGAGCATTCAAGCCCTCACTGCCAGACTGCGAAACAGTAACTTCCCCCAAGCTGTCAGACTCCTAAACAGTTAGTGACTGGACTGACACACACACATGCACACCTTCATACACATCACTACCGAGCACTTATAGGCAGAATCTCTCTCTCACACACACGCACACCTTCATACACCACGTTACTTTTTGCACAATACTCAGTCTTTTTCACATTTCTTTTGCACTGTTGTGTCTGTATCGTACTGTTCTGTCAGGTACAGTCACTGTCAGGTACTGTCAGGTTCTATGTAGTCCTGTGTTGATTGTCTGTTATATGTCATATGTAACACCATGGTCTTGGAGAAACGTTGTCTCATTTCACTCTTTACTGTACCACTGCACATGGTTGGAATGACAATAAAGCAAATTTGACTTGACTTGATTTCTAAGATTTTTAGTGCCCAGAACAATAAACTCAGTTTTATCTGAATTTAGAAGCAGAAAATGACAGGTCATCCAGGTCTAGATAAAGTTGGGTGTTATCTGTCCAGTGAAAATGAATGCTATGTCTTTAATGTTATTGTCTGTATAATGTAAACACAACTGGTCGTAGGACAGAACCCTGCACTGCGGTCCAGCAGGACAAGCACAAAAGTGAGTCCACTGTCAGAGGCCATAAGAAGGTCATTTGTTACCTTCATTAATGGCTTTTCAGTACTGTAATGAGCTCTGAAACCTGACTGAACTCTTCTAATAAACATTTTTTTTCTACAGATAAGAAAATAGCTGTTTTACAACTACTCTTTGAAGAAGTTTTGAAAGAAAAGGAAGGTTCGACAGTGGCCTATAACTTGATAAGACAGCTGGGTCAAGTGTTTGGAGGCCTGTGGTATGCAACCAGTTAATAGGCCCTGTCAAGGAGAGCTGGACAGGGCCTTAGAAGGTTCTTAACCCACCAACAGGACAGGTAACTCCTTTGTGCAAAAAGGAACAGGATGAGCACTGTCAGAGCCCTAAAAAATTCTGTGAATGTCTCTTTCATAAGGGTGGCCTGAGGGCCAGACGTCCTCTAGTGGACCCTGTCCCTGACAGTGTGGAGGGTCTGGAGAAGCCATGGCAAACAGTATGCTGCCTGTAATATTTTTTAGTATGGTGGGTCAGTGATGGTCTGCGGAAGCATATCAAAGTGACGCACAGAACTCTACAGGCTAGGCAACAGCTCTCTGACTGCCGTTAGGTATCATTAGGAATTATTTGAGTTTAGAGAAAGATGTTTAGACTTGTCTGAAGACAAAGTTATTCAGTTTCTCTGTGTGTCAAGTTAAGAAAAAAAAAATCAGCAAATTCTAGAATTTGTAGGATGATGTAATCTACAGGTTTTCCGTTTTGTTTGGGTTTTTTTTGTTAAACAAATATTTAAAATATGAGTCATTGAAGTCTTTATTTGCCATTCCTGTACCAACTGAATAATCAACACTGTTAATCAGTTTTAGTGATCTGTCTGACCTTCATTCTCCTGTCAGTATGCACAAACCTTCGTGAACTTCTTCGAGTACTGTGGCCTGTAGGTCTTGATGATGATGCCGATGCTACACGGGACAAGGATCAAGACCAACGATAACATAATTTCACCATAAGGGACAGCGTTCTGCACGCTGGGGAAACCCTGGCAGTAGATGTAGAGCAGGAGAGGCATCATACCCAGAGCCAACACTGTAGAGCAGGAAGTCATCACGATGCTGGAGAAGACAAGGATGAGACAAATACGTTGCTTTACTCTGAGCTATGGAAACTAGCCTTTCTGAATTAAAAATGACATCTGATTCTCACAGACTTCATGATTTCCATATTCCTCGTATTTTACTGACCCCATTAACCCTTCTCATAACTGCACAACGCTAAATGTCCTTGTCAACCTGATGTTCAAACAATTTACTAGAGATATTCCTGCTTCCTGGAATATTCCACTGACATGCTGGACATCAGATAGAGATATGCCAAAATCTAACTGAACTGTCTGAATTGTGCTTGTCTTGGTGTTATATTTGAAAACTGCACAGGCAGACACAGTGTGAGAAAGTTCGCAAACACAATCGAGTGGTATAACTGTTGTAAAGTTTTCTGCCTGAGCATTAATCACTTCAAATGACATTTTTAGCATCTTTTTGCTCATTATAAATGTATTACAACTACATAACTTCCTATGTGTACCTGAGGTTCATGTCCCCCTGTATAGCCAGAGCCATGGAGTTGGAGAAAATTCCTCCAGGACAGCAGCCACATACCAGAACAACCACACCTGTTATATCACTCAACTGGAACCCCTGTAACACAAAATTCCAATAACCTCTTGCAGGATGCTGTAAATAACAGTAACAATGTCTAATAGTCTAAAATACAATGTCTGGTGTCAATTATATACTGGTACATCAACACAAATTCAATTATACTGGGCAACTTTTGTCATGTGCCTTGGGAGTGTCTGGGAGGTGTTCCTCTTTGTTAGAGGAGTTCCAGATTTCCGTCCTCTGGGGTGGAGTTTCCAGCACCTCACCTGCTCCTCGTTTCAATGGCAATCAGTAAGTAGGGTTCTTAAACCAGCACTGCCTACCACTCTCCACCAGTTTGTCCAGCTACTGTTGTGGTAACTCTGACTCCTTGTGATCAAGTTCATGCTCGTCTGTCCCAGGTTTAACATTGCCTTACTGTTCTCAGTTCTATCAGATTAATCTCCTGCCGTGTGACTCTTCAGCGCTTGTCCTGTTCGGTTCTACTACATCAGTCAGTCTACAAACCATGGGGTTCACACTCACCACGCTCCTTGCCCTGCCTTCCTGACTGTCGTGGCTCGCTTGGATTTTCCTCCCTCTGGACCTCCTGGAAACCATACCGTCTCCTCTCACGTGCCCACCTGCCATGAATCTGCCTGATTGCCAGTTTGCCTGAGCTGAGTTGAGTAACACTTGGCAGTACAGCTCCGTTAACCTCTGTTTCCCATGTGAATTTCTAGTCTGTTCTAACTACGTTTACTTGTATATAAATCCCTGGACCCATCCCTATTTCCTGATCTGTTCCCCTGAGTCTGGCAGTGAGGTGTGGAGTGAAAGTGAGCGTGAGTGCTGAAGAGGATTGTGAAACTGGAGAGTCTGTGTTTTTTGAACCCGTTTCCCTTCCATCCCTGGATCCCTCAAAA
Source organism: Diplotaxodon limnothrissa (assembly GCF_057381915.1). Taxonomy (NCBI): domain Eukaryota; kingdom Metazoa; phylum Chordata; class Actinopteri; order Cichliformes; family Cichlidae; genus Diplotaxodon; species Diplotaxodon limnothrissa. The sequence goes on along the minus strand of NC_140610.1, from coordinate 17,520,888 downwards.
TCTCAGTCCCATGCACTGTAAATAGTTTCACTTGGTGTGATTGTTAATAAACTTGTGACTTTTATTCTAAATTCATCTGGTCTGCACCTGAGTCTGTTCCACTCATTTTCCTCACATAAAAAAAAATCTGTTTTTGGTTCTTCTTTTTGGTTAACTCAGTGTAATTTTCACATTTTTTATTATGAATCCCTGTAAAAAGATTTTTGTGGGGAACACAAATCATAAATCACTGTCTGTATTTGTAAATTTGTAACTTTGTAAAGACAAATGTGTATTATTTATACTGCATGTTAGTAATCTTATTTAACTTTACATAAATACCAACCTTAACTAAGCAAAAGGCTGTAAGAGGCATGATCCCATACTGGGCCATAGCTGCAATAGCCAACCCCTTAGGTTTCATGATGTAATTCTGTAAACAGAAGAAGTTAGCAAAATTGATCATAAATTTACCAAACATGTATCATGCCACTGTGTTTATATTAACATGAACACGGCGGCATGTCTTCCCCTTCTCTCTCTGCCCCCACTTTCCTGTCCCTTCTTCACTGAGTCTATCCAATAAAGCAGAAAAAGGCCAAATGAAATATGTATATTTTTTAAAAACTAAGATTACTATAAAAAAGTGCATTTTAATTGAAAAGGGTAAACTTTCATATATTCTGTATTTATTACAATAGATAATGTTCAGAAATCCAGTATCTCAAAATATTTCTATATTTTATTCCAGTTTGAGTAAATTACTCAAACCATGAATTCTTTGTTCCATCCAACCATCCACTTCTTTTCTGCTGCTTATCCAGGTTCAGGTCATGGGGCAGCAGTCGGAGCAAAGAAGCATAGTCTAGCCTCACCCTGGCCACCTCTTCCTGCTCATTTGGGGGACACTGAGCCATTACAAAGGCAGCTGAGAGATATAATCTCTCCACTGAGTCCTGGGTCTGCCACAGACCCTCATCCCAAAACGAACATGCCCTAAATACCTCACCTAGAAAGCATCCATGAGGCATCCTTGTCAGATACCCAAAACATCACAACTAGCTCCTTTCGATGTGTGGGACCAGCGCTGCTACTCCAAGTCCCTTTTGATTGGCTGAGCGCCTTACCCTGTCACTAAAGGAAAACTCAATCACCCATTTGTATCCTTGACCTCATTCTTTTTGAGTCATTACCCATAGCTTGTGAGCATAAGTGAGGGTTAAACAAAGATTAACTAGTAAATTTACAGCTTCACTTTTATGCTTAGCACAGAATGTGTCAACCTGAAGAGAGAGGTATCCGTGAGGCCAAGTTAGACTACAAGAGAAAGACCGAAGAACACCTAGACAGCAACAAAGGCAAACAGGTGTGGATGGTATTCAGCACCTTACCAATTAAAGGAATAACTTCGGAGCTGTGAGAGGATTGCCTCCAGGGTACGACCCCAGTAACCCTGCCCTGGGTAGGGTAGAGTGGACCCCTGTATCGAGTATAAGGGTATACTTGATACAGGGTTTGTCTGAACAAAAACAGAATCAAATCGACTTTATCAATTGTAAACGGTATAACTTTATGGTCTTTACTTTACAATATAAAGTGCCCTGAGGCAACAGTTGTTGTGATTTGGCACTATAAAATAAAATTGAATTGAAAATCCAAATTCAGCTGACTACCAGGAGACTTTAGAGGACTTTGAGCTTCCATCTGTTGACAATCTTTATGGAGATGTAGAGTTCTTTTTCTAACAGGACTTATTACCTGCACACAGAAATAAAACTGATAATTTTTATGATGACCATTTTATTAGGCTACTTTGCTTGGCTGGTCATCCAACTCTCTTGGGTGAATCCTACATAGAATCTATGGGGTATCGTCAAGAGGAAGAGAAAAAAAAACAAAGCAAAATTACAGGTGAGCTAAGGTCCATTATCAAATCATCATAGCACCTCAGGAGTGCCACGATGCACTAATTAATGGAAGACCCAAGCAGAGTGTATAAATCAAGAACTGTTCCAGAAGTTGTAAATAATTTAATGACTGCTCTTAGGTGATGGTATAATGTTTTGAGACACTGGATTTGTGATTAGTATGCCTCCCTTTGTAGGTTTTCTAGGCATGCCCACCTAGAAATCACTGGAGAAATTATCTACAACAGGTAAAATAAGCATTTCTAAGTAAATATATTTCTAAAGGTGCTACTGACATGAAATTCTCATCAGATGCTAACAACCCATCCAATCCACACATGCAAAGAAATCAAACCATAGATGTCCATTAATTAAGTTATGTATAGCAATGAGAAATGACACAGGGAAAAATTATTAATATTTCGTACAGAAGTCTTTGTTGGTGATGACAGCTTCTGTACGGAGAAACTAGTCGTGTGGATTGGTCAGGTGTGATTTTGGCCATTCTTCCACATAAAAGGTTCTATGAACTCTGAGCTCCAGCTCTTACCACAGATTTTCAGTTGGATTCAAACCAGGTGACTTGTTGGGCCAGTCTAGTTTCAGAGAAAGAAACTCAGTTTCCTTCGATCTGTGTTTAGGATCACTGTCTTGCTGAAACGTCCACCCTTCATCGTTCATCATCCTGGTAGATGGCAGCAGATTGTTATCAAGAATGTCTCGGTACATTTTTCCATTCATCTTCAATTATACGAAGATTGCTAGTATCATATGCTGAAAAACAATCTCACTCCATGATGTTCCCACCTTCAAACCTCACTGTCGGTATGCTGATTTTGGGGTAATGTGCAGTGCCTTTTGACCTCAAACATGGTTTTGGTCTCACCTGACCAGACTACATTCCCCCAATATTTCACATGCATGTCTAAATGCTTTTTAGCAAGCTTTAAACATGCTTTAACATGCTTTCTCTTCAGTAATGGAGTCTTGTGTGCTGAGGTATGTATGGTGTGCATACAAACCATGGCAGTTGAGTGTTTTTACTTGTTTTCTTTGAAACACTTGTGCCTCCTCTGATGGTTCTTCTCACTCGTCTGTCTGGTAGCACCTGGTCATGTGCAGTTTATGGTGAAATTATGTTCTTTCCACTTCCAAATTATGGCCCCAACAGTGCTACACTGCAATCTTCAGTAGGTTAGACATTTATCTGTAACTAATGCCATCACTATGATTTGCAACAATAAGGCTGCGAAGGTCTTGAGAAATCTTGTTGGTTTTACCCTTCATCTGATGCTTCTTGTGTGGTAATGAGACACCTTTTTATAGGCAATCATTTGGGACTAAACCAGGTGAAATAGATTTGCATTAAGCGGCAGGATTGCTTTCTATTTACTGATTTCAGTTAGCTACTTTTTTCCCTGCGTCATTTCTCATGAATGGATCAAATGGTTTGCTACCAACATCTGGTGAGAATTTCACATCAACTATATTTACTTAGAAAAAATGGTGATGTTCATTACGTATTTTATCCATTATATTTCAACATGCTCAGCAATTCCTTGCAGGAACTGGAATGTGTTGTCAGGCATAAGGACATCATCGAAAACCCTGCTTACGTGTAATTTTTTCAAGCTTTGTCACAATGCTTTTCTGCATATAGACAAACCACACATACATTCGCATTCACTGCTGATCTTGGTCACCTTGATCTTAGACACCTCCATGGTGCATCCAAGTGAAACCATGGTGATGATGATTATGATTGTAAACATTACTGTAATGACATTGCCAATCACTGGGTCCACAGCAGGACGGTAAAATGAGGTGGTGTTTGCAACCGTCACATTGCGCCACAAATCTTGATGAGGTGTCAGGTTTGCTGTGTTGTTCATGGTGCCTTCAAATCAGAACAAACATGAGGTTCTGAGCTGTGAGTGAAAAAACAAAAGTGGAGATGAAGGAGGAAAGAGAGCAGAGTAAGAGTTAAACAGAATACCAGCATCTTTGTTTGTTTACATTCTGTTTTGTCCTTAAACTTAGTGAAGAAAACTTCTCTAGCAGGAAGTTCACACTCTGTCTTATTGAGGTATCCTTATGATACAGATTCTGAGCTGTGGTAAGATAATTTTCAGATGCAGTTTGAGCTGTACTTAAGTAATAGAACTAAAGAAGCCAATAAATTGCTAAAATAAATGCAGAAAATTCATGTATATGTACTTTTGTTTGTTATGCTTGGTTTAATGTTCTGTTAAAGCTGTCATATGTTACAGCACTGTAGTAAAGACTATTCAATACAGAGAATGATTTCACTTTAATTTGTCCAATAATAAAAGAAATAAAGCCGCTTTAAAATCTCTGTGCGCAAGAGTGTCACACCTGAATGCCTTCTAAGAACTTTGTGCTCAAATTGATGGAGTTTAAAGTTTAACAGCTGACACTTTGGGAATGAAACAACAACTGTAACAGTACACTCTGGAATACTTAAAACATATCTCAGCATTGGTCTTCTACCTTTTCCTCGGGACCTGTGTTGACTGAAGCAGAAAGCCTGTGTTAATAAACAAGGTTGATAACTGGAGGTTGTAAGGAAAGCACTTTGTAATACGACTCACAACTAAGGGGGGAATTCCTGTAATTAAATGAAATTCCAATGTGTTACATTTAAAATTATAATGTAATTGCACTTAAATACTTAAACGTAGGCAGACCAGAATAAAGGGTTTATGTTTTTACATGAACAAGGAAATAATAATACTGTAAGTAAACTTAAGTCGTGCATAAGTAATTTGAAGTATTCTCTAATTTCATGGTAATTTTGCAGAAAACCAAACAATATTTTCCTATCTTACTCTGAAAATATGTTGTATTTTCCAGGGTGTTGGTCATATTATGAAATGCATAATTTGACCTTTTACATCATTTTTTTAAACATCTGTATTTAATACTCACTACACTGATGTGCATGAGATTGAGGACTGTTTTCCCTTACCAAAGTTTAAGAAAAACTTAATACCAACAAAATTTGCAGGCTTATGACCTTATAATGATGGAGCCAAGTCTAATTTAATTTGTTTGTTTTTTTTACAATCACTGTTCACAAAGGAGGGTCTCCTTTCCTGTAAGAAACCAGCAATGTTACTCTGCTCCATTATACAGCCCACATCTCGAAAATTCTAACGCATTTACAAGTTGAGACAACAACTGTAAGATGGAGGGATTTTCCACAAAATTAACAAGACATTATGCAATACTTAAAATTACTTACAGTATAGTTTGTCTCCTATCCTTGAGACTACCCAGAATTTAGACACCACTTAAAATTAATTGCACTACAAGAACTTTGCCAGCTTTGAAAATCACAGTTACATGTGCTGCAAACTGTCAAAATTTGAAATGCCTCCAAGTTCTTTTGGAACGTCTTTCAAGACATATATGGTGCTGTAAACTCAGATTTTGCTTCCCAATGTAAAGATAAGATTACCAGATAAGATAACCTTTGTTCGTCCCATTTGTTAGAAGACGACTACATGATAGATTATGTAAGGTTGGCTGTGTGAAAATGTTCAAGAAAAGAAGTCAAGATGATCATGCGGAACAAGCTGATATTTCAGTAAAAGTAATTTTAGGAATGGCGCAGAGTTAATTTAAGCTAGAAACAGAACATATCCTGCAGGAATTTAATTCAAGTGATTTAAAAGTTCACTTTCTTCACCATTTCTAACTGATCGCTAACATACATACATACTGTGCACATACACTGAATCTTTTCTTGACTTTTAACACTTGGGTACAACATGTTTAACATTTTTAACTAATGCTTAACTAAACAATGCATATTCCTCACTGGAAGCTACTTAAATCTGGTTAATCTGTGCACTACTGAGAAACAACACGCAGCATTTAATTGTTTCAAACTTCACACTCCTTTATCCAAATGCTGTGTGCACACAAATTGCTTTTACAAGATTGCACATTTGTGTTTTCTATTCATTTTGTGCTGTATGAAAAAACACTACAGCCCACCAATGCTTGATAAAAAAGTCAAGACTGACTTCTGGAGTTTGCTGCAGGTGAGAATTGCACACCTAAACCTAATAGTTATTCTGCAGAAAGCAGAAAAAAGAAAAAATGAGAAACATCCTCAAGATGATTTTCAAGAAATAAACAGTTGACAGATATGTTTACAGGTGTATTCAATGCTGGGTTTACCTTTTAGGTCAGATTCTTCCCTTGCTCTGCTCTCGTCTCTTTGTCATAAAATAAACTCCTTTTGTGTTGACGCTTGTTTCATATGATTCAAATGACACATGGAGGCCTCTGGTTGTCCAGAGGTGCCATCTAGTGCACAGCTGACTTCAGCACCTACAGAGGAGACCATCCTCCTCCAAATAAAACTAAAATAAAATGGAATATTATAATACTATAGCACTACAAGACACTTTATTTTAGTTTTCAAATATTTGCATCATCAATTTGGAAATAATTTATTCATCTCAGAACATATATGTTGTTCCGACCACAAGTAATCTACATATTGTGTTTGGTATCTGTACAGCTGGAGTGGTTTGTGTGTGTGCTGTGCTTGGATATTATATGTGAAGTCATGAGTGGAAATCACGATCAAATGAAAGCTCCCGAAAGACCAGAGCGGCCTGTCATTGATTGTGTTAAAATCCCTGTGCTTACCCACAAACCTCCTATTCTTGTCTATTCTTTTTTTTAAATTTTGTCTTTTTCAATAACAAATCGGGCAATTGAAGGTTTTCCTGTAACTTTTGACTACAGACAGAGATAAATTAAATGTATGATTTCAAGTCCAATTTTTGTCACCACTATTTACTGTGTTTTTATTAATAAATTGTGACATCCTCTGCAAAATGTTATATTTACATATATATCAGCTTTTTTTTTGTTTTTTATTTATAAAAAAATTGTGACAAATATCTTGTATGTTGCTGGTCCATCCCATCCATCCATCCTCCACTTATCTGGGGTCGGGTTGCGGGGGCAGCAGCCGCAGGGAAGCCCAAACCTCCCTCTCTCCAGGCAACTCCTTCAGCTTGTACGGTGGAACACCAAGGCGTTCCCAGGCCAGTCGAGAGACATAATCTTTCCCGTGTGACCTGGGTCTGCCCCGGGTTCCTCCTCCCGGTGGGACATGCCCGGAACATGTCACCCAGGACGCGCCCAGGAGGCAGATGCCCAAACCACCTCAACTGGTTCCTTTTGATCCAGAGGAGCAGCGGCTCTACACTGAGCCCCTCCCTGATGGCTGAACTTCTCACCCTATCCCCAAAAGTTTATTCTGTTCATCTGGATGTAGCATTTTCAGTGGGAGAAACGTTTCTACTTCTTCAGTCTCAGCTAACTGCAGGTTTCACCAATCTTATAAACAGTACATTTGCATAATGACTGAAAGTGACTGAAGGAACAATGGGCTGGGAGATAGTCTTTTGAAATTAAATTTGCCTCCAATTAGTCCTAGCAACGCGCTTTCTTCTGATTCTGACTGTCCAAATTCAGGGGCAGCATGCTTTGAAGGCCGCGTTTGAAGGCAAACATCACAGCGACGCAATGAAGACTGTCCAAATTCAAAGACTCCTCCAAATGCAGCGACAAATGCATCCCCCTTTTCCCGACATTTGAAGGATGGGTCAGGTGTATCCTTCGTGGTCCAACCTATCTGTTAGAGTGAATTGTTAAATGTTGTCATTTCTATGCTTGCCAACTCTGATGAAAGAAATTCCACTGTCCTTCCCCCCAGATTCTCGAGGTTCTGGATGGGGGGGGCTGTAATGTTTTATTGCAGATACATCCTATCTGGAAGATCTGCTTCTTTTGATGTAAGCTTCCTGCGTTTACGACCCTTTGGTCAGCAGGAGGTCACACACACACATTCTCACATAAAACACACACACACACACACACTCTTACAGAAGTTCACACATATACATACAATGCCTTGTCTTAGAACCATGTGAGCGTGGCTTTGTTCTGATGTTTATTGTGTGAACTGTGTCTCAATAAAAAGGGCAGCAAGGGAGGTCGTCGTCGAGGTCATTTTCGTGGTGGACACAGGCCTCCCTTGCGCAAGTGATTGATCGATCGACTGTCTTGTTTTCTTCATGATGAATACGTCTCTAGAATTAGCGGGGCTTGTGGAAACACAGACCCAACATTTATTTGGTCCTTCGGAGCCAGAACCTAACACATCGCATCCACCGAGGAGAGGAAGAGGACGCCACCGCAACGTCTGGGATGATTGACGTAAAGCCCTGGTGCTTTGTTACCAGGCCGTGAAGTTTGCGCCTGAACTCCCCTTGGGATGGATGACGATTGACGGGATCCAGAGACTCTTCCCATGAACGAAAACAACACGAACAGTAAGTACAGAAGGCCTTAGAGAGCGGCTACGTGACTCTGCGTTGAACGCAGGTACGGGAGCGCGCTAGCCGCGTGAGAGAGATGCAGGCTTCTCCGCCGTGTGGGGCGCAGAGACAACCTAGGTTTGGTGACTCTGCCGTGAAGAGAGTCCGGAATCTCCGCCATTTGGGGTGTTAGAGAGTGTCCGATGGTTGAATTCGCCGCCATATGGGGCGTTTGAGAGTTTTCAACAGAGAGCGCTAGCTGTGCGTGTAGGCGCTAGCTGTGCGTGTAGGCGCTAGCTATGCGTGTAGACGCAAGCGATAGGCCTATGTTGTGTGTGTGCGGGCCAGACGTGGTCTACGTGAGTGTGGCTGATTGTTGTCTTGTAATGGAGAATAAACTGTGTAAGTCTGCCTTGAAAGAGGATGAAATACACTGCAAAGTTTTTATTGGCCACCACGTGGTGTGTGGATCGTTGACGAATGAAGTGAAATAATGAGCTAAGCGGAAGTGAGTGTGAGTGTGTCTGACGTCACGGTGTGTGTGAAAAGGTATCCAGCTGGGGCAGGCATGATTCTGCAGATTACCTGCCCAGTGGACAAAAAGAAATAAAATAGATGTGTGGATGAATGATAGCATGAAGAGTGTTTGGTGTTTCTCAGTCTGAAACAGCTGTAATGCTACTTTCTGTTTTGGAGAAAAAGACAGTTAAAAAAAAAACAGAGAGAGAGAGATGTGTGTTGTTTAAGCAGTGATGAGAATAATGAAAGTGTGATGAGAGAGGAACACAAAAACATACAGAAAATGCATTAACTATACTAACCCTTACATGCACATACACAATAAATGATACTCATGAAGACCAGACAGCATCTTAAGCATGAGATTCTGTTTGTCATCTTGTCCAAGTCACTAGTAAAATGAAAGTGATACATAGACTAGTGGACTGAATATTATAGGAGGACAGATGGTTGCATCATAGAGGAGAAAACAGAATGCTGATGAGGGGTCTTAAATGAGTGAGCTGAGTGAGTTGATTGTGAGTTTCTGATGCGTGAAGAAGTTTTACAATGGCACACATTTAGTTACATGAGAAGAAACTTATTATGTGCTAAGACAACAGGGTTATGCTGTATGTTGTGTGTATGGCTGATTGGATGAATGTTTGAGATTAAACTGGCTGTTGATTTGTCTTTTGTTACTAAGTTGAGCCTGCCAATTGGGTTGTTATGATTTATCCCCCTGGCATGAAGAACACGTGTCATGACTTAAACAAGGCCTTTCTTTCCTTTGCTTTCCTTTATTTTCTTTCTTTCCTTTTATTTTGTTACTTTCATGGTGCACTGAAAGTTTTGTTTGATGATCTATGTTTGAGCAGATCTGCACGATTAGAACAGAAGCGCTATACTGTTGCAAAGTGAAGAAACCAACTGAGCCACAGGTACTCATCAGAATGGCTGGGAATGTGCTGTGCATCTTCTTGAGCCTGTGGACCCAGAGTGGGATGACAGGGAGCGCACTGGAACAGAGCAAACCACACCCAGTACCCGCATGGGTTTTCAACAACTACTGGTGGCAGTTTAAGAACACAACCGCTCACATAATCTTGATGAGGTGTCAGGTTTGCTGTGTTGTTCATGGTGCCTTCAAATCAGAACAAACATGAGGTTCTGAGCTGTGAGTGAAAAAACAAAAGTGGAGATGAAGGAGGAAAGAGAGCAGAGTAAGAGTTAAACAGAATACCAGCATCTTTGTTTGTTTACATTCTGTTTTGTCCTTAAACTTTGTGAAGAAAACTTCTCTAGCAGGAAGTTCACACTCTGTCTTATTGAGGTATCCTTATGATACAGATTCTGAGCTGTGGTAAGATAATTTTCAGATGCAGTTTGAGCTGTACTTAAGTAATAGAACTAAAGCCAATAAATTGCTAAAATAAATGCAGAAAATTCATGTATATGTACTTTTGTTTGTTATGCTTGGTTTAATGTTCTGTTAAAGCTGTCATATGTTACAGCACTGTAGTAAAGACTATTCAATACAGAGAATGATTTCACTTTAATTTGTCCAATAATAAAAGAAATAAAGCCGCTTTAAAATCTCTGTGCGCAAGAGTGTCACACCTGAATGCCTTCTAAGAACTTTGTGCTCAAATTGATGGAGTTTAAAGTTTAACAGCTGACACTTTGGGAATGAAACAACAACTGTAACAGTACACTCTGGAATACTTAAAACATATCTCAGCATTGGTCTTCTACCTTTTCCTCGGGACCTGTGTTGACTGAAGCAGAAAGCCTGTGTTAATAAACAAGGTTGATAACTGGAGGTTGTAAGGAAAGCACTTTGTAATACGACTCACAACTAAGGGGGGAATTCCTGTAATTAAATGAAATTCCAATGTGTTACATTTAAAATTATAATGTAATTGCACTTAAATACTTAAACATAGGCAGACCAGAATAAAGGGTTTATGTTTTTACATGAACAAGGAAATAATAATACTGTAAGTAAACTTAAGTCGTGCATAAGTAATTTGAAGTATTCTCTAATTTCATGGTAATTTTGCAGAAAACCAAACAATATTTTCCTATCTTACTCTGAAAATATGTTGTATTTTCCAGGGTGTTGGTCATATTATGAAATGCATAATTTGACCTTTTACATCATTTTTTTAAACATCTGTAATTAATACTCACTACACTGATGTGCATGAGATTGAGGACTGTTTTCCCTTACCAAAGTTTAAGAAGAACTTAATACCAACAAAATTTGCAGGCTTATGACCTTATAATGATGGAGCCAAGTCTAATTTAATTTGTTTGTTTTTTACAATCACTGTTCACAAAGGAGGGTCTCCTTTCCTGTAAGAAACCAGCATTGTTACTCTGCTCCATTATACAGCCCACATCTCGGAAATTCTAACGCATTTACAAGTTGAGACAACAACTGTAAGATGGAGGGATTTTCCACAAAATTAACAAGACATTATGCAATACTTAAAATTACTTACAGTATAGTTTGCCTCCTATCCTTGAGACTACCCAGAATTTAGACACCACTTAAAATTAATTGCAATACAAAAACTTTGCCAGCTTTGAAAATCACAGTTACATGTGCTGCAAACTGTCAAAATATGAAACATTTTTCAAGACATATATGGTGCTGTAAACTCAGAACACTTGGCACAACATTTTTAACTAACTAACTAATTAAGTAATTAACTAAACAATGCATATTCCCAGAGGTGTGGACTCGAGTCCATAATTTTATGACTTTAGACTTGATTTGAAAAAAATGTTCTAAGACTTGTGACTTGACTTGGACTTTTACACCAATGACCTGGGACTTGAATTGGACTTGAACCGGTTTACATGAAAAGAATTGATATTTCACCCCAAATATAAAATTTAACATACATATTATATAGAAAGTGTGCACCATTAATTCAATTCATTGATTCGTTTATTCAAACCACACTCCGTACTATGTGTGCATGAGCTGTAGCACAGCCAATCAAATTAACCAGATTTTTAAAAAAAGAAAACGCTCAAAAATGCTGCAAGGAGTTATTGTTTTCAGGTACATAAACTATGAAGTAGTCAACAAAAAACCAAAATGCAATATGCAAAACATGCAACAAGAGAATCACAGAGAGAGATGGAACAACTTTCAACTTTCTCCGACAGTTGAAGTTGCTTAAAGAACGGTAGGTGGTGCTTCTCTTTTGCTACGATGAGATAGCTGACTTCATCTAACTAGCAAATCTTGTCCAGGCTCCGTTGGTGATACAGTTTTTTTTTTAATGTGTATGATATTTTTGTCATGCGATTTTAAAGCTGGCCCTACAAGCGCATCCAAGAATAACATGCAGCTTATCTCAGAACTGTCGGTGAAAATTATTCTTGGAGCTAAGTTTAATTGAGCTGCATTTTATAGAGGTGCAATTTCACAATTTGTGTATATTTTCTAAGTTCACTATTTCGTCATGTGTTGAGAAAAACACAGATTTTAAAATTACATGGTCTAATATTTACATTTAGCATATAACTGCAACATTCTTTTTTCGTGTTTTTTTTTAAGGACTCGAAAGGACTTGAAATTCAAAGTTTCAGACTTGTGACTTTACTTGGACTTTTACACAAGTGACTTGAGACTCGACTCTGACTTGCTTGACATTACTTGAGACTTGATTTGTGACTTGAGGATAAAGACTTGAGACTTGCAAAACAATGACTTGGTCCCACCTCCCACCTCACTAGAAGCTATTTAAATCTGGTTAATCTGTGCACTACTGAGAAACAACATGCAGCATTTAATTATTTCAAATTGCGCACTCCTTTGTCCACATGCTGTGTGCACACAAATTGCTTTCACAAGACTGCACGTGTGTTTTCTACTTATTTTGTGCTGTATGAAAAAAAAAACTACAGCCCACCAATGCTTCATAAAAAAGTCAAGACTGACTTCTGGAGTTTGCTGCAGGTGAGAATTGCACACCTAAACCTAATAGTTATTCTGCAGAAAGCAGAAAAAATGAGGAAAAAACTCACGATGATTTTCAAGAAATAAACAGTTGACAGATATGTTTACAGGTGTATTCAATGCTTGGTTTACCTTTTAGGTCAGATTCTTCCTTTGCTCTGCTCTCGTCTCTTTGTCATAAAATAAACTCCTTTTGTGTTGCCACTCCTTTTATATGATTCAAATGACACATGGAGGCCTCTGGTTGTCTAGAGGTACCATCTAGTGCACAGCTGACTTCAGCACCTACAGAGGAGACCATCCTCCTCCAAATAGAACTAAAATAAAATAGAATATTATAATACATAGCACTACAAGACACTTTATTTTAGTTTTTAAATAATGTCTCATCTATTTAGAAGTAATATTTTCATCTCAGAACATATATGTTGTTCTGACCACAAGTAATCTACATATTGTGTTTGGTATCTGTACAGCTGGAGTGGTTTGTGTGTGTGCTGTGCTTGGATATTATATGTGAAGTCATTAGTGGAAATCACGATCAATTGAAAGCTCCCGAAAGACCAGAGTAGCTTGTTGTTGGTTGTGTTCGAGTTCATGTACTTACCCCCAAACCTCTCATTTTTGTCTATTCTTTTTTTTTTTTTTTTTGTCTCAGAGATAAATTAAATGTATGATTCAAGGAGTAAATCAGGCCTTCAAAGCCTTCAAGCCCAATTTTGTCACCACTATTTACTGTGTTTTTATTAATAAATTGGGACATCCTCTGCAAAATGTCATATATACATATATATCAGCTTTTGTTTGTTTTTTATTTATAAACAAAATTGTGACAAATATCTTGTATGTTGCTGGTCCATCCCATCCATCCATTCATCTTCTTCCACTTCTCCGGGACCGGGTTGCAGGGGCAGCAGCCCCTGGAAAGCCCAGACCTCCCTCTCCCCAGCCACCTCCCAGCTTGTCTGGCAGAACAAGGCATTCTCAGGCCAGCTGAGAGATATAATCTCTCCAGCGTGTCCTGGGTCTGCCCCGGGGGCCTCCTCCCGGTGGGACATGCCTGGAACACCGCGCCCAGGAGGCATCCTTCTCAGATGCCCAAACCACCTCAACTGGTGCCTTTTGATGTGGAAGAGTTGCTGCTCTACTCTGAGCCCCTCCCTGATGGCTGAACTTCTCGCCCTATCTCTAAGGCCAGCAAAGGCTGCTATGGTCAGTCTGGAGAGTGAATGGCCTACCCAGCAGATACTGTCTGAAGTGGGAAGTGAATGCCACAACTGCTAGAACCTCTCGCCTAGTCGTGCAGTAGTTTTTTTCGGTAGCTGACAGCCACCTGCTCCAATAAGTTAGGATCTGCTCTTCGCCCCCTGGCACTTGGAAAAGGATTGCTCCGATCCAACAATCTTTGGCATCAGTGTCGAGGAACAAGTCACCCTGGTCCAGAGGGTAACCCAGGACAGGGGCTGCTGTACTGCCGTTGTGACTGTCCGCTGTGCAGGCCCACTGTGCAGGCCATTCCGTCACTTGTTGAACTTTCTGGGAATCTGTGGAAATACCTCCAGCAGAGATGATTTGGCCCAGATAGACAACCTGCTCCCGGAACAGGCAGCATTTAGATGGCTTCAGTTTTAGGTTGGCTCCACGCAATCTGATGAACGCTTGCTCGAGCCGATCCAGGATCTGGGCTCTAACCTGACCCAGGACAATGATGTCATCAAGGTACATTAAACACGTCTCCCACTGCAGCCCAGCCAGGACTCTGTCCATAAGCCTTTGGAATGTGGCCAGTGCATTGCATAGCCTAAAAGGCATCACATTCCACTAGAACAATCCCTTACGGGTACAAAATGCAGCTGCTTTTTGTACCCGTAAAGGTATCTTATCTTTTCAGGCTCTGGAGGCCATCTCTACCTGCCAGTATCCTGATGTCAGGTCTAGTGTACTGAAGTACTTGGCAGTAGAAAGCGTGTCAAGGGTATCCTGGATGCGTGGCAGGGGTTAAGCGTCTTTAAGAGTTCGCTCATTTAGTGGTCTATAGACCACACACAGTCGGGTCTTTCTTTTTCACCATCACAATTGGAACAGCCCAGCTGCTATTGCTAGGCTGAGCTGACCCAGCATCCAGGCTCTGCTGTACTTGCTGGTCGGCCACTATTTGTTTGTCTCCTGCCATCCTGCATGGCGAGTGCTTAACTGGTGGCCCTGGCATGGTCAAGATGTCATGCTGGACGACACTGATGCGACCAAGGTCATTTGAGCCAGTCGAGAAGACATCACCATAGGACCTCAGCAGGCCTGTCAGTCCGCAATGGGCAACGTGTGTGAAACCGGGGCTGCTCTCAGCATACAGGGTCTGCCAGTGGCTTGGCACAGAAGCAGGGGCAGTGCTATCGAGCTCGAGGACTGCCAAGACCCTTGGTGGGTGATTCCCCGACCCCTCCAGGACTTGCACAGGCTGAAAAACCCCAGCCACTGCACCCCACTTTAAGGTAACAGCTGTAGCCCTAGGGTTAAAGACTCTGATCGGGATGCTAGAGGGTTTGCGAGTCTGCACAACTGTGTGAGCCACCAGCACTTGATGCTTCTCCAAGTGCTGGTGGCCCTGGCATGGCTTGTTTTGAACTGTGGCCATGGCCATGCTTACAAAGCCCACACACCCCTGCTGGTGGTGGTGTTACCATGTGAGGTGTCAGGGAAAAGTAGCCCTGAGCTGGCATTTCATAGCTGAATTGGGCAGGTTGGGGTGTACCTGGCATAATATGTAGCTTCACTGGCTCAGTAAACTGTGGTTTTATAGGGACATTGCACGTACAGTTCATGGCGGTGAATGGCTGGCTGCATGAGGGGGATGTAATAATCCAAGAAAGGTGATCATGTGTGCCATGCTGTCCCACTGTAAGTGGTGTAGATGTAATATTTCCAGGGCCTTCACAATCTGGGTACTGAAACTGCTTAAACTCGCTACACACTGCATTCTGCTTTGCTACTGGTGTTAAGAAAGGGTTGGTGTGAGTTGAAGGTGGCGGGGTGAGATGCCATGCAGCTTCAAATCCTGTCATATTGGCTGCTGCTATGCTTGCCATTGACGTTAGTTCCATGCCTGTGATGAAGGGGTTGCCACTACAGATCTTATTGTTTCTGTCATTAGCACGGTCCATATTAACTTTACCACTTTATGGGCATTTCGACAAAAATTGGTTGCTAATGTTATTGAAGTGCATTACCTTGTCGTCCCCTTCAGCATCTCCCGGCGCCCCCATTCTCTCTGCTGTCTGAGAAAAAAAAGTTTGCTCTCCTTCTCTCTTGGCACTTTGCAGAGTTTAATCCTGGAAAAAAGCCCCTAGTGTTGCCTCGCCAGGTCCGTGGCCCCAAACCGTAGTAAGAAGATCTCTGGCTGTTACTTCGGGTTCCATGACTGGCTCGTAGCTGGTAACAAGCTTACTGCACAGGTCAACTTTTTTTTTTTTGCCTGTCCTGTTTGGTTCTTTTGCCATCAGAATTATTGTCTAAAGGCGAGGAAAGATGCCCAACGGATTTACTTTACAAACTGACCATCCCAGCCTTGCCGTAATGGTCTATTTGATTCACCTTTTATTGTTTATTTTATTTATTTTTTTATTTTCACTTGCTAGATATGGGACAGACTTGAATGAGGAAAAGAAAAGGGAGAAAGGAAGAGGGGGGAAAACAGCGGAGAAGAGGGACGGGGATAAAGGGCAAAAAAACAAAAACCAACTAAATAAGCAGACAAAAAAAATACGTATATCAATCACCTGGATCACCTGTTGAGAAAGAAAAAAGAAAACAAGCAGAAGAAAACGAGAGCAATACAATAAACAACATCACGATGATATATGGGAATATAACAGTAAATACTAAATATTAAACATTATTGTGCAGCACGTAATATCGACAGTGCAGTGACGTGCCCGTGAGCTCCGCCGGCAGCCAGCTGCGCCAGAGTGACCGAGCCCCAGGCCGAGAGGCCGAGGGCACCCCACCCCTGAAGTGGCCCAAGCAAGCCCCAGGCTCCAGGCTCCGATAAGCAGCCACCAAGGAGTGAGCCGGTGTGTACCTGGGCGCCCATCCCTGGACAGAAAGAACCACCAACGCACCGATGTCTGAGGGCGTCTGCCACTGGCAGGGGAAGTGGTGGGGGAGATAGGCCTCCATACCTTAGAGGGCCTGAGATGTCCCCAGAGAGGTGGCGTCTGATACCCAACCTGACATATAGACACAGACATACAGGCACACACAGATACAAACATCCATTCCCACCCTCATGCTCTCATATGCAACTAGAAAAAATTTGCATTTCCTGCGAAAATGCTGTGTGGATGCCTTAACGCTGAAGATGTCTGCTGAAAAACAGCTGAAAAAGTTGAAAAGTTGCAAAAAGTTGTATGGCGGTGAAGAAACTGAAAATTCTGCTGAAAACAGCTGAAGAAGCAGAAATTTTTTGCTGAAAAGTGGTGAAAAGCAAAAAATTCTACAGAAAGGGGTAAAGACAGAGAAAATTTTGCTGAAAAGTGGTGAAAAAAAAACAGTGCCCTGAGCAGGATTCAAACCTGGCCATTCTGGTCCCAAGGGGGCTATTCGTCTCACTGAGCCAAAGTCATTCTCACAAAGAAGAGGTGGAGAGACTGACAATTTTGCTGAAATGAGCAGAAGCTGCTGAGAATTTTGCTGATAAGAGGTGAAAAGGCTGAAAACTGCAGAAAAGAGGTGAATAAGCAGAATTTCTGCTGAAAAGAGGTAAAGAAGCAGAAAGTTGCGCTGAAAGGAGATGAATCAGCAGAATTTCTGCTCAAGAGTTTTTTTTCTGAAAACAGCTGAGATTTGTGCTGATAAGAGGTGAAAAGGCTGAAAATTTTGCAGAAGAGGTGAATGAGTAGAATTTGGGCTGAAAAGAGGTGAAAATTCTTAAAATTCTGCAGAAAAGAGTTCAATCAGCAGAATTTCTGCTGAAGAGGTGAATGGGCAGAATTTTGCTGAAAAGAGGTTTTTGCTGAAAACAGCTAAAAAAGCTGGGATTTGTGTTGAAAAGTGGTGAAAAAATTTAAAATTCTGATGAAAAGAGGTGAATGAGCAGAATTTCTGCTGAAAAGAGTTTAAAAAGTTTAACTGTTAACTGAAAGAAATGTTGCCATAAGTGGGATTTGAACCCAGGCCTCCCAGTCTGAGAACGGATACTCATCTCACTGAGAAAGAGCTGGAATTTGTGCTGAAAATGGGTGAAGGAGCTAAAATCTGTGTTGAAAAGAGTTAAAAAAAAGTTCAACTGTGAACTGAAAACATTGTTGCCACAAGCGGGATTTGAACCCCAGCCTCCTGCTCTGAGAACGGCTGCTCATCTCACTGAGCTAAAACACAGCTCAACCCGGCATGCAAAATCAGTGACCACATTGATAATGTGTTCCATTCATTTCAATGGTGAAAAGTCATAACACACATTAGCAGAAATAGCAGAATTTTTTAAAGTTTAAACATAGTATTTCTGCTATTATTATACTAAATAATATTTTTTTCCTGCCAAATCATAGCATTTGTGCTGAAACACAGAAAATTCTGCCAAATCATAGTATTTGAGCCAAATCATACAATTTGTGCTAAAACATTATTTATGATTTAGCAGAAACACTGGGACTTGGTAGAAATACTATGATTTACATGAAATACTTTGACTTAGCAGAAGTACTACAATCTAGCAAAAAAGTACTACAGCATAGCAGAAATTCTATCATTGAGCAGAATTACTAGGATTTAGAAGAAATACTAAGATTTAGCACAAATACTATGTTTTAGCACAAACACTGATGTGGCTCAAGAACCTTTATTGTGCAGTTATACTATGATTTGGAAGAAATACTATGCTTTGGCACAAATACTATGATTTGGAAGAAATACTATGTTTTAGCACAAATACTAAACTTTGTCACAAATGCTATAATTGAGTACAAGTACTATAAGATTACAGAAATACTATGATTTAGCAGAAATGCGTTTTTTTCGCAGAAACACTGTAATTTCGCTTAAATAGTATGAAATAGCAGTAATATTATGATTTGGCAGAAATACTACGTTTTAGCACAAATACTATTGTACAGAATGGTGTACGTCAGTTTAATGCTGGGTGCTGCTGCAATAGTAACTATCCTCGGTCAGAAAGAGAGTCTGACATCCAGGGATTAGATTACCACAGGTGGAGTTTATTGGCGGTCAGATGGATGGTACAGGGAGGTATGGCATACAGTAGGAGGATGTGGAGAGGTGATATGGTGTGGTTTCTATCATTAAGAACAGGGTATGCATTACAACATGCATACAGATTAAAGATTAAGAAAACTGGCAACAAATTCCTCCACTACAAATCAGTCTGATAACACTTCTTACAGGGTTCACGTTTACTAAGGCACTACCCAAAAGGCGCCACAAGAGGGCACTCCAACACAAGAGATGACCTATTTACACTGATGCACTTAGTAAACAGTCAGCCCCCTACTTAGCCACTACATAATACAGTGATATTACAGTATACAAATTCACATAAATTGGCAGAGGGAACAATCAAAGCCCAAAACAATCAAATAACTGGGCTGCCATAGCTATCGCTAACTAGCACATGGTAAATGGCCTGTATTTGTATAGCGCTTTTCTAGTCCCTAAGGACCCCAAAGCGCTTTACACAACCTGTCATCCACCCATTCACACACTGGTGATGGCAAGCTACAATGTACATATGCTAAAGGTAACTAAAACCAATACACACAAGTAGCAGTGTAACCATCTTAAGCATGGAATATTAACTCACGTTTATGTGACGCACACCATCCCCAGCAAATACTGGATGGGCTATTTGTTTCCCTTCCCAGCAGCTCT
Organism: Diplotaxodon limnothrissa; assembly: GCF_057381915.1. Classification (NCBI taxonomy): domain Eukaryota; kingdom Metazoa; phylum Chordata; class Actinopteri; order Cichliformes; family Cichlidae; genus Diplotaxodon; species Diplotaxodon limnothrissa. The sequence goes on along the minus strand of NC_140610.1, from coordinate 17,501,278 downwards.
CTCAATCGTTAGCCCAGGAACAAACGAAGACCATCTAGCTCAGACGTCCCATGAATCCCATCACCGCTCAGAGGCTGCTGGGTAATGTACTTCACACGAACACAGGCTTTTCTACAACTATGATTTGGCAGAAATACTATGACTTAGTAGTAATACTATAACATAACAGATTTCTTCAAAATACTATGAAATTGCAGTAATTCTATGACTTGGAAGAGATACTACGTTTTAGCACAAATACTATAACAAAGCAGAAATACTATGACTTAGTAGTAATACTATAACATAACAGTTCAATGTTCTTGCACAAATACCACAATATGGCAGAAATACTATGTTTTAGCACAAATACTATAATTTGCCAAAAATACCATGATTCGGCACAAATACGATGACATGGCAAAAATACTATGATTGGGTACAAATACTATGAATTGGCAGAAATACTGTGACTTAGTAGTAATACTATAAAATAACAGATAGACTGTGATTTTGCAGACATAGTATGTTTTTGCACATATACTATGATTTCGCTCAAATACTATGAAATTGCAGTAGTACTATGATTTTGAAGGAATACTATGATTTGGCAGAAATACTATGATTTGGCAATAATACTGCATTTTAACACAACTACTGAGATTTAATTGACATACTATGATTTAGAAGAAATACTATGACTCCATACAAATACGATGCTTTGGTACAAATACTATTATTTGCCACAAGTACTATGATTTAGTACAAATACTATGATTAGGCAGAAGTACCATGTTTCAGTACAAATACTATGATTTGGCAGAAATACTCTGATTTAGCAGAAATACAATCTTTTGGTAGAAATTCCTGCAAAAAGGTACTATTTCTGTTTTTTTATCAGAAATACTGTAATTTGGCATAAATACTATGCTTTGGGATAAATACTATGAATTGGCACATACACTATATTCAGCACATATACTATAACATAACAGAAATTCCTCCACTTAGTAGTAATACTATGACATAACAGAAATATTATGATTTGGCCCGAAAACCATGATTTTGCACAAATACCATGATTTGGCAAATATACTATGATTTAGCAGAAATACTATGATTTAGCAGAAGTACTAAGATGTAGTAGAAGTACTTTGCTTTAGCAGAAATACTATGATTGAGGAGTAATACTTTAACATAGGAGAAATATTGATACACAGACACACATACACAGAGAGTAAAGGGAACGGGAGCTGTTAAGAGTCTGGGCTTGGTATATCTAGGTCAGTTGAATTAGCTGCACCTGCTGTAATCAGCCCTTACACACACAGACACAGAGAGAGGTATGAGTTTTCTTCAGTGTATTTCTGATATTCAGGATTCCCCTCGAACAAATGGCCATAATTTCCTAACCGTAGGGGTTAGAACGTTCATTTTCAACATCGTTTTGTTCAGAAGAGATGGGGGAATCTTTGGGTCATTTCATTTTCATTCATTCATTTCATTTATTTGTTCATTTTCAGGCACAACAAATACCTATATTGAACATAAAATGCACAAAACAAAAAACAAAAATTGCCTGAAAAAGGAGTGGGACGAAGAAAACTTATTAAATCCCACCCCTATACTCACTCATCAACAAAAAAAACAAACTTCCCGCAGCTACGCCCATCATTGCATACAGACCCATCAACAGCCCCGGGCACATACAAGCATCTAAACGGCAGCTCGCAAACAACAATTAGAGCCTTCATAACTGAATACAGAATATATAAATTATAAATTGCATTACCACAGGTAACAGGCAGTAATAACTACAAGTAACAAACACACATACATATACATACATATATATCTACACACACATGTACATATATGTACATACTAGTGCGCATGCGCCAACCAGCGTGCAGCCTGTTACAGTCGCTCCTGCTTTTCTCTTAGTTTAGCTCTTTTTTCTTACGTATTCTTTTTTTTTTCTGACTTGTATTTTCCTCCGTTTTCTATCTCTTACTCAATCATGTGGATTGAGAGAGTTTTTGTTCTTCTGGTGGCCGTGGAACTGTTACTTTTATCATGGAACGGGACCGCGGCACATCTCCTACACGCACGGACTGTTTACTCTAGAGATCAGCTGATCGCCCTGATGCCGGCCGGCTCGCTGGCCAGGCCCGCAGAAGTGCCCGCAGAAGTACCTGCTGAAATTTGGAGGAAAACACATCGGGGATGCAGAGGTCAAGGACAGAAGAGAAGAAAAAAGGTGACGGTGAGACAGCGGAGGCTCGAAGCGAGGAGGAGGTTTAAACCATGTCTGCCGTCTATCGTGATGGGAAATGTGCGATCGTTGGCAAGTAAAATCGACGAGCTCTCAGCACTGGTACGGAGTCAGAGGGAATACCGAGAGTGTAGCCTGATGTGTTTCACCGAATCATGGCTGCACCAGGTCATTCCCGATGAGAATGCTTCCGTGGAAGGCTTCCACACTGTTCGGGCGGACAGGGACAGCATCGCTAGCGGTAAGCGTAAAGGAGGGGGGCTTGCTGTTTTAGTTAACAACCGGTGGTGTAACCCTGCCAACATAACAATCAAAGAAAGGATTTGTTGCCCGGACACTGAACTGTGTGCTGTTGAACTCAGGCCGTATTATTTACCCAGGGAATTCTCTCACGTCATCTTGGTGGCTGTTTATGTTCCCCCCTCTGCTAACCCCACAGCTGCATGTGACACTATCCACTCTGCCATAGCTCGGCTACAGACTCAGCACCCGAGTGCCTTTATTGTGATCTCGGGTGACTTCAACCATGTATCACTGGACAATACACTACCAACATTCAAACAATATGTGGACTGTCCCACCAGGGGAGAGAAAACTTTAGACTTACTGTATGCTAACGTCAAGGATGCATACAGCTCCTCCTCCCTCCCCCCACTTGGTAGGTCAGATCATAACCTGATTCACCTCACCCCCCGCTATGTGCCAATTGTGAGGAGGGAACCTGTGACCACCAGGACTGTCAGGAGGTGGTCAGAGGAGGCAATAGCGGAACTACAGGGCTGTTTCGAGGTGACCGACTGGGAAACACTCTGTGAGCCTCACGCCGAGGACATCAATGGGCTTACTGAGTGTATCACAGGCTACATAACTTTCTGCACCGACTCCATTGTTCCAGCTCAGACTGTTCATTGTTACCCAAATAACAAGCCGTGGGTGACTAAGGACATCAAAGCCCTCCTCAACAACAAGAAGAGGGCTTTCAGAGGGGGCAACAAAGAGGAGGTGAGGAAGGCCCAGGTGTTACTAAAGGACAAGATCAGAGAGGCTAAGGACAATTACAGGAGGAAGCTGGAGTGGAAACTCCAGCAGAACAGCATGAGAGAGGTGTGGAGGGGCATGAAGACCATCACTGGATTCAGGCCAACCAACAGCAGGGGAGCTGAGGGAGGTGAGAATAGAGCCGACGAGTTGAATCTGTTTTTCAATAGATTCGACACCACAGTGTCTGCTCCCACCCCCACAACCTCACCTGCAGTCAGCCTGGAATCCAGAGCCACACCACTGTGCCAGCCTCTCTCTTCACATGTTGCCTCCTGTGAGATTCCTGACACCCCTCCCCCACCCATCACCTTCACTCAATACCAGGTTGAGATGCAAATGAGGAGACTTCACTCAGGCAAGTCTGCTGGACCAGACGGAGTGAGTCCCCTCGTCCTCAAGGCCTGTGCCCCCCAGCTGTGTGGAGTCTTTCATAAACTGTTTATGCTGAGTCTGAGTCTGCAGAGGGTCCCGGTGATGTGGAAGACATCATGCCTCGTCCCTGTACCAAAGACGCCTCGTCCCAGTGGCCCCCAGGATTATAGGCCCGTGGCACTGACCTCCCACATCATGAAGACCCTGGAAAGGCTCATCCTGGACCAGCTGCGACCCATAGTAAGACCACATCTGGATCCCCTTCAGTTCGCTTATCAGCCTCGTCTCGGAACTGAGGACGCCATCATCTACCTGCTCAATCGTATCTACACCCATCTGGACCAGCCGGCGAGCACTGTGAGGGTCATGTTTTTTGACTTTTCCAGTGCTTTCAACACCATCAGGCCGACCCTCCTGGGTGATAAGTTAGCAGCGATGCAGGTGGATGCTTCTCTGGTGTCCTGGATTGTTGATTACCTGACAGGAAGACCACAATATGTACGTCTCCCACAGTGTGTGTCTGACAAGGTGATTAGCAACACAGGGGCACCACAGGGGACTGTCCTCTCCCCCTTCCTCTTCACCCTCTACACCACAGACTTCAGCCACTGCACAGAGACCTGCCATCTTCAGAAGTTTTCTGATGACTCTGCGGTGGTTGGATGCATCAGCAGGGATGATGAGACAGAGTACCGGGCTGTGGTCGACTCCTTTGTCACGTGGTGTGAGCAGAATCATCTGCAGCTCAACGTGGCAAAGACCAAGGAACTGATCGTGGACTTCAGGAAGACCAGGAAACACTTGACCCCTGTTTCAATCCAGGGGGTCAGTGTTGACATTGTGGAGGACTATAAATACCTTGGAGTACACATTGACAATAAACTGGACTGGGCTAAAAACACCACAGCACTTTACAGGAAGGGCCAGAGTCGTCTCTATTTTTTGAGGCGACTGAGGTCCTTCAACATCTGCCAGAAAATGCTGAGGATTTTCTATGAGTCTGTGGTGGCCAGTGCGATCCTCTATGCTGTTGCATGCTGGGGGAGCAGGCTGAGGGTCGCAGATGCCAACAGACTTAATAAACTGATCCGTAAGGCCAGCAATGTTGTGGGGATGGAGCTGGACTCCCTCAAGGTGGTGTCGGAGAGGCGGATGCTGTCCAAGATAAAGACAATGTTGGATAACACCTCCCACCCACTCCATGACATGTTGGTCAGTCACAGGAGCTCGTTCAGTGAGAGACTGAGATTACCGAAAAGCACCACTGAACGACACAGGAAATCATTCCTGCCTGTGGCCATCTCCCTGTACAACGCATCCACTTAACACACTGTTTGCTGCTACAACTACACATGTTTCTTTTCCAAATATTTATTTATAAGTGACTTATGTATGTATGTATGTATATATATGTATATATTGTACTATTCTTAGTTAGCGTATTGTCTGTCTTGTCTTAATGTTGGTTTAAAATGGAGCACTGTAACAAAAAATAATTTCCCCCAGGGATCAATAAAGTATTCTGATTCTGATTCTGATTCTGATACATACGCACACTTTTTTTTTTTTTTTGGAATCCATACCAGCAATGGTAAGGATGGTAATGGGTCTTCATAAATCAGAGATAAAATATAAATTATCAAAGATATATGACTTGTAATACACTGTAACTGAGTAGAGGAGAAGCAAAAACTGCCTTGACTTGCCCTCAAACAACGCTTTCTAACTCTAAATCTAAATGGAGCATCAAAATCATTCTTTCACCGTAAGAGACAGCAGGCTTTGGTGAACAGTCATGGAAATTTTCAGGTCTCTCTGGAAATCCGTTAAAAAAATATGACGAGAGAAAAAAGTGGTTCATTTCCAGAGTTTGAAATCTGAAGAAATCTGAGCGAAGGACGAATTTCCTACCCTCAAACAAGTCTACCTCATCTCAGAACGGTAATAGGTGAGAAAATTATTCTTGAATTGTGAGCGTCAGGAGTGTCTGAAGATATACTCGGACAAGCCTTATGTCTTAACTTTGGAGATATGACAATTTGAAAATGCCTCTCATTAGAGAAATCCAGCGGTGATTTTGAACAAACTCTCCATTGACTTTCAATGGAGAGTTTTCCGACTTTGTGTTGCTCTGAGGAGATTTGCAAAAAATCTATAAGTCCCACAACAATGATAGTGACATTTTCTTGAAGCCAGCAAAAATACCTACATTTTGATGTATAATTTGTGGGGGTATAGTGGACATTGAGCGAGTAGCAAGAAGTTGTTTGGACATGAAGAGAAAATTCACAAAGTTTCACTGTCCACTCTGAGTTAATTGCATAGCAACCATAACAACGCATTTATTTTGTGAAAAATCACAATTTTGCAACTGAAAACTTAAAGAGGGATAAGATTAAAAGGATAGAAGATCTGAAAAAGCTGAATCATACAGGAATAGCCCAATCATTTGAGAACATTTTAAAGTTTGAATGGTAACATTCAAACATTCAAACTTTAAAAACTGTCGGCATCCACACAATAAAGTAGAATAAAGAATAAAGAGAAACAGGATCTCAATAGTGTGGATGCCGAAAGGCATCCACACAATAACGAGAAACAGGAACTCAATAGTGTGGATGCAGGAAATGCAAATTGTGTCATAGGGCATCCACACAATTTGCACACCCTCATGCTCTCATATGCAACTAGAAAAAATTTGCATTTCCTGCGAAAATGCTGTGTGGATGCCTTAACGCTGAAGATGTCTGCTGAAAAAAGCTGAAAAAGTTAAAAAGTTGCAAAAAGTCGTAAGGCGGTGAAGAACCTGAAAATTCTGCTGAAAACAGGTGAAGAAGCAAAATTTCTTTGCTGAAAAGTGGTGAAAAGCAAAAAATTCTACTGAAAGGTGTAAAGACGGAGAAATTTTTGCTGAAGAGTGGTGAAAAAAAAAAGTTGCCCTGAGCAGGATTTGAACCTGGCCCTCCTGGTCTTTCTGAAAACAGCAAAAAAAACCTGAAAATTTTGCTGAAAAGGGGTGAAAAAGCTGAAATTTGTGTTGAAAAGAGTTAAATAAGTTGAATTGGTAACTGAAAGAAATGTTGCCATAAGAGGGATTTGAACCCAGTCTGAGAACGGCTGCTCATCTCACTGAGCTAAAACACAGCTCAACCGGGCAAGGAAAACTAGTGACCAGACTGATAATGTGGAAGAAATGGGCAAAAAATATTGCAAAAAAAAATTCAATATCTCAAAAATATAGAAGTCATGAGCACCAAAAGTCATAGCTGAAAAGAGCAGCCCCACCACAGAGAAAACTGCACCCACCCCGTCATCCACTCATCTTCCAGACTACACAAGACAATAGACGCCCAGGCTGAGATCTTCCTCCACCTCTCCTGTATGTCCCCCTCCTGCAGAGTGAGTTCCTGAAGAGAGGAGAGCTCCTGCAAGGTGTAACAACCTCCCCCACCAGTTGAAGAGCCCCCCAGGTGGCTTGATGCACTGGCGGCACCCTGCGCCGGGGCCGGGCCCCCATACACCCACCCGCCCACAACCCCAGCAACATACCAACCAGGACCCAAGCCCCCGAGGCCCAGCCAGGGCCCCAGCCCAGAGACGGAGCGCCCCCAGAACCTCACGCACGTCCCGGACCCACCCAGGGGCAGCCAGGCTACCAGGTCAGTAACCCACGTCCATCAACACAGACCCTCCCCTAGCCCTGCTGCACGCAGCCACGAGGAAACCGTCACCTAAGAGCCAACAGAGCCCCTAATTGGCCATGACCGCTACCCAGGGTTGAGCCCCCCAAGGAAGATGCTCCTGGGGAACCCCCCGATGCCCTAAGCCTGTCCCTACCCCCACATCAATCAAAACAGCGAAGGTGGGACCAAACTATGACCCCCCACCCCCACTAGGTGATGGAGCTGATCAAATGAGCCCAGAGCAATTGATCTGATGTGGTGGCAGAGGCTGTATTGAGACTAATGTAATCTAATAGATAATTTCTATATTGGTTAGAATTAAGATTACTTTTATTTTTCCAGTTCCTGAGGACTGTTTTCTTGGCTATGCATAGGGCAGTGAAAACCATATGGGCTATATTCTTATCTGTAGTGACATTATCTAAGCTGCCCAACAAACACACTAAAGGGGAAGTTGGAATGTTACATTTCAGACACTTTGATAAGTCTTCACATATCTCACGCCAAAACTTCTGAACTGGTGGACAGAACTAAAGAGCGTGAATATAATTGTCCGGTGTATTGGTTTGACAGTGTGAGCAGTTGTTGGTAGACGTAAAGCCCATCTTGAACATCCAATGACCTGTATAGTGCACTCTATGTAGTATTTAGTATTGAATTAGTTGAAGACTGGGATTTCTAATTAGATGAAAGATTTTTAAGCAAATCTGAGGCCAGAAGTTTTGGTCTAAGTTAGCTGATAAATCTGCTTCCCATTTTGCAATAGGAAGTGATATTGATTCATCTGTTTTAGAAAGCATTCTGTATATTTTGGATAGTAATTTGGGGGTTTTAAGAGTAAGAAATTGAACCACACTTGGTGGTGTTTGTAGTTCAACTTGACCCAGTTTAAATTTCTTTTTTACTATGGATTTAATTTGTTGATATTCTAAAAATATTACACACACATAATACACACCTCGGGCTGCTGTGGGAGTTGTTATATTCCCTTTTTAATGCCTTTATTTTCTTTCTTCCATAGCTACTCGTGATCCCCTTGTTTTCCTCTCTCCCTCACTCAGACACACACCTCCAGGAGCAGTCCCACACATCCTTCCACAGCCTTCATTAAAGGGCTATACCTGTAACATGAGGAACCCTACTCGACAACGCCAAATTGTTATGGAAATTTTAACAATGACCTGCAACAAACCAGGTGAGCGTTTTGAAATAGTTTAATAACATATTACAACATGGAGAGAAACATCCCAGCCAAAACACTAGGATCATCTCTGAATTGTGGCCACCGCCCTTACATCTTATATACCCTATCACAGACACTCTTACACAAAGAACATTGAACAGAACATCATATATCTCTATACCTTCAGCCAAGCTCATCCTTGCCCCTCTCCCACTGTAAGAAAAGTTACGACCACCCGTCACCTCCCTAAGAGCATGATGTTTGGAGATCTTCAAGGGGTTTTTAAATGTTGCTCACATGCTGTGTGCACATAAATTGCAAATGTCTGTTTCTGTTGAAGTAAACAAAAACACAAACATAATACAAACACAGCACAGCAAAGCTTCATTAAAGTCTAAAGACTGACGTCTGGACTGTCTTGAAGGTGAGAACTGCACGTCTAAACCTAGAAGTCTGTCTGCAGAAAGCAGAAAAAGAAGAAATGACCAAAATCCTCCAGATGATTTTCAAGAAAGGAACAGCTGCAGTTTAAACAAGAGAAATATGTTTACCGGTTTATATAATGCTATGTTTACCTATTGGGCCACGTTCTTCGCTTTTCTCTGTGTCATAAAATCAATTCCTTTCATGTTGTCACTCCTTACTCCTTTTGTCTGTTTCAAATGACACATGGAAGCTTCTGTTTGTGCAGAAGTGCCATCTAATGCACAGGTGAGTTAAGCATCTTGAGAAGTGCTAAAGAAGCTCCTCCTCTTGGAAATACTTTCATGAAAATAAATGAGTAAATAAAAGGAAAAATATTAACTATTACTCAATAAGCTCCTCTAAATCAATACATTTGTTTCCTTGCTCACCCCGTTTGTGTACACACACTCTGTGGACAGATACCTGTACTCCACCACATCATCATGCTCTCCCGTCTGAAGTTGATCACTATCTGTCTGATCTTTTTTTACATTAAGAAGCAGATGATTCCTCACAGACCACTCCACATATTTATCCAACTATTTATCCGGGAAACTTTTGATGCTTCTTTTAGATGCTTCCATAGCTTCTCTCTCAGTGATAATGTTGGTACTTGGTGGACAAGATCTTGGAAAAAGTACATTTATGTACATAATGAATTTATTTTAAGCGAAAATGTTGTGTTTGTATGACATAGGAAAAAGAGACTTCTCTAATTTTTCAAAAATTTATTTAAAACTGGATTTTCTTTTCACTGGTGCTTTGTAACTGAAGTTACTGAAACATTAACAGGTTTCATATCGTATAATAATCAAGAAATACAGTTGCACATTTTTCTGTTTGTTCAGTAAGCTGTAGGATTTTGTTTCCTTCGTCTGGATCCCCTTTAGTATAACAATGCATGCTAATAGAGAAATATATGAGTGGTAATTGACATCACACATCAGACTCTTTCAGAGCCTCTCCAGTGGCCGCAGGCTGGTAAGGCTCTGTGGGTCAGATAAGCAGATGCATTAACACAAACCAAGATTTGGCACAAAAGTTTCTCAACCTGTGGTTAGATGTAAAATCCTAAGATTTGGTAAATAAAACACAATCACAAAGTTATTCTTCGATGGAGTGTTTTGGCGCCGTTTTGCCATTTTTGTGTGTGTGTAGAATGGAAAACAAGAACAGGCAGCAGAGACTCTTAGCCAGAAACCTTTTTGTGGGCTCATTGGTGTTTGCCTTTTGTTACGACTCAGGTCATAATCTTGTGTATTGTTTTCGCTCATCCACACCTGATGGTGGAATTGTTCATTTTCTCTGCCTCTTTTTTTCTGCTGCTTCAACCACAGACGGTGTGTTTAGTAATGTACTATGTGTTCAAGTTCCTGTGTCTAGAATAACTAGGTAAACTAGGTCTTCCTCCACTACAACCCAACCAATCGCTGCAGATAGCTGCCGCTCCCTGAGCCGGCTGGAGGTTTCTCCCTGTTAAACAAGAGTTTTTCCTTCCCACTGTGGCCAAGTGCTTCCTAATAGAAGGGTCGTTTGATTGTTGGGGGTTTCTCTGTATTATTGTAAAAACTTAGAATCCAAGACTTTAATATAATATATTAGTACTTAACTCCCTTGAGGCATCTACTGTTATGATTTGGCTCTATATAAATAAAATTGAAATGAACTCAATTAAACTATTTGAGAGTGCCAGATGTTAATAATAATTACTAACTAATTATTAAATACAGAATGCATTTAAAAAATGAGCATTTAACTGTGCTGTTAACTGAGGCTCAAGCGTACTTGAGCATTTAATACCATCTGACATTTATTGTGTGTTTGTGTCAGGTCAGAGTGGTGCAGTGGTTAGCACTGTTGCCACATGTTGAGGCAGATGTGAGGCGCATAATGCTTTCGGTGATCAATGAGACCACTTAAATGACTAACAATCAAAGCAAATACATTATTAATAATGAAAATATATAGAATAAATTACACTGTATCTAACGTGGCACCTTTTTAAAAAGGTCAGTTTGGGTACCAGTACATGAGTATAATATTGCCATTAGTGGTTCAAGACTGGTCACCATAACCTACAACATGAAAGGGAACAACAAGAGTACCTTAGAAGGTATCGACCAATTTACAAGCCCATAAAGGTACAATAAAGAATATATCTGTATTTTTCTGCTCTATGCTTTGTGTAGTGCTAAAAGTACTGTTTCTTCAAACACAAAATTTAAAAGTGTTTAATCTAATATATTTGAAATATGGCAACTTCAGTAATGCAAAGCCCCCAATCTGAGATGCTGCAACCTGGATGTAGTTCAGTGAGTTAACCCACACTTGATCAATTCACAGTTGAATTTTTGTGAAATAATGATCAGCCAGACATCTGTAAACTCTTGTTTTTTTATCGTGTGTAATAAAAGGCCTGTGGTAAAATGTAACCTCTGAAACCTGCTGTCACTCTTACCTTTCTCTTTTCCCTTGAACCTTTGGTAGCACCAAAACAGCATGATGATCATCGCTGCCTCGAACAACTGAAACACAAAGTAGACTCCCGGGAATAGATACAGAGGACCCACCACTTCGCTAGGGAAGGCTACCTTCAATATGGTGGAGCACAGCGCAGTATTCTGACAGCCTGTTTCCATGTAAACGGTCCTCCGCTCCCTGAAGGCAAGGAAGGATTATTTACAAGTCGTGTGTGTGTGTGTGTGTGTATATATATATATATATATATATATATATATATATATATATATATATATATAGAGAGAGAGAGTGAGAGAGAGCGATCTATCTATATGTTTTTCCAAACCTCATAGGATCATCAATGTCGATAATATCGATCAATGACTGAATTAAGCAAATAACCTACCTTTGGTTGAGTCTGAAGATCGCAGAGAAGACATATCCAAAGCAGTAGCCTATCAAAGGCATGAGACCAGCGATGGCCAAGAGTGAAGGAGACAGCACAGTCAGGATGTAGCGTCCGTTTGCAATAATAGCTAAGGTCAAGGTCACCACATTAAAAATAAGGAAGATAATGATGCCTACCTAACAACAGCAACAAGAGAGGGAATAAATCAGTGTTTGACTTCTCTTTTGGTTCTATGTTGCTCAAAAAATTAAAGGAACACTTTTCAGAGTATAGCATTAAGTAAATGAAACTTCTGGGATATTGATCTGATCAGTTAAGTAGCAGAGGGAGTTGTTAATCAGTTTTAGTGGCTCGGATGTTGATGAAATCAACAACAAGACAACACTCAAAACAGAAATGGAGGCCATTGGGATTTTTCCAACCTCATCATTTCTGACTGTTGTCAATTCATCTCAACTCAAGTTGAATTGAGGCAACTCAAGGCACTTTATATTGTAAGGTAAAGACCCTACAATAATACATTGAAAACAAAGAAAACCCTAATAATGACCCCTATGAGCAATCGCTTTGGCCACAGAGGAAAGTAAAAGCTCCCTTTTAACAGGAAGAAACCTCCGGCAAAACCAGGCTCACTGAGGGGTGGCCATCTGCTGTGACCAATTCGGATTGAGAGGAGGAAAACAGGACAAAGTCACAAGCCATCGATTAATAATAACCAATGATTAAATGCTGAGTGGTGTATAAACACATAGTGAGTAAAGAAGAAACACTTCATCAGAAGCCCCAACATCCTAGACCTATTGCAGCATAACTAAGGGAGGATTCAGGATCACCTGATCCAGCCCTAACTATAAGCTCTGTCAAAACGTTTTAAGCTTAATCTTAAAAAATAGAGAGGGTGTCCGTCTCCCAAATCCAAACTGGGAGTTGGTTTCACAGAAGAGGCAACAGCCTGACAGCTGAAGGCTCTGCCTCCCATTCTACTTTTAAATACTCTGGGAACCACAACTAAGCCTGCAGTCTGAGAGCAGAAGTTCTCTATTAAGGTGAAATGGTATTACAAAGTCTTAAAAATCGATTCAAGATTTAAGACCTTGTATGTGATCAGGAGGATTTTAAATCCTCTTTTTTTATTGAGCCAAACAATATTTTTCCTGGCTGATCCTGTAAATGAGTGAGACACCATTTCCTCTCCAGCCTATGAGTTATCTGCTTTAAGATGCCCGTTTGAAAGTTATACCAGGGAGTCAAGTACTTCCTATTTGAGTCTTTTTTTTTTTTCCCCAGAGGAGCTAGAGTGTTGTACGGAGTGAAGATGTAAAATTATTAAAAATATAATGACCTCTGTGGGAGTAGCGTTCAGGTAGCTTCCCCTGCTCTACCTGTATCTGCTCCTTTGTTCAAGGAGGAACGGGATGAGCATTGTCAGAGCCCTATAAAATCGTGTGAATGTCTCTTTCATAAGGGTGGCCTGAGGGCCAGACGTCCTCTAGTGGGCCCTCTTGTCACGGTACTGGGCCGTGAGGCCCAGGGTTTAAGTTCTAATGCATATTTTTTGTATCCACATGTGTAGTTTAACGCATCTAGTTGTTTTCTAGTTTGCAGTTTAGTCCTTGGTTTCTTAGTCCCTTTTGTCATCTCTCCCTGGTCCGTGTGTCTACCTGTCATGTTTCATGTCTCTGGTTAGGTTAAGTTCATGTTCTATCTCCATGTCTATGTCTCTGTGTTTCCTGTTTTAGTTTGAAAGAGTATGGTGTTCTTTGTTCATTGTAGTTAGTGTTACTCTCCCCTGTATTGTCATTATGTTTCCTTCTAGTCAGCTGTGTTCTCATGTGTCTCCACTGATCACCTCATGTGTGTATTTAAGTCCTCAGTCTTCCTTTGTTCGTGACCGCGTCATCTGTTCAACTTCCCCCATGTTACGCCAGGTTTCAGGACTCTGTGCTGGTCATGTTACTTACGTGTATAGTTCTTTGTTGTTCCAGCACAGAGTACTGTTCATAGTAGTCTCCCATATGCATTGTTGTCACCCTGTCTTCGCTTTCCCTGCTGTCTGAGTTTAGTGTCAGTTCTTAGTTTTCCCAGTTCAGCTTCTAGTTTAGTTTTCCCTCTGTGCTTTCTGTTGTTTGCCACGTTAATCAGCCCAAATAAAGGCTTGCTTTTCGTTTCAAGTTCAGTACTGTCTCCTCGTCTATGTCTGCACCTGGAACCTCACACTCCCACACACGGTCCGTCCGCTGCAGACCGTGACACCTCTGCTCATTCCCTGATGCTGTGGAGCCTCATTTGGCATTTGCCATCAAATGTCAGAATTGGCAGGTCCACCCTGTGCTTTTCACAGATGAGAGCAGGTGGGTCAGTGATGGTTAGCGGGGGCTTATCAAAGGAATGCAGAGACCTCTACAGGCTAGGCAACAGCACTCTGACTACCATTAGGTATCTGTTTGAGATCCTTAGACAAGCTACAAACTACAATGAAATTTCAGCAAAATGCACTAACCTTTTACATATTTTTTTTTCTTTGATTTTCGGGTGTCTTTGAATTCACCTCTATAGGTTAATGATTCTCGTTTCCATCAGATGGAATTTCTTCATTCCTAACACATTACCCATTTAACATTATTATAGATATTCAGCATGCTTTTTTCTTTGGAGATCTGATGTGTGTCCAAAGTCTCCAAAGCCTTACGAATTATCAAGTCTCTGGAATTGTATCAGTTCACAGATTGATGTCTAGAGTTATTCAATTTCTCTGTCTGTCAAGTGAAAAACAATCAGTAAATCCTAACATTTAAGATGACAGAATCCACAGGTTTTCTGTTGTCTTTTGTTAAACAATATAACAAATATCAGTTATTAAAGTCATTATTTGCCATTCCTGCACCAACTGATTAATCAACACTGTTAATCAGTTCTAGTGATCTGTCTGACCTTCATTCTCTTCACAAACCTTTGTGACCCTCTTTGAATACTGCGGCCTGTAGGTGTTGATGAGGATGCCGATGCCACACGGGACAAGGGTCAAGACCAACGATAAGATGATTTGAACATACGGGACAGCGTTCCGCACGCTGGGGAAACCCTGGCAGTAGATGTAGAGCAGGAGAGGCATCATACCCATAGCCAACAACGTGGAGCAGGAAGTCATCACGATGCTGAAGGGAAAGACAAGGGTTATGATCACCTCAAATTACATTTTTAATATAAATGTATTACAAGAATATAACTTCCCATGTGTACCTGAGGTTCATGTCCCCCTTTAGTGCCAGAGTCAATGTGTTGGAGAACTGTCCTCCAGGACAGCAGCCACAGACCAGAACAACCACAGCTGTTATATCACTCAACTGGAACCCCTGTAACACAAAATCACAATAACCTCTTACAGGGTGCCAGTAACAAGGTTTAACAGTGATACAAGTGCTGATCTGGTGTCAGTTATATACTGGTACAGCAACACAAATTCAATTATATTGGGCCACTATGTATTATAGGGTGAAGAACAAGAGTACTAAATGACACTGGAAAGAGAAATCAAAATTTCCCTCATATTAGCTTCTCTTCATTGGTTCCCTGTTAAATTCAGAATTGAATTTAAAATGATTATCCTCACATAAAAAAAATCATGAATAATCAGGCCCCTTTATATAATAAAGATCTTTATTACCCAAAATGAGAGCGCTTGTGAAGTATGCCGACAGCATGGAAAAAGAAAATGCATTTTTTTTTAAAAATTGATTTGTTTCAATATTAATCTTCTGTGGCATGAATAAGGCACGGCGGGACCACGGAGCGACGTTCAGAGCCAACTTTATTTGATTCACGTCACACCACACCGCCACCAACCCCTGAGTCCCCGTGTTTTAACACGGCGGGCGTGATTGCGGATGCCGTGCAGGTGCGTCCGCACGGCCCCGCAGACCACGCCCCACCACATACCCCCATCGCCCGATTGAGGCCGGGGAGCAATCCGGCCGAACCTACTCCCCCCCCCGCGAACTGGGGCGAGACTCGGCCCCTACACATCGGCGCCCCAGCCCCTGACCAAGCGACGGGGAAGCGTCCGTTCCGGTGGCCGCCCGCGCATCCAGCGGCAACGGCGAAGCTGGTCCGGAGGTCGGCCGCGTAGCAAGCGGACACGGCCCCACAGGCATGGCCGTGCGCTCCTGCACACAGGCGGCTGGGCAGACGTCAGGCGCGCAGAATCGACTGGTGGCAGCGAGGCTGGACTAGCCAGCCCGCCGATCCCCGGCCTAGCGGGGCTGTCCCGCTCCTCTGCCTCCAACTCCGGCTGCACAGGCTGCCCTGGAGCAGGGACCTCCGTCTCCCCGCACAGCTGCTCCGCCACCGCCTCCGCCACTCCCGTTTGGAGCGGCTCCCCGCACTGCGCCTCCGCCACTCCCGTTTGGAGCGGCTCCCCGCACTGCGCCTCCGCCACTCCCGTTTGGAGCGGCTCCCCGCACTGCGCCTCCGCCACTCCCGTTTGGAGCGGCTCCCCGCACTGCGCCTCCGCCCCCAGCAGGCACCGCCCCTCGCCCCCCTCCGGGTGGAGCGACTCCTCTGCCTCCGGCAGGTGTAGACCCTCGCCCGCCTCGTCCTCGGCCTCCGATTGGAGCGGCTCCTCCACCGCTCCCGGCAGGAGCAGCCCTTCACCCGGCTGCTCCTCCTCCTCCGGCAGGCTCGGACCCCCGCGTGGCTCGTCCACCACCTCCGGCTGCCGAGGTGACCCACACGGCTCCTCCACCGCTTCACTGTCCTCGGGACACACTTGTGGGGGTGGCGCCCAGGCCCAGAGCAGCGCTGCCAGCTCTGCCATCTTCCCCAGGTGGCGTTCGCTCTCCTGCCGCAGCTCTTCCTGTTGGCGACGCACCTCCGCCGCCTGCTTCCGCTGGGTGGCCGCTATTTCGGCCACCATCTCGGCCAGCTCTTTCCTTTCCTGGCTCTGGTAGGTACCCGCCATGCCGCCTCCTGGGTTTCGGCACCAATGTGGCATGAATAAGGCACGGCGGGACCACGGAGCGACGTTCAGAGCCAACTTTATTTGATTCACGTCACACCACACCGCCACCAACCCCTGAGTCCCCGTGTTTTAACACGGCGGGCGTGATTGCGGATGCCGTGCAGGTGCGTCCGCACGGCCCCGCAGACCACGCCCCACCACATCTTCTTTCTGGTTAAGTCAGTTTATATAGTTTTCTCATTTTTATTATGAATCTCTTCAAAAATTTTGCGGGGAACTAACTTTATATGAAGTATTATTTCTAATCTTATTTAACGTAATACCAACCTTAGCCAAGCAAAAGGCTGTAAGAGGCATGATCACATACTGGGACACAACTGCAATAGCCACCCCCTTAGGTTTCATGAGGTGATACAGGAAACAGAAGAAGGTAGAAAACTGATCAGAAATAATATCACTGGATATATAAACACACTTCAAAACATTAAAAAGTACATTTCAATTCAAAAAGGTAAACTTTCAGTTTTCTGTATTCATAGCAATAAGTATTATTCCGAAATCCTGTATCTGTAAATATTTGAAGATTTTATTCTAGTTTGAGTAAAAATAATCAGTCCTTCCTTCCTTCCTTCCTTCCTTCCTTCCTTCCTTCCATTTCCTGATGCTTATCCAGGTTCAGGTCATGGGGCAGCAGTCGGAGCAGAGAAGTATAGTCTTGCCTCACTCTTGCCATCTATTCCGGCTCACTCAGGTGACACCTTGCTGTTAGGTATTTTAGTACCATGGTAGCATTTACTGGATATTGTTTTATAGTGACATTATGCAGGAAAACTCTGTTACTCAATAAGGCCCATCTACTAGTTGTTTTTCTCTTTCTCTGTGACCCAAGAATTAAGGTGTAAGACTCACAAGCTGGTACCAGAAGGTCGAAAACACCACAGAGATGAGACCACTTCCTTACTCCCATCCTCCCTTCCTTATCTCTTAGAAGGAGGCTCGTTAAAGGCCAGGTGGTTTGTTTCAGAATTCACTAATGAAAGAACTCTGTATTCTGTGTATTTTGCTGGGATGATCATAAATTGTAGCTGAACTGATAAACTACACACAGGATACTTCTTTGCTCACAAGGCAGGAAGACGTTTCCTTATTTGGTCTGTACTGGTTTGAACTGAGAACTTGCTGACACACGAACCTTTTTTTCCTCTATATAAACTGCTGTGTATCAAATAAACCTTTGAGTCGATTGGGAAGGCAACCTAAAGCAGTCTCTGTTTTCTTGTTCTCCCAAGCTGCTCCCGAGCTCGTACTAACACGCTGAATGGCATACCTGAGTGTTACTTTAAATAATTAGGAATCTTAGAAGGAAAGGACAAAACTCTGCTTATCGCTCACGCCACGGAGGAAACCCGGGACGGTAATTTCCTTCAATTTTGGTGTCAGAAGTGGGATCCGCTGACAGAAGGTAAATATGCGTCTTTCATATTTATATAGAGACCATATTATGCCTCTCTCAGTGATCGATCCATAAAAAAACGGGATATGCTGACGAAGTTTCACTTAGTGATCCAGAGAGATACACTGACTGACTTCCTCAGTCCCCGAATAAAGTAAATTAACCCTTGTGTGGTGTTGGTGGACACAGGAAGTTGCCTGTTGTCTTGAATATTTTAATTTTGTTTAAGTTGCTCACTCAAAAGAGTGACACAGGAAGTTGCCTGTTGTCTTAAATACTTCTCGTTAAGTGAGAAGTTGCTCAGAAAGAGTGACACAGGAAGTTGCCTGTTGTCTTAAATACTTCTCGTTAAGTGAGAAGTTGCTCACCAAAGAGTGACACAGGGAGAAGTTGAACGGGTCTCACAGACCCGATTACCATACAAGGGTTAAAAGCAGTAAATTAAAAGCAGAAAGACACAGGAAGTTGCCTGTTGTTTTACGAGAAGTTGCTCGTTAAGCGAGAAGTTGCTCGCTAAGTGAGAGTTGCTCACACAAACAAAAAATTGCTAGCAATAAATTTAAAGTAACCTCAGCTGTGCCGCAGCGAAAATACTAACATAAATCCTTCAAGCGTGTAAACCCCTCTGGAAATCACTGAACATGGGTCAGAATAATTCAAAAACCACAGACAAGTCCGATAAAAAATCAAAATTACCTGTAAAACCAAAAAAAATTAAATTTAAAGTCTCAAACAACAGCTCAGTACGACTCCCATTTCCGGTTACGTGTAACCTACGTCCGCGAATCGGTGAAGACGTCCATGATCACGTATCCAGAACATGCGGGAGTGCTTATGTGACTGACTTTGTTTACAACTTAAGAAGTTCAATGCATTCTAATTTATTTCCGGAGCCTTATCCCGAACGATTATCGCCAGAAACCAGGTCAGTAGAAATGTTGAATATCATTTGTGATAAGAAAAGTAGTCTGCTTAAAAAGTCCTGTAGAAAATATGATAGAATGCCGCGACGTGATGCATCAAATGTTACCGCTATGGACAAAAGGACCGGAACCAGGCGCAGATGCTTTAACATCAAATAAAACTAGTGCAGGCTCTAGCAAAGAACATAAACCTACCGCAGGAAAAGCTAGTCTTGCATGTTCAGCCATTCAGCCCACAGCCCCACCGCCTTACGAAGATGAGACCGAATTAATAGTTGCTGCAGCAGCTGCACGCAAACAATGTCAGCGCTTTGATCCAACCAGCTCAAAAGAAAGCGACGAAAAAAACCTGAATCATATGCAACGGATCTTAGCCATCTCTTTAAACAGGATCAGGAAAAACAATATATACGCCGCGAGGAAGAATTAGCAGAACATAAAAAAAGGAGAGAAAAACTTTTGAAAGAAGAATGTGAGGAACTTATGAAAAACAATTTAGACGACTATGAAGAAAAACTTTTGCATCAGGCAGTGTCCACAATAGACACCCACATGAAACGCCACGATATCGTAGCTAGAGGTTAAGAGGTAGCTAAAGAAATACCTGTTACCCGAACTTTAATAAAGACTTATCTAAAAGGAAAAAAGGAAAAACAAAGCCGGAATGACAAAGGTCCTCACGCCAACACTCGCGGTAGTAAACAAACAGACCCAAAGCATGATAAAGCATCCACAACTGCAGAGTTTTTGTGGGTAAATAATGACAAAATCACCGATTTCTTTAAGAATCTAAAGAAATTCCTGCTAACAATGTCCAGAGACAAAATTGACTTAAATGCAGTAACTATGTGTAAACAGAAGCCTGATGAATCTATCCTAGTATTCATAAAACGCTTTATGCACTGTTGGACAAGCTAGAGGTGCAAATTTAGCTCAGTTTTCCAGCAGCCGCAGACACCCAAAGCAAAAATGAATTTGTGTATTTAATTTAACATAAAGGGTGAAATGTTTGCTGACACTGATAACAGCTTATGTTTTCTCTGCCCTATGTACCGACATGATGGAGAAGGAACATCCTCTGTGTCAGCTGGACCCTCAGCAGAGAATGAACTCAACATCCTTTTTGTCCGGTACTCTATGTCACACACTGTGCCAAAAAAAAACGTGTACAGACGCCACTAACAGGTAATCCCATGACTGGGAGCCACACTTTTGTTTCTCTCACACTTTTCAACAACATGATAACTGCTCACACAAGTGAAGGTCAAACAGTGATTTTGTTACATAACTCAGACATAGGTTACGAAATATGTCGTCACATAGATCTAACCTACCCTATCGACTGTACTATTTCCGCACTTACGTTGCCAGCTGAATACCAGAATATGACATTGTGGTCTAAAAGTGAGAATGATACAGGATTTATTGACTGTACACTTTATCACGTACACCTATTAAAACACAACAAGCCAGTATATGTCAAGCAACATCCCATTTCTGCCGAAAAAGCCGCAGCCCTAGATGTCATGACAGGAGATTTAGAGACTACAGGAGTAATAAAGCCTACAGTATCTCCATATAATACTCCTGTCAATCCTGTGCCAAAGCCTAACAAACCTGGCGTATGGCGTTTCATACAAGACTTAAGGCAAATTAATGCAGTCAACATTCCTCTGCCACCTCTCGTTTCAGATGTTCACAGCATATTGACATGCTTTGCATACACACTTTACCGTGGTGGATTTATGCTCCGCTCCTTTTTCTCAGTAAGACACACGGCCGTTATTTGCATTCACACATAGAAATAAGCAGTACACTTGGACTCGTTTGCCCCAAGGCATGATAGACAGCTCTGCTGCTTTCTCAATGGTGCTTCACTCCTCCAGGGCTGCACCCTGATCCACATGTGGATGACCTCCTCCTCTGTGCTGAAAGTGAAAAACTATGTCAAACTGCTACACACATGCTTCTCCAGCACCTCCAAAAGACTGGCCACAAAGCATCTGCAAAGAAAATGCAGTACTGTCAGACTTCTGTTCAATATTTGGGATTCACACTGTCTCACGGAAAACGTTCCATGACTGCAGACAGGGTCAAAGCTGTGACCTCCGTCCCTCGTCCCACTACACAGAAGGAAATGTTGTCCTTCCTGGGCATGGTGAACTATTGCAGACAGTGGATACCAGACTGTTCTTTTCATGACCACATTCTGCGTGACTGTTGTAAAAAAGACAAGCCTCCTCGAATACTGTGGTCCACAGAAATGACTGCCTCTTTCAATGCATTACAGGGAGTGCTGACCTCCGCCACTCAAAGGTGCTGCCTGAATTGTTCAGGGACTGCCGGCCTGCCTGAGGGCAGTAGCAGCTTGCTCTATCATGATAAGGGACTGCGAGAAGCTCACACTCTCACATGACACTATTCTACACACCAATCACCAGGTCACGACCATTCTAGCAAACATAACTAAACAACATATGCAAATCTCACTATAAAAGCGAGCAGCACACCTGATTCGCCAGCACATTTATTGATCCTATGCTATGTTCTTCTGACCGACAGGATGGCTCAGACAGGCTTGACGATCATGACTGCATGACACGTATACAGGAATCCACAGCACCACGTCCAGATTTAGAGCAAACACCTATCCCAGACTCAGCCACGGTTTATGTGGACGGGTCCTGTTCAAGGCCGAGTGACAACTCATTTCTTTGTGGCTATTCAGTGGTGACATTGCCTGACATCATACTAGAGGCTCACTCATTACCATTTCACTCAGCACAAAAAAAAGCAGAGCTCATGGCTTTAATACGCGCCTGTGAGCTACATTTGGATAAGCATGTGACAATTTACGCAGACAGCCGCTATGCATTTGGCGTTGTGCATGACTTTGGCACATTGTGGAGACAAAGAGGATTTAGATCTGCTGATGGAAAATAAATTGCTAAATTCTGATTTTGTTCAAAGACTTTTTCAGGCTATACAGCTACCATCGGCCGTTGCAGTTGTAAAAACGAAAGGACACAGTACAGCTGACACAGACGAAGCAACAGGTAATGCCTTAGCAGACGTGACAGCCAAGGCTGCAGCTGCATCACAGCTCCCACCTCCGCAGGAAGTATTATCTGTGCCCCTACAGCTGTCACTTGTTAAACTCCCAGACTATTTAGGAACAAATGTTGATTTAAAATTCATACAAGAGCAAGCCTCTGCATGTGATTACACCTATTGGGAGAATAATGACTGTACCTTAGATGACAGAGATGGCTTATACAAAATCTTAAGGGTTTGATTGCCCTCCCATATTCCCTGATGCCAGTCCTTGCCCGACATTTTCACTGTGTGAGTCATGTCGGACAAAGAGGGGTAATAGGGGCAATAAAATTAAGATTTGTAATTGAGAAAACATCACATGCAGTAAAAAGCATATTAGCAACCTGTCTAACATGTGCGCGAACTAATGTAGGTAGCTCAAAAGCAAAACATCAGCATTTACCACAACCAGATTTTCCATTTCATACATTACAAATTGATTTTACACACATGCCAGCGCAAGGAAGCATCAAGTACTTACTGGTAATAGTGGATCAATTTAGTAAATGAGTAGAAGCTTATCCAACCTCAAAAGAAACTGCAGAAGTAGTCTGTCAAAAGTTGAGCAATGAAATAATACCCAGATTCGGAATACCTCACCAGATTAACAGTGATAGAGGATCTTCATTCACATTAGAAGTAATTCAAAAGTGTGCTAAAACTTTAATGACCTGGGTCAAATTACTTACTCAAGTCCTGTGTGAGATTAGAATGACTCAATCTACAGTAACCAAATTATTTCCATTTGAAATAAGACTATTCCCAACACCATGGTCAGCTTCCAGAGGGGCACCGCTAGTAGAAGGTGATGTATATTGCATTGTCCACTGATGTTCACAACCTGGTAGAAAAACTGAATAATAACTATCAGAAAGTTTGTCTCTCTCAGCCTTTCCCCTCCACAGTTCCACCAGTGGAGACAAGGAGATGCATGTTGGAGAAGTCACTAAACCCAAGGACACTCTGGGAGGCCGCGCGTGTTCCAGCCCCCAGGCTTTACTGGCAGTGACGAAGAACCAGCATCCTCACAGACGGACAACCTCAGTGGATTCATGCCAGCAGGGTTAAGACCAGCCCAATCGGACCATCTCAGGCGTCGGATCAAGCAGACGACATCTCCGGCGAGCCAGCGCCCGGAACTAGAGCAAATAAAAACACACGGGTAGATGACATCTCAGGCGAGCCAGCGCCCGGATCCAGTGCACACACACAATCACTGATTAACACACAACGCCTGAAAGAGCCACAACAAGGTACTCAAACATCCAGCAGGAACAGAAAGCCAAAAGTACCACATGATGTCTAACCTGATAAAGCCAGACTCATTCCATCCTGATAATGGAGAAAATGAAATGCCCATTGTCATCATACGACGCTTATTCTGTGTCTCTCGAACCTGGGACCAGGCCAGAAGACGACTGAAGAACTGTTTTTCTTATATATTTAGGTTATTTATCATACCTATCGCATTAACCTTAGGATTTTTCTTTGCTATTTTGTATTGTAAACTGCAACCATGTTCACATTTCTGCAGGTCATATTTTGCTGACTATACCTCATGCTCCATTTTGCAAGACACCTACTTAATGCACTCCTCACGCTCCCTAAAATCAGTAAATAGCAACATAGACCCCACTAATAAACCATCTTATGCGCCCTCTAGAACAGGAGCTAACGCCTGGTATGAAAATGCCAGAACAGCCGCTCGTGATTTAGGAAACAGTAACTGTTATGTCTGTTCAAAGGCTAATCCAGAACAGGTAATAGTAGGATACCCCATATCCGGTTTCCCCCTCACTGAGGGACTAGAGAAAATCGGCGGAGATAATGCTCTCTTTAAAGACACTTTACAGTTGACTCTGAGCCCTCTCGACTGCCTACTTAGACACACACACACACCAACTAACCCTGAGACTCCATTAGGCGAATTATTGAAGTTATCTAATGACACCGCAGGGACCTGCGCCCCAATGAAACGCACTAAGAATAGGTTAAAGCCCTGACTGCCCTTAGGACAGATCCCTCTCCATTTTAATACTAGTATGATATGTCTGCGCAGACTAAAGTTAACTGGCCCAGACACACACATAGATTATACAAAGGATAACTATACATTCTTCTCTGACTCCCCAGGTGCACGCTGTAATGAGACATGGCTAGCTGTCTCTGTGGCTGAAGTTGTATCATATCTGGAGGAACACACACACAGTTCAAGTTCGAGCAGAGAATCGATCATTGTTCCCCCAGACGGTGTCTTAAATGATACTGACTGGGGGGAGTTAGTTAAATCACACATGGTCACGCGCCTGACCAGACCAATCCCACATGCTTATTGGTTGTGCAATAATACCCTTAGATTAGCTTTACCTGTTAATTGGACCGGTACCTGTGGTTTAGTAACCGTTGATGTATGCTGTACTTTCATTCCCAATAATACCGCTCCTAACGGTTCATTCACACAAGCTATGAATAAACTTGAAGCATTGCAGATAGAACTAATTGCCAATACAGGTCACGGTCAGTGGCTACATAAGTGGCTACAGGACACGTTTGGGAGATGGAAGGAACTACTTGTAGCCTTTGTAACCGTTGCAGCATGTTTTTGATGATTATTGTCTGTTGTGTGGTACCCTGTGTACGTTCAATGATAACCCGTATAGCTACTAGTACAGCTACTTCAATGTATTTGCAATTGGCACAAATTGACCCAGATTATGTGTCAGATGTTACCAATGATGTTCCTGATGTGTATATTGAACATTACGTTGTGAACTATTACATTTTATGATTTGCTTTTTATATTATGTTATTACATTTGTGATTTTTCCTTTCTATTTGAGTTATTATTTTTAAAAATAATAAAAGAGGGGAACTGTTAGGTATTTTAGTACCATGGTAGCATTTACTGGATATTGTTTTATAGTGACATTATGCAGGAAAACTCTGTTACTCAATAAGGCCCATCTACTAGTTGTTTTTCTCTTTCTCTGTGACCCAAGAATTAAGGTGTAAGACTCACAAGCTGGTACCAGAAGGTCGAAAACACCACAGAGATGAGACCACTTCCTTACTCCCATCCTCCCTTCCTTATCTCTTAGAAGGAGGCTCGTTAAAGGCCAGGTGGTTTGTTTCAGAATTCACTAATGAAAGAACTCTGTATTCTGTGTATTTTGCTGGGATGATCATAAATTGTAGCTGAACTGATAAACTACACACAGGATACTTCTTTGCTCACAAGGCAGGAAGACGTTTCCTTATTTGGTCTGTACTGGTTTGAACTGAGAACTTGCTGACACACGAACCTTTTTTTCCTCTATATAAACTGCTGTGTATCAAATAAACCTTTGAGTCGATTGGGAAGGCAACCTAAAGCAGTCTCTGTTTTCTTGTTCTCCCAAGCTGCTCCCGAGCTCGTACTAACACGCTGAATGGCATACCTGAGTGTTACTTTAAATAATTAGGAATCTTAGAAGGAAAGGACAAAACTCTGCTTATCGCTCACGCCACGGAGGAAACCCGGGACGGTAATTTCCTTCACTTGCCATTTCAATGGCAGTATTGAATAAGTATTGAACACTTTACCAATTTGCTAAGTGAATATATTTCTAAAGGTGGTACTGACATCATTTCAAAGGCAGATGTCACTAACAACCCATCCAATCTACACAAAGAGATTTAAACCAGGCATATCCATAACTAACAGAGTTTCCTTGGATCTGTGTTTGGGACGTCCACCCTTGTTTTATCGTCATCATCCTGGTAGTGTCATCGTCCTGGGCCGTGTTGGCCCAGTATTCTTAGTTCTCTTGTATTTTTGTATTCAGTTCCCTGTTTAGGTTCTGTTTCCTGAGTTGCCCTGTTATGTTGTTCCCTGTGTGCTTTCCCTTTGTGACTCTCACCCCCTGTGTGCCCCTCTATGTATTCATGAGCCCTTGTCCCCTTTCGTGTTTTATTCCATGTTTCCCCCAGCCGGTTATGTCTGTGTTCTCCCCGTGCTCTCTCCTCCTGTCTGAACCTCTGTGTACTTCCTGTTTTACTTTGACAGTCTCTCGTCAGTATGCGTCATGTTGTGTTCACTCCTGCCCTGTCTCGTTATGATTATCTGTGTCAGCTGTGTTCCCTGTGTGCTCCCACTTCCCTCGTTAACCCTCTGTGTATTTATGTCTGCGTCTCCCTCAGTTCTGTGTCGTAGTCTCCCTCATAGCTGCGTGGATTTCCCTGTGTCTCTCTGCAAGTGTTAGTTATTGTTCCCGGTTTAAGTTTTGTATTTCTTGTGATCTGCCTTCCAGCATTAAAGCTGTGATTTTGAGTTTATCCCCTGAGTCCGTGAGGTTGCATTTTGGGTCCTCATCCTGCCTGCCACACAGCTATCATGACAGGTAGATGACAGCAGATTTTCATCAAGAATGTCCTGGTACATTTTTCCATTCATCCTTCCTTCAATTATATGAAGCATGCCAATGCCATGTGCTGAAAAATACCCCCACTCCATGATGTTCCCACCTTCAAACTTCACTGTCGGTATGGTGATTTTAGGGTAATGTGTAGTGCCTTTTGACCTCCAAACATGGTGTGCATTACGGCATCCAAAGAGTTCTGTTTTGGTCTGACCAAATTATATTCCCCCGGTATTTCACAGATGTGTCTAAATTTTGTTCAGCAAACGTTGAACATGTTTCAAAATGGTTTCTGTTCAGCAATGGAGTCTTGCTTCATGAGCATGCTTACAGACTATGGCGTTTTAATGCATTACTTATTGTTTTCTTTGAAACAATCGTACCTGCTGATTCCAGGTCTTTCTGTCCTTGACTCTTGGACTTGAACTCTTCTGATGTTTATTTTCACTCGTCTGTCTGGTAGCACCTGGGCCCTGTTTCAGGAAGCCGGTTTGGAAAACTCAGAGTGAAAAACGACACTCACGGTTGAGTAACCCCGAACTGTCCAACTCGGAATATTCCGTTTCAGAAAGGCTGATAACAATTAGTTCAGTCAACGCGGAGTTGCTTTAACCCCAAGTGAAGCGCGCGGACGAGGATACATAAAGCCCTGATAAGCGGAGCACAGATTAAGCGAGTCACCATGGAGACGGAGGGAAAGAAGGCGCGGTCAATGTATTTCACAGCGCTTGAGGCCGAAATTCTGATGGCAGCATATGCCGATAACATGCAAATTCCGCGGAAAAAAGTAACACAGCCACAGCTGCAAAAGAAAGGGAGCATGCATGGCAAAACATAGCCGACAGAGTCAATGCGTGAGTGTTAATTTAAACATTGATCTAGGGATTTCCACCCATTTAACACGTTATTTTATCATATGTTATTTTATTTGTTATTTTATACATTTTATTTTGTGATGTGATGTGAGCGCAGGTGCAACCCAACAGGCCCCAAACGTGCCTGGCAGCAAGTAAAAATGAAATATAAAAATATAGTCCAAACAGGTAAGGTGTAATTGTATTATGAGCCATAGTGCTTGGTCTGTTTGTCCCATGTAAATCAATTGCAGTTAGAGGCTACATTAATTTTCTGTCTGTAAGCACTTATTGAAATTATCTGAGCACATTACAAGTACATATTTGCTTACTCTGTATGCTCAAATGTGGCCCGTTATAGCCAACAGAAAAAAAGCGGAGGCCCGAAAAACAGGTGGGGGTCCTCCACCACCACCACTCACAGAGGCTGAGCAGTTGGCCCTCAGCCAAAACAGTGGGCGCCCTGTGGCCGAAGGCATCTCTGCGGGGACATCCTCTGAGTCAATAACCCCGCAAGACACAAGTGCCTACATAGGGGGTAAATTCAAAATAATACATGATGTGCATACATCCTTTCTTCACAGTCACCTTTGCAGTGCTACTCATTCATTTGATAAACTCTTTACCATAATGGATTATTTTGTAGTGAAGTTATTTTCCTACTGATTTTGCCTTCCCTCAGTCTTGGTTGTCTTTGAGAGCATAATGACAATGAAGTGTAAGGTGATTGGTATGTTTGTTAATTGCCATTTGGTCCCTTGTAAGTTATAAGTGACCTGTATAAACCTCATATTCTATCAGTTGATGGTGATGGTGTACTGCATCTGGTGCAGCCTCCTGTTGAGCCAGACCAACATGCAGTTGTGAGTAATACTCCACAGATTATATGAGTTTACAGTAGAACAGCAATGTTGTTTATTTCTTTACTACAGGAAAATAATGAAGAAACATTGACAGCTGTTACAGAGGAGGAAGCAACAGAGACACTTTGAGGTTTACATCTTTTAATACTTTGTGTACAGGAAATACAGGCGACCAATAAAGCCAGTTGAACAAAAAATCTGTTTATTCTTCTTTCAACATGTTGAGGTGATGGGTCAAAGGAAATGATTGTGACATATGGTGTCTCTGACTGCGCTTCCATCTTGTATGTCCGTGGGAGGGTCAGGATGTTCATGGTTTGGATCACTGCTGATGTTTGGTTCAGAAGGACAGTGTTCTCCTCTAATTGTGGCAATGTTGTGAAGAATCACACATGCCACAATAATGTCACATGCCCTTTCTGGGGTGACCCTGAGTCTTTGCAGGCACTGGAACCGGGCCTTAAGCATTCCGATAGTCATTTCAATTCTGGCTCTTGTCCTGCAATTAGCCAGATTATATCGCTGCTGTGGGCCCGGTTCAGGGTCAGGGTAAGGGGTAAGCAAATAGGGTAAACATGGATACCCCCTATCACCAAGCAAGTAGCCAGTGAACTCTCCTAAGACAGAAGGGTACACTTCAGTTCAAATGTCCCTGAAGCAATTGGTCTTTATATATTTTAAAGTATTCTCAACTCACCATGTCCAAATTTTGTGCTCAGTGTACATTCACGGAATATTTGTGAGTCATGGACAGAGCCTGGCCACTTGGCTTCCACATTTGTGATAATGTTGGCAGCATCACATATGATCTTCACAGTGCAGAGAACACAAATTAGCATCCATTACTATAATGAAATAATTTGTTAGTTTGACATGCTACAGGGAACTATGTACCTGTACATTAATGCTGTGGAAAGACTTCCTGTTCACATAGTCTCCTTCATTTAGTGAAGGAACAATGATTGGAATGTGAGTGCCATCTGTACAGCCAATCACGCCTGGGAACCCTGAAAATAAATGTGCAATTTAAGTAGTAGTCCAAGTATCACCACATCATACATTAAGTTTTGGTCATCCTGATACCTGCAATTTTGTGGCATCCCTCTTTGATAAATCTTGTGGGTCTGTGACCGGGGAACACCACAGACGAGTACAGGAGACGTTTCAGTGCAACTGTAACATTCCTGACTGCCCGACAGACGGTAGCCTTGGAAACGTGCTCAGCGTCATCAATATTATACAGAAAGCTCCCGTTTGCAAGAAACCGAAGTGCAATACAAATAATATGCAATGAACTGAGAGCATGTCCGCGATGTGTCACATGCGTAATATATGGCCTGAGGATGTTATCCAAATAAATTATAGATTGTGCTGAAAAACGGTAACGTTCGCACAGACAATCATCAGGAAATGATAAAATGTCCAAACGCGCTCTGATCACTCTCTCCCGGCGGAGAGCTCTGCGGAGAATTTGGGCTTCACGATCTACTGGCTCTTCAAGGAAGTGGCACGCCATGTCCGACACTTCCTACTGTCAGGTTTCCGACAAAGGGGCGGAGACAGTCAGGGTTAGTTGTAGTAAACCTGCTAGGGGGCAGGTTAGCTTCACGGAGTGTGTCGTCATAGTGACTCACTCAGGCTGCAGCTGAACTCGCTTTGTGAAACCGAAAACCCAGAGTTTTCGTTAACTCAGGGTATACTTACTCAGTTTTTCCACTAAACCGGCTTCCTGAAACAGGGCCCAGGTCATGTCCATTTTATGGTGAAATTATGTTCTTTCCACTTCCAAATTATGGCCCCTACAGTGCAACACTGGAACCTTCGCTAGTTTAGATATTTATCTGTAACTAATGCCATCACTATGTTTTGCAACAACAAGGCTGCGAAGGTCTTGAGAAATCTTGTTGGTTTTACCCTTCATCTTATGTTTCTTGTGTGACACCTTGGTAATGAGACACCTTTTTATAGGCTCAGTTGGGACTGAAACTGCGGAAATTAGTTTGCATTAAGCGGCAGGATTGCTTTCTATTTACTGATTTCAGCTGGCGTCATGACTTTCCACAGCTTTTAGCACCTCCTTTTCTTCATGTTTATGTGTTTACAACTTTTATCCCTGTGTCATTTCTCATGAATGGATTGCATGGTTTGCTGCCAACATGTGAGAATTTCACATTAACCATATTTACTTATTTTATCCTTTTTATCTAAACATGGCCAGCAATTCCTTGCAGGAACTGGAATGTGTTGTCAGGCATAAGGACATCCTCGAAAATCCTGCTTACGTGAAATTTTTTCAAGCTTTGTCACAATGCTTTTTTGCATATACACAAACCACATACATTTGAATTCACTGCTGATCTTGGTCACCTTGATCTTAGACACCTCCATGGTGCATCCAAGTGAAACCATGTTGATGATGATTATGATTATAATCACTACTGAAATGGCATCATTAAGAGCAGAGTTCACAGCAGGACGGTAAACCCAGGTGGTGTTTCCAACCGTCACATTGCGCCACAAATCTTGATGAGAGGTCAGGTTTGCTGTGTTGTTCATGGTGCCTTCAAATCAGAAGAAACACGAGGTCCTGAGCTGTGAGTGAAAAACCACAAGTGGAGAAGAAGAAAAGAGTAGAGCAAGAGTTAAGCAGAATACCAGCATCTTTGTTTGTTTACATTCTGTGCTCAGATTAAGTCAGTCCTTAAACTTTGTGAAGAAAACTTCTCTAACAGGAAGTTCACACTCTGTCTTATTGAGATATCCTTATGATACAGATTCTGAGCTGTGGTAAGATAATTTTCAGATGCATTTTGTTGAGCTGTATTTAACCCTTTAGAGCCGGTCGGAGCAGGCACGCTCTGTTTTGCGTAACTATTTTTAAATCCCAGTAGCTCTGCAACCACGTAAGCTAGCGCAATAATTTTTTTTTTTTTTTTTTTGCATATGAAACCGGAGGAGTTGTACTTACATCTTATGCCATCAGCTTGTCCTAGGTCACAGTTTCCTTCCACATATAGCTTTGCAAAAACTGCATAAAAAGCACTTGCAGCAACAAAAACATAATATTCCAGAAACACGCTTTGCCGATCCGATCAGCTGTTCATAACACTTCCTACATTGGAATAGACGTCAGCGCGAACTTTTGCATTTCCGCCATTACCTGCCCGAAACCGGAAGTGACGTCATTTTCGCGGAAATGTAGTTTTTTTTTTTACCATCAGGGCCTCAGGGCCTATACTGGTGTTTTTAAAAGTTATCTTTGACTTTATGACTTTCTGTGTCGTTTCTGGGATGCTTAGGACTCATATTGCACTGCTGGAAATAGTTTATTTTGATGCATATGCTGCTTTTTTGCAAATTTGCAGTATAATTATTTTCGTTTTTCCTGCAGTATATAAAAATTGGTGTATTTCAAAAATAAAACTATGAAGACACTCACAATAAATTTCCTGTGGTAGGAAACTATTTTGTGCAACTTTTTTGTATTTACAGTTTTGAGGGATACGCCTCTTAAATTTCTCTAACTAGAAATATATGTTAAAAAAGGAAAAACGATTTTCAATTTTTTTGTAGTTTATTGCACTTCTTTGCAATTTATGTAATTACCAGTGTTGGGAAGGTTACTTTTAAAATGTATTCCATTACAGAATACAGAATACATGCCCCAAAATGTATTCTGTAACGTATTCCGTTACGTTACTCAATGACAGTAACGTATTCTGAATACTTTGGATTACTTAATATATTATCATGCTTTTTACAACAACGTGAATGTACTATTGCTGTGTGATTTATTACTATTACTGAAGGTCCGCGTCTCCGAACTGTAGTAAAGGGACCTCTGGCTAATACGGCGGGGTCCCTGTCGGCTTGTAGCCGAAAAATAGCTTTACTTTGTTGTGTGGGTCAACTTTTCTTGCGAGAGACAGAGAGAGGCGTTGAAAGACTGCTCCAACGGAACTTATTGTTTTCGGAGGAAAACACGAACATGGTGTACAGTCGAGTCTTAATAGCTTACTTACAACTGGGCTCGTCAGGCACTCTTCTTGGCTGCAGTGGTTATTATTATATTTACATGCTTCCAGCTCCCGTTTTTGCTCGATGACAACTCGTACCTTTCCACTCCCCTTTTTCTCCCTCCTCGCTCACAGACACATAACGTGTATGGCAGTCCATTCTCCCTGCAACACGGACTACACTGCCCATGATGCTACATTCTCTAGAGCTATGCTTGTAGCATTCTGCCTGTTAGCTTAGCACAACAACAACAACAACAACGACGAAAAGGCGCTCTCTCACCCAGGAAACACACAGTCGCAGAGAGAGAGAGAGAGAGAGAGCGTCGCCCTGTAACCATGGCAACCGTAACGCTGCCGCCTGGAACAACAGAACGTAGCTGTCAAACAAAACCCAAACAGTCCTGACCCGCGCCAAAATTAAACAGGAAAGTACCGCAGTGTAATCCATTTATTTCAACAAAGTAACTGTATTCTAAATACCACCTTTTTAAACGGTAACTGTAATGGAATACAGTTACTCATATTTTGTATTTTAAATACGTAACGGCGGTACATGTATTCCGTTACCCCCCCAACACTGGTAATTACTATGCACTTAATGCATACATATTATTAAAATCTGGGCTGTAATTGTTGTATTGATGTATAGCAACTTGAAATGCTCCAAAAAATGGCTCCACAGCATGTAAAAATATAATATAAGCTCTGGCGGACTTAGTTCTATGGTAGGTCTTAAAGGGTTAAGTAATAGAACCTAAAGAAGCCAATAAATTGCTGAAATAAATGCAGAAAATTCATGTATATGTACTTTTGGTTGTTATGCTTGGTTTAATGTTCTGGCAAATCTGTCATATGTTACAGCACTATAGTAAAGACTATTCAATACAGAGAATGATTTCACTTTAATTTGTCCAAAAATAAAAAATTAAATAAAGCCACTTTAAGATCGCTGTGCGCTCTCTGTAAGAGTGTCACACCTAACGTAGGCAAAAGTAGGCAGACCAGAATAAAGGGTTTATGTTTTTACATGAACAAGGAAATAATAATACTGTAAGTAAACTTAAGTCGTGCATAAGTAATTTGAAGTATTCTCTAATTTCATGGTAATTTTGCAGAAAAACAAACAATATTTTCCTATCTTACTCTGAAAATATGTTGTATTTTCCAGGGTGTTGGTCATATTATGAAATGCATAATTTGACCTTTTACATCATTTTTTTAAACATCTGTATTTAATACTCACTACACTGATGTGCATGAGATTGAGGACTGTTTTCCCTTACTAAAGTTTAAGAAGAACTTAATACCAACAATATTTGCAGGCTTATGACCTTATAATGATGGAGCCAAGTCTAATTTAATTTGTTTGTTTTTTACAATCACTGTTCACAAAGGAGGGTCTCCTTTCCTGTAAGAAACCAGCAATGTTACTCTGCTCCATTATACAGCCCACATCTCTAAAATGATAACGCATTTACAAGTTGAAACAACAACTGTAAGATGGAGGGATTTTCCACAAAATTAACAAGACATTATGCAATACTTAAAATTACTTACAGTATAGTTTGTCTCCTATCCTTGAGACTACCCAGAATTTAGACACCACTTAAAATTAATTGCACTACAAGAACTTTGCCAGCTTTGAAAATCACAGTTACATGTGCTGCAAACTGTCAAAATTTGAAATGCCTCCAAGTTCTTTTGGAACGTCTTTCAAGACATATATGGTGCTGTAAACTCAGATTTTGCTTCCCAATGTAAAGATAAGATTACCAGATAAGATAACCTTTGTTCGTCCCATTTGTTAGAAGACGACTACATGATAGATTATGTAAGGTTGGCTGTGTCAAAATGATCATGCGGAACAAGCTGATGTTTCAGTAAAAGTAATTTTAGGAATGGCGCAGAGTTAATTTAAGCTAGAAACAGAACATGTCCTGCAGGAATTTAATTCAAGTGATTTAAAAGTTCACTTTCTTCTCCATTTCTAACATACATACATACGGTGCAAATACACTGAATCTTTTCTTGACTTTTAACACTTGGGTACAACATGTTTAACTAACTAACTAATTAAGTAATTAACTAAACAATGCATATTCCTCACTGGAAGCTACTTAAATCTGGTTAATCTGTGCACTACTGAGAAACAACACGCAGCATTTAATTGTTTCAAATTGCACACTCCTTTGTCCACATGCTGTGTGCACACAAATTGCTTTCACAAGATTGCACATGTGTGTTTTCTATTCATTTTGTGCTGTATGAAAAAACACTACAGCCCACCAATGCTTCATAAAAAAGTCAAGACTGACTTCTGGAGTTTGCTGCAGGTGAGAATTGCACACCTAAACCTAATAGTTATTCTGCAGAAAGCAGAAAAAATTAGGGAAAAACTCACGATGATTTTCAAGAAATAAACAGTTGACAGATATGTTTACAGGTGTATTCAATGCTTGGTTTACCTTTTAGGTCAGATTCTTCCTTTGCTCTGCTCTCATCTCTTTGTCATAAAATAAACTCCTTTTGTGTTGCCACTCCTTTTATATGATTCAAATGACACATGGAGGCCTCTGGTTGTCCACAGGTGCCATCTAGTGCACAGCTGACTTCAGCACCTACAGAGGAGACCATCCTCCTCCAAATAAAACTAAAATAAAATAGAATATTATAATACTATAGCACTACAAGACACTTTATTTTAGTTTTTAAATAATGTCTCATCTATTTAGAAGTAATATTTTCATCTCAGAACATATATGTTGTTCCGACCACAAGTAATCTACATATTGTGTTTGGTATCTGTACAGCTGGAGTGGTTTGTGTGTGTGCTGTGCTTGGATATTATATGTGAAGTCATGAGTGGAAATCACGATCAAATGAAAGCTCCCGAAAGACCAGAGCGGCTTGTTGTTGGTGGTGTTCGAGTCCATGTACTTACCCGCAAACCTCTCATTTTTGTCTATTCTTTTTTTTTTTTTTTTTTTGTCTCAGAGATAAATTAAATGTATGATTCAAGGAGTAAATCAGGCCTTTAAGGCCTTCAAGCCCAATTTTGTCACCACTATTTACTGTGTTTTTATTAATAAATTGTGACATCCTCTGCAAAATGTCATATATACATATATGTCAGCTTTTGTTTGTTTTTTATTTATAAACAAAATTGTGACAAATATCTTGTATGTTGCTGGTCCATCCCATCTATCCATTCATCTCTAAGGCCAGCAAAGGCTGCTATCGTCAGTCTGGACAGTGAATGGCCTACCCAGCAGATACTGTCTGAAGTGGGAAGTGAATGCCACAACTACTAGAACCTCTCGCCTGGTCGTGCAGTAGTTTTGTTCGGTAGTTGACAGCCACCTGCTCCAATAAGTCAGGATCTGCTCTTCGCCCCCTGGCACTTGGAAAAGGATTGCTCCGATCCAACAATTGCTGGCATCAGTGTCGAGGAACAAGTCACCCTGGTCCAGAGGGTAACCCAGGACGGGGGCTGCTGTACCGCCGCTGTGACGGTCCGCTGTGCAGGCCATTCCATCACTTGTTGAACTTTCTGGGAATCTGTGGAAATGCCTCCTGCAGAGATGATTTGGCCCAGATAGACAACCTGCTCCCGGAACAGGCAGCATTTAGATGGCTTCAGTTTTAGGTTGGCTCCACACAATCTGATGAATGCTTGCTCGAGCCGATCCAGCATCTGGGTGCTAACCTGACCCAGGACAATGATGTCATCAAGGTACATTAAACACGTCTCCCACTGCAGCCCAGCCAGGACTCTGTCCATATGCCTTTGGAATGTGGCCGGTGCATTGCATAGCCTAAAAGGCATCACATTCCACTAGAACAATCCCTTACGGGTACAAAATGCAGCTCCTTTTTGTACCCGTAAAGGTATCTTATATTATCTTATGTCAATGGAAAATTGTACTTAGTAGTCAGTATAATCTTTTAATGATATAAGTTTGCATATGGTAGAATACTGCATGTAATCACTTGTGTTTAGAAGTATATAGTTGGTGGCATATTGAAAGAATGTCTCATCTTAGGAGGTCTGTAACATTCCAGGGTGTTCTGGCGTTCACCCCCACATCCTAGGAGCATGGAAGAGGTTGTACCTTGGACTTCCAGTCCAGCAGGTTTAGGGAAGTCATTATTTATGGACACACACACACACACACACACACACACACACACACGTACACCTCCACATTTCAATGTATGGAACAAATGCTCACTGAAGCATATAAATAAAGGACCAGGGCAGTCGTCAGGGCGAGTCTCAGTTCTGGAGGCTGCCCTTGCTAGCAAGAAATTCTGTGTGTTTCTCTTCTCTGATTCTCTACTGAAGAAGCGTTTTAGAGTACATCTCTTTACATTATTTGGTCGTAGCCGAATCAGAAAACATCAGAACTGTTATCTGTGACTCTGTTCCAAGATCCAGCACTGATTCCTGACTAGGGCTGCCACAAACGATTATTTTGATAGTCGACTAGTCACCGATTATTTATGCGATTAGTCGACTAATCAGATCATCATCCACTGGACGTAAAACTACAGCTTATTGCACCAGCAGCATCTGCTCTTCTATAACTATCATTAGCTTACAGCTTTAAGCTTTTAAGGTGCTAACTAAAAATAAAGACAAGATGATAGTTTATTCAATTTTAATGAAATTTGCAGATTGTTTCGGTAAAGTTGAATAAACTCCTTGCTATCTAAAATATAACAGGACACCGGAGTATATTCTCCAGCATCTCACACTTCTGATAATCAGCTGTCTGCTTGACGTTTATTCAGCTGTGTAAAAACTATAACTTTAATCTCAGCCAAACCGATTTACTCAGGAACAAATAAAATACTAAAAAAAAAAAAAAAAAGCCAAGCAACAAAATTTTTAATTTATCTAAGTGACTCATATATATTTAACCTGAGTCGTGAAAGACGGCGGTGGGTTTGAAAACAATTTGCCGGGAGTCCGGTGTTCTCACGGCGCTAGTGACCTAGCCCCCGGCTAGCTATCGAGCTAGTGGGTAACAGACGTCTCCGAAAACGTCGGAGCGCTTTTGAAAATATGTGGTGTCCTGATAAACTGAGCCGATATTTGAGGTTTACACAGCTACATTCTCGCCTGAAAATATGTTAAACGTTTCTTTTGTGACCCAGAAAGAATAATAAGAGTAATATTAAAACTAACTAGCTACCGCCATTGTTGGAAACTAAGCTGGGCCGCGCTATGAATTCTGGGACACAGCTGCTTCTTCTTCTTCGGGGTTTAACGGCAGCTGGCATCCTTGTACATGCAGTGCTGCCATCTTCTGTTTCAGTCCGTTATTACACTCTTAAATCCTGCTATTATTCCTGCGTCTTTTGCGATCTTACAAAGCTTCAAACGACACGTCGACTATTAAATCAGTCGTCGACGATTTTGATAGTCGACGTAATCGTGACTAGTCGACAAATCGTGGCAGCCCTATTCCTGACGCCGTGCGAAGCCAGCACCGAAGTCTGTCGACAGCCCTATTAGACGAGGAGAGAGCCCCAGGACGTGAATTCGGGTCTGGGCCGGTGTTTTGTTTTTTTTTTGTTTTGTTTTTTTCTGATCCACGGCGGTGGGATTCAGTCTGATGATCTGAACCACCAGTGAGAAGTTGGAGGGGGAGAAACACTATTTTGGTATATAAAACGGCCGCAAAGGTTTAGAGAAATGTGATAAAATAGGTTTAAGTTTGCCAAAAGGAACTGTGTTTAGACTAGTTTTAGAGGTAGCTGAAATTACTTCGTGATAAATTAAAATACGTTTAAGCAAATAAAAACAAGTATAAAACGGCCGCAAAGGTTTAAAGTAACGTAATAAAATAGGTTTAAGTTCGCCAAAAGGAATTGTGTTTAGACTGGTTTTAGAGGTAGCCGAATACTTCGTGACAAATTAGCGCGCAAATGTCTATGTGTGTGTATGTGTCTGGAAGTAAGTTGATTTTACAGCACAATACGCTGCTGAACTACTTCCATTTTTGTTTTCTTTGCTGAGGCTCATGTACTGGTGACAAAGGAGAACGGTTGAGTTTCATCTCATAAAACTGATACCGCTTCATCGTTAGGGTGAAGTCGAAGGCCGTATCAGTAAACCACTCTGAAGTCAAGCGTGCCAGCAACGGCCCAGCAAAATCTTTGAAAATGGGGAATAAACAAGTAAAATTAACACCTGATGAGGAATGGTTAGAAAAACAACAAACTGGAGCAGGTAAAATAAGTGCAAATAAGTGGAGAAATCCACAAAAAGCAAAAAAAAAAACGCAGATTCTTTAGATTGCCCTGATCAACAACAGCCGGTGCTCCAGACCATTAATTTAACCAGTTGTTAATAGTAATCTGCATTAAGCTCAGGGTTGCTCAAATTCAGTACAATGACAGATGAAGTGATATAAGTAAATATTTAAACTAATGACGTGCATAGAGGCACTTGACCTGTTTGAAAGACTGTCGTCTTATTACGAGCCATTGAGATATAGAGCACACCTGTGAAAACAACTAATATGCTGAACCCTGTATGAAGCAGCTGAAAATTATATGATGGAGAAGCTGAATTGAATATGAAAGTGCAAGTCTTTGCCACTATGTGGGGCAAAGCACGCAACCACTGTGTGAGGTTGCGTTGTGGTCTCTTCTGAGCTGATGAGCAAGCTACACATTATCAGATCGAGATCTGGCTGAGAACTCATAAAAGAGAGGGAAACGAAACTATGATAATTATGATAACTGGAGTGTGCAGCATTTCTGTGAGCAGTTTTCCTGCATCTTGACTCGTGTGTGTGTGTGTGTGTGTGTGTGTGTGTGTGTGTGTGTGTGTGTGTGTGTTCATAGCATCAGCATCATGTTTCTGTTTATTTGTTTTGTTGGGTTGATAAATAATTAAATAAACTTGTGATCATATTTATGGATCACCATGGCACATGCCACTGGCCAAATGATTTATTTATGCAGATAAAAAAAAGTGAGTGTGAATGTGCCTGACGTCACAGTGCTTTTGTGCGCTGTGTAAAAGTAATTGCCTCTGATTGTAAGAGCGGTGATTCTGCAGGTCACCAGCTATTTAAAAAAAAAAAAAAAAAGAGTGAAAAAGAGACAAAATTTACATTGTAGATGAAAAATAATCATAGGAAAAAGGTTTTGTGTTGATCAGCCAAGAACAACTACAATCTCATTTTCTGCTTTTAAGAAAGGACTGTTCACAAAAACAGAGAGAGAGAGATGTGTGTTGATTAAGCAGTGATAATAATAATGAAAATGTCTTAGTTTGTCATTTTCAGGTGAAAAGCAGACCTGAATCAATTTTCCACATGCAGCGGTCGGAAGAAAGTTATAGTTTAACACCATTGGAAACATTCAGGCCAAATTTCTGGCTGACTTATTTACAGCACCATGTGTCTCTCAACCTCACAAGCGAGCTCTCACTCCTCCCTGAAGACAAGGAATGCAGCTCCAAAGAGCAATAATATGGCAGATAAAGAGACAGCAGCAAAGTCCTGAGCAAAGAGACCCAGCAAGCAGCAGCAGTGTGGACAAACCGCATCAGAGAAGAAGAGCAAACCCATCATCCTGACTGATCGGATGAATGGCACTGTGTTTCCAACAAGCTGCAAATTCGCTGTGCAGGTGAAAAGAACGTTTGAGGAGAACTGAGGAGACTGTTGGAGTTTGACATTTGCCACCTTTGGAGAATATGGCAAGAAGAGACAGTGAAACACAGGACGAAGCTGAAGGAGAACTGCCGGCTATTGGACTGTTGAAGTGGGAGAGGACAACAGTGAGAGTAAGTGAGAATGCTGTTATTTAATCTGGGAAATCAAAATTTGGGTTAGCAAACCTGGGAAAAACAAAACTGACTGCTTAAGTGGGAAAATTGTGAAGGAGTCTGAAGCACTGCAAAAAGAAACATACAAAATCACACACACAAACAGAACATGCATTAACCCTACTAACACTTCCAAACACAAGAGAGCTCATGAAGATTAGACAACATCTTAAGTATGTGAGTCTGTTTACCATCTTGTCCAAGTCACTTAGTGTGACGAGAAGTGATGCAAAGATCAGTGGACTCATAGCACATCAGTTACAAAATGATTAAATAATAGCAGAGAAATGTGTAGGGAAGGCAGCTTTAAGAACATGCTCTGCTGGATATGCAGCTCCACAGACATGCATTAAACCTGCCTAATAACACAAACACACATGCAATGAAAATTATCTTGTTATCTCTCGTCAGTGTTAAAATAGGGTAAATTTAACAGACACTTGTTATCAAATGCTGAATTTATCCAATGCAAAAAATTGACTCTCTAGGTTGCAGGACAACAGTTTTAACTTTCGTGGGAAAAAAGATTCTGGTTTGACCAACCAGTGATCAGACAATAAATTTAGTCGTTGATATAGTAAATTGGGAGATGCTTCCTGCTTGATTGATGCAGCACAAGTAATTTACTGTATGAGGGAAATTCTATTTTTGTGATAACATTTTGAACATGCATTTCTGTTGTCCTGTCATCTTAGTGGGTTAATAGCTGATATGCAAATTAGTTGATCATTCTTAGATTAAGGAAAGGTGACTGAATTCTAGCACGAGTGAATGAGATGTGTTGGAGTTTGTTGTGTGTTGAGTGGAGACTCTAAAACACTGAGTTTCCTCTTTTGATGTGCGAGTGAATCCTGTACCTAGATACACAACTCTGAATACGTCAGAACAAACTTCTTTTGTGAAGTGCATGACAACATGTCACATTTTATGATGAAGGGAAAAAGGAAAACTGAAAAAAATGGGTGTGTGGCCTAAATGAGTGAAAAGCACAGACCTGGGGATTAAACTCATATCTAATAAAATATTAGGGTTATGTTGTGTGTTGTGCAGCTGATGGTTGGTTTGGAGTGAATTTAGCTGATGATTTATTTTTTTTGTTGTGAAGTTGAGCCTGCCAATTAGTATGATGGTATGATAAACCATGCTAATGGTATGATTTACCCTCCTGAGATGAGGAGCTTGTGTCATGACTCAACAAGGCCTTTTTATTTTGATACTTTCACAGTGCACTGAAAGTTTTGTTTGATAATCTCTGTTATTTTTCTTTTTCTTTTTTGAACAGGCACTGATTTCTGTTTGTCAATTTCTTTTCTTGAAGCAGATATGCACGTTGGGAATTAAAAGTGCTATACAACATGTCGAGAAAACCGTTACAAGTGAGTTTCTCCACATTAAAATGGGCTCAGGAGAAAGCCACTTATTTGGGACAATTAGAAAATGAGAGTCCCGGCCTAAAAAGGATTCAGCGAGGTAATCCGATCTAAAGTTCTTCTTTTTCTTTTTGAAATGACGTCATTTTGCTGAGGGTGGAAACTAAATGCGATAGGTTCCACTATCAGCAACGAAAGAAAGAATGGATGAATGAATGAATGTGTCACGGCTGCCGAGGCGAGCCGTGTGGAGTTAGAAGAAGGACCCAAGATGCAGGCAGTGGATGAGATGCCGGTGAGTTTATTTACACAGTGGTGAGAAGGCAAAACAGGCAAGAGGGAAGACAAAACTAAAGACCTGAACTGGGAAAGCTAAATGACAAACCTGAGATGAAACAAAAAGGGAAGAGAGGCAGAGAGATGAGCAGGACACCGAGGAACACAGACTGACGCGGAGTTACACAGACGAACCGGCAACAGGCAGGAGAACACACAGGGCTTAAATACACACACCAGTAATCAGGGGATGAGAGACAGGAGGGCAACACAGCTGGGAGGAATCTGGGCTGACGGGACAGGGGAAACGTAAACTGATCACACTCACATACGACACGGACCTTCACAATAAAACAGGAAACTCAGATACATGGAACCAGACAAGACATTGAACTAAACAGACAGATTCACAAACAGATGGGGAGACACCATAGACAGACAGATACAGACGCAGACTCAGAGGCAGATCGAAAATAACACAGAACTTAAACAATCATCATCTAGAAAATGATAACAAACTAAAAGCGCTGGGTCACCAACCCAGGACCATGACAGTACCCCCCCCCCCCCCCCCCCTCAAGGGCTGGCACCAGACAGCCCAGCAGAAACGAAAAAACGGACCAAAACAAAACAGAAAACAACCCGACCAGGGCGGGCGGAGGGGGCCCAGGACGGAGGGACAGAGTCCAAAAAGGCCCAGATGGTCAAGTTCAGGAGGCCGACCATGCGAATGGCAATGGGGCAGGTCCGGATGCCGGCCACGCAGTAGGCAGTGGTGTGGAAACAGTTCTGGGGGCCGACTGTGCGGACGGCAACGGCGGCGTGGAAACAGTTCTGGGGGCCGACCGTGCAGACGGCAACGGCGGCGTGGAAACAGTTCTGGGGGCCGACTGTGCGGACGGCAACGGCGGCGTGGAAA
The DNA here is from genome assembly GCF_057381915.1 of Diplotaxodon limnothrissa. Lineage (NCBI taxonomy): Eukaryota > Metazoa > Chordata > Actinopteri > Cichliformes > Cichlidae > Diplotaxodon > Diplotaxodon limnothrissa. The sequence goes on along the minus strand of NC_140610.1, from coordinate 17,458,435 downwards.
CAAGTCCGGAGGCCGGCCACGCGGAAGGCAGTGGCGGCGTTCAGGAGGGCGTTCAGGAGGGCGTCCACGGTGGCGGAGATGCCCAACAAGCGGCCTGGCAGATGACCGAAGATGTGGAGGTGGTAGTAGGGGACCTGAAGGCTGCGTGGCCCCTGCAGCCCCAGGCGAGGCGGAAGCTGAGGCTGGACCAGACGAGGCGGAAGCTGAGGCTGGACCAGACGAGGCTGATGAGGATGATGAGGATGCGGAGGCCGGACCAGGCGAGGCTGATGAGGATGCGGAGGCCGGACCAGGCGAGGCTGAAGCAGAAGCGGAGGCCGGACCAGGCGAGGCAGCAGCTGATGAGGATGCTGAAGCTGGACCAGGCAAAGCAGCTGATGAGGATGCTGAAGCTGGACCAGGCAAAGCAGCTGATGCTGAAGAGGCCGCCACTGCAGGTGATGCGGGAGCTGGACCAGACGAGGATGAAGACACGGAGGCTGGACCAGGTGAGGATGAAGACACGGAGGCTGGACCAGGCAAGGATGAAGACACGGAGGCTGGACCAGGCGAGGATGAAGCAGTGGCTGGACCAGGTGAAGCGGATGAAGCCGAAGCATGCGCTGGACCAGGCGACGCTGAGGAGGCTGAATCCGGACCAGGCGACGGCGTGGAGGATGCAGACGGAGGCGCTGCAGCAGGTGGCGGCATGGATGAAACTGCTGCTGCAAGCGTGGATGAGGCTGCTGGTGGAGCAGCTGGTGGCTGGATGGGCTCCTCGGGCCCCCCAGCTGACGAGGAAGGAGGCTGGACGGGCTCCTCGGGCCCCCCAGCTGACGAGGAAGGAGGCTGGACGGGCTCCTCGGGCCCCCCAGCTGATGATGCAAAAGGCTGGACGGGCTCCTCGGGCCCCCCAGCTGACGAGGAAGGAGGCTGGACGGGCTCCTCGGGCCCCCCAGCTGATGATGCAAAAGGCTGGACGGGCTCCTCGGGCCCTCCAGTGAGAACAGTCTCAGGACCAGTGGGCACAGGGGCCCCTGGAACACACAGAACAGGACCAGCAGGCACACGGGCCTCTGGCAGGCACAGAACAGGACCAGCAGGCGCACGGGCCTCTGGCAGGCACAGGACAGGACCAGCAGGCGCACGGGCCTCTGGCAGGCACAGGACAGGACCAGCAGGCGCACGGGCCTCTGGCAGGGACAGGACAGGACCAGCAGGCACACGGGCCTCTGGCAGGGACAGGACAGGACCAGCAGGCACGGTGGCCCCTGGCAAACACATAGCAGGCTGCAGCTGCATAGAGCATCGACGCTGCTCAGGCAGCGACAGCCGGGTGCGGCCCTCAGCTGGCTTCTTAACCTCCAGGGGTCCGGAGTCTGCTGGGGGCTGAAACCCAGCCTCTGGGGAGGCCCTGGAGTGCACCTCAGTTTCAGAACTGGCCAGCCTTTGAGGAGTGTTGACATTATTATTAGGTGTGTCCCTCTGCTTGGAATGGACGGGCGAGGAATGGTGTTTTTCGGGTTGAATTGACTTGTATTGTTTTACAGGTGGAGCAATTGATACAGGATGCCGGGCTAGCGGCTGCTGAACAGGAGGCTGGACTAAGGGTGACTGACATAATGGTTGTGATGACAACGGTGGTGGAGGTGGCGACTGAGCTTCTGGCCGGGCGGCTAACTGAGCTTCTGGCCGGGCGGCTAACTGAGCTTCTGGCCGGGCGGCTAACTGAGCTTCTGGCCGGGCGGCTAACTGAGCTTCTGGCCGGGCGGCTAACTGAGCTTCTGGTAGATAGTCTTTCTTATTTCCAGATTTCGGTTTGAAAGTCCGGGTTGGCATAACACAGGACTCGGAAGAGGCAGAATGAAAGCAGTCCTCTAGATCCTCAGAGCGAGTGTTAACGGACCTTGGAGTATCAGACAAAGAATTAACAGTTTCCGAATTACTCTTTTCAAATTTGAATAACCCTGAGTTGACTGGTATTGAATTACTAGATTCAGGAAAAACTGACAGAGTGTTCATGAATGCACGCTCAGATGGAGCAGAAAAAACACTGCGCTCCTGACTCACGGAATCCGCCGGTAACTGACGGCCATGCGGACGTCGCTTCCGCCTGGGAGAAGGGGCGAGAGCGGCCGGGGAAGCGGCCGGTGATGCGAGGCAGCTCTGAAGTGGCTGCTCCTGCTGTGAGGTGGATGGGCTGGGTGGAATGAGGATGATTCCCAGTGCTTTGTAAAAAGCCTGGGCTGGTGTGAGCTGGCCACTGGGGGGCTGCATGTACATGAAACCGTCACTCTCACTGACCCCGAGAGCTGGTTTGGCAAGCGAAGGATGACGGCGGCGTGACCGCTGTTTTGCCCGGAAGGAGGGGGAAGCCGACTGATCGGGCGGCATTGTGTCCAGCTGAGAGTCCTCTGGTGGACTGGGGAGAGAATCTTCCGGTAAGCCAGGCAGGTCAGCTGTCACAGTTGGAGGGTGAAGATGAAGCGTGTTGAGGATGAAGTCCTGTAGGAGTGGGTGAAGTGAATCCAGCAACCAGGGGTGATTGGAAACTAGCCGCTGTATTCGGGCCTCCAGAGCATGACGAAATTCCTCCCCCTCATGCTCTAGCCACAGATTAGTCCATCTGGAAACTGAATCGGTTAATTCCTCCCGAAGCTCCTTGGAAGGTGCGAATGCTGCTGGGTCCATATTTGGCCGGTTCGTACTGTCACGGCTGCCGAGGCGAGCTGTGTGGAGTTAGAAGAAGGACCCAAGATGCAGGCAGTGGATGAGATGCCAGTGAGTTTATTTACACAGTGGTGAGAAGGCAAAACAGGCAAGAGGGAAGACAAAACTAAAGACCTGAACTGGGAAAGCTAAATGACAAACCTGAGATGAAACAAAAAGGGAAGAGAGGCAGAGAGACGAGCAGGACACCGAGGAACACAGACTGACGCGGAGTTACACAGACGAGCTGGCAACAGGCAGGAGAACACACAGGGCTTAAATACACACACCAGTAATCAGGGGATGAGAGACAGGAGGGCAACACAGCTGGGAGGAATCTGGGCTGACGGGACAGGGGAAACGTAAACTGATCACACTCACATACGACACGGACCTTCACAATAAAACAGGAAACTCAGATACATGGAACCAGACAAGACATTGAACTAAACAGACAGATTCACAAACAGATGGGGAGACACCATAGACAGACAGATACAGACGCAGACTCAGAGGCAGATTGAAAATAACACAGAACTTAAACAATCATCATCTAGAAAATGATAACAAACTAAAAGCGCTGGGTCACCGACCCAGGACCATGACAGAATGAATGGAAATAAAAAAACAAACTGACTGACTGGTAAAAGCTGACAAGACTTGACCACGACTCAAGGTTAACCCCCACCTCACAAAGGTGCAGATGAATTTATGTGCTTCTTTTTACAGGAGCAGAAAGATGACAGCAACATCCGAGGTTGCATGACGATTTAACCTTTTAAATGCCACTTTCTGTGTCTGTGTAACTACCAGGGGTGTTATTCACTACCTTGTATTGCTTACAGAGGTAACTGTGACAAAGTATGCATACGCCTGCGCAGCGCTAACATTTGCATTTTCTTTTCTACAGCATTACAGTTCTTCATGTGTTTGATCATGTGATTTATAAGAGGACTAGTTAATGTTTTTCTACTACAGGATTTCTGAGATTTTGTATGGAGAAAATTGTAGTTACAGGCTATATGTTGATGATGAAATTACACTGTGTTGTTGAGAGAATGTTGGAGAAAATGTGAATGTTACTGGGGAGAAATTAATACAGTTTGAGACATACTGTGATGAGACCATTGTTACTTTTTCCACAGCGAGTGTTAACATTATGACCTTTCACAGCTCCTCTGGAACCTGGATGGCCGACACCTGACAACCAGTATGAATCGTGTGTTTGGCTAATGTTGTTTTTCTTTAAGAGTGCTTGTAAAAGATTCAGCACAGACAGACAAGTGACAATTGAACAGATGTGCAGTGTTTATGGAATAGTTTAATATGGGGCTCATTAGCTGGCCACTTTTGAGCTCATAGTGATTGATGAGTTGAGTGACTTTGTTTAAGAGAAGTCACGGATTACATTAATGTTGACTGAGTACATGGGATGATCCATGTCTGAGGCAAATTATGGAAATAATTGTAGTTTACTGAATTGAGAAAACCCGCACATGACACTTGTCTTGCTGATGCTGAATGCTTTTTACTCTTATGATACAATTGTTTATAGGTGTGAAGTTTGATTTCACTTTCAGATCTTGATTTCTAGGCCATGATGGTGTGTATGCAGGCTCCTGGCAGAGCTAGGTGTTAAGCAAACTTAATATGCAAAACACACTAACATATTTTATTGCAGGATTATAGGTCCAGAGTGGTGCCGCTCCAGAGGAGGAGACGCCCTGATGTTGCCTGGGACGTGATCTAGCTAACCTTTTTCTTTAAGACAGGAATCTGGTTTTGATGAGTTGACTCATGGGAGTGTCCATGCGTCAAGAGGAGGGGTCCAGGATTAACATGAAACAATAAATTAACATTAAATTATGTTTTATATGATTTTTGCAGCGATTTGTGTGATTAACAGTTCATTTACAGGTATTAAACCTATGCAAGTGGTGCATCCATGTTCAGATGAGGCTTTGATGGCCTATAAGTGAAGTTCACTGAACAAAAAGAATGTGGTTTGATGATTGTTGACATGCTCTCCAAATAGAAGTTTTTCCTCCTAGCAAGGAAATACAGGTGCAGCAGTAATCTCCTGAGAAAACTTCAGAGGCCCAGTGAGAAGCGAGAACCATTCCAGGCATAGCTGAAAGCCCAGGCAGTGGTTGAGGTCAAAGGTCGAGCTGGTCGGGGCCCATCATGAGATCAGACTTTGGAGCCACAGCAAGGACCACGAAACTGCGTTGGAATGAGAGCTGTGCCAAGGGGGCTTTCCAGAGGCCAACAGAGGAGATTGTGGACAACGGACGGGCACCTGAAGGATGAGGGGAGCGTGCCAAGCTCCATCGACAGCGCAGGGGGAGTCTAAGGATGGCATCATGATTCTGTGAAAGCACAGGAACCAGAAGCTATGGTGGTGATAACAGCAGTTTGCTATGAACATCACTGTGGCGGAGGCGGGGCCCCAGGCGCGGCTGCAGTGGAGGAGTGGTGCAGTGGGCTCAACGGGGCGGTACGGGAGACGCCGGTAAGAACAGCTGATGGTGATTATGGACTGACGATGGTTTTCCCTCCCCTGTTTTATAGTGAGACGGAGAGCGGTGGCGAGAGAAAAAGCGACACACGTCAGCTGGGAACGAGCTGTCAGTCTATGTGAAAAGCATAAACCTGTGAAACGTGTGAATAAATGTGGAACTTTGCAATAACAACCTGCGTGTGCGTGTACCTGTGCCTCGTATATTCCACAAGTGGTGCCGAAACCCAGGAGAAGGCCGGCGTGGGGATATCCGACCCACAGGCCGCGCCACCCGCCCAGCCTCTGCAGTATCTGGCGCAGATGCTGGCGGAGATGGCGAAGATGAGCCGAGAACAGGCGGCGGACCAGCGGGCCCACCTGGCTGCGCTGCAGGAACGGACGGACCGGCAGACGCAAGTACTGGAGCGGTTGGTAGGGGCCGCTGCCAAGCCGCAGCCCCCACCACTGTCGGTGGCGGTGCCCCGGATGGGGGAGGGGGACGACCCCCAGGTTTTCCTGGAAACTTTCCGTGCCACGGCAGAGGCTTGCCAATGGCCGCAGGAGGAGTGGGCTCCGCTGCTGCTCCCCCTGCTGTCTGGGGAGGCCCAAATGGCAGCCCTGAGTCTGCCGCCGGCTTCGAGGAGCTGTTTCCGGGACGTGAGCCGAGCGGTGGTGGACCGGCTGGGGCTCACCGCCGAAGATCATCGCCGGCGGTTCCGAGCCTGCAGGCTGGCCCCGCGGCGGATCGACCGTTCGCCTGGGCCCGACAGCTACGCGATGCAGCGGTGCGCTGGCTGCAGCTGGGATCGTCGGAGGGCGAGACGCTGCTGGTGGACAAGGTGGTGCTGGAGCAGTTCGTGGAGGGGCTGCCGGTGGAAACTGCGAGATGGTCTGGTGCCACCGGCCCGCGAGTCTGGAGGTGGCGGTGACGTTGGCGGAGGACCACCTTGCCGCGAGAGCAGGGGAGCCCGGGGACAGCGGCCGGAGGCCGAGTAGACAGGCGCTGGGGTACCGGCAACACGGAACACCTGCCCCACTTCCATAAGCGGACAGTCCCTCCTCAGGTGTCCCAGTTGCCCGCACTTCCAGCACTCCTGCCCCGGCATCTGTGCGGCTCATTATGGTCATGGCTCATTATAACCCCATGGCAGGGCATATGGGATACGAAAAAACTCTGGAGCGAATAACGGCCCGATTTTATTGGCCGGGCATCCGAGCGGATGTGCGCCGCTGGTGCGCGTCCTGCCCGGACTGCCAACTTGTTAATCAGCCGGCCATACCAAAAGCGCCTTTGCGTCCGCTTCCACTCATAGAGGTCCCGTTTGAGCGCATTGGCATGGACCTCATCAGGCCGTTTCACCGGAGTGCATGCGGCTACCGCTTTGTATTAGTCCTGGTGGATTATGCAACGCGGTACCCGGAAGCAGTGCACCATCTCTGCGAAGAGTGTGGCGCAGGCACTGTTTCAGGTCATCTCCCGGGTCGGAATCCCGAAAGAGATACTGACTGACCAGGGCACGTCGTTTATGTCTCGTACACTGCGGGAACTGTACGAATAACTGGGAATTAAATCTATTCGGACCAGCATCTACCACCCTCAGACGGACGGGCTGGTGGAGCGGCTGAATAAGACTTAAAAGTCCATGATTCGTAAGTTCATTAGCGAGGATGAACGCAATTGGGATCACTGGCTAGACCCTCTGTTATTCACAGTGCGGGAGGTGCCCCAGGCCTCCACGGGATTTTCTCCCTTTGAACTGCTGTTCGGCAGGAGGCCACGTGGGGTGTTTGACCTGATTAAAGAAAGCTGGGAGGACGGTCCGAGCCCCGCCAAGAATGAGATTCAGTACGTGTTGGACCTGAGAGCAAAACTCCACACTTTGGGGAGGTTGTCACAGGAGAATTTGCTCCAGGCGCAGCAGCGTCAGCAACGCCTGTATGACAGAGGGGCTAGACTCAGGCAATTTTCACCAGGAGACAAAGTGCTTGTATTACTCCCTTCTTCCAGCTCGAAGTTGCTCGCCAAGTGGCAAGGACCCTTTGTGGTCACACGGCGAGTCGGGGACGTTGACTATGAGGTCGCTCGGTCGGACAGGGGAGGGGCCACGCAGATTTATCACCTCAATCTCCTTAAAGCGTGGAGAGAGGTTGAAACCGCTTCTCTGGTAAGCCTGGTTAAGGAGAGAGATGAGTTGGGGCCGGAGGTGCCAAATTCCATCATCCCCGCCTCCCTCCCTTGTGATGACCATCTCACACAGGCCCAGAGAGCGGACGTTGTCGCGTTACAACAGCGTTTTGCTGACGTGTTCTCCCCCCTGCCCGGCCGGACGTCTCTCATTGAGCATCATTTTGTAACGCAGCCTGGCGTGACGGTGCGTTCACGGCCCTACAGGCTTCCTGAGCATAAATGGCAAATCGTGCAGAGGGAATTGGCCGAAATGCTGAGAATGGGGGTGATAGAAGAGTCGCACAGCGCCTGGTGTAGCCCCATCGTTCTGGTGGTGAAGAAGGATGGGTCTATACGGTTCTGTGTCGACTATCGCAAGGTGAATGAAGTGTCACGTTTTGATGCTTATCCCATGCCCCGGGTCGACGAGCTCCTGGATTGGCTGGGCACGGCCCGTTTTTTCCCACTTTGTGCCGGGGTTTGCGCAGCTGACCAGCCCCCTGACCGATCTCACTCGAAAGGGTGCCCCAGATCTGGTCCAGTGGACGGGGCCGTGCCAGGCGGCGTTTGTGCAGGTGAAAAAGGCTCTCTGTGGGGAGCCACTGCTTCACACGCCTAACTTCTCCCTCCCTTTTGTCCTGCAGACCGACGCCTCGGACAGGGGGCTGGGGGCGGTTTTGTCCCAGCAGGTGAGGGGGCTGACCGTCCCGTCCTTTACATCAGCCGGAAGCTGGCAGAGCGCGAGAGACGGTACAGTACCGTGGAGAAGGAGTGCTTGGCTATCCGGTGGGTGGTCGACTCCCTTCGCTATTACCTCCTGGGGCGCTCTTTCACCCTCTGTTCGGACCACGCCCTGCTGCAGTGGCTCCACCGCATGAAGGATGCCAACGCCCAGATCACCCGGTGGTATCTGGCTCTGCAGCCGTTTAAGTTCAAGGTGGTCCATAGGCCGGGGGCGCAGATGGCGGTGGCCGATTTCCTCTCTCGCTCGCGGGGGGGGGGAGTTGGCTCGGCCGGACGGCTCCCCGGCCTCAGTCGGGCGGTGGGGGTGTGTGGCGGAGGCGGGGCCCCGGGCGCGGCTGCAGGGGAGGAGTGGTGCAGTGGGCTCAACGGGGCGGTACGGGAGACGCCGGTAAGAACAGCTGATGGTGATTATGGACTGACGATGGTTTTCCCTCCCCTGTTTTATAGTGAGACGGAGAGCGGTGGCGAGAGAAAAAGCGACACACGTCAGCTGGGAATGAGCTGTCAGTCTATGTGAAAAGCATAAACCTGTGAAACGTGTGAATAAATGTGGAACTTGGCAATAACAACCTGCGTGTGCGTGTACCTGTGCCTCGTATATTCCACAATCACCTAATGCTGTGTCACTATACTGTGCATACGATGGCAGACTGAAGACTGCTGGGATCATAACAGCAGTAAGATAACTGGACCCAGCACCCTTTCCACAGAGGAGGTTTTTCTACAGAGGATGGACAGTAGAAGAGCCATAAGTATATCCACGACAGGACAAAGACAGAATCTGCAAATCCAGACTATTATGTCTGTTCTCATATGCCAGTACGTCAACACACCCGACACTATATGTGTTCCTGGACCAACTCCCAGGGAAGAACTACTCCATGATACTAGCAGAGAAAGGGGGACTTTGTATCCTCTTCAATAACACCTGCTGCACTTACATACCGGACGATGTACATGACTGAACATGACATGACTGACGCCCTGAATGCTTTGAGACAGATCCAGCAGGCCCAAAATCAGGACTATGTAAGTGATACAAGTGACTGGTTTTCCTGGCTTTACACTGGCTCCTGGTTACAGGTGCTAAAAGGAGTTGAAATAATTTTACTTTTAATTTGTGTCTTTGTAACATGTGTCCTGCCATGTCTAAAACTCATGATTAACCGCATAATATTTTCTACTGTTGCTGCATATACAGCCGTGGCAAGTGATGATAATGACTCCGACCTGTTGTAACATGAAGACTTTGTGTGACTAATGACGATGTGACAGAAAATGTACAACAAGGTGTTACATACTGATATCTCACTTAGATATATTATAGTTATACTGACAACAGGAGGGAATGTCAATGGAAAATTGTACTTAGTAGTTAGTATAATCTTTAATGATATAAGTTTGCATATGGTAGAATACTGCATGTAATCACTTGTGTTTAGAAGTATATAGTTGGTGGCATATTGAAAGAATGTCTCATCTTAGGAGGTCTGTAACATTCCAGGGTGTTCTGGCGTTCACCCCCACATCCTAGGAGCATGGGAGAGGTCGTACCTTGTCTTATTGTTTTACGGTAGGATTAACGTAGCTATATCTGTCTTAGTCTAAGTGCCTTTTGGTTTAGGGTTTAGGGAAGTCATTTATGGACACACACACACACACACACACACACACACACACACACACACACGTACACCTCCACATTTCAATGTATGGAACAAACGCTCACTGAGTCTCAGTTCTGGAGGCTGCCCTTGCTAGCAAGAAATTCTGCGTATTTCTCTTCTCTGATTCTCAACTGAAGAAGTGTTTTAGAGTACATCTCTTTACATTATCTTATCTTATCTTATCTTATCTTATCTTATCTTATCGGGCTCTGGAGGCCATCTCTACCTGCCAGTATCCTGATGTCAGGTCTAGTGTACTGAAGTACTTGGCAGTAGAAAGCGTGTCAAGGGTATCCTGGATGCGTGGCAGGGGTTAAGCGTCTTTAAGAGTTCGCTCATTTAGTGGTCTATAGTCCACACACAGTCGGGGACTCTGATCTTTCTTTTTCACCATCACAATTGGAACAGCCCAGCTGCTATTGCTAGGCTGAGCTGACCCAGCCTCCAGGCTCTGCTGTACTTGCTGGTCGGCCGCTATTTGTTTGTCTCCTGCCATCCTGCATGGCGAGTGCTTTACTGGTGGCCCTGGCATGGTCAAGATGTCATGCTGGATGACACTGATGCGACCAAGGTCATTTGGGCCAGTAGAGAAGACATCACCATAGGACCTCAGCAGGCCTGTCAGTCCGCAATGGGAAACGTGTGTGAAACCGGGGCTGCTCTCAGCATACAGGGTCTGCCAATGGTTTGGCACAGAAGCAGGGGCAGTGCTATCAATCTCGAGGATTGCCAAGACCCTTGGTGGGTGATTCCCCGACCTCTCCAGGACTTGCACAGGCTGAAGAACCCCAGCCACTGCGGTAACAGCTGTAGCCCAAGGGTTAAAGACTCTGATCGGGATGCTAGAGGGTTTGCGAGGCTGCACAACTGTGTGAACCACCAGCACTTGATGCTTCTCCAAGTGCTGGTGGCCCTGGCATGGCTTGTTTTGAACTGTGGCCATGGCCATGCTTACAAAGCCCACACACCCCTGCTGGTGGTGGTGTTACCATGCGAGGTGTCGGGAAAAAGTAGCCCTGAGCTGGCATTTCATAGCTGAATTGGGCAGGTTGGGGTGTACCTGGCATAATATGTAGCTTCTCTGGCTCAGTAAACTGTGGTTTTATAGGGACATTGCACGTACAGTTCATGGCGGTGAATGGCTGGCTGCATGAGGGGGATGTAATAATCCAAGAAAGGTGATCATGTGTGCCATGCTGTCCCACTGTAAGTGGTGTAGATGTAATATTTCCAGGGCCTTCACAATCTGAGTACTGAAACTGCTTAAACTCGCTACACACTGCATTCTGCTTTGCTACTGGGGTGAAGAAAGGGTTGGTGTGAGTTGAAGGTGGCGGGGTGAGATGCCATGCAGCTTCAAATCCTGTCATATTGGCTGCTGCTACGCTTGCCATTGACGTTAGTTCCATGCCTGTGATGAAGGGGTTGCCACTACAGATCTTATTGTTTCTGTCAATAGCTTCCCACATATATGTGGGAAGCCGAGCACGATCACTCAAACAGCATCGATCTTCTCCGAACAATAAATGGGGTGTCATATATATAACATCAGGGTATCAGGAAATATAACGCCCCTTGTGCGTCCAAGCAGATAAAAAACATGCATCAATTTCAGTAATTCCTCCTAGGACATATTCTAAAAAAGAACAGTTCCTTCCTCTGTTCCTCCGCCACCGCCGGATGCTTCCTGTTATTTCACTTACTGCACTTCAATTATTTGTAGAACTAAACTGTCACGTATGCAGGTAAACAACTTTGCAGTCAGTTTCGAGCAAAACAAGTCTAAATACTGTGTATGTGTATTCAGGCAGACTATGTGTCTGTGTCTTAACCTCAGTGCATGACCTTACTCTGCGTCATCTGTTACCAGGCAAACTTGCAACAGGCTGCTGAGGGCACACAGGCCTTTAATATGTGGTAAATTGTACTGTAAGCATGTATGCAATCCTTTCAATAGCTGTGGGTCACTTTGCACAGTTGATCGGTCGAACATCGCGTCGGCGGTAGCTTCAAACCATTAATTAACTTGACCGATCTTCAACTCTTTAATGAGCACAAAAATGCAATTTGTATAAGATGATTACGGTTGCACCTGCAATGAAAGATTATCATGTAAATATGCTTTGTAATTATGCTCACACCTGAAATACAGACTTTAATGTAACATCAACAGTTTCAATAAATGCTCTAATGAAATGATAATGATAAATCATAAATGATGCAACAGTAATAATAATGGTTATGAATAGTAACAGTAAAATAATATTCTCATCTCTACAGGCTCCAACAATTTACTCAGAACGAGCATCGCTCACACCTCGGGCTGCTGTGGGAGTTGTTATATTCCCTTTTTAATGCCTTTATTTTCTGTTTCTTCTGTAGCTACTCGTGATCCCCTTGTTTTCCTCTCTCCCTCACTCAGACGCACACCTCCAGGAGCAGTCCCACACATCCATCCACAGCCTTCATTAAAGGACTATACCTGTAACATGAGGAACCCTGCTCGACAACGCCAAATTGTTATGGAAATTTTAACAATGACCTGCAACAAACCAGGTGAGCGTTTTGAAATGGTTTAATAACATATTGCAATATGGAGAGAAACATCCCAGCCAAAACACTAGGATCATCTCTGAATTGTGGCCACCGCCCTTACATCTTATATACCCTATCACAGACACTCTTACACAAAGAACATTGAACAGAACATCATATATCTCTATACCTTTAGCCAAGCTCATTCTTGCCCCTCTCCCACTGTAAGAAAAGTTGCGACCACCCGTCACCTCCCTAAGAGCATGATGTCTGGAGATCTTCAAGGGGTTTTTAAATGTTGCTCACATGCTGTGTGCACATAAATTGCAAATGTCTGTTTCTGTTGAAGTAAACAAAAACACAAACACACTACAAACACAGCACAGCAAAGCTTCATTAAAGTGTTAAGACTGATGTCTGGAGTGTGCTGAAGGTGAGAACTGCACGCCTAAACCTAGAAGTCTCTCTGCAGAAAGCAGAAAAAGAAGAAATGACCAAAATCCTCCAGATGATTTTCAAGAAATGAACAGCTGCAGTTTAAACATGAGAAATATGTTTACAGGTGTATATAATGCTATGTTTACCTATTGGGCCACGTTCTTCGCTTTTCTCTGTGTCATAAAATCAATTCCTTGTCACTCCTTACTCCTTTTGTCTGTTTCAAATGACACATGGAAGCTTCTGTTTGTGCAGAAGTGCCATCTAATGCACAGGTGAGTTAAGCATCTCAAGAAGTGCTAAAGAAGCTCCTCCTCTTGGAAATACTTTCATGAAAATAAATGAGTAAATAAAAGGAAAAATATTAACTATTACTCAATAAGCTCCTCTAAATCAATAAATTTGTTTCCTTGCTCACCCCTGTTTGTGTACACCCACTCTATGGACAGATACCTGTACTCCACCACATCATCATGCTCTCCCGTCTGAAGTTGATCACTGTCTGTCTGATCTTTTTTTACATTAAGAAGCAGATGATTCCTCACAGACAACTCCACATATTTATCCAACTATTTATCCGGGAAACTTTTGATGCTTCTTTTAGATGCTTCCATAGCTTCTCTCTCAGTGATAATGTTGGTACTTGGTGGACAAGATCTTGGAAAAAGTACATTTATGTACATAATGAATTTATTTTAAGCTAAAATGTTGTGTTTGTATGACATAGGAAAAGAGACCTCTAATTTTTCAAAAATTTATTTAAAACTGGATTTTCTTTTCACTGGTGCTTTGTAAATGAAGTTACTGCAACATTAACAAGTTTCATAACAAGATGGTATAATAATCAAGAAATACAGTTGCACATTTTTCTGTTTGTTCAGTAAGCTGTATGATTTTGTTTCCTTCATCTGGAGCCCCTTTGGTGTAACAGTGCACGCTAATAGAGAAATATATGAGTGGTAATTGACATCACACATCAGACTCTTTCAAATCCTCTCCAGTGGCCGCAGGCTGGTAAGGCTCTGTGGATCAGATAAGCAGATGCGTTAACACAAACCAAGATTTGACACAAAAGTTGCTCAATCTGTGGTTAGATGTAAAATTCTAAAATTTGGTAAACAAAACACAATCACAAAGTTATTCTTCGATGGAGTGTTTTGGCGCCGTTTTGCCATTTTTTTCGTGTGTAGAATTGAAAACAAGAACAGGCAGCAGAGACGCTTAGCCAGAAACCTTTTTGTGGGCTCATTGGTGCTTGCAGTTTGTTATGACTCAGGTCACAATTTTGTGTATTGTTTTCGCTCATCCACACCTGATGGTGGAATTGTTCATTTTCTCTGCCTCTTTTTTTTCTGCTGCTTCAACCACAGACTGTGTGTTTAGTAATGTACTATGTATTCAAGTTCCTGTGTCTAGAATAACTAGGTAAACTAGGTCTTCCTCCACTACAACCCAACCAATCGCTGCAGATAGCTGCCGCTCCCTGAGCCGGCTGGAGAATATATAGAATAAATTACACTGTATCTAACGTGGCACCTTTTTAGAAAGGTCAGTTTGGGTACCAGTACATGAGTATAATATTGCCATTAGTGGTTCAAGACTGGTCACCATAACCTACAACATGAAAGGGAACAACAAGAGTACCTTAGAAGGTATCGCCCAATTTACAAGCCCATAAAGGTACAATAAAGAATATATCTGTATTTTTCTGCTCTATGCTTGTGTAGTGCTAATACTTTTAGCACTACACAAGCATAGAGCAGAAAAATTTCTTCAAACACAAAATTTAAAAATGTTTAATCTATCCATTCGCTTCCGCTTATCCTTTTCAGGGTCGCGGGGGGCGCTGGAGCCTATCCCAGCTGTCATAGGGCGAGAGGCAGGGTACACCCTGGACAGGTCGCCAGTCCGTCGCAGGGCCAACACACAGGGACAGACAACCATTCGCACTCACATTCATTCGCACATTCACACCTAGTGGCAATTTGGATTAATCAATTAACCTATCCCCTCAAGCTGCATGTCTTTGGACGGTGGAGGCAAGCTACAGTTGTAGCCACAGCTGCCCTGGGGCAGACTGACAGAAGCGAGGCTGCCATATCGCGCCATCGGCCCCTCTGGCCAACACCGGTAGGCAAGTAGGGTAAAGTGTCTTGCCCAGGGACACAACGACCAGGACAGAGAGCCCAGGGATCGAACCGGCGACCTTCCGGTTACAGATGCGATTCCCAACCCCCTGAGCCACGGTCGATGTTTAATCTAATATATTTGAAATATGGCAACTTCAGTAATGCAAACCCTCCTGTAACTGTCCCTGAGATGGTTAAATCTTTGTTGGACTCATCTTCTGAGATGGCCATTCTTTGTTGGACCCCTGTAGTTACACCTCCAATCTGAGATGCTGCAACCTGGATGTAGTTCAGTGAGTCAACCCACACTTGATCAATTCACAGTTGAATTTTTGTGAAATAATGATCAGCCAGACATCTGTAAACTCTTGGGTTTTTTTTATCTTGTGTAATAAAAGGCCTGTGGTAAAATGTAACCTCTGAAACCTGCTGTCACTCTTACCTTTCTCCTTTCTCTTGAACCTTTGGTAGCACCAAAACAGCATGATGATCATCGCCGCCTCGAAGAACTGAAACACAAAGTAGACTCCCGGGAATAGATACAGAGGACCCACCACTTCGATAGGGAAGGCTACCTTCAATATGGTGGAGCACAGCAGAATATTCTGACAGCCTGTTTCCATGGAAACGGTCCTCCGCTCCCTGAAGGCATATGGAAGGATTATTTACAAGTCATATCTATCTACCTGCCTGTGTGTCTGTCTCTCTCTATATATATATAGAGAGAGAGATCTATCTATATATTTTTCCAAACCTCATAGGATCATCAATGTCGATAATATCGATCAATGACTGAATAACCAAATAACCTACCTTTGGCTGAGTCTGAAGATCGCAGAGAAGACATATCCAAAGCAGTAGCCTATCAAAGGCATGAGACCAGCGATGGCCAAGAGTGAAGGAGACAGCACAGTCAGGATGTAGCGTCCGTTTGCAATAATAGCTAAGGTCAAGGTCACCACAGTAAAAATCAGCAAGATAATCATGCCTACCTAACAACAGAAACAAGAGAGGGAATAAATCAGTGTTTGACTTCTTTTTCGGTTCTATGTTGCTCAAAAAATTAAAGGAATACTTTTCAGAGTATAGTATCAAGTAAATGAAACTTCTGGGATATTGATCTGATCAGTTAAGTAGCAGAGGGGGTTGTTAATTGGTTTTAGTGGCTCGGATGTTGATGAAATCAACAACAAGACAACACTCAAAACAGAAATGGAGGCCATTGGGATTTTTCCAACCTCATCATTTCTGACTGTTGTCAATTCAACTAAACTCAAGTTGAATTGAGGCAACTCAAGGCACTTTATATTGTAAGGTAAAGACCTTACAATAATACATTGAAAACAAAGAAAACCCCAATAATCATATGACCCCTATGAGCAATCGCTTTGGCCACAGAGGAAAGTAAAAACTCCCTTTTAACAGGAAGAAACCTCCGGCAAAACCAGGATCACTGAGGGGTGGCCATCTGCTGTGACCAGTTCGGATTGAGAGGAGGAAAACAGGACAAAGTCACAAGCCATCGATTAATAATAACCAATGATTAAATGCTGAGTGGTGTATAAACACATAGTAAGTAAAGAAGAAACACTTCATCAGAAGCCCCAACATCCTAGACCAGGGGTGTCAAAATCAAATACAAAGTGGGCCAAAATTCAAAACTGGAACAAAGTCGCGGGCTAACGTTAATATTTATTGAAATATATTTATTCCTCCAGATATGAGAATGAATCTTTTCTTATGGACTCAAGCAAAGCTTAATACTAAACAATATATATATTAGCTGTATAATACCAGTAGGCCCTCTCTGATAGTAATTTGGTATGGCTTCACGGGCCAAATGTAAGTAGGCCAGAGTTTGACACCTATGTCCTAGACCTATTGCAGCATAATTAAGGGAGGCTTCTGGATCACCTGATCCAGCCCTAACTATAAGCTTTGTCAAAAGTTTTAAGCTTAATCTTAAAAAATAGAGAGGGTGTCCATCTCCCGAATCCAAACTGGGAGTTGGTTTCACAGAAGAGGCAACAGCCTGACAGCTGAAGGCTCTGCCTCCCATTCTACTTTTAAATACTCTGGGAACCACAACTAAGCCTGCAGTCTGAGAGCAGAAGTTCTCTATTAAGGTGAAATGGTATTACGAAGTCTTAAAAGTCGATTCAAGATTTAAGACCTTGTATGTGATCAGGAGGATTTTAAATCCTCTTTTTTTATTGAGCCAAAAAATATTTTCCTGGCTGATCCTGTAAATGAGTGAGACACCATTTCCTCTCCAGCCTACGAGTTATCTGCTTTAAGATGCCCGTTTGAAAGTTATACCAGGGAGTCAAGTACTTCCTATTTGAGTCTTTTTCTTTTTTCCAGAGGAGCTAGAGTGTTGTACGGAGTGAAGATGTAAAATTATTAAAAATATAATGACCTCTGTGGGAGTAGCGTTCAGGTAGCTTCCCCTGCTCTACCTGTATCTGCTCCTTTGTGCAAGGAGGAACGGGATGAGCATTGTCAGAGCCCTATAAAATTGTGTGAATGTCTCTTTCATAAGGGTGGCCTGAGGGCCAGACGTCCTCTAGTGGGCCCTCTTGTCACGGTACTGGGCCATGAGGCCCAGTGTTTAAGTTCTAATATATATTTTTTATATCCACATGTGTAGTTTAACGCATCTAGTTGTTTTCTAGTTTGCAGTTTAGTCCTTGGTTTCTTAGTCCCTTTTGTCATCTCTCCCTGGTCCGTGTGTCTACCTGTCATGTTTCATGTCTCTGGTTAGGTTAAGTTCATGTTCTATCTCCATGTCTATGTCTCTGTGTTTCCTGTTTTAGTTTGAAAGAGTATGGTGTTCTTTGTTCATTGTAGTTAGTGTTACTCTCCCCTGTATTGTCATTATGTTTCCTTCTAGTCAGCTGTGTTCTCATGTGTCTCCACTTCCCCTGATCACCTCATGTGTGTATTTAAGTCCTCAGTCTTCCTTTGTTCGTGGCCGCGTCGTCTGTTCAACTTCCCCCATGTTACGCCAGGTTTCAGGACTCTGTGCTGGTCATATTGCTTACGTGTACAGTATACGTTTCATAGTTCTTTGTTGTTCCAGCACAGAGTCCTGTTCATAGTAGTCTCCCATATGCATCGTTGTCACCCTGTCTTCACTTTCCCTGCTGTCTGAGTTTAGTGTCAGTTCTTAGTTTTCCCAGTTCAGCTTCTAGTTTAGTTTTGCCTCTGTACTTTCTGTTGTTTTCCACGTTAATCAGCCCAAATAAAGGCTCGCTTTTCGTTTCAAGTTCAGTACTGTCTCTTCGTCTATGTCTGCACCTGGAACCTCACACTCCCACACACGGTCCGCCCGCCGCAGACCGTGACACCTCTGCTCATTCCCTGACGCTGTGGAGCCTCATTTGACATTTGCCATGGAATGCCGGAATTGGCAGGTCCACCCTGTGCTTTTCACAGATGAGAGCAGGTGGGTCAGTGATGGTTAGCGGGGGCTTATCAAAGGAATGCAGAGACCTCTACAGGCTAGGCAACAGCACTCTGACTACCATTAGGTATTTGTTTGAGATCCTTAGACAAGCTACAAACTACAATGAAATTTCAGCAAAATGCACTAACCTTTTAGATATTCTTTTTTCTTTGATTTTCGGGTGTCTTTGAATTCACCTCTATAGGTTAATGATTCTCGTTTCCATCAGATGGAATTTCTTCATTCCTAACACATTACCCATTTAACATTATTATAGATATTCAGCATGCTTTTTTCTTTGGAGATCTGATGTGTGTCCAAAGTCTCCAAAGCCTTACGAATTATCAAGTCTCTGGAATTGTATCAGTTCACAGCTTGATGTCTAGAGTTATTCAATTTCTCTGTCTGTCAAGTGAAAAACAATCAGTAAATCCTAATATTTAAGATGACAGAATCCACAGGTTTTCTGTTGTCTTTTGTTTTTTGTTAAACAATATAACAAATATCAGTTATTAAAGTCATTATTTGTCATCCCTGCACCAACTGATTAATCAACACTGTTAATCAGTTCTAGTGATCTGTCTGACCTTCATTCTCTTCACAAACCTTTGTGACCCTCTTTGAATACTGTGGCCTGTAGGTGTTGATGAGGATGCCGATGCCACACGGGACAAGGGTCAAGACCAACGATAAGATGATTTGAACATACGGGACAGCGTTCCGCACGCTGGGGAAACCCTTGCAGTAGATGTAGAGCAGGAGAGGCATCATACCCATAGCCAACAACATGGAGCAGGAAGTCATCACGATGCTGAAGGGAAAGACAAGGGTTATGATCACCTCAAATTACATTTTTAATATAAATGTATTACAAGAATATAACTTCCCATGTGTACCTGAGGTTGATGTCCCCCTTTAGTGCCAGAGTCAATGTGTTGGAGAACTGTCCTCCAGGACAGCAGCCACAGACCAGAACACTCACAGCTGTTATATCACTCAACTGGAACCCCTGTAACACAAAATCACAATAACCTCTTACAGGGTGCCAGTAACAAGGTTTAACAGTGATACAAGTGCTGATCTGGTGTCAGTTATATACTGGTACAGCAACACAAATTCAATTATATTGGGCCACTATGTATTATAGGGTGAAGAGCAAGAGTACTAAATGACACTGGAAAGAGAAATCAAATTTCCCTCATATTAGCTTCTCTTCATTGGTTCCCTGTTAAATTCAGAATTGAATTTAAAATGATTTTCCTCACATAAAAAAATCATGAATAATCAGGCCCCTTTATATCATAAAGATCTTTATTACCCAAAATGAGAGCTCTTGTGACAACCCATTCTCACTCCCAAAGCGTAACATTTTACGCTAGGTGACAAATCGTCACCATATTACGTTTTCGGCTACCCACCACGTTCCTAAATGACGACCTCGGAAAAAGAGGAAATATGAGAACCGTCTGGACTGAACCTACACATGTTCGCTCTTTTTCTTCAAATCGCTTAGAAACACGCTATTTAACATCATTAAAGTCCTGGTTAAGGTCAGGAATAAGGTTATGGTCAGGGCTAGGGATAAGGTTAGGTTTAGGGCTGGAATACAGGGCTGGAACGTCTACTCCCGCGGGAGCGTCATTGCACTGGATTCCAGCCATAACCCGCCGCGTACCATAAGAACGCCGAAGGTCTCCTTTCGCGTTCCTCAGGAACGCCGGGGGACGTGACAAAACGTCGACATGTTACGCCTCGGGAGTGAGAATGCTCTGCTTGTGAAGTATGCCGACAGCATGGAAAAAGAAAATGCTTTTTTTTTTTTTAAATTGATTTGTTTCAATATTAATCTTCTTTCTGGTTAAGTCAGTTTATATAGTTTTCTCATTTTTATTATGAATCTCTTCAAAGATTTTGTGGGGAACTAACTTTATATGAAGTATTATTTCTAATCTTATTTAACGTAATACCAACCTTAGCCAAGCAAAAGGCTGTAAGAGGCATGATCACATACTGGGACACAACTGCAATAGCCACCCCCTTAGGTTTCATGATGTGATACTGGAAACAGAAGGAGTTAGAAAACTGATCAGAAATAATATTACTGGATATATAAACACACTTCAAAACGTTAAAAAGTTCATTTCAATTCAAAAAGGTAAACTTTCAGTTTTCTGTATTCATAGCAATAAGTATTATTCCAAAATCCTGTATCTGTAAATATTTGAAGATTTTATTCCAGTTTGAGTAAAAATAATCAGTCCGTCCTTCCTTCCTTCCTTCCTTCCTTCCTTCCTTCCTTCCTTCCATTTCCTGATGCTTATCCAGGTTCAGGTCATGGGGCAGCAGTCGGAGCAGAGAAGTATAGTCTTGCCTCACTCTTGCCACCTATTCCGGCTCACTCAGGTGACACCTTGCCATTTCAAAGGCAGTATTGAATAAGTATTGAACACTTTACCAATTTGCTAAGTGAATATATTTCTAAAGGTGGTACTGACATCATTTCAAAGGCAGATGTCACTAACAACCCATCCAATCCACACAAAGAAATTTAAACCAGGCATATCCATAACTAACAGAGTTTCCTTGGATCTGTGTTTGGGACGTCCACCCTTGTTTTATCGTCATCATCCTGGTAGATGACAGCAGATTTTCATCAACAATGTCCCGGTACATTTTTCCATTCATCCTTCCTTCAATTATATGAAGCATGCCAATGCCATGTGCTGAAAAATACCCCCACTCCATGATGTTCCCACCTTCAAACTTCACTGTCGGTATGGTGATTTTAGGGTAATGTGCAGTGCCTTTTGACCTCCAAACATGGTGTGCATTACGGCATCCAAAGAGTTCTGTTTTGGTCTGACCAAATTATATTCCCCCGGTATTTCACAGATGTGTCTAAATTTTGTTCAGCAAACGTTGAACATGTTTCAAAATGCTTTCTCATCAGCAATGGAGTCTTGCTTCATGAGCATGCTTACAGACTATGGCGTTTTAATGCATTACTTATTGTTTTCTTTGAAACAATCGTACCTGCTGATTCCAGGTCTTTCTGTCCTTGACTCTTGGACTTGAGCTCTTCTGATGTTTATTTTCTCTCGTCTGTCTGGTAGCACCTGGTCATGTCCATTTTATGGTGAAATTATGTTCTTTCCACTTCCAAATTATGCCCCCTACAGTGCAACACTGGAACCTTCGCTAGTTTAGACATTTATCTGTAACTAATGCCATCACTATGTTTTGCAACAACAAGGCTGCGAAGGTCTTGAGAAATCTTGTTGGTTTTACCCTTCATCTTATGTTTCTTGTGTGACACCTTGGTAATGAGACACCTTTTTATAGGCTCAGTTGGGACTGAAACTGCAGAAATTAGTTTGCATTAAGCGGCAGGATTGCTTTCTATTTACTGATTTCAGCTGGCGTCATGACTTTCCACAGCTTTTAGCACCTCCTTTTCTTCATGTTTATGTGTTTACAACTTTTATCCCTGTGTCATTTCTCATGAATGGATTGCATGGTTTGCTGCCGACATGTGGTGAGAATTTCACATTAACCATATTTACTTATTTTATCCTTTTTATCTAAACATGGCCAGCATTTCCTTGCAGGAACTGGAATGTGTTGTCAGGCATAAGGACATCCTCGAAAATCCTGCTTACGTGTAATTTTTTCAAGCTTTGTCACAATGCTTTTTTGCATATACACAAACCACATATACATTCGCATTCACTGCTGATCTTGGTCACCTTGATCTTAGACGCCTCCATGGTGCATCCAAGTGAAACCATGTTGATGATGATTATGATTATAACCACTGCTGAAATGGCATCATTAAGAGCAGAGTTCACAGCAGGACGGTAAACCCAGGTGGTGTTTCCAATCGTCACATTGCGCCACAAATCTTGATGTGAGGTCAGGTTTGCTGTGTTGTTCATGGTGCCTTCAAATCAGAAGAAACAAGAGGTTCTGAGCTGTGAGTGAAAAACCACAAGTGGAGAAGAACAACAGAGAGCAGAGTAAGAGTTAAGCAGAATACCAGCATCTTTGTTTGTTTACATTCTGTGCTCAGATTAAGTCAGTCCTTAAACTTAGTGAAGAAAACTTCTCTAGCAGGAAGTTCACACTCTGTCTTATTGAGATATCCTTACGATATAGATTCTGAGCTGTGGTAAGATAATTTTCAGATGCAGTTTGTTAAGCTGTATTTAAGTAATAGAACCTAAAGAAGCCAATAAATTGCTGAAATAAATGCAGAAAATTCATGTATATGTACTTTTGTTTGTTATGCTTGGTTTAATGTTCTGTCAAATCTGGCATATGTTACAGCACTGTAGTAAAGACTATTCAATACAGAGAATGATTTCACTTTAATTTGTCCAAAAATAAAATAAATAAATAAAGCCACTTTAAAATCTCTGTGCGCTCTCTGTAAGAGTGTCACACCTGAATGCCCTCTAAGAACTTTGTGTTCAAATTGATCGAGTTTAAAGTTTAACAGCTGACACTTCGGGGATGAAACAACAACTGCAACAGTACACTCTGGACTACTTAAAACACATCTCATACTAGGATTAACTGGTTTCTGAAGCACTGGTCTTCTGCCTTTCTCTCAGGACCTGTGTTGTGTTTTGCCGTGATCATTTTTCTTACTCAAACACCCCGTTTTACATCAGCATGCACCGAGACTGAAGCAGGAAGCCCGTGTTAATAAACAAGATTGATAATTAGGGGTTTTATGGATAGCACTTTATAATATGGCTCGCAGCTAAGGGGGAAATTCCCCTGTAATTAAATGAAATTCCAATGTGTTACATTTAAAATTATAATGTAATTGCACTTAAATACTTAAATGTAGGCAGACCAGAATAAAGGGTTTATGTTTTTACATGAACAAGGAAATAATAATACTGTAAGTAAACTTAAGTTGTGCATAAGTAATTTGAAGTATTCTCTAATTTCATGGTAATTTTGCAGAAAAACAAACAATATTTTCCTATCTTACTCTGAAAATATGTTGTATTTTCCAGGGTGTTGGTCATATTATGAAATGCATAATTTGACCTTTTACATCATTTTTTTAACATCTGTATTTAATACTCACTACACTGATGTGCATGAGATTGAGGACTGTTTTCCCTTACCAAAGTTTAAGAAAAACTTAATACCAACAAAATTTGCAGGCTTATGACCTTATAATGATGGAGCCACGTCTAATTTAATTTGTTTGTTTTTTACAATCACTGTTCACAAAGGAGGGTCTCCTTTCCTGTAAGAAACCAGCAATGTTACTCTGCTCCATTATACAGCCCACATCTCGGAAATGATAACGCATTTACAAGTTGAAACAACAACTGTAAGATGAAGAGATTTTCCACAAAATTAACAAGACATTATGCAATACTTAAAATTACTTACAGTATAGTTTGTCTCCTATCCTTGAGACTACCCAGAATTTAGACACCACTTAAAATTAATTGCAATACAAAAACTTTGCCAGCTTTGAAAATCAAAGTTACATGTGCTGCAAACTGTCAAAATTTGAAATGCCTCAAAGTTCTTTTGGAACGTCTTTCAAGACATATATGGTGCTGTAAACTCAGATTTTGCTTCCCAATGTAAAGATAAGATTACCAGATAAGATAACCTTTGTTAGTCCCATTTGTTAGAAGACGACTACATGATAGATTATGTAAGGTTGGCTGTGTCAAAATGATCATGCGGAACAAGCTGATGTTTCAGTAAAAGTAATTTTAGGAATGGCGCAGAGTTAATTTAAGCTAGAAACAGAACATGTCCTGCAGGAATTTAATTCAAGTGATTTAAAAGTTCACTTTCTTCTCCATTTCTAACATACATACATACGGTGCAAATACACTGAATCTTTTCTTGACTTTTAACACTTGGGTACAACATGTTTAACTAACTAATTAAGTAATTAACTAAACAATGCATATTCCTCACTGGAAGCTACTTCAATCTGGTTAACCTGTGCACTACTGAGAAACAACACGCAGCATTTAATTGTTTCAAATTGCGCACTCCTTTGTCCACATGCTGTGTGCACACAAATTGCTTTCACAAGATTGCACATGTGTGTTTTCTATTCATTTTGTGCTGTATGAAAAAACACTATAGCCCACCAATGCTTCATAAAAAAGTCAAGACTGACTTCTGGAGTTTGCTGCAGGTGAGAATTGCACACCTAAACCTAATAGTTATTCTGCAGAAAGCAGAAAAAATGAAAAAACTCACGATGATTTTCAAGAAATAAACAGTTGACAGATATGTTTACAGGTGTATTCAATGCTTGGTTTACCTTTTAGGTCAGATTCTTCCTTTGCTCTGCTCTCGTCTCTTTGTCATAAAATAAACTCCTTTTGTGTTGCCACTCCTTTTATATGATTCAAATGACACATGGAGGCCTCTGGTTGTCCACAGGTGCCATCTAGTGCACAGCTGACTTCAGCACCTACAGAGGAGACCATCCTCCTCCAAATAAAACTAAAATAAAATAGAATATTATAATACTATAGCACTACAAGACACTTTATTTTAGTTTTTAAATAATGTCTCCTCTATTTAGAAGTAATATTTTCATCTCAGAACATATATGTTGTTCCGACCACAAGTAATCTACATATTGTGTAGAGCTGGAGTGGTTTGTGTGTGTGCTGTACTTGGATATTATATGTGAAGTCATGGGTGGAAATCACGATCAATTGAAAGCTCCCGAAAGACCAGAGCGGCTTGTTGTTGGTGGTGTTCGAGTCCATGTACTTACCCCCAAACCTCTCATTTTTGTCTGTTTCTTCTTTTTTTATTTGTCTCAGAGATAAATTAAATGTATGATTCAAGGAGTAAATCAGGCCTTCAAGGCCTTCAAGCCCAATTTTGTCACCACTATTTACTGTGTTTTTATTAATAAATTGTGACATTCTCTGCAAAATGTCATATATACATATATATCAGCTTTTGTTTGTTTTTTATTTATATACAAAATTGTGACAAATATCTTGTATGTTGCTGGTCCATCCCATCCATTCATCTTCTTCCACTTCTCCGGGACCAGGTTGCGGGGGCAGCAGCCGCTGGAAAGCCCAGACCTCCCTCTCCCCAGCCACCTTCCAGCTTGTCCGGCAGAACAAGGCGTTCTCAGGCCAGCTGAGAGATATAATCTCCTCCCGGTGGGACATACCTGGAACACCGCACCCAGGAGGCATCCTTCTCAGATGCCCAAACCACCTCAACTGGTGCCTTTCGATGTGGAAGAGTTGCTGCTCTACTCTGAGCCCCTCCCTGATGGCTGAACTTCTCGCCCTATCTCTAAGGCTAGCAAAGGCTGCTATGGTCAGTCTGGACAGTGAATGGCCTACCCAGCAGATACTGTCTGAAGTGGGAAGTGAATGCCACAACTGCTAGAACCTCTCGCCTGGTCGTGCAGTAGTTTTGTTCGGTAGCTGACAGCCACCTGCTCCAATAAGTCAGGGTCTGCTCTTCGCCCCCTTGCACTTGGAAAAGGATTGCTCCGATCCAACAATCTTTGGCATCAGTGTCGAGGAACAAGTCACCCTGGTCCAGAGGGTAACCCAGGACAGGGGCTGCTGTACTGCCGCTGTGACGGTCCGCTGTGCAGGCCATTCCATCACTTGTTGAATTTTCTGGGAATCTGTGGAAATACCTCCAGCAGAGATGATTTGGCCCAGATAGGCAACCTGCTCCCGGAACAGGCAGCATTTAGATGGCTTCAGTTTTAGGTTGGCTCCACGCAATATGATGAACGCTTGCTCGAGCCGATCCAGGATCTGGGTGCTAACCTGACCCAGGACAATGATGTCATCAAGGTAAATTAAACACGTCTCCCATTGCAGCCCAGCCAGGACTCTGTCCATAAGCCTTTGGAATGTGGCCGGTGCATTGCATAGCCTAAAAGGCATCACATTCCACTAGAACAATCCCTTACGGGTACAAAATGCAGCTGCTTTTTGTACCCGTAAAGGTATCTTATCTTATCTTTTCAGGCTCTGGAGCCCATCTCTACCTGCCAGTATCCTGATGTCAGGTCTAGTGTACTGAAGTACTTGGCAGTAGAAAGCGTGTCAAGGGTATCCTGGATGTGTGGCGGGGGTCAAGCGTCTTTAAGAGTTCGCTCATTTAGTGGTCTATAGACCACACACAGTTGGGGACTCTGATCTTTCTTTTTCACCATCACAATTGGAACAGCCCAGCTGCTATTGCTAGGCTGAGCTGACCCAGCCTCTAGGCTCTGCTGTACTTGCTGGTTGGCCACTATTTGTTGCCATCCTGCATGGCGAGTGTTTAACTGGTGAACCTGGTGTGGTCAAGATGTCATGCTGGACGACACTGATGCGACCAAGGTCATTTGGGCCAGTGGAGAAGACATCACCATAGTACCTCAGCAGGCCTGCCAGTCCGCAATGGGCAACGTGTGTGAAACCGGGGCTGCTCTCAGTAAACTGTGGTTTTATAGGGACATTGCAGGTACAGTTCATGGTGGTGAATGGCTGGCTGCATGAGGGGGATGTAATAATCCAAGAAAGGTGATCATGTGTGCCATGCTGTCCCACTGTAAGTGGTGTAGATGTAATATTTCCAGGGCCTTCACAATCTGAGTACTAAAACTGCTTAAACTCGCTACACACTGCATTCTGCTTTGCTACTGGGGTTAAGAAAGGGTTGGTGTGAGTTGAAAGTGGCGGGGTGAGATGCCATGCAGCTTCAAATCCTGTCATATTGGCTGCTGCTACGCTTGCCATTGACGTTAGTTCCATGCCTGTGATGAAGGGGTTGCCACTACAGATCTTATTGTTTCTGTCATTAGCACGGTCCATATTAACTTTGCCACTTCATGGGCATTCTGACAAAAATGGGTTGCTAATGTTATTGAAGTGTATTACCTTGTCGTCCCCTTCAGCATCGCCCGGCGCCCCCATTCTCTCTGCTGTCTGAGAAAAAATAAAGTTTGCTCCCCTTCTCTCTTGGCACTTTGCAGAGTTTAATCCTGGAAAAGAGCCCCTAGTGTTGCCTCACCAGGTCCGTGGCCCCAAACCGTAGTAAGAAGACCTCTGGCTGTTACTTCGGGTTCCGTGACTGGCTCGTAGTCGGTAACAAGCTTACTGCACAGGTCAACTTTGCTATTGAAGAGACAGAAGGAGGCATAGGAAAACTGCTTCACCGGAACTTTATTTTCTTCCAAGGCGTAAACACCGTGTACAGTGGGCTCCAACAATTTACTCAGAACGAGCATCGCACACACCTCGGGCTGCTGTGGGAGTTGTTATATTTTTTAATGCCTTTACTTTCTGTTTCTTCCGTAGATACTCGTGATCCCCTTGTTTTCCTCGCTCCCTCACTCAGACACACACCTCCAGGAGCAGTCCCACACATCCTTCCACAGCCTTCATTAAAGGGCTATACCTGTAACATGAGGAACCCTGCTCGACAACGCCAAATTGTTATGGAAATTTTAACAATGACCTGCAACAAACCAGGTGAGCGTTTTGAAATTGTTTAATAACATATTGCAATATGGAGAGAAACATCCCAGCCAAAACACTAGGATCATCTCTGAATTGTGGCCACCGCCCTTACATCTTATATACCCTATCACAGACACTCTTACACAAAGAACATTGAACAGAACATCATATATCTCTATACCTTCAGCCAAGCTCATCCTTGCCCCTCTCCCACTGTAAGAAAAGTTGCGACCACCCGTCACCTCCCTAAGAGCATGATGTCTGGAGATCTTCAAGGGGTTTTTAAATGTTGCTCACATGCTGTGTGCACATAAATTGCAAATGTCTGTTTCTGTTGAAGTAAACACAAACACAAACACAAACACACTACAAACACAGCACAGCAAAGCTTCATTAAAGTGTTAAGACTGATGTCTGGAGTGTGCTGAAGGTGAGGTTTTCTGTTGTCTTTTGTTTTTTGTTAAACAATATAACAAATATCAGTTATTAAAGTCTTTATTTGCCATCCCTGCACCAACTGATTAATCAACACTGTTAATCAGTTCTAGTGATCTGTCTGACCTTCATTCTCTTCACAAACCTTTGTGACCCTCTTTGAATACTGTGGCCTGTAGGTGTTGATGAGGATGCCGATGCCACACGGGACAAGGGTCAAGACCAACGATAAGATGATTTGAACATACGGGACAGCGTTCCGCACACTGGGGAAACCCTTGCAGTAGATGTAGAGCAGGAGAGGCATCATACCCATAGCCAACAACATGGAGCAGGAAGTCATCACGATGCTGAAGGGAAAGACAAGGGTTATGATCACCTCAAATTACATTTTTAATATAAATGTATTACAAGAATATAACTTCTCATGTGTACCTGAGGTTGATGTCCCCCTTTAGTGCCAGAGTCAATGTGTTGGAGAACTGTCCTCCAGGACAGTAGCCACAGACCAGAACACTCACAGCTGTTATATCACTCAACTGGAACCCCTGTAACACAAAATCACAATAACCTCTTACAGGGTGCCAGTAACAAGGTTTAACAGTGATACAAGTGCTGATCTGGTGTCAGTTATATTCTGGTACAGCAACACAAATTCAATTATATTGGGCCACTATGTATTATAGGGTGAAGAGCAAGAGTACTAAATGACACTGGAAAGAGAAATCAAATTTCCCTCATATTAGCTTCTCTTCATTGGTTCCCTGTTAAATTCAGAATTGAATTTAAAATGATTTTCCTCACATAAAAAAATCATGAATAATCAGGCCCCTTTATATCATAAAGATCTTTATTACCCAAAATGAGAGCTCTTGTGAAGTATGCCGACAGCATGGAAAAAGAAAATGCTTTTTTTTTTTTTTTTAAATTGATTTATTTTAATATTAATCTTCTTTCTGGTTAAGTCAGTTTATATAGTTTTCTTATTTTTATTATGAATCTCTTCAAAGATTTTGTGGGGAACTAACTTTATATGAAGTATTATTTCTAATCTTATTTAACGTAATACCAACCTTAGCCAAGCAAAAGGCTGTAAGAGGCATGATCACATACTGGGACACAACTGCAATAGCCACCCCCTTAGGTTTCATGAGGTGATACTGGAAACAGAAGAAGGTAGAAAACTGATCAGAAATAATATCACTGGATATATAAACACACTTCAAAATGTTAAAAAGTTCATTTCAATTCAAAAAGGTAAACTTTCAGTTTTCTGTATTCATAGCAATAAGTATTATTCCAAAATCCTGTATCTGTAAATATTTGAAGATTTTATTCCAGTTTGAGTAAAAATAATCAGTCCTTCCTTCCTTCCTTACTTCCTTCCATTTCCTGATGCTTATCCAGGTTCAGGTCATGGGGCAGCAGTCGGAGCAGAGAAGTATAGTCTTGCCTCACTCTTGCCACCTATTCCGGCTCACTCAGGTGACACCTTGCCATTTCAAAGGCAGTATTGAATAAGTATTGAACACTTTACCAATTTGCTAAGTGAATATATTTCTAAAGGTGGTACTGACATCATTTCAAAGGCAGATGTCACTAACAACCCATCCAATCCACACAAAGAAATTTAAACCAGGCATATCCATAACTAACAGAGTTTCCTTGGATCTGTGTTTGGGACGTCCACCCTTGTTTTATCGTCATCATCCTGGTAGATGACAGCAGATTTTCATCAACAATGTCCCGGTACATTTTTCCATTCATCCTTCCTTCAATTATATGAAGCATGCCAATGCCATATGCTGAAAAATACCCCCACTCCATGATGTTCCCACCTTCAAACTTCACTGTCGGTATGGTGATTTTAGGGTAATGTGCAGTGCCTTTTGACCTCCAAACATGGTGTGCATTACGGCATCCAAAGAGTTCTGTTTTGGTCTGACCAAATTATATTCCCCCGGTATTTCACAGATGTGTCTAAATTTTGTTCAGCAAACTTTGAACATGTTTCAAAATGCTTTCTGTTCAGCAATGGAGTCTTGCTTCATGAGCATGCTTACAGACTATGGCGTTTTAATGCATTACGTATTGTTTTCTTTGAAACAATCGTACCTGCTGATTCCAGGTCTTTCTGTCCTTGACTCTTGGACTTGAACTCTTCTGATGTTTCTTTTCTCTCGTCTGTCTGGTAGCACCTGGTCATGTCCATTTTATGGTGAAATTG
Organism: Diplotaxodon limnothrissa; assembly: GCF_057381915.1. Lineage (NCBI taxonomy): Eukaryota > Metazoa > Chordata > Actinopteri > Cichliformes > Cichlidae > Diplotaxodon > Diplotaxodon limnothrissa. Next base: position 17,427,960 of record NC_140610.1, on the reverse strand, counting down.
TGTTCTTTCCACTTCCAAATTATGGCCCCAATAGTGCTACACTGGAACCTTCGCTAGTTTAGACATTTATCTGTAACTAATGCCATCACTATGTTTTGGAACAATAAGGCTGCGAAGGTCTTGAGAAATCTTGTTGGTTTTACCCTTCATCTGATGTTTCTTGTGTGACACCTTGGTAATGAGACACCTTTTTATAGGCTTGGGACTGAAACTGCTGAAATTAGTTTGCATTAAGCGGCAGGATTGCTTTCTATTTACTGATTTCAGCTGGCGTAATGACTTTCCACAGCTTTTAGCAATTTTTTCAAGCTTTGTCACAATGCTTTTTTGCATATACACAAACCACATATACATTTGAATTCACTGCTGATCTTGGTCACCTTGATCTTAGACGCCTCCATGGTGCATCCAAGTGAAACCATGTTGATGATGATTATGATTATAACCACTGCTGAAATGGCATCATTAAGAGCAGAGTTCACAGCAGGACGGTAAACCCAGGTGGTGTTTCCAATCGTCACATTGCGCCACAAATCTTGATGTGAGGTCAGGTTTGCTGTGTTGTTCATGGTGCCTTCAAATCAGAAGAAACAAGAGGTTCTGAGCTGTGAGTGAAAAACCACAAGTGGAGAAGAACAACAGAGAGCAGAGTAAGAGTTAAGTAGAATACCAGCATCTTTGTTTGTTTACATTCTGTGCTCAGATTAAGTCAGTCCTTAAACTTAGTGAAGAAAACTTCTCTAGCAGGAAGTTCACACTCTGTCTTATTGAGATATCCTTACGATATAGATTCTGAGCTGTGGTAAGATAATTTTCAGATGCAGTTTGTTAAGCTGTATTTAAGTAATAGAACCTAAAGAAGCCAATAAATTGCTGAAATAAATGCAGAAAATTCATGTATATGTACTTTTGTTTGTTATGCTTGGTTTAATGTTCTGTCAAATCTGGCATATGTTACAGAACTGTAGTAAAGACTATTCAATACAGAGAATGATTTCACTTTAATTTGTCCAAAAATAAAAAAAATAAATAAAACCACTTTAAAATCTCTGTGCGCTCTCTGTAAGAGTGTCACACCTGAATGCCCTCTAAGAACTTTGTGTTCAAATTGATCGAGTTTAAAGTTTAACAGCTGACACTTTGGGGATGAAACAATAACTGCAACAGTACACTCTGGACTACTTAAAACACATCTCATACTAGGATTAACTGGTTTCTGAAGCACTGGTCTTCTGCCTTTCTCTCAGGACCTGTGTTGTGTTTTGCCGTGATCATTTTTCTTACTCAAACACCCCGTTTTACATCAGCATGCACAGAGACTGAAGCAGGAAGCCCGTGTTAATAAACAAGATTGATACAGTAATTAGGGGTTTTATGGATAGCACTTTATAATACGGCTCGAAACTAAGGGGGAAATTCCTGTAATTAAATGAAATTCCAATGTGTTACATTTAAAATTATAATGTAATTGCACTTAAATACTTAAACGTAGGCAGACCAGAATAAAGGGTTTATGTTTTTACATGAACAAGGAAATAATAATACTGTAAGTAAACTTAAGTTGTGCATAAGTAATTTGAAGTATTCTCTAATTTCATGGTAATTTTGCAGAAAAACAAACAATATTTTCCTATCTTACTCTAAAAATATGTTGTATTTTCAATATGGCATTGGCCATATTATAAAATGGATTACTTTTGCCTTTTTACATCTTTATTTAATATTCATTACATTGATATGCATGTGATAAGGACTCCTTTAAGGGCTCGCAAAATCGCTAGCCCGACGTCCCGGGGCTAGCGATTTTTCCAGTCGGGCTGCCAAAATCTATCTCTGCTCTGCCCGTCGGGTTATCATAGGAAGGAAAAATATATGTCAATGCTTTTGCATTCTTTCAGAAATGTAGCTGGGTAATTATGTCATTGGCATCGGTGAGCCACTGTCAATATGTGACATATTGAGATCGCGTTTGAATTTGCACTAGTTTTTTGCTTTCACTTTGCAATCGCGCGAACTGTGTATAGAGAGCGACAGCACTGATCTGTGAGTGACGATAATTTGCGCACCAATTCCTCCGACATTGTCTTATCAATCATTAGCTTACTATGCAAACATGACAAGTGAAATCTCCCGCAGAAAGCTTAAACATGTGAGAGGTTGATCGTGCAGAGAATCGCTGAGCGTTATGTGAGTGCATGTGTAAAAGCAGCAGGATATATATTTTAGTCCTGCTGAGCCAAATAAGACAGGTCAGGGTGAAGAAGTGACCACAAAACAGAAAAGTTATGACAAATCAGACTATAAGGCAAAAAGAAAGTGCAGCTTTATGGTTTCTGTGACTGCAATATGACAAGCTAAATAACCAGGGCTGCACATAAGTGGTCCGCAGGTGCGCATTCGCTGTCAAAATAAAAAACGCGCACAAGATAAGAAGTTGCAATGCGTGTTTGTGTGCATAAGATTTTCAGGAGGAGGACAGACATTTGTTTAGAACTCTTAACGATGTCGAAGAAGCAAGCTCCTTTAAGTAATTACTTTGGTGTTCCTCCACCTCCAAAGAAATGTCAGAAGGAGTCCAAACCACAAAAGAAGCGCGTATTCTCGGAAAAGAGGTTGCAGGAGGTGAGCTGGCTTCAAACAAATGATGAACGCACAGTCAGTGGCGTGTCCAGCGGGGTGGCCTGGGGGGGGCACAGGCCACCCCCCAACCAGACTGGCCACCCCAGGTGCCACCCCAAAGGCAAAACAATAAAATTCAATCAAATATCAAATGTCCGATTATGTTTTCACGGTGAAGCTGAGATATCTGAGTGTAAGTGAATGCAGCATTGGCTTCTGCGCTACATCACGTTAGCAAAGGTAGGAGAGCCAAGCACGAAAGACGGCACAGCAGGAAACAATTTTTCGGTGAAAGAAAATGAGGACAGAATAAATGTCCCGGTAAGTAATATTAAGTTTGTTGAGTTTAGTAAACTTCGGTGAAATTAGAATACCAAGGAAAAAATAACACTTAAAGAATTATTGCAGCCATCGAATATTTCAGACAGTATGCTACTGAGGGCAGCTAACATAAGAGTTATGAGTTATAAGATATAATCTAAGTCGTAACATTGCTGTATGGAGCTGCAGATTTGGTTGCAGGTTAACATAGCTGGACTGGCCATCGGGCATACCGGGCATATGCCTGGTGACTTATTTTTTATTTTTTTTTTGTAATGGCATGAACAATGAGAGGTGGTGGATTGGCCAGATGCAGGTCGATGTGTAAAAATAACTCAGTTGTTTGGTGGTGGCTATGACGGAGCTTCCACAGAGGCCAGCAGGTGGATGAGGGAAGGGGAGGCAGGAGGAGAGACCCGAGGCAGCCGCCAGTCCGAGTGTCAGGTGAACTGAACTTCAGGTAAGAAGTTATGACCTGCAGTCTATCTGGGTCAGATATAAACCAAGTTTAGGTGGAGTTTATTTTCGTTGTGCTGACTTTTTACTGTCAGTTGCAATAACTCGTGCTGCGTTCTAGCCAGCTTGACGGAGTTTTTATACAGCTGGGTGGGTGCTATGATGTTACTGATAGTGAACTTTATTTTATTCATAAGGTTAGTTAGTAGAGTTGCCAACGGCTCCTTAAAAAAATGGAATGGTCCCTCATTCAGAGAAAATATTACACGTTTCGTATTGAGCTGAGAAGAGACGCAGTTTGTCCCGGACTTTAGCTATAATGAAAAAAAAGACACAAAGGAGTTATTCTGTCGTTATGCTGCACAGCTGCCTCTTCTTCTCTCATTCTCTCCCCCTGCCTCCCCTGTTGCTACTTCAATCATTAAACTGATCAATGATCAGCTGATCGGCTTTTCTCTCTTGTTTATTTATCGCCCACTTTGCGCCAGAAAGAGGAAACCAGCAGATGTCGCTCTAAACAACAGCAGCACGTTTAAGCTTGATCAGCTGTTGTTAGAATTTATTTAATATTAATTTCTAGTATCAGCTGATGTTTGCTGGAGCCACAGCTGTAAAGCTGCTGGTCATGATATCGGTTTGGTTATGTGATGAGAGGGAAACATGAAGATGAAACCAGGAGATGTCCTTACTGAATCATCAGAGCTGAACAGGTGATGGAGAAACAGGTTTACCTTTTAGTTCACATGAATGAGTTGAAGGGAAGTTATGAACTGTTTCTGAGAGACAAATAACACCAGGATCCTTTTCTAAGCAGCTGACAGCTGGTAACTCTAAATCTTACAACCAAAGTTTTTATTTGACGTAAAATGTATAGAAATCATACATATACCAACAAGACTGTACATCACTGTCACAACAGCATTTGTTTTCATTCAAAGGCTTTATGGCTTTAATACCTGGTGGGCCGGTCTGTAGTCAAAATGCCCGATTTTCTGTCCCAGTCCAGCCCTGCAGGTTAATACTGGCAGTGTCACCATGCCAGCTGACTGTATTTCATCATCAGCCAGTGTTGTTCTTTATCAATATTACCAAAGTTGACCATAAGCCAGCATAGAAAGTATTTACTTGCTTTCAGGTTTTATTCAAATGTTAGTCTTTTCAGTTGTTTCTCCACTTTTTTCCTGTTTCAAAATCAAACACCAGTTTGTGAGAAGATTATCTTCTTTTTTTAACAGGCAGATAAAGTTTTACATTGGAACTGGCTAATTTGTCAATTGTTTGTTACAAATGTTCATATTTTAATATTAAAAATGTTTTTGCCCAAAACATATGTGAACTATATGTCAGTAAAAATACTATGCAAATATTGCTGTCCTTGACTGCTGAGTAAACACTGACAAAGCACTGATTGTATCTCTTGTACTTTATCAACGCAGTATCTAAAAACTTTGCACCGTAGTGGTTAAAATCTCATTCTAATAAGAGTTAAAAGCGCATTCAGTTATTAGGTTTACAGGATTATTGAATTATGGTTAACGGTTGGTAGAATTTTTTTTTAAACATTATCTGCCAATTACATCTGCCACCCTTCTCCAAATCTGTGCCCCTACCTGGCCCCCCCAACAAAAAATTTCTAGACACGCCACTGCGCACAGTGATGTGGTGCAGAATGTGTCGTGAAAATCCCACTCTAGCGGACAAAAACAGTGACTTTTATATGGACACAAACGCGCGTTGCAACTTCTTATCTGGTGCGCGTCTTTTATTTTGACAGCGAATGCGCACATGCGGACCACTTATGTGCACTCGTGTAAATAACATAATGTTCTGCCAGGTGTGTTGTTGGTTTTCCCTCGATTTCTGAGTCGACAAGCGCCTTTCTTACTGGGACCAGTAATTTTAAGAAAGGCCCCCATTAGAACCCATGAGAAATGCAAGAAACGCATTATTGCTCAGTCTGCAATATCTTTCCCAGAACAAACACCAATTGCAAATAACATACTAAAAATAAACCTGAAAAATCTGTTTAGAACAGCGCACTATGTTGCAAAGAGTGAACTACCACTGGCAAAATTTAGCAGTCTTTGCAAACTTCAAAAAGCAAATGGCCTCGATCTTGGTTCCACTTGCCTCCACGTGACTTCAGTGGAAATTTCAAATTCAGAATCTGACACAGACTGATTCATGTTCTACACAGTTGTTAGGGAGTTTTTATTGTTTTACTTGCTTATGCTTCAAAAGTTATGTTACACATATTTCACCAGACACAGTTTTCTGTTGAAACAGGAAGCTGACCCTGTGACACTGACAAGAGACCAGTACAGAAATACATATCCGCAGAAGTTGACTTGCATTATATTATTCTTAGAAATTGACTTGCAACACACATACTTTGTGACACACACACACACACACACACACACACACACACACACACACAGACAGCATCAGGACCTGCGTAACAGGAAATGTGATTATATTTGCATATTGACGACGTAACCTATAAAAATAAACGAATACTGCAGTTCGGTGTGATTCGCTCTGAGCTTTTCACCCGTGCAGCACATTAACCTACACAAGTGTCTCAGTGTTGATTATTCACCTGACTGTTTGTTAACTGTAAATCACTGACAACAGTTCTTATAAGTTCATAGAAATTTCTGTTCAATTAGAACCAAGTATTTGAGTTGATGATTGTAATTTTTATACAATGTTGTAATTTGTGTTTCAACAATTTTTTGATTGTTTTGTTTCCGTTACAATATTATACTTTAATGTATAATATTGTAAAGGAAACAAAGCAGGAAACAAAACATCAATCAAAAAATTGCTCTTTTTTATTCCGGCTACTTAAATTTATTTTGGGCTACCAAAAACTGAAGAGTCCCTGCCCGAAGGGCTACCAGGGATTTTGAAATTTTGCAAGCCTTGCCTTTCCCTTACCAACTTTTAAGAAAAAATAAATACCATGTAAATTTGCTGGGTTACATCACCTTATAATGATGGAGCCAAGTCTAATTTAACTCGATGTTTTTTACAATCACTGTTCAAACATAACCTTCAAAACAAGGGTCTCATTTTCTGCAAAATACCAGCAAGTTAAGGAAGGTTGATACATAATACAGCCCACATCTCAAAAAGTACAGAGCATTTACACAAGAAATTATGCAGTACTTACAGTATAAGTATTTGTTTTTCCTGTAAAAGCCTGACTTGTTACTCCCTTATTGTAGCATTCCTACTTTTTTCCACTGTCATTTCAAATACAAGAAGCGAAGAAGAGTAATGATAGATTATGAGAGTTTGGCTATGTGAAAATGTTCAAGAAAAGAAGTCAAGATGGAACAAGGTGATGTTTTAGTAAAATTAATTTTAGGAGTTAATTTAGGATAAAAACTATAGCTGTCGAAATTAACGTGTTAATTGCGATAATTAAATTTTGGAATTAATTACGTTAGAATATTTAACTATTTAGCGCAACACGCAGATAAGTCGCTCCCATAATTCCACTTGATTTGTTTACCGCGCCACTGAAAATGGAGAAGCAGGAACAGGATGGCCTTCTGGATGGGGAATTTAAATACAAGAAGAACATAGATGGGACAATAAACAAACGCGTTGTAATTTGCACTCACTGTAGTAAAGAGTTTCAATTTCACCGTTCAAATTCGACCTTAAAATACCACCTTAATGCCAAACACGCGTTTGTCGGGGCAGCAGCTTCACCCGGCCTGCGTCAGACCACTCTTAGTGAACGCAGGCCACTCGGTAAGTCTTCTTTGGACAAACTGACCGACAATATAGCCAAATAGATAGCAAAGGACTGTAGACCGCTAAGCATTGTGGAGGACAAGGGCTTTGCAGATGTTTTAAAGGTTGCATCTCAGGACGCGTCCTACAAGCCCCCAGCGAGAAGCACAATAACAATTCGAATCCACGAACTGTATGAAACGGAGAAAAAGAAAAAAGAAGAGGCTCTAGTTCACACAGAATGCGTGGCTCTGACAGGAGACCACTGGACATCATTGACTAATGACAATTACCTGGGAGTTAATGCGCATTTAATCACTGAAGCCTGGGGTCTGACATCCTTTGCGCTGACTATAATGAAAACGGAAGAGCGGTACTTTGCGGAGGCTTGTGCAGAGCAGTTCCAGACTGTTGCTCGCAGGTGGAGAATTGAGGAGAAGGTGACAACAGTAGGCACGGACAGTGCGCGCAATATGATCGCCGCGGCTCGCATCACGCCATTCAATCACATGCCGTGTACCGCGCACATTCTACAGAGATGCATCACAGTGAGTCTCGCAGACAGTGGCTTTGTCACAGTGAGTCTCGCAGACAGTGGCTTTGTCACTGCGCTGGCCAAATGCCGCAAAATTGTTGGCCATTTTAAGCACAGCCCAGCAAACACAGCAGAGCTGAACGCAGAGCAGGTGTCACTGGGGCGCAAGCAGGAGCCGTTGGCCCAGGACGTGCCTACGCGCTGGAACTCCACGCTGGAGATGGTGAAGCGCTTGATCCGCAACCAAACTGCAGTAACCGCGACTCTGGATAAACAAAAGCATAAACTTGTCCTCCTGACGCCTCCAGAGTGGGACAAACTCCAGAGACTGGAGACACTTCTAGAGCCCTGCAGGTGAGCCTGTCATTGTGACCATAATTGTAGGTTTAGATTAAATGTATCAAACATACATCTTAAATCAGTTTTGTTATTATGAAAATGTCTTATTTAAAAAATAAATGAAATCAAATATTTTATTAATATTACCTAGTATTAAAAAGCTTTTTTTAATTTGCTGTCTTATCTGTGTGTGTGTGTGTGTGTGTGTGTGTGTGTGTGTGTGTGTGTGTGTGTGTGTGTGTATTCCACTGCAGATATGTGACTGAACTGCTGGGAGGAGAGGCCTACGTCTCCTGCTCTGTAGTTCTACCAGCCTTCTGCCACCTGCGCCGTGTCATGGAAGTAACTGATGAGGACCCTGCATATGTGGTGAGGTTTAAAGAGAAGTTTAAGGAAGACCTTGCTTCCCGCCAGGAACATACCAACTATGCATGGCTCCAGATCGCAACTGCACTGGACCCACGTTTTAAAGACCTACGCAGTGTGCCCAAGACTGACAGAGAAGCAGTGTGGACCACACTGGCAGGCATGCTGCATGAAGACTCACCTAGAAGATCACACACTGCAGAAGAAGGTCCAGCCAAGAAGAGGCTGAGCCTGCTGCAGATGGACTCTGACTCTGAGTCAGAGGAGGAGGTACAGCAGGACAGAGCCATACAGCGCTACAGAGCAGAGCCCTGCACTGCCTTAGAGGACTGTCCCTTACAGTGGTGGGCAGCTCATGCAGGAGCCCACAGCCAGCTGGCCCGCCTTGCTCGCAGATACCTGGCCACTCCTGCCTCCACAGTGCCCTGTGAGAGGCTGTTCTCTGTAGCAGGGCACATTGTGAACAAGAAGAGGTCTGCTCTGCACTCAGAGAACGTGGACAAGTTGGTTTGTCTCAGCAACTGAAGGATGAGTAGACCAGAGGACCGTGTGTTTAGAGCTTGTTCTATGGTTGAATGTGATTTAAACAATACTTTTCACTGTTGTTCATATTTTTTTGCACTAATCTACCTTACCCAAAAGGATGATTGGAGATTTTTTCTATTTTGCTTGTTGAATTAGGCCTATGTTCTGTGAACTTGAAGATGTATATGGATAAAACAATGTGCTAGATTTAAACGGGTGGAAAACATTCAGTAAAAATCCCTCACAATTATTTGAAGCCCTGTTCTGCTTGTACTGCTTGTACTCACAATTAATAATAAATAAAACAAACAAGTGTGTTAAAAACCACTATCTGTCCCGATTTTTACACATATATACACATATACACATATATTTCGAGTTGCGATTAATCAATTTTTAGGCTGTGATTAATTCGCTTCCAGCACAACACCCAGCCTACGTCAGACCACGCTGAGTGAACGCAGGCCACTCAGCGTGGTCTTAGCATTAAATAACACTAACAAGTGTGTAAAAATCCGCTATCTGTCCGTATGTTTGCACACATTTTGGTCATATTTCGAGTTGCGATTAATCATGATTAATTAATTTTTAGGCTGTGATTAATCTGATTAAAAATTTTAATCATTTGACAGCCCTAATAAAAACAGAACATGAGGTTTATTAAAGTCATTTAAAAGCCTACTTTCTTCACTATTTCTCACTAATCGTATGCATGCAGTGTAAATACAGTGAACTTTTATTTGACTGTTTAACACATTTAACTAATGCTTAACTAAACAAAGCATATTGCTCTGCATTTTCAAGAAATAAACAGTTGACAGATATGTTTACAGCTGTAGTCAGTGCTTGCTTTACCTTTTAGGCCAGATTCTTCCTTTGCTCTGCTCTCGTCTCTTTGTCAAAACATCCTTTTGTGTTGCCACTTCTTTTATCTCTTCAGGCCTCTGGTGGTGCCATCTAGCGCACTGCTGACTTCAGCACCTAGAGAGGAGACCATCCTCCTCCACATAAAGAAAGAAATGAACTAAAGTAGCACTACAAGACACTTTATTTTATGTAACAGTTGGTGAAATGTTATTATTTGACCACTAGGCGGAGCTCTTGTAATGATAATGTAACTAACGCATTTTATTTTGTATGTTTTATTTTTGTGTTGAGCATGTTAACATTTTCCTTTTTTGCCTACTGGATTGGTGTACAGTTAATTTGATACATGGAAAGTAACCAGTTAATTCTGTAAGTATAAGGTAAGGGCAGAGGTCACTTCCTGTTTTGGGAAGTAAGGTCAGAGAAGCTGCGCATGGTGACGGTCTAGCCGTGTAAAAGTCAAGCTAAGAAAGAAGAAATAAGCCCTAAGTTCCAATTACACCGGTTTGTCTACTTGCAGGCCAAAGTGGTATGTTTGTTTATATTTTGTGAATTTTATATTGTAATATGTTTTAATGCTGAAATATAATTTTCTTGTACATTTGTATTCACCAGTTCTACGGTGTACCTGTGTACGTTAAGAGAAGCACAGTAAACATCAGTAAGGAAGAACTCTCGTGTCTCTCGTGTATGTGTACAAACCGGCATATTTTAGTTTTCAAATACTGCCCCACCTATTCAAAAGCATGTAATAATAATAATAATAATAATAACTTTATTTATAAAGCGCTTTCAAACAAAGTGCTGTACAACTATTTGAAACTAAAGAGATAAATAAAATAAAAGTGATACATAGCAATACAAGTAAACTAAAAGCCATAGAATTAAGACAGGGTAGGGTGTTCCGACCCCAAGTAATCTTCATATTATGTTTGGTATCTGGACAACTGGAGAGGTTTGTGTGCATGCTGTGCTTGGATATTATATGTGGACATCATCCAAGGAGATGTAGTTCATGCAGTGGACAAATGGCGACATCCTCTCAGATAGAACCCACTGCAGTTCAGAGGGGAATATTTTGACAAGGAGTGATAAGTTACAGATTTTCAAGTCAGAGTGATCTAGCTTTCATCTTTGATCTAGCCAAAGATAATAAAGACATAACTGGACTGTATTCTTTTTGAGTTTGTCTTTTTCAAAAAACTGTCTGTTACATGAAGGCTTTTTTGAAACTTTTGACTATAGATAGTGATAAATTAAATGTATGATTCACGGAGTAAATCAGGCCTTCAAACCCAATTTTTGTCACCAATATTTACTATAAATCACTCAAAGGAATCTACAGCTGACATACTCCTCAGACTGCAGTCTGTTGTGAGATGATAATACTGGCTTTCCGCTGAAGTCTGCCAGTAAAAACATCTCTGAGGTAGGGCTGTTCATATAACGATATATATCGGATGACAATATAAAAACGTCTTATCGTTTCATTTTACGCTATCGTTTGTTTCGTGGTGTTGCAAAATAAACTGTTTACAGCAATATTTTTTCATCGTTTTGATGGTCACTGTAGTGGCTATATTAATTTCTTAAAGTTCTCTCTTTCTCTTATATTTAATACAACCACACTAACGGACAAGCGCCTGTTTTTATGCGTTGTCATTAGCGACAACGACGGTAAAACCATCACATGTCCGCTTGTTTATTTTCCACATAAACCTTTCACAATAAAGCTCAAGATACTGATCAGACTTTTCAAAATAAACTGAATCACGTGAAATAGTATGAAATAGTTTACACAGCTACATTCTCACCTGAAAATATCTTAAAAGTTTATTTTGTGACCCAGAAAAAGTAATAAGTTTTTTAGCCCCGCTCCTCCGCCATTGCCGCGCTTACAAGTACGCACAGGCTCCGACAACCGTGGCCGACAAATGCGATCCTCCTTTTCCCCAGACTACCCTTTCTGGGTCACAAAATAACATTTTAAGATATTTTCAGCCGAGAATGTAGCCGTTTAATGCTCAAATATCTACTTAATTTATCAAAATATCAGATATTTGCAAAAGTGCTTCCACGTTTTCGGAGAGCTCTGTTATCCACCAGCGCAATAGCTGACCGGGAGGTCAAGGCTTGATAAGAGTCCGCGAGCACAGCTAACTCCTGGGGTATTGTTTTCAACCCCCTGCGGTCTTTTGCTACTCAGGTTAAACATTATATATATATAGTTAGTTAGTCAATTATGGCTATGGATTGAAAATCCCCCCCACACCCCACCCCACCCCTAAAGGCTGTGTAACCGGTGTGGCTTTGCGTTGTGTCTGATAAAAAAGGTAAAAGAAAGAAAGACCTCCAAGTAAATAATTTGCCCACTCCAGCTCCTACGACCAAATACAAACAGTGGGGAAGAGGGTTAGCTCAACCCACCACAACTTCCAAGCTAGCAAGGAATAGATATTCATGCTAGCATTTATGGCGCCTAAAACACATTTATGATACACACATACTACACACTTATATCATCTAACAAAAACAGGCTTAATAATGACAATAATTGAACTAAAATCGCAATCAGAAACATCAGAGTGGCTAAATATGAATTATATGTGTGTTTTAAGTAGGGCTGCTCGATTATGGCAAAAATGATAATCACGATTATTTTAACTGAAATTGAGATCTCGATTATTTGACGATATTTATTTAACCCTTTAAGACCTACCATAGAACCAAGTCCGCCAGAGCTTATATTATTTTTTTACATGTTGTAGTGCCATTTAAGATAAGATAAGATAGAACTTTATTAATCCCTCGGGTGGGTTCCTCTGGGAAATTCGATTTCCAAAAAAGCACAGCACCGACAGAAGTTACAGAGTTACAGAATATTATATATATATATATACACACACACACACATATATATAAATACAGAGACAATATAAATAAAATATACGAAGGGGATAAATAGAATAAATAGGAATAAAAAATAAAAATACAAGTGAATTGCACATTTCAAGTATTGAGGTCTATTGCACTGTTGACTATTTACAAAAGTATTGCACAAAAGGTATTGCACAGTGAGGTGAAGAGGCACTACAGCTTAGTTGTTCCCCCCCTCCTTTGTCCTCCTGTTTCCCCTCCCTCTCCCCTCCAGAGAGGAGTTAAACAGTTTGATGGCGTGTGGGACAAAGGAGTTTTTAAGTCTGTTAGTTCTTGTCTTTGGGAGAAGCAACCTGTCACTGAACAGACTCTTCTGGTTGTTAATGGCCGTGTGCAGAGGATGCCTGGCATTGTCCATAATGTCCATCAGTTTCTTTAATGTCCTTTTCTCTGCCACTGTCACCAGAGTGTCCAGCTTCATGCTGACCACAGAGCTAGCCCTCCTGATCAGTTTCTCCAGCCTGGATGAGTCCTTCTTTGCTGTGCTGCTCCCCCAGCACACAACAGCATAGAAAAGTACTCCAGCAACCACCGACTGGTAAAACATCCTCAGGAGCTTCCTGCAGATGTTAAAAGACCTCAGCCTCCTGAGGAAGTACAGTCGGCTTTGTGCTTTTTTATACAGGTGCTCTGTGTTGCATGACCAGTCCAGTTTATTGTCCACCCACAGCCCGAGGTACTTGTACTTGTTGACCACCTCCTCCCCCTCTATCTGAACCGGCAGTGGACCTGCTCTAGACCTCCCGAAGTCCACAACCAGTTCCTTAGTCTTTGAGGTGTTGAGTTGCAGGTGGTTTGTGTGACTCCATGCGACAAAGTTCCTCACCAGACTTCTGTACTCCTCTTCCTGATCATCCCAGATACACCCCATGATGGCTGTGTCGTCTGCAAACTTCTGAATGTGGCATAATTCAGAGTTGTAGCAGAAGTCAGAGGTGTACAGGGTGAAGAGAAGAGGGGACAGCACAGTTCCCTGTGGTGCTCCTGTGCTGCTGACCACTGTGTCAGACGTGATGTCCTTCAGCCTGACGTACTGTGGTCTGTCGGTGAGGTAGTCGGAGATCCAAGCGACCAGGCAGGGGTCCACCTCCATCCTGTTCAGTTTTTCCTGAAGCATACAGGGCCGGATGGTATTAAAGGCACTGGAAAAGTCAAGAAACAGGATCCTGACCGTGCCTTTTCCCCCATCCAGGTGTGAGTGGGCTCTGTGTAGGAGGTACAGGATGGCATCCTCCACTCCGACACCCGCCTTGTATGCAAACTGTAGTGGGTCCTGGGCATGTTGTACCTGTGGTCGGAGGAGGTTGAGGAAGAGCCGCTCTAGAGTCTTCATAAGATGTGACGTCAGTGCCACCGGTCGGAAGTCATTCAGCTCATTGGGCCGGTTCTTTTTGGGGACCGGGACGATGCAGGATGTCTTCCATAGGGCGGGCACTCTCCCCAGTCGCAGACTGAGGTTGAAGACTCGTTGTAGCGGCTCCCCAAGTTCAGCAGCACACGCCTTTAGCATCCTAGGACACACCTTGTCTGGGCCTGCTGCCTTTCTGGGGCGAAGCTTCCTCAGTTGTCTCCTGACCTGATCCACTGTGACACTGGGAGATGTTTGGGAGGAGGGGAGGGGGGGAGATGTCTTGCTGCTGAGAGAGGGATTGGAGGAGGGGGGTGTCATGGTGTCAGGAAGGGGGGGAAGCGAGGGAGGTAGGAGAGTGGGGATTGGACTCTGTAGTGAAGGTGAGGGTGAGGGTGGGGGGGGTTGTGGGCTGGTCAAACCTGTTGAAGAAGTTGTTGAGTTCGTTTGCCTTCTCCACAGTCCCCCCCACAGTGCTTTTCTTGGTGTTGTGGCCTGTGATGGTTTTCACACCATTCCAGACCTCCCTCATATTGTTCCTCTCCAACTTCTGTTCCACCTTCCTCCTGTAGGTGTCCTTTGCTTCCCTCAGGCAGCGTTTCACCTCCCGCTGTGCTGCTTTCATCTCCTCCTTCACTTTGCTCCTGAAAGCCTTCTTCTTCATGTTGAGGACAGCTTTGACTTCCTGTGTTACCCACGGTTTGTTATTAGGATAACACCGTACCGTCTTAGCAGGGGCGACCGTGTCCACACAAAAGTTGAGGTAGTCTGTAAGACAGTGTGTCGCCCCCTCTATGTCCTCACCATGTGGGCTCAGGAGCACATCCCAGTCTGTGGTGTCATAACAGTCCCTCAGAGGATCCTCCTTTTCTGGGGTCCATCTCCGGATGGAGCGCGTTGTGACCGGCTGCCTTTGGACGAGGGGTGTGTATTGTGGCTGTAGGTAAACCAGGTTGTGGTCTGACTTCCCTAGTGGGGGGAGGGGGTGGCTCTGTATGCATCTCTCACATTAGCATACAGTAGGTCAATTGTCCTGTTGGTCCTTGTGGGACAATTCACAAACTGGTGAAAAGCAGCCAGAGTAGAGTCCAGTGTGGCATGGTTAAAGTCTCCAGATATAATAATGAAAGCCTCTGGGTTTTGTGTCTGAAGTCTTGCTGTGACTGTGTGTATTTTCTCACAGGCAGCTGTTGCATCGGCCCTCGGAGGGATGTAGACACACACACAGATCACATGACTGAACTCCCGAGGTAGATAATATGGCCGCAAGCTAACAGCTAGCAGCTCCAGGTCCGGACGGCATACCAAAACTTTAACGGAGACGTGTCCAGGGTTACAGTATCTGTTGTTAACGTAGACAATGAGTCCCCCACCTCTGCTTTTTCCGCTGGCCTGCGTGTCCCTATCGGCTCTCACGGATGTGAAACCGCATAGGTCTACGTTAGCCTGCGGCGTTAGCTCGGTTAGCCACGTCTCCATGAAGATAAACAAGCTGCACTCACGGTATAGTCTGTGGTTGTTCAGAGCGCACAGTTCATCAATCTTATTCTGTAACGAGTTCACGTTGCCCATGATCACTGTCGGGATTGATGGTTTGAATCGCCTCCGGTGATCCGCTCTCCTCGCTCCAGCTTTGCAGCCTCTGTAGCTCCTCTTTAGCTCGGCCGGGATGTTGTGTCGCATGCCGGTCTGTCCCTTTGTTCTTAGTGCCAGCAGCTCCGCTCTCGAATAGATGAAGGAACTGGTTCCAGAAGTTTTAAAAAGTGCATTATCAGAATCAGAATCAGAATCAGAATACTTTATTGATCCCTGGGGGAAATTATTTTTTGTTACAGTGCTCCATTTTAAACCAACATTAAGACAAGACAGACAATACGCTAACTAAGAATAGTACAATATATACATATATATACATACATACATACATACATAAGTCACTTATAAATAAATATTTGGAAAAGAAACATGTGTAGCTGTAGCAGCAAACAGTGTGTTAAGTGGATGCGTTGTACAGGGAGATGGCCACAGGCAGGAATGATTTCCTGTGTCGTTCAGTGGTGCTTTTCGGTAATCTCAGTCTCTCACTGAACGAGCTCCTGTGGCTGACCAACATGTCATGGAGTGGGTGGGAGGTGTTATCCAACATTGTCTTTATCTTGGACAGCATCCGCCTCTCCGACACCACCTTGAGGGAGTCCAGCTCCATCCCCACAACATTATCCATCTTGTATCGCTATAATATATATATATTTGTGGGAGCATTTCAAGTTGCTATATAACTGTTATGGCCCATATTTTAATAATATGTATGCATTAAGTCCATAGTAACTACATTAATTGCAAAAAAGTGCAATAAACTACAAAAAAATTGAAAATAGTTTTTGTTTTGTTTTTTACATATATTTCTACTTGGAGAAATTTAAGAGGTTTATCCCTTAAAACTTTAAATACAAAAAAGTTGCAAAAAATAGTTTACAACAACAGGAAATTTATTTTGAGTGTCTTCATAGTTTTATTTTGGAGATACACCAATTTTTATATACACTGCAGAAAAAACGATAAAACAATCCTATGATGCAAATTTGCAAAGAAAGCAGCAGGTGCGTCAAAATAAACTATTTCCAGCAGTGCAATTTGAGTTCTAAGCATCTCAGAAACTATTCAGAAAAGTCAAACATGACCAGTATAGGTTTTTAAGGCCTACAAGTAAAAAACTACATTTCCGCGAAAATGACGTCACTTCCGGTTTCGGCCAGGAAATGGCAGACATGCGATAGTTCGCGCTGATGTCTGTTTCACTGTGGGAAGTGTTACGAACAGCTGATCGGATCGGCAAAGCGTGTTTCTGGAATATTATGTTTTTGTTCCTGCAAGCGCTTTTTATGCAATTTTTGCAAAGCTATATGTGGAAGGAAACCGTGACCGAGGACAAGCTGATGGCGTAAGATGTAAGTACAACTCCTCCGGTTTCATATACAAAACAAATTATTGCGCTAGCTTACACGGTTCAGGTTCTACAGGGATTTAAAAATAGTTACACAAAACGGAGCGTGCTGCTCTGACCGGATTTAAAGAGTTAACAATGACTTTAAAAAATATTTTAAAATAGTGTGCAACACCACTGAAGTTTTTTTTATAACCTCTTTTCAACCAACGGCAGTCACTCTCCTCTCCAAATAACTTCTGCTTAGCTTTCCGAGCTTCCCTCAGGTCCTCTTAATCAGCGGTCTCCAACCTTTTTTGCGCCACGGACCGGTTTATGCCCGACAATATTTTTACGGACCGGCCTTTAAGGTGTCGCGGATAAATGAGGGAGGGGCTAATAATCGGCTCAGTCATTTTTAATGATCGTTGAAAGCCCAGATCGTAATCGTGATTAAAATTCGATTAATTGAGCAGCCCTAGTTTTAAGGTGTTGGAAAGAAATGACACCCACCTCTCCCACCAGAGAATTGTAGAAAAGGGGAGAGGCAAAAGGGGTACACTGTATTTATAGGATTGCATCAAAGAAGAGGAAGAAAAGAATGAGGAGGGGCTCTAACTGATAATGAACATAACTACAGGCTTGGAGGTCCTAAAAGTCAGGTATAAAAGGAACGGTTTGGGGGTTTAGAACACATTTTGTGTAATTATAACAAGATGTGATTTATGACACTGTTACATTCACCCCCCAAGAATTACACAAAATCCTAAAAAGTACACACAAAAAAAATAATGAAATGTATAAATACACCCACAACAACAGATACAGTGGCCTCAAACAAATTCACATCACATATCCAATGAATTAGATCAGCAACATAGCTTCCTCCAAGGAGGATAAGACACCTGAGACCCGCTCGGCGCCTAGAAAGATCCCAGGACACACAATAGACAAAATGAGGTGCCATTTACACCACACAAAACAGGCCATAATATCTATGGGCATCACCATCAGACTGCACAACTGACAAAATACAATTGACTCTGTGCCTCTTATTATTCTTTACCAAAAACAATAGCAATGGACAACATACAGCAATAAACAAATTCACACATCGATAACCGCTGCTTGAACAGGTTCAACACCAAGGAGTGTTTCGAGTTGAGCCATTGATTCGATCAAGCGCCGAACTGGTTTAATGATTCTACCAAAACGTGTGGTAAGTCCCTAATCCAAGTCCACATCTTCGGGTTCAAGAGAATGAAAACTATGGGAGTCAGCAGAGGAGCCTGGGGAGGCTCCATCACCAGCCAGCCCACCAAGATCAGGAGCACCCATCATAGGAGGGGTCTCATGAACGCCATCTTCGACTGGGTCAGCGGCAGATTGCTGATGGATCCATGATAGTGTGCGGTCATCACACTCGCCAATGCTGGAGATGGAATCCACAGTACAGGTGGCAGGAGGTGCAGCTCCTGTGTCCCCAAAAGATGTCACAGACCCATCCAGGTCAGACTCAGGGGGGCCACTGACAATGCTCACAGCAGGATGTGCAGCATTGTCATTCAATGTTGTGTCCAAGGGCAAAAAGTTAACCAAGATGGCGCCGCGGATGGTCGCTCTGGTGCTTCAGTGCGTTACTTTTGTTTTGTTTTTGTGCATTTCTTCTGTGTCTGGGCACTCCTCTGGATATTCGTACACCAGAGAAGAGCTCCTTAACTACAGGACTACAACGCCTGTGGATTTATTTCCAATATTTGTCGCATCTGCGGCAGATTTACTGCTGACTCTGACCAGGAAAGCGAGACGCCGAAAGAGAGGGAAGCGAGCCGGCGCACTCGTGCGTTTGAGGAGACGCGGACTGCGAACCGCTCTTCCTGGGATCTTCCTTTCTAATGTACGCTCACTCGGGAATAAGATTGACGAACTGGCCCTGATGAGAAGCATGAACAGAGACTTTGCCTCCTCCTGTGTCTTATGTTTTACGGAGTCGTGGCTCAGTGAGAACATCCCAGACTGCGCGCTCAAACTGGAGGGCTTCCATCTGCTGCGCGCGGACCGGCAGGCCGCTCTCTCCGGTAAGTCCAAAGGTGGAGGTCTCTGCTTCTACATCAATAGTGGCTGGTGCACAGATGTGACAGTGATTGCTCAGCACTGCTCTTCCTCTCTGGAATATCTTTTTATCCACTCCAGACGCAGATGCGCAGGCAGCTCAGTGCGCACTCGCGGAGCAGATTCTCCACACGGAGCGGACATTCCCGGACTCTCTCATCATTGCTCTTGGGGACTTTAACAAAGCCAATCTGAGCCATGAGCTTCCAAAATACAAGCAGTATATTAAATGCCCGACCAGAGAGGAGAGGACATTGGACCACTGTTACAGCACGATCAGCGGGGCCTATCGCGCGGTGCCCCGCGCTTCACTCGGACTTTCTGACCACGTCATGATCCACCTAATCCCCGCGTACAGACAGAGGCTGAAGCTCTCCAAACCTGTCGTGAGGACTAAAAAACTGTGGAGCAACGAGGCTGTGGAGGAGCTTCGCACGTGTTTGGAGTCTACAGACTGGGACACAATGAAGGCTGCTTCTAACAGCTTGGACGAGTTTACAGACACTGTCACCTCCTATATCCACTTCTGTGAGGACAGCATTGTGCCATCACGCACCAGGGTGAGTTATAACAATGACAAACCCTGGTTTACTCCTAAACTCAAAAAGCTGTGGCTGGAAAAGAGAAAGGCGTTCAGAAGCGGAGACAGGGACTGCTACAGAGAGGCCAAGTACAGGTTCACTAAAGAAGTGGACATTGCTAAACATCAGCACTCTGAGAAGATGCAGCAGCAGATCTCAGAGAATGACTCGGCCTCTGTGTGGAAAGGTTTTAGGAATATCACAAACTACAAGCCTAAAACCCCCCACTCCACTGATGACTTGCTCTTGGCCAACACCCTTAACGACTTCTACTGTCGTTTTGACGAGCCATCAGGCAGCCTTCACACCTCCAACGGCCCCAACAATAGAGACACTTTGGACACTAATTCCCCCACCTCTCCCCCCTCCATAGAGCCATCACCACCTTCAAACCGTTCACCTACAACACCCCCCTCCTCACCCCACACAAAAGAGGATTTCACACCACCTCCTCCCACCACAACTCTTCATATTCATGAAGCAGATGTGAGGAAGCAGTTTAAGAACCTGAATGCTCGGAAAGCTCCCGGCCCAGACGGCGTGTCTCCTGCCACCCTCAGACACTGTGCAAACGAGCTGGCCCCAGTGTTTTCTGGCATTTTCAACTCCTCACTGCAGGCATGTCATGTGCCTGCCTGCTTCAAGTCCTCCACCATAATCCCTGTCCCCAAGAAACCTAGGATCACTGGACTAAATGACTACAGACCCGTGGCTCTGACATCTGTGGTCATGAAGTCCTTTGAGCGCCTAGTTCTCTCCCATCTCAGGACCCTCACGGCCCCCCTCCTGGACCCCCTGCAGTTTGCATATAGAGCCAACAGGTCTGTAGACGACGCCATCAACATGGCCCTACACTTCATCCTGCAGCATCTGGACTCCCCAGGAACCTACGCCAGGATCCTGTTTGTGGACTTCAGCTCTGCCTTCAACACCATCCTTCCAGACCATCTCCGAGACAAGCTTTCCCAGATGAATGTGCCTGATCCCATCTGCCGGTGGATCACTGACTTCCTGACGGACAGGAAGCAGCATGTGAGGCTGGGAAAGAATGTCTCGGACTCCCGGACCATCAGCACCAGCTCCCCTCAGGGCTGTGTTCTTTCTCCTCTGCTCTTCTCCCTGTACACCAACTGCTGCACCTCCACCCACCAGTCTGTCAAGCTAATCAAGTTTGCAGATGACACCACCGTTATTGGACTCATCTCGGACGGGGACGAGTCTGCCTACAGGAGGGAGGTTGAACGTCTGGTGTCCTGGTGCAGCCACAACAACCTGGTGCTGAATGCCCAGAAGACAGTGGAGATTATTGTGGACTTCAGGAAGCACACAGCCCCACTCCCCCCCATCATCCTGACTGACACCCCCATCACCTCTGTGGACTCATTCCGCTTCCTGGGTACCACCATCACCCAGGACCTGAAGTGGGAGCCCACCATCACCTCCGTCATCAAGAAAGCCCAGCAGAGGATGTACTTCCTGAGGCAGCTGAAGAAATTCAACCTGCCAACACGGACGATGATGCAGTTCTACACTGCAATCATCGAGTCCATCCTCACCTCCTCCATCACCGTGTGGTACGCTGGAGCCACTATCAGGGACAAACAGAGACTGCAGCGTGTTGTGCGCTCTGCTGAGAAGGTGATTGGCTGCAGACTCCCATCTTTGCAGGACCTGTACACCTCCAGGACATTGCGGCGTGCAGCTCGGATCTCAGCTGACCCTTCTCACCCTGGACACAGTCTGTTTGACCTGCTCCCCTCAGGCAGGAGGCTCCGGTCCATCCGCACCAGAACCTCTCGCCATAAGAACAGTTTCTTCCCCTCTGCTGTTGGACACATGAACAATAACCATATGACTGTCCCCGCCACTAACACATGACCCTACGCTGTGTTCACTGTATCATTCCATGTTTGGCACTGATCACCACCTGCACTCATGTATATATCTTTCAACGTAGCACTCTTAATTCTTACTCTCATGTATATATCTCATGTATATCTCATGCACATATCTTTCCACGTAGCACTTTTAATTCTTATCCCTACTTTTATTTTTTCCATGTCTATTTAAGTGTTATTTATGACACCATGTTTGCACTGAAGCACCGCAGCAATTTCCTAATGTTGTAAACCTGCTCAACATTTGGCAATAAACCCCATTCTGATTCTGATTCTGATTCTGAAGGAGCAGGTTGTGATGCACCACACGCTCATGACCTTCTTTGTCTCTGATATGGCAGATGTGAAGACCAGGATCCAAGTCGACTACTGTGTACACAACAGGTTCCCATTTGTCAGAGAGCTTCCTTTTTCCTCTGACTCCCTTGTTTGCCAACAACACCTGGTCCCCTAGTGAAAGAGGCAGACCCTTCACCTTTCTGTTGTACTGGTCAGACTGGTGTCTCTGCTCCATCGTGCTGTGCTCCTGGGCTTGGAGCATGGCAGAGCGCAGGTCATCCATCAGTGACTTGACATAGGTATCATAGTCACAAATGGTGTCATCATGAAGGACATCCCGAAACATGAGGTCAACTGGCAACCTTGGGACCCTCCCAAACATCAGGTAGAATGGCGCAAAGCCGGTGGTCTCATGTGCCGTACAGTTATACACAAACGTCATGGACTGTATCATCTGCGGCCATTTCTGCTTACATCTGGGGGGGAGGGACCGTAACATGTTTCCAAGGGTGCGATTAAATCTCTCTGTGGTACCATTACCCATGGGGTGGTATGGTGAAGTGTGGGATTTGGTAACGCCACCCAAAGCTCTGCAAGCAGCTCACTCTCAAAACTAGCTCCCTGGTCAGAGTGAATGCGCTGAGGGAAGCCATACAAACAGAAGAATCCATCCCAGAGCTTTTTAGCAACTCTCTTAGCTGTCTGATCCGGGCATTGGAATACATGTGCTAATTTTGTGAAGTGGTCAGTAATCACAAGGACATCCACTGACTTGTTGCTGTCCTCAGCTGACCAGAAGTCAATGCACTCAAGTTCCAGTGGAGCACAGGTCTTAATGCTTTCCAACGGGGCCCTAGCTGCTGGCTCTGGGATCTTGCTGAGAACACACTTGTGGCAATTTCCCTCATGATCGCGCACATCCTTCTCCATATCATATCAGAAGAAACGTTGACGAGCCAAGGAGAGTGTGCGAGGTTGACCTTGATGACCAGCATTGTCGTGTATGCCAGACAGCACCACTTGTTTTAGGGAGTCAGGTACCACAAACTGGAATCTCTTGTGTTTGGTCAGTGGGTCCATCACAACTCTGTAGAGGACACCATTGAGGAATGTGAGCTTATCCCATTGTTTCAGGAGCCGCAACGTTTGTTGGTTCTCATGACAGCACTCAAGTCTGGAGGGTCTGTGCTTACGCTCAAAATAGCAGGCTACTCTGGAGATCACAGGATCCCCTGTTTGATGAGACAGGAGATCAACATGGGATAGCGCATGAGAGACATCACAGTCAGGTGGACTAATGGAGGTCAGATGACCAGCGAGGGATGTTGCACGCTGGCGAGAAGCAGACTCCCACTCACAGAGGGAAGACATGAGAGAAGACACGTCATCAGTTGACAGAGACACATCAAGTACAGCAGAGGGTGGAGCACTGCATATCGATTGAGGTTGACAGGTCAAACGGAAGGCATCTTGGACACTGGCATCTTTCACATCACTGACTTGCCCTAGCAGCTCAAGGTAGGGCTCCGACAGGAGGCGCTGGGCCAAAGGCCTCACAAACGGTTCCCTGCTCAGGGTGTCTGCTACGATGTTCAGCTTCCCAGGAACATATTTGATCTCAAAGCAGTATGGTGCAAGCTTAGAGACCCAACGCTGTTCACAGGCATCCAGCTTTGGCTTAGTCAGAATGTATGTGAGAGGATTGTTATCAGTCCAGACAGTGAACCGGTGACCCTTGAGCCAGTGGCTGAACTTATCACACACAGCCCACTTCAGAGCCAAAAAATTCAAGCCGGTGTGCAGGGTATTTGGCCTGACTGTGGCTGAGAGACTTACTAGCAAAGACTATAGGTCTTGCTCTCTCCTCACCAGCTGGCACCTGGGATAAGACAGCACCCAGCCCATCCATGGAAGTGTCAGTTGAAAGGATGAATGGCCTCTCAAAATCAGGATGTCCCTCAAATGCCTTCTCGCAAGCAGGAGTCCAGTCTTGAGGGGTGAGCTTGCGAAAGGTTCCAGGTTTCCGACTCCCATGGCAGCCTTTAGTCCTCTTCTGACCGGCAGTTAGAGCAAAGAGTGGCTTCGCAATACGAGAGCACCCTGGAATGAAATGCTGGTAAAACATCACCATGCCAAGGAAGGATCTCACTTTCTTCTGAGAAGGGGTGCAACCGTCACCATCCATAAGGTCAGTCTTTTGAAAACTGGCGATAACCCTCACTTTATCCTGATCAACCGAGACACCATCAGCATCCACGACATGACCCAAAAACCTCACAGAGCGTCTGAGAAAGTGACATTTTTTCTGTGCCAGCTTCAGATTGCTGGTCCTCAGGCTAGAGAAAACAATCTCAAGACGTTTTAGGGCCTCCTCTTCTGAAGGTGCAAACACCAGCAGGTCATCAAGATAACCCAGGAGGCTGGAAAAGTTCAAGTCACCAAAGATGCTGAGCATCATCCGCATGAAAGATGCTGGGCTGTTGCATAGACCCTGGGGAAGTCTGTTGTACTCATACAGGCCAAGAGGTGTAGTGAAAGCCGTGTACCGTCTGTCAGACTCATGGAGGGGAACGTTGTAGAACCCGGATGTGAGGTCCATGGTGCTGAAGAAAGCATTCCCACCAAGGGCAGCAAGACAGTCAGCCTGATGGGGCAGTGGGTGAGCATCCTTAACGGTTTTGGCTTTGAGCCAGCGGAAGTCAGTGCATATCCTCAAGTCACCTGTCTTCTTCCAACCCATTACCAGTGGCGAGGCGTATTCGCTGGTGGACTTACTGATGATGCCTTTCATCTCCATGTCTGACAGCACCTCTCGCAACTTATGATAGTGAGCCGGGGGTACTCTGCGATAGGGAAGCCTGAAAGGGTGGTCGTCAGTGAGGTGGATATGATGGACAAAGTCTTTCGCCTCACCACAATCCAGTTTGTCTCAAGAGAACACATCTTGGTAAGTCAACACAAGCTTCACCAATTTCCTCTTCCACCCATCTGACACTTCGCAGCCCTCAATGTCAATATCAGCCAACCCAGCGTCTTTGAGTAGCTGTGCAGAGTCAGGCACAGAGTTTGATGAGGGAGGAAAACTGGTATGCTGGTCAGTCAGAGTCTCGCAGAGACCTTGAGTGATGGGCAGGTCCTCTACAGCAATACAAGGAAAGACATCCGCAATCTTAGCATTGCGACGAAGTGTCACAGGGCTCTCTGTTGGGTTAAGGACTTTCATAGGGACCCAACGATCTCCCCACATGGGTGTTATAATGCGCCCCACCATTATGTTCTTTGGAGTGGAACGGGCTGACGTGGGTTCCACAACGACAGTACTTCCTGGAGACACAAGGGCAGAAGGTGGCAGCTTTCCCCAAACTACATATTCTTTTTGTGGCAGGAGGGTGACACTCTTCCGCAACCTGACTGTACCTACTTTATCTGGCAACACAGGAGCAGACCACCGAGATACAGCTCAGCAACTGCAGGAAGTCTTCACAATCAGTGCCAGTGTAATTGGAGTTAATAAGCTCCCAATACTTTGTATCAGCCTTCATCTTCTGAATGATGGGCCGGATCACATTGCTCCCCACAATGAGTTCATCTTTTTGCCCAGGAACCACAAACATTGGCACAAGAAACCTCGACCCATATACTTCAATGTCCAAATCATAGATGCATTTGGGTTGTGTGAGAAGGCCACCGCAACCAACCAGCACCACATTTTCAGAGACCTGCTGCGGAATCAGAGCAACACCAGCAGCTCTTAGCTTGCTATCAGCATCTTCACTTAGTGTGCATGACATACTTCCTGAATCAAGCATGCCTGTTAAGGAGCACCGGCCACTGACGGACACTGAAGTGTAAAACAACTCACTAGCCCTGCCAACTCTTTGTGAACCCATAATAACAGTCTTCTCATCAGAGAGGCTACTACAGCAGTTAACATATATGGCTTCTGGGTCTGTTGCATTTCTGGGGGTTTCATCAACACTGCCCATGCTACCCCTCTCGTTACATGGGCTGGCTAGTTTAAAGCAGCATTGGTGGGAGGAGGGACTGAAATGCTTGGTTTCTGGTGCAACTGTGGGAATTCACGCCTCATGTGTCCAGGGTCAAAGCAGCTGTGGCATAGCTTGTACAGCCTACAATGCACATGGGTTGTGTGTTCATGTGAGCCACACACTCTGCACGAAGCACGATGAGCACTGCGGTGCCCATGGGAATGACCTGTGGGTTGTGGGCACCTAGGACCAGTGGCTAGTGATGCAGTGCACATGGACAGAACCTTGTCAAACAGTGCTACCATCTGTTGAACACCTGGCTCAGCTGAAGGAGGGCCGGAAACTGGCAAAGATGGGGGCATGACATGAGGAGTCAAGGGAGGACAAGCAGAGGGCTGCTGAACACTTACCATGTCACCAGAAGAGAGAGGCTGACATGTGGCTGCAGAGGGAACAAAGGGCATAAGATATGAGGCTGGCTCATGTGTTACTGGGACTGCTTGAGCACCGCTGGAGTGGGGCTGGCTGTTAACAGCAACAGGGCTCTGATGTGGGATGGACAGACATGCTGTATTATGAGACGAAACACTAGACTGTCTCATTTTCCTCACATAGTTGTCCAGACGGCTCTGAACCTCAGCTGCAGTCCACTCCTCAGGGGCCTTCAGTTGAAAAGACAAGGCAAGACTGTGGTCAGGACAGTGATTAATGAACATCAAAACAACCTCACTACTGGGGTCCTCTACCAGCTTGCCGCGCCTGCGGAGACACTCATCAGCAGCCTCAATAGACTTGTTCAACCGGATCCAGTAATCCATGGCATTCTCACCTGGACGTGGCACAGTACTGTAGAAATCTTTCATGGGCAGGCTGGAATATGTCAAGTCGCTGAAGTTTGACCTCAGTATGTCAAACACAGCAGTAATAAGATCATTCCAATTCAACTCAGGGCGGCAACGAAGTGACACCTTGACCACATCTCTGGCTTTGCCAGTCAGTCTAGACATTAATATGGCAAACATTTCTTCATCTGTGTCACAGCTGATTCTGTGCAGCTAACATCTTATCATGTCCTCCCATTCACCGATGGGAAATAGATCTGTGTTGTCACCCTTGAAGTATGGTGGAGCTTTGGTGTCTGACTGAACAACAACCTTCAGCTGGGACTGGTCATTGCAGCTCGAGGGCACATTCTGGGGAGACTGTGGCTGGGTGGGGGCTGGCTGGTGCATAGAGTTAAGAGAGGATGTGATATTTTCCCCAATTTGTTTTGCTAAGTCAGTAATCAAGCTGCTCAACATGTCACTAGTGACAGCCTGGGTGTGTGTTTGGCGTTCGCAAGCAGCTGGTGTGGAGCTAGCTGGCATTAATGGTGAGTGCATCACTGACTGGTCTACAGTGTGGGTACCAATACCCAGGACTACTGGCCTACCCCTCCCAAAACACTTTGGAGCAATCTGATGACCCCTTCCCAAACCAAAGGTCACATTACTCCCCGCAAAGAACAGATCAGGCATAGCGCTATCCGCAGTTTCCTCACCTAACAAGTTGGCCCAGGTGGGATATCACTGTTTAACAGCAAAAAGAAGAAAAAAATGAGCCTAACCCCCACACACAATTATGTAAAACTTCACAAAACAATGAAATGTGGGGGGGAAAAAACATCAAAGAATCAAAACACCATACAAAATAAAATCAAATGTTGTTTTCTCCTCTCAATTAAAACAGACTGTAAAAGCCAATACCAATAGAAAAAAATTTATTAATTAATTACAATCCGTGCCTGTATAATTTGAGGCAACAATATGAAACAGTGACAGAAATGATCATCTACGAATTTGCCGTTTAAGTTCACACGTGACAGAGATGCCTGCAAGCCAAATTGCGGGGCATTGGTCACACAGGCACAATATAAAAACCTGTGAGTCAAAGCGCAGGGCACAGGACCCTGGCATACAGCGCACAGCTGCAGAGAGGAGGCGGGAAAATAGCGGCAGCAGAAGGAGGAGGAGGATTGGCGATGTGAGGGGTCACGGCACCAAGTGTAACCAGTGTGGTTCTGCGTTGTGTCTGATAAAAAAAGGTAAAAGAAAGAAAGACCTCCAAGTAAATAATTTGCCCACTCCAGCTCCTACGACCAAATACAAACAGTGGGGAAGAGGGTTAGCTCAACCCACCACAACTTCCAAGCTAGCAAGGAGTATATATTCATGCTAGCATTTATGGCGCCTAAAACACATTTATGATACACTACACACTTATAACATCTAACAAAAACAGGCTTAATAATGGCAATAATTGAACTAAAATCACAATCAGAAACATCAGGGTGGCTAAATATGAATTATATGTGTGTTTTAAGGTGTTGGAAAGAAACGACACCCACCTCTCCCACAGGGGAATTGTAGAAAAGGGGAGAGGCAAAAGGGGTACACTGTATTTATAGGAGTGCACCAAAGAAGAAGAAGAAAAGAATGAGGAGGGGCTCTAACTGATAATGAACATAACTACAGGCTTGGAGGTCCTAAAAGTCAGGTATAAAAGGAACGGTTTGGGGGTTTAGAACACATTTTGTGTAATTATAACAAGATGTGATTTATGACCCTGTTACAGCTGCACCTCCCGAAGATCAAACAATGAAATTATCTATAAACAAGGTGACTGAATGTGGAAATATGAATCATAATACGTAAATGTACAGAAATATACAGTTAACAGCTGGTTTAAGTAATAATTGATTGCATGCCCTGGGACAGACTGACAGACAGAGGCGAGGCTGCCATATCGCACCATCGGCCCCTTTGGTTATCACTAGTAGGCGGTAGTTGAAGAGTCTTGACCACGGACACAACGACGGAGAGTGTCCGAGCCGGGGCGCGAACCGGCAATCTTCTGATCACAAGGCGAACTGCCAACTCTTGAGCCACGAACGGCCTAATTCGCAACGATAATAATACTTATGTGATGTAACACAAGCTTATAGGGATCATGTTATATACTTTTCCATAGCATTACATTTGAATTCGATCTTTCAAATAACGGACAGATATTTGTGAGATCATGATACATTTGTGAATGTATTTTAACATTCTAAATATGCATATGTACAGACAGATACATTTAATAATCATGACAATTATGTTGTATTACATTACAGTGATTTAGTGTTAATTTACATTCAAAATGTGAAGTCAAAGTCTATTTACGTAACTTTAATGATATTCTAGAAGAACAGAACATTACTGTAAAATGCACAGAAAAATACCTTCATATTAGGGTTTTTTCCTACGGTCGCAGCGTTACCCGCAACCTTGTTGTTAGTTCACATTCATTGGCCGATGCTTAGCGTCATGTTATTTATATTAATTGCAATTCCTACCTCTACATTTCTTTTTCAATACATATAATTAGCACAGCGTGGCCATGCAATGTTTTACATTGTGGCATGCAGAGAAATCTTAACAAAGAAGCTCAAAGAGAGAGCTTGAGCTTGTTATTTAACTCCAAGCTGGTAGGGGGAGCTCCTTAATAAAACACTTACGGTGCTACAATGTGCCTCAATGTTCAACAACAGCACAACAGAAGTCACTCATGGTACAGCACTCTCTCTACAAAACAACAACTGTCAGTGACTCTGCACCACGGCGTAAACACAACATTCAAGATAACGGTTTAAAGTAACGTAACCATAAACAATAAAACAAGAACATCTAAACAGCAGCACATGTCCCAAGGCATGATGGGAGACATTTCTGGATGTATTTTTACAATCTAAATATGCATATGTACAACAAAATATATTTAACAAACAAGTAAATTGTGTTTTATTACATTTACAGTGATGTTATGTTATTTTACATTTGACGTGTCAGATCACAGTCTACTTATGTAAATGTAATGATATTCTAGAAAAACAGTACACATCTGTAAAATACACAGTAAAATCATTTGACATTACTATTTTTGGAACAGTGTAGGCTAACACTAACTAGCTAACAAGATTATAAACCTGGTGCTAAACTAAGAGAAGCCACAAAATCAGTTTGAATAAGAGTAAACATTTACTCGCCAAGTCAGTGTATCAGGTAAAGATCCACAGCAATGACAACAATAATATCTTGAGCTGACGCTTTTCCAGGTTTGCTCAACATATTCCATAACAAATGCTGGCACCATGAACATGCGAACTGATCCGAGAGGGAGGAGGACGGTAGTCACGTGGCATTTTCAAAACACATCTTTCATCCTTCCGCACTGAGAAGCAAAACTTCCATCTTACTTAGTTTTTCTAAGTTAAGACAACTCAAATAAATTGAGTTTATCAGCGTGTTTGCATAAAAAGTACTGGTAACTTATTTAAATCGAGTTCTAATAACAAATTGATAAAAACTAAGTTCAGCCTTTTTAATATTTTTAATTAAACACAATATTACATTTTACAGTGCACGATGCCCAGCTGGAAACACTTCAGCTACCCGAGATTCACCGAATTTACAGAAAATGTTACATTTTTGTGATTTATATCGTTATTGGACGATAGATGTTTTATATCGGGATATGAGATTTTGGTCATATCGCACAGCCCTACTCTGAGGGGGGTTAGTGAAGTGGCAGTTGCCCACTCTGCCGCCCTCACCATCCGCTGCAGTTTTCTCTTGTCCTCCACTTTTTTTTTTTTAATTTGCCAAAGATTTCTGACAAATATTTTGTACATTGCTGGTATTACAGTTAATAAAACTCATACACTTGAGGTATTATAGTGAATATTCAATGTAGAAAATGAGTCACCTTGAATCACCTCCCCTCCAGCAGGCCAGAAAAAGCAGTCCTGCATCCAGTTTTGCTGTCTTGATGTCTCTCATATTCTTCTATCACCGTTTCTTTTAAGTTGCAGACATGACAGTCCAACGACAGGCCACCCTGTTTTATGTGAAGCATGAAGCCAGTGATAACAAGTAATAAGAAGTTGATAACTGGGGATTTTAACCTGAACCTGCTTCATGGTGCAGCTCTCAGGTCTCTCTTGAAAACGTGTTTAACATCAGTGAGACCTTTACTCAACTATTACCCAATAAGCTCCTCTAAATTAAGAAATTCGTTTCCTTGCCTTCCTTATACACATACTCTATGATACCTGTGTCACACCACAGCATCATCCTGTCCAAGGACAGTGATGGGTTCTGTAGCTGTCCTCTTCCTTCTGAAGCTGATCACAATCTCTCTGGTCTTATTTACATTCAGCAGATGATTCATCACAAACCACTCTGCAAAATCATCAATCATCAAATTGCAATCACATTATGCAATGGAAAAACGTGTTAGTTTACTGATGATAACTGATTATTTCTTGTTGAACTTGTTGAGCTTTTTCCAAGGATCTAAAGAAAGAGATTCTTCCACTGTAAGAAGTCCAAGTTGTTTTTTGTTTTCCAGCTTACGAAGACGGCCCTCTTGGTGACAATAAAAGCTCTGAATGGACTAGCAGCAGCACATGTTTGCAATTATAATGTTGCAATCACATATGTTCATGCTTTTTATGGCCATAGTTACGACTGACTAAAGGATGCTGTTCCTTCTTGCATTATATTGCGTGGCTGTGCT
Source organism: Diplotaxodon limnothrissa (assembly GCF_057381915.1). Classification (NCBI taxonomy): domain Eukaryota; kingdom Metazoa; phylum Chordata; class Actinopteri; order Cichliformes; family Cichlidae; genus Diplotaxodon; species Diplotaxodon limnothrissa. The sequence continues at coordinate 17,396,514 of NC_140610.1, read as the reverse complement.
TTTATTTGGGATTCATGTGTAGATTGCAGACTTTTAAATGTAGTCTTCAAATGAGTTTGTAAAAATACATTTTTGTACATGAAGATTTTATTTTCAGTCAAAACTATGATGATGTTTGCATGGTGTAGAAAGACAATAGACTTAACCAATAAAAAACTGAAGTTTCTAATGCACTTAGAGGTTTCAGATCACAATACAGTATAAAAATCAAGACCAGCTATACGGCTGTGCATTTTTCTGTTTGTTTAGTCAGCTGTAGGCTGTACAATACATGGGTGGTGATTGAGGTCACACAGTCCCCTCAGTCGTCTCTTTCAGCTCCTCTTCAGTGACCGCAGGCTGGTAAGTCTCTGTGAGTCAAATAAGCAGATCCATTATAAACACAAACCGAGATCTTGCACAAAAGTTGATCAACTTGTGGTGAAATATGAAACTCTGTGGTCTGGATATTCATCTACATAAAAAATAGGCCAATTCTGACACATGGAAGCAGAAAAAAGCACCAACAGTGTTTAAGAGAGCTACTTCATGCTGGCTGACAGGACAGAAAAATTATATTTGTGCTTTACTGTAATGAGAAGTCAAAAAGTATGTTGTGGAAAAAAGTCCAGCTTTCCCTTGCGCTACACATCAAAAAGTATTTTTAACACTATTCTTCCAATTTTTAAAAAACACAAATGCAAGGCTTTACTGTTTGTATTAGAGCCTTCATACCTTATATTTTTAGTGACATTGTTTTTTTGTTTTTTTAAGGTGAAAAGTCTTGTTTCAGTGTTTCAGCATGACTAAAGTATAAACTGGTCCTTCCCAACATTTACAACAGCCTTTGTTTTAAAAACTAACAAAAGTTATTCTAAGATCTCATACTTGTAATTCAGACTCCAGTCTGTTTTATATTTAATATCTTTAGTTCAGATGAATAACAAGGAAATTATATACAGTAGAATAAACACCCCTCTATGTTCTATGTACCTTTATAAAAGGTCAGTTTTGATGCTATTAAATGAGGAAACAAATGAGGGTATGTCATTAGAGGTTCAAGATTGGTCTCTATAACCTACAAAATAAAAGCTTACATCAAATCTGCCTTGCTTAGATTAATGCCCACTAACAACTGTTATTAATCATCAACACTATAAAGGGTCAAGGCTGAACTTATTCTTGTTTACTCTCCCTGTTTGTTCCCCATGTTTTTTCTTGTGTCATAAAAGGCCTTAGATAACCTGATGTACCTTTCTCCTTTTTCGTGAACCTTCGGTAGCACCTGAACAGCACGACGAGCACCAATGCCTCCGTCACCTGAAAAGACCCATAGATCATTGGGAACAGAAACAGAGGGCCTATCACTTCCTGGGGGAAAGCTATCTTCAATATGGTGATGCACAGCTGGATGTTCTGACAGCCTGTTTCCACAGAAACGGTCCTCCGCTCCCTGGTGACAGACACACATGTTCATGAGTCATGAATATAAACAGAAAGGCTCATAATTCTTTCATCTTTGATGTGACTGCCTTGACTTGACTCGATGACTGAATTAAGCCAAAGAACCTACGACTGGCTGAGTCTGAAGATCGCAGAGAGGACATATCCAAAGGAGTAGCCTATCAAAGGCATGAGAGCAGCGATGGCCAAGAGCGGAGGAGACAGCACAGTCAGCATGACTCTTCCGATTCCAATGTTGGTTAAGGTGACGATCACCACAATAAAAATCATCATTATAATTAGGCCTACCTGCAAACAGCAGGACACGAAACAAATCAACTCCATAGCAATTTGACAGTTGACTGACAAGCATTTTAAGGCAAAATGAGGCGTATTCCCTTTTACTTCATAACAAATGTGGCAGATAAAACATTGTGAGCTGAACTTGTATTTGACCACAGTAGTAAACAGTTAAGGTAATTACTTTTTTTAAATTAAAGCTGAAAGTCTGACTTGAGTCACAACTTGATTGCTTGATTTAAAACCCACCATGATTGTGTACAGATGCAAAACTACAAAAAATGACTGTTGAAAAACTTAAGGACCTGACTCTGTTGTCAACAGATCCAATAAAAAGATCAAAACCAAAAATAAGCCGATCCAGTAACAAATAGTGAAGCCTGATTTCTGATTTCGAAGTGATACAGAGATCCTTTACCATCCAAAAACCAGAACACCATTCTCTAAACCATGTACTGGTTCACATTGACCTAGTTACCTATATACCACCCTGGTCCAAAGAACTCTTTAGGATTCACTGGGTAGTCATGTGATGTGAGAAAAATGAGAAAGATTCATTTAAAACATGTGACACACAAAATCAAACACTTGATTGATGTAAGAAAGTTTTGACTGATGATGTACTGATAAACATCTCTGTGCCAGTTAATCAACACTGTTTATCAGTTCTAGTGATCTGTCCAACCTTCAGACTCTTGTGAGTATGCACAGACCTTTGTGATGATCTTTGAGTACTGCGGCCTGTAGGTATTGATGATGATGCCAATGCCGCACGGCACCAGGATCATGACCAGTGATACGATAATTTCAACATAAGGGACAGCGTTCTGCAGGTCGGAGAAACCCTGACAGTAGAGGTAGAGCAGGAGAGGCATCATACCAAGAGCCAGCAACGTTGAGCAAGAGGTCATCACGATGCTGAAGGAAAAAGATAAGCGTGAGACCATGACAGCTTTTATCTTTTTGTAGCACCATAATGCTCAAAATTTCCTTCTCAGCATTATGTTGACAAAATGCATTCAAAATTTATCATAGTGTGAGACACTTCATAAACACAACACGAACAGGTTGCACAAATTCTGACTGTTCCAGAGGTTAAATACATTCTGTTTATATAGTGCCAAATCACAACAACAGTTACCTCAAGGTGCTTTATTTTGCAAGGTAAAGACCCTGCAATCAGATGACCCCCTATGAGCCAATGAAGAGAAACCAATGTGGAAGAAATATACTGTCTCTTTCTAAACTGCAGAAAGACTATATTTCTGTCTCAGATGTGTTTACATACAACATAAATAATGTGTATTCAGTATCAGTATTCTGAGGTTAAGCCAAGCAATGAGAAGAAAAAAATAATTAATATGAACAACAACAAGAAATAGTAGAAGAAGAATATTTGTGCAGCCATGTGTACATTACTTAGGGTTTCAAGGCAAAAAGGCAACAAAAATCCACTGCGAAACATTCCCGTTTTACCAGAAATTGAATGCTCTGGACTTTAATTCCCCTTTACAAAAAGTGAATTGAAAATTGAAAATATTATAATCTAGATGAGGTAAAATTTGACTGAAGAAAAGCAGTTTTTACAAATAGCAAGCAAGAGCCCAGTGGAAAGACTTCATATCATACTGAGTGTTTCTTCAGTCACATTTCTCACTCATTATGTGTTAATATACCTCTCTGCACTGAATCATACTTATTATTAATCTTTGGCTCTCTTCCAGAACATGTCTTATCCTGTCTTCCTTCTCTCACCCCAATTGGTCCCAGCAGATGTCCCCCCTCCCTGAGCCTGGTTCTGCTGGAGGTTTCTTCCTGTTAAAAGGGAGTTTTTCCTTCCCACTGTCACCAAAGTGCTTTCTCATAGGGATCAAATGATTCTTGGGTTTTTCTCTGTATGTATTATTGTACAGTCTACCTTACAATATAAAGCACCTTGACGTGACTGTTGTTGTGATTTGGCACATAAATAGAATTGAATTGAATTGAATATCATGTCTAAATTAAGCAGCAAGGTCTCTAGAAGCCAAGAGCAGTCCTTATGTTAATTGTTAAGATCGCAGAGTGGATGTTCCTCTTATTTCTACATGCTATCAAAAGCACAGTCCAGTTTTCCCACTTTTCCTCTTGTGAGCAGCTCACCGTTTGGGAGCCTCATGCATTACTTCCAAAACCCTGCCTAACTGGAAATTCCTCATATCCTGCCGAAACATTGCTTGTGTTATTTTTGCTGGTTTGGGAGCCCATGACATGCTTGCCAACTAATTGTTACAAGGTTGGCTGCTACACTGTGTTATGCAACTCTAGTACATGCCATTACGCTCTTGTTAACATTCCTTTGTTGATCAGAGTTCCTGTTTTGTCAGTGGTCATTTTCTTGTTCCCAAATGAAACAAAAACAAAAATTCTAATTCATAAAACATTAGTGGGGTTGTGTGAGATAACGATGTTCTTCCAGGCACTTGGTTATATAACAAGATAACAAGCTTGTAGTGACTGAAACAATCTGCATTCTTTGCCCTCATTGCCCACAGTCTGTCCTCACTGATCATGTTTAAGAGCAACAGGCCAAACGAGGTCCTCACATATCAGATAAAGGAGGACTGTCTCGAAGCCTAAAGTAACCACCTGTTGCTTCATAAGGGAGAGATAAGAGACGAGGTGAAAGGCTAGCCGAGTGAAAGTATAACGCCTAGGTGTCGCTCTGTTATGATAAAATGTTGATGATCTGTAAGACATTCATTTCTAATAACGTGTATCACTGCTTTTCAGACTGCAAGGTGTATTATGATTATCAGCGGTACGATAACAAGACGGATGAGGTTGCTTAACTTAAAAAAAAAACAGTTTATTGCATATCTTTTCCCAGAACTGAATTTAAACAAACACAAACGGTTTCAGGTTTGTGTCTTTAACTTGTGTGATATTTAAAGTTGTTTCAAAGAAAATTAAACCATCTGGATTTGGAGGTGTCAGAAGAAGATACCTAAAAAATGTGAGATTTTAACAGCAAACCATTTAGGAATGCACTTCCTCCCGCAGTAAGGGGTTTTGAATTTTACAAATAAAATAAAGACTAATAATCTCTAAGGATTTATGTCTTTGTGCGTTTGATCGTTTAAGAAAAAACCCAATGCATTAACAGTTTTGTAGCTAAATATTTTCTGTTTGTGTACCTGAGGTTCATGTCGCCCTGAAGAGCCAAAGCCAGGATGTTGGAGAGAGCTCCTCCGGGACAGCAGCCACAGATCAGAATCACCACAGCTGCTATTTCAGCCAACTTAAACAGCTGTAACGCAATAATCATAGTAACCTCATATGCAAAAGCAACAAAAGCAAGATCTCATAATGACACAAATGTGCACTAAGAATACCTTTAGCATTTTCTTTAATTACTTTTTTTAATTACTGATGATTCCTCTGCAGTTAATGTCATAGTTCATGAATAAATTCTTAATCAGTGAACAGATTAAATGACCATTTTATATATTCAGAAAAAAACAGAAAATACTTTATTTTACTGTTTTAGCGCTACTAACATTAGAAATGACAATTAAAAATGAAGTAAAGAAAAAACAGGAACACAAATATTTTCCAGTACAAACATATTATGCCTACTGCCTTTCTTACTGTAGTGTTTATACTCTTATTTCACTTTGCATCAGTACCAACCTTAGCTAAGAAAAAAGCTGTGAGAGGCATTATGCCATACTGAGCCACGACTGCGATAGCCACCCCCTTAGGTTTTCTCATATGATGCTGGAAACAGAAGAAGAAAAGTTCACATTAGCATAAGATTGTCTCCTTACATTTAGCTCACATATGAAACTGAACTTGCTGTAGTCACCTTGATCTTGGACACCTCCATGGTGCATCCCAGTGAAACCATGGTCACAAATAAGACAATTATCATAATTATGTTGATGGTTTTGTCCATTACTGGTGACATGGTAGGCATGTAACTGGAGGTGCTGTTTGCATTTGTGTTGTTGAGCCACGGATCTGGATCGGAGATAATATCCACTGTGTGGTCCATGGTGCCTTCAAATCAGAGCTGTGAGTGGAAAATCAAATGATAGAGCAGGCTGACTTTTGCAGGCTCATTCAAAGAATTTTGTATCCTGAGGACAGAAGAGGTGCATTAAATTTCAGTCAGTGTGACTGTTCTAATATTTATGGTGCATTTGGTTGGAATTGTAGCTGTTTTAACCGTGAGTCTTGCACAATGGATTTGGTGTTGTGTGCAATGCAGTCCGTGACAGTTAACTTTGGCTTTTTGCAGGTTTTGCAGTTGGTACTATGTTTGCTGCTCATTAGGCCAGAGTGATGCACTGTGAAGCAAAATAAAGTCAGGTCAATGAATGAGCAACTTTAACCTCCAAATGTATGGAGGTTAAGGTTTAACAAGTTGAACGTGTCAGATTGCTAATGATATGTATATTGGCATATTTATTACCAAGATTAACAACTGCCTTATTTGCAGGACCTGCATTTTTATTTTCAATGTTTTTCCATGAAAGGTTTGTTCTGTTTAGCATTCATTCTGTTCAATTTCAGTGACAGAAGAGTGAAATGAAGCGTTAAACACATCTGTGTGGTCTCAGTCATCCAGGTCATTATAACCTTGAGAGCTTAAAATAAGCGGTAACCGGCCTTCTTTAAGTTTGTGAGGATGTTTCACTTCTCATCCAAGAGGCTTCTTCAGTTCTAAAGCCCAAAGGAGGATAGGCCCAGGTATTAATCTCCTAATGTAGGTTTTCCTATTTAGGGGTGGTCATTGACCTACTAGTAATCATGTGGATCATCACATGAGCCAAGGTGTGAAACAAGGCATGGCTCATTAAAATGCTAGAGGGTTAAGGGTGAAACCAGACTTTGCCCCACCCTATCATGTGACTTCTTGAGATCACTAGAGGCTAGGTGTGAGTGGAAAAGGTTCGCAAGATTGTATCGTAGATGGCTGATAGCTGTTGTCATAAGACAATGTCTCTGTTCAGCGATGGTCAGTCACAGTGGATGTAAACAGCCTCCATTACTCCTCTTAGAAACCATTGATGCTTTCAGCCCTGAATATGAACACTGTCATCTTTAAAGGAGTATCCTTTGTCCATCAAACACTCTGTTGTATGTGAGCATACACAGAGATTGAAGCAAAAACAAACCTTAATAATTACGATGGAATTCAAGTTCTCTAATTGGATAATTTTAAGTTTTATTGAGCTAGTTAATGCAGAGAAATCCTCGATAACAGCTCCAACATCATTGTGAAGTTTGCGGACGACACTACAGTGGTGGGTCTTATCACCAACGGTGATGAGACGGCTTACAGGGAGGAGGTCAGCGCCCTGACCCACTGGTGTCAAGACAACCATCTCACCCTCAACGTCGCAAAGACAAAGGAGTTGATAGTGGACTTCCGGAGGTGCAGAGAAGTACACACCCCCATCACCATCAACGGCGCTGCTGTGGAGAGAGTGAGCAGCTTCCGGTTCCTTGGCGTACACCTGGCTGAGGATCTTACGTGGTCAGTACACACAAACAAAACAGTGAAGAAGGCACAGCAGCGCCTCTTCTTTCTCAGGAGACTGAAAAGATTCGGCATGAGCCCCCGCATCCTCAGGACCTTCTATCACTGTGCCATTGAGAGCATCCTCACTGGATGCATCACCACCTGGTATGGCAACAGCACCGCCTACAACTGCAAAGCTCTCCAGCGAGTAGTGCGGTGCTCTGAACGGATAATTGGAGGTGAGCTTCCCTCCCTCCAAGACATCTACAGGAAGCGGTGCCTGAGGAAAGCGGGGAGGATCATCAAGGACTCCAGTCACCCCAGCCATAAACTGTTCAGACTGCTTCCATCAGGAAGGAGGTTCTGCAGCATCCGGTCCCGTACCAGCAGACTGAGAGACAGCTTTTTCCATCAGGCCATCAGACTGCTGAACACGTCATAGACACCTCAGCTTCACTACTGGAACTTCAACATTATGCACTCCACACTGTATATAAATGCCACTTGTTTTGCACATATTCAACTCTGTATATTTTATATATTTTATTATTATTATTATTATTATTTTATTTTATTTTTTTACTATTTAATTTGTAAAAATGTGTATACACACACACACACACACACACACACACACACGTAGGAAAATATTTAGTATACACATCCAGAAATGCATACACTATTATATATTGTACATATATTTATTAGTTTCAGGTTGGCCATTCTTGTATTTTGCTCGTTTGTGTTGTTGTGTTTGCACATCTCTGTTGCTTGTGGGGCTCGCACACAAGAATTTCACTCGCATGTGCTGTGCCAGTGTGCCTGCACATGTGATGTGACAATAAAAAGTGATTTGATTTGATTTGATTTGATTTGATTTACTGTGTTTGAGGTAATGCTGCTGCAGCCTACACACCTTATACCATCCTGTTTTTATAGCACACACAGTGCTGCATACACAGTCATATAAAATGACTTATTTTGTGTTTACAAGAAGATGAAGGAGTTTAAAGTCATTTAAAAGTACAGTGCTTGACATTTAACCAAAAACACTTGGATAAAACGTGTTTAACATGGCATAGTTAGCTAAACAAAGCATATGTCTCGCTGAAAGTCACTTAAATCTAGTTAATCTGTGCATTAATGCACAACAACATGCAGCATTTGCTTGTTTCAAACCTCAAACTCCAGCATGCCTCCATCTCCATGTGACAACCACATCCTCCCTGCTGGCATGCTCACATGCTGTGTGCACACAAATTACTTTCACAAGATTGCACATCTCTGTTTTCTGCTCATATAAACAAGAACATGTTTGGGGGAAAAAAAACCCTACAGCACAGCAAAGCTCCATAAAGGTGTCAAGCATTACTTTTTGACTGTGCTGAAGGTGAAAATTGCACACCTAAATATAGAGGTCAGTCTGCAGAAAGTAGGAAAAAGAAGAAATTAGGAAAATTCTCAAGATGATTTCCAAGAAATGAACAGCTGCAGTTTTAAATTGAATATATATATATATATATATATATATATATATATATATATATATATATATATATATATATATATATATTGCTGTATTCAGTGCTTTCTTTACCTTCTGGGACAGATTCTTCCTTTCCTCGTCTCTCGTCTCGTTGTCATTAAATCAACTCTTTTGTGTTGACACTCCTGTTATCTGTAACAAATGACACATGGAGGCTTCTGTTTGCGCAGAGGTGCCATCTAGTGCACAGCTGACTACAGCACTTTAAGAGAAAACAATCTCCTCCAGGAGTTTCTGTAATGAAAAACGATAAGAAACAAACAAACAAAAAAAGACTGAACTATTAACGAATAACTTTCTCTAACTTTAGAAAATCAAAAGGTGTCCATGTATTGTTTTTGTGGGTCCTTGCTGATCTGATTCATTCTTTGAATGAATCAGATCAGCAAGATAAGATTCTTTGATAAGATTCTTTGAATCTTATCTGATTCAAAGAATGAATCCGATAAGAACGCATTGTGTCTTTGACAGTGAACATCTGTGAAGGAGTCAGCACTGTGGAATTCCTCGAAGAGTCCCCAAAGATGTTTTCTGCGTATCCTGTTGATTAGCTGTAATTGAAGGAACAAGGGGGTTGCATTTTGAACAAATATCCAGAAAAAGACATGCCTGTGTGAGGCTTTGCTTGTAGATGAAAAATAATGCACCAAAAATGGTCATTTAGTGCTTAAAATTTTAGAATTACTGACAAATATTTGAGGCAGAAAGGGATGGGGCAGTGGTTTGTAGGGTTTGGCCTGTTGAGCTGTTGTAGTTGTTGTTGTTGAAGGAAAGCCCAACACCAAGACATTCAGAGATGAGAGCCGAGACATGTAATCTCTCTCTTCTGGGCCTGCTCAGGGACCTCCACCTGGGGGGACATGCCTCACCCAGTAGGCATCCCTGTCAGCTACCAGCTACTTTTAAGCTCTCTCGTCACCAGGACAGACTGGTATAGGTCGTGTCCAAATTCATGGGCTGCATCCTCCTGAGGCTGCATTTGTAGGCCGATTATGCCACAGCAACGCGACGACGGCTGTCCAAATTCGTAGACTCCTCCGAATGCAGCCGAAAAATGCGTCCTCCTTTTCCCAGAATTTGAAGGATGGGTCGGGTGTATCCTTCATGGCCCACCATATCCCAGAACTCATAGCGCGGCCCAGCCAATTCCAGTTTTGAACAATGCGGCTGCTACTAAGTTTTTAATATTACTCTTATTACTCTTTCTGGGTCACAAAATAAACTTTTAACATATTTTCAGGCGAGAATGTAGCTGTGTAAACTTCAAATATCTGCTCAGTTTATGAAGATATCGCATATTTGCAAAAGTGCTCTGACATTTTCGGAGACGTCTGTTATCCGCCAGCTCGATAGCTAGCCGGGAGCTCGAGGGTCACTAGAGCTGCCGAGAACGGCACAACTCCCGGCACATCATTTTCAGATCACCGCAGACTTCCGCTACTCAGGTTAAACGTAATATATAAGTCACTTAGACAACCTAAAAATGTTATTGTTTGGCTTTTTTCAGTGTTTTATTTGTTCATGAGTGAATCAGTTTGGCTGAGATTAAAGTTGTTAGATTAGATTAGATAAAATAAAACTTAATTATCCCTCGGGTGGTTTTCACACAGCTGAATAAACATCAAATAGAAAACTGATTAAACAGAAGTGTGAGACAGTCGAGAATTTACACCAGTGTCCTGTTATATTTTAGATAGCAAAGAGCAGACGGCTGAGTTGATTAAACTCCACCAAGACAGCGGTGACACAAATCTGAAGGTTAGACTGTCCAATTTCACAGCCGTTTACTTCCGGCCTACCCGACCATCTGAGGACCCGGCCCACGTAGACCGTGAGAGCCGGGTCCTCAGGAGGATGCAGCCCATGAATTTGGACACAACTATAGTGTCCACATCACTGCAGTCACAGCACCACTCCGTCTGTTGATCTCCCGCTCCCCTCTCACCTCACCCGTGAGCAAGACCCCGAGATACTTAAACTCCTCCACTTGGAGCAGTAACTCATCCCTGACCTGAAGTGGGCACTCCACCCTTTTCCAGATGAGGACCGTGGCTTCAGACTTGGAGGTGCTGATTCTCATTCCCAGCGCTTTGAACCTCTCAAGTGCGAGCTGGCTTCATCAGGTGGTGTCTTGCCTTGGGCAAGACACCTTACCCTACCGCCTACTGGTGTTGGCCAGAGGGGCCGATGGCGCGATATGGCAGCCTCGCTTCTGTCAGTCTGCCCCAGGGCAGCTGTGGCTACAACCGTAGCTGCCTCCACCAGTGTGTGAATGTGAGAGTGAATGAATAGTGGCATTGTAAAGCGCTTTGGGTGCCTTAAAAAGCGCTATATAAATCCAATCCATTATTATTATCTAGTGCACAACTGACTTCAGCACCTCAAGAGGTGAAGCTCATCCAGGAGCTTCTGCAATGGAAATGTAAAAAATAAAAAATAAATCTGAATGAACTGGTAACTAATAACTTCCTCTAACTTTATGAAGTCAAAAAGTGTCTTTGTTTTCTTTTTGTGTGTCCTTGCTGGCTTAGCCCTTTAAAGCAAGAGGCATTGTGTCTTTGAAGATGAACATCTGTGAAAGAGTTGACATTGTGGAAATCCCTGAGGAAGATTCCCAAAGATGTTTTCTGTTTGCCCCGTTGGTTATGGACCACAATGAGTCACAGAGTATAAATAAAAAAAAGAATTTGCAGCCCTTTGTCTGAACACAATGCTGTAATCACAGAAACACCATCTTAACATATCCAGGGGGTTGCATATTTAAAAACAAATTTCAACAGATGACGAGTGGCTGAACAAACATACAGAAAGAAGAGGTCTCTGCTTTTAGATGAGGAATGATGCACCCGAAATGGGCTTTTAATGCTTAAAATGTCAGAATTTATCAAAAGTAGAACATTAAAAATACAAACAGATGATTCAGTCATTAGGAGTCTGCAGTCTTGCTTTATTGCTAAAAATACTTGCAATGATACCTTTTTGCCTGCTGGTTTGCCAGCAGATTAGCATCTGCCAGGTACAAACTCCACACATGATCACAAGTTATGTACAGCTGACAGATTGTTACCTGAATACTGATGCCAAGTTCCTCACTGGCTTTCAAGAGCTCATAATTCCATGCCAAAAATGATAGAAGTAGCTCTGAAATGACAACAGTACATCCTGCTTTATGCTTTAAGATGTTTTTTGGTTATAGTTGTGATAAAGATGAGTTTCCAGATGGGTCTGGGATGGGCGTGAGGTTCTGGGGGCGCTCCGTCTCTGGGCTGGGACCCGGACCTGGTTGGTGTGTTGCCGGGGTTGTGGGCGGGTGGGTGCATGGGGGCCCAGCCCTGGAGCAGGGTGCCGCCGGTGCATCAAGCCACCTGGGGGGCTCTTCAACTGGTGGGGGAGATTGTCACATCTTGCAGGAGCTTTCCTCTCCTCAGGAGCTCCCTCTGCAGGAGGGGGAGATACAGGAGAGGTGGAGGAAGATCTCAGCCTGGGTGTTTATTGTCTTATGTAGTCTGGAAGATGAGTGGATGGTGGGGTGGGTGCAGTTTTCTCTGTGGTGGGGTTGGGTGGACTGTCCCGGGCTCTGTGGGGCCGGGCGGCGCTGCTGCACTGGGCCCCGGTCTGGATGGGCCTGGGCCCCCTTTCCCTGGCGGGTCGCGGAGTGTGGGGGTGCCTACTGGGGTCAGCGGGGGAGCTGGCCCCAGGGAGGGGTCACTTGCCCCTCCCTTCCTTCCCTCCCCATCTCCAGCTGCCTCCCTCTTCCCGCTCCACCACAACCACCCACACATGCAGGGTCTTGGAGTAGGGGTATGTCACCAGGGTGCAGAGGAGGCTACCCCCCCCCCCCCCTCTGTCCCCTTCTGGCTGCCTCTGCCTCAATTTTATCCCACAACTTAGACATTCACATTACTCACACTCTCATTACACATACATATAGGATCTTGGGGGTGGGCACGATACACGGAGTCCAAAGTACCATCAGGGTGTACACCCCACCCCTGGCATCGTTGCCCACCTCTCAATTTTAAATACACATAGACATTGAGGGCCAGCAGGAGGGACCATGCGCTTACCTGCTGCTCTCTGGCAGGTAGCTCCAAGCCCTCCTGGGTTTTAAATGCACCTTAAAACACACATGCATCAACACTACAATGAGCGGGTGGAGGGAGGTTTGGAGTCTTCTCTCACCCCCATTCTCTGCGACCTGCTGGAGCAGGGGGGCTAGGAGGAGGAGTTGGCCGTCCGACTGCGGTCTGGAGTGTGGAGCCTTCCTGCTGCTGTGGAGTCGGGGCGGTCTGCCTCCCCCCACCGCAGGGAAAAGGGAAACACCACCTGGGTCTGGGTGCAGTTCCCCCCTCCAGGGGCGGGGGCACCTAGACCCGGTTTGTAGAATACGCTTGGGGAGTGTGATCGTGTGTACAACGTCTCTTTATGTCTGTCTCCACGTTGGTTGAGTGTGGAGTAAGTGCATATGAGAGCATGAGGGTGGGAATGGATGTTTGTATCTGTGTGTGCCTGTATGTCTGTGTCTATATGTCAGGTTGGGTGTCAGGCGCCACCTCTCTGGGGACATCTTAGGCCCTCCAAGGTTTGGAGGCCTATCTCCCCCTACCACCACTTCCCCTGCCAGTGGCGGACCCCCTCAGACATCGGTGCGTTGGTGCTTCTTTGTGTCCAGGTACACACCGGCTCACTCCTTGGCGGCCGCTTATCGGGGCCTGGAGCCTGGGGCTCGCTCGGGCCACTTCGGAGGTGGGGTGCCCCCGGCCTCTCGGCCTGGGGCTCGGTCACTCAGGCGCGGCTGGCTGCCGGCGGAGCTCACGGGCGCGTCACTGCAACTCCCCCTGGCTTCTGCTCCGCGGCTGCTGAGTGAGCCCTCATCTGGGACTCTCCTCAGCTCTTTCCGGGACAGTGGCGCAGCTGCCCCTCTGTTGGTCTTCCTTGGTCTCTTGTGTTCTGGGGGCCTCTGGATGTCTGGAGTTTTGATCTCCTCCACACCTGCTTCATGCCCTGGAGGACGGGGCTGTGGCCCCCCCACACCCTCTAGCAGATTATTACATGAAGGAACCTTTTAAAAAACAAAAAACAAGCGCGTCCATGCTCACAGGTGTACACACGGGTGATCACACCCACAAACTACACCCTTTTTGGCTCCTACCTCAAAACACACTGTGTTCTGTTGATCTTATGTGCTGCACAATAATGTTTAACATTTAGTATTTACTGTCATATTCCCATATATCATTGTGATGTTGTTTATTCTATTACTCTTGTTCTCTTCTGCTTGCTTTCTTTTTTCTTTCTCAGCAGGTGACCCAGGTGATTGATATATGCATTTTTTTTTCTCTGCCCGTTCTGTTGGTTTTTGTCTTTTGCCCTTCTCCCCCGTCCCTCTTCTCAGCTGTTTCTCTTTCCCTCTTTCTTTCTCCCCTTCTTTCCCCCAGTCAAGTCTGTCCCGTATTCAGTAAGTGAAAATAGAGTGAACGATAAAGGGTGAATCGGGTGGACCATTGCGGCAAGGCTGGGATGGTCGGTTTGGTGGGGTGGATCCGTTGGGCATCTTTCTTTGCCTTTGGACGGCAGTTCTGAGGGCAGGGGAGCCAAACGGGACAGGCCAAAAAAAAAAAAAAAAAAAAAAAAGACAATACCAGATATATGACCCTGAAAATTTTTTCATCTAGTAGAACTCTTTCAAACACACTTGTGTCCCTTTGGAGTCATAAATTGAACATAAATTTACAGAAACCATTAATGTCTCCTCTGATTTAAAATAAATAAAACACTACTAGGAGTAACTGTGACAACCACAAAAAAATAAAAAAATAAAATAAATAAAATAAAAAAAAGATGAGTTTCCACTGTTGCCGATGGACTTGTGGGAAGCATGTGGAGTAGCTCTATTTATTTGAAAAGAAGAAGATACACACATAAACACAAAAGTAGCTTATAAAGTGGTGTGGGCTGAGATTTTGGTATAATACATTAACATTTAGCTTATTTAGTTCATTTAGTGTATTTTTATATAGCATTAGCCCTGTGTCTGGCGGGATACATTCGGGTGTATCCGGCCTCCTGCTTTATGGAAGCTAGAATAGACTCCCACTCCCCATGACCTTGAACCGGATAAGCGGAAGAGAATGGGTGGATGGCATTTGCATTTATTATCAAAATAACTTCTAAACAGCAACAACTACAACAGATCAACAGGCCAAACACTACAGGCCTATTTTGTCAATTGTGTCAGCTTTTACGCTGTGAGAATCACGTCCTTCCCTTAACCCTGCATGACCAGTTGTTTATGAAGAAAACAGAAAAATCATAACAAAAGCATTTAAAATGTAGATAGAATAGAGATACATTCAATCTGAGTCAAGACACTAATAAAATTTTTCAAATATGTATATAGAACAAATTTCATATATATAATGATGTTTAAGTAAAACACGTGGACCCCGTGAGATACTGTATATACAGGTGCTTCTTTAGACACAGTAATCCAAGGTACTGGATGTCGTGCAAATAAAAAAGAAAGTCTGGAGAACAGTAATACTCCATTGAAGCAAATTGGCAAGATGTCCCAGTATGACGCAGAAAGAGCAGAGATTGGCATTTCCAAAAAAGTCAACACCATTTACTGTAAATCACTTGAAGGGATCTACAGCTGACATACAGCACAGACTGCATTCTGTTGTGAGACAGGCACAGTGAGTCATAACGTACCTGCTTGAAAGATAAAAATGCTAAACGGCCTCTGTTTTGGTTACTGTTGCAAAAAACAGAATAATTATCTTTATTCTGTTTTTTGCAGCACATAAGTCCTATCTCGCTACTATAACATGATGCACAGCATTAAATTTAATTGTAATTTGAATATTTGAAAAGTATGTCGACATCCAGCCAAATAAAAATATATAATAAATTGTGGCACTAGAGCCTAACATGGTACAAACTTTTTTTAATATCATGTAATTTTAATCATTTGCCACATTTCCAAAGCATGTTGTTATCCAATAATGAGGACCGCAAAAACAGCAAATTCTTATAAATAATTGCAATGCTAATTATTGATCAAAGGCTTTCTACATAATGAGGGAAACTGTGATAATGTGAAATAACTGTCCTTTTTCGAAATGGCGAACACAATGTTCCTATTAAATTTACACTGGTGGTACTACAGCCTGAATTCCAAAAAGAGTTGGGATGCTGTATAAAATGCAAAGAAACCCAGAATACAATAATCTGCAAAAACCCATAAACCGATATTTTATTCACAACACGACATGGAAAATATATCACATTTAAACTGAGACATTTTATTATTTCATGAAAAATACTACCACATTTTAAATTTGATGGCAGCAAAGCATCTCAAAAATGTTTGGATGTGTACTACAAGAATCCAAAAACAACATTGCCAATGTTTACCCAAAAAAGTACAAGACTAACGGCTATGAATGTGTGAATATGATGCAAAAATGTTTTCCAAATAAAAAAACGTGGACACCATGTCCTCTCAACTAAAGAGAAGAAAGACCATCTAATTTGTTATCAGTGCTCAGTTCAAGAGCCCGTATCTCTGATGGTATGGGGGTACATTAATGCCTATGAAATTGGAATTGGAAACAGAAAATCAGAATATGCAATCATAAATAACATTTAGGTAGAAAACATGGAGAAAACATTGAACATGAGATGAATGCTCTTGTGCAGTCCTGAGTATCTCAATTATTTCAATAGCACACAATATATTTAATCTTAACATCATATTATTGTAATAATAACTTATATTTGTATATCTATTGAAAAATAGTTCAAATAAACAAAAATACATAAAGAAAATAGGGCTGGAGGGACAGAAACAGCCCCATAGCTGAGGACCATAGCATGTGAGACTGTGTATATGGGTGCAGCAGGTCAGAGAAGTACTAAGGGGCTCGTAACTGAATCATTGGATCATAATTATTATTTCACACTTTATTGCTGCAGCTGTTGATGATTTAATTACAATCCTACTTTTTCCTTCCATGTGCTCATCCAACAGTGCTGGGCATTGCAATTGACAGCACTCTCTTCCAGTTTGTATTTATCATAAAAATTGATAACCCACGCACTTTGATATACTAATTAGTGCTGCGCAGTTGAGATAAACATGCTTATCTCTCTGTGGATGACATTACTTACTCTTATTTATTTACTTTTATCTTTTTTCTTTTGAGGGGGGGGGGGGGGTTCAGGAAATGAGTTTGGATTATTTTTAAGTACAGTCACGCTTCATATTACATTAGTATACTGTATTTCATTTGCTCCATTTAGATTAACACTGATAATGTATAGTTAACTGATTTATTGATAAAAGTTTACAAGAATAATCTACAGTAATATCATCTAAGACAGTTTAAGGATGTAGTGAAACTTTTCTAGCATTTATCTGGCACTGCAGTGCTCCCCCCCCCCCCCCCCCCCCCCCCCCCTTCCTCCTTTTCATAAGTGATGCACCAACAACAATGGCAAGAAGGACAAAAAAAATCTCTAATGGTGTCTGCATACTGGGGCTCTTCCAGTATGCCAGTACGCTGCAAGGGGACAAAAGGAGGGCATTTTAATGGTTTAGCAGGCCAATCTTGTAAGGACACGGGGGGGAGGGGAAGGTGGTTCAGTCTGGACAGATCATCTTTTCTAGCTGTAATTACAGCCAAGTCTTCCTTATACCTGGATTTTAATAGTTTTTTCTTCTTCTATAGTTAATCAGTGTCTCTACCTTCCTGCAGCCTGAACACTGTGAACTGTAATGGTGCTCCACACTTCATAACTCAGCTCAGGCCTGTGAGAAACAGTATTAAGGGTGTGGTGAGACAGCAGAAAATTTTGACTTTTGCTATATCTACTTCATCATCTTATTATTCTATAACATAACCCATCCCTCGAGGTAATTTAAATTCAATTTTGGTGCACATACACAGCTTGATGGCTTCTTGCTGTCATGCATGAAGACGGAGAGGCTTCACTGCAGCAGATGCATTATTAAAGCCTGGCCTTATTGTGTTGTCTTCTATTAAAAACAGGTATGCTGTTACTGACCATATTTCTAGGTGACCCTGTTGGGCCATCCTGCTGCAGGACATACAATAAGATTCAAGAAAATTGTAGATGGGGCCCAAAACTGGCGGAGTATACAAGAAATAGAAGAGGCAGATGATCTAGACTGGCTTGACAGAAGGATGAAGGTCAGTGCAGGTGTAAAGCAGCAGGGAAAGCAAACAGGATGTTGCCTGCAGCTGATGTGGTCTCTTGACCTGCTGGTGGGGGAATGGAGGAGGCTTCTCCCAGCCATAAAAAAAAACAATTACTAATTCACTGTTGCAGTGCAGAATAATCCACAGTGTAAGCTCCTTATCTACAGCACAATTTAGTGAAAAAAGGAAGCCCCAGAGCAGATTATTGCTCTTACTCTTGCTATTATTTGTGCAGAGACCAGCTCCTATTTGCATTTATTCCACTGGCATTACAGAAAGGTCTGTTTGTTTGTTTTCTTAAATTTTAGTTTATCAATTGAATCATTAACATTATTTTGTGTATCCCAAATAATAACCCAAGGATATTTTATTGTTTTTATCATTTTTTTTTAAAAAAAAACTAAGAAAACAACACAAGTTATAGTTTTTGGACAGGACTCAGTCAATCTTAATTTCATACTCTTGATCCCTAAAAAGAAAACGAATCACATAAAACACAAACAAGATGAAAAGAAATAAAAAGAAAAACAGAAAAGAAGGAGAGGCATACTAGGAATGAATCGCCTGATTGGTGTATATTTGTAGGCTGCTGTAGCTGGGCCTGAGCATGTGAGAGTTTATGTTTCTTCAGTATGTTCTTAAAATCCACGTGTCTCAGCCATGGCCCGTTTAGCTCTTCTGGCATACAAATACGACTCCAACCACAATTCCCAGAATGCAAATCAGAAAAATAAAGACGCTGTGACGTAGTATACAAGCGAAATCCCTCCTGGATATTGTAGTTTAGAAATAACAACTGCTTACATTTACAACGGTATTCAGACTTTCTGTATAATGCTTTCTTGACTCATCCAGGGGAAATTGTATATTTTATAAATACTACCTGTAGTAAAATGCTCCACAAATATTAATTTGCATCTGAGAAATTAAGAAAAACAATCCTATCGACTACACTTCCCAAAAGCCCTCTTGCTTCTGCGCATGTGTACAGCGGTGTGGCAGCTGCGTGTGTGGAGTGCAGTCACGTGGAGCCCGTAGAGTCCACCTCGGCTCCGTCCAAACAGAACGTGAGCTGTTAGCTGTCCGTGTATAGGAGCGCCGCTCGGTGCTAAGCTGATTCATGTTGTTTTTTTAGCCACCCGTCCGTTTAAACTAGCCTATTTAATCGAAGAATGAGTGATAACGATGACATCGAAGTCGATAGTGACGTAAGTATGGCTGCTTTTTGCTTTTTAAGGATGTTATTCCGCCAGCTGGAAATTTGTTTTAGCTCAACTAGCTCGTCGGCTAAGCGCTAGCTGGCAGTAAGCTGGCTAGCTCTGATCTTCTGAGTAATTTTATCGGGATTCCAGCTAAATGATAAGAAACAGTAGGCTTTCTTGCATCAGCTCATTGTTGACCTGATTAATTATCTTACTTTTCTTCAGCGAAAACAGTGAGATTGTGGAGCTTTACGAAGAATTGTGGCTACAATTGTACTTTTTGTTCTGTTTCTTTGCAGGAAGAATCACCGAGATATCACTCTGTGGTGCGTAATGCTGGATTTGTCCACTGTCGACACAAAAAATGTGTCTCTGATTATTGCTAAGTTAACTTATTCATCACCACTTTGCTTATTTAATTTTTATTTATTTATTATGGTGTATTAGTCAGATTGCACTATTTGGGTGGTGGGGGCTAGTCATGAGAGAGAATGTGATAGTGCGGTTATCTCGATGATAACACGTGTATGTTTTAAATTTATTTATATATGTGTGTGTGGACGGTATTTTTTGCTTTGCGTGTAGTTGTTCATGCATCTCTGCAAGTGAAGCGATAATCCTCGGCTTCAGTGTATTGCAGGGTATCCCCCATCCTGTGTATACCCGACCATAGGGAGACTGTAACACGAAATCTATATTTAGACCAAAGCTTTATCCCTACAGAGGCTTTTTTGTGTGTGTGCGCGTGTTTGTTGTTTTTTTCCGGTTAACACAAAGCCTTCTGTGCTCCGTAGCAGCAGGTTAGTGGCCTGAGTCGTCTCCCCCCCTCTTCCACCCCAGGCTTTTTTGCTCCCCTCCGCGGGGATTCCGCTCACAATCAGGTTTGCATATCATACATGTAGGTCATCTTAGTAAAGAGAGCGCGTTTACATTTTGTTCTGCATCCATGATGCAGATGCTGAGGGGGGCGTAACGGGTAGAGAGGCTGCTGCATCTCCTCGGACAGGGCTTGGTGTCAGGAAAGGGTGCAGCGGGATGTTTTCCTGTATTGCAGACGGTGATTAGAGCCATCTTCTCTCTACAGGCAGCGAAAAGGCTGGCAGCCTAAATGAATGACGTATAGCTGCATGCATACAAGCTAGGGGAAAAAAAAACACCCTGCACGATTTGGTTGGTGCACACAAAAACACCATGTTTCCCCGCCTGTCAAATAACTAGAATTAAAATGCGGAAGAGCTGTTTAGGAAATATTAGTGTTAACATGTTAACATGAAGTGATATAAAGATTAGAAAATAGCCTTTTTGCTGGTTCCCCCCCAACAGACCTGAGGCAATTCTCTCTTTATTTTTTGATCAATACTGACTTTAATGTTCTGCTTGTGTTGTCTAGTTTATACATGCATACCGAAAATATTTCGTTTTCTGCTGAACAGTAGGAGCATTTTTCTTCTTGCTTAAAATGGGCCTTTCGGGGTTGATTATGCAAGCAAGTCCCATTGGTCTGCTTATGGTTGCCTTACTTACAAGAAGTTTATGCATTTTTCTGTTTCTGGGGGGTGAATTTAAACTAGATTAAACCCCATTAAAAAAAAAGAGTAAATATATTTAACACAGTTAATTTTATTTGCAGGAAAACCCCGACTTACTGCTTCAGACAGTTAGAGAAAAGCTAGCTTTAGAGCAAAACCTGGCAAGTTGCTTTTAGAAAAAAATCACCAGTGCTTTGCACAATTATTGAAGTGTTACCTTAGTCATAATTTTGGATGTTTGTCAGATGGCTTAAAAAAAAAGTGGTCTCAAGTGTATAAAAAAATGTTGCAACATTGGCAGATGTGCTCACAGATGCGTGGAGAAATATCATTATTTTATAAAGGATAAAAAGAAGTTTCCTTCTTCTTGTTTTGCCAAACAGCAGTAATAGAACAGAATGGTGTCTCTTCGTGGTTTAATTATCTACAGACAAGTAAATTTACCACCAAGAATACTTTTGTCAGCTTGTTCAGATGCTCTCAGTTATTTATTTATTTTTTAATTAGATTGTGGCTCGTATTTTCTCAGGATTGCACTTCCCAGATTGCAATTTCTGTTTCCAAAAAGCTAAATTCACCACTTTAGCTGTGCAAACAGAGATAGGAATAAAATGTAATGATGGTTTTGGTGTGGCAGACATTGAATAGTTCTCAAAACTTGAATAGTGATGTGGAAAGTGGGCCTGTTGTCTGTAGATATGTCTTGGAAAGTGAGATAAGAGACTGAACGCTGTCTAGTCATGGAGCAAAGGGGCTGCTAAGCACTTAATGTATGTATGGTATGCAGTGTGTAATGGTTAGAAAATGTACGAGGGGCAAAATATGATTTGTTTTGTAGCTCCAAGAACAGAAATGTATAAACTAATGAACAGTGAAACCAGTCATTGTAAGATCTTAAATATGTCCTAATGAGGACATTTTTTTTAAATCGTCAACTTTGCTTCACTTGCTGGCGAATCTGTTTTAGTGGCGTTTCCATGGTTACTGGTGGAAAAAGTTTTGACAGCAGCGTAGGCTTTCGTGCGGGGAAGGTGAGTTGGTCAAGGAATGGCCAGGAAGCAGCAGCTAGGCACCTGGTGGTGTTATGTAATGTCTCATGATCAGGTATGAATAGAACGGAGGAGAAGCTCAGCTGGCGTAGGCCGCCAGCAGAACGTATCAGCTTTACAGTGAAGTGATAATGGTTGCAAGCAGGTAATAGGACACCTGCTTTTTGTGGAGCCTGATGTGCTCAACAAGGTAGCTTGACGATGCAGATACTGCTGTGTTTATAGCAGCTGTTTAGTGTTGGCGACCTAGTTAAATGTAATTATGTGCATGATGTAACCTTTAAAGTGGATTCACTTGGAATTAAAATTTCCTACACAAGTCAGAAATAAAGAAAACATTGCTGCAGTCCTGGCTCTCTGAAGGAACAGACTTGTTGAAAGGTATGTCAGGTTACGTGACAGTACATACGTGGAGATCTTGTGGCTATTTTATGTAAAGGGTGTGGTGTCTGTCCTTTAATCTGCTCTCAGAAAGAGGCATGATTCCTTATTTTTCTGTCGGTACTATGGGGTCACATCTTGATATTTGGGGGCAATTATATTGTTTAATTTTCCCAAAACAAGGTTTTCTGTCAGCTTATTTTCACTCTTTTTTTTGCCTTCAAAAGAAACAACAAGAACAAACAGAATTTGAGATGTTTTCTTTTCCCAAAGACACATTTAACAGTAGTAAAAAGTACCCTCACTGGTACTCAGATTAATAAAATTTTGTAATGTAAAAAAGCAGTTTCATATTAACCGCTAATCGTTATTAGATTAGTGTTCAATATAAATTATAATTATGTAGGTTAGAGCATGTATAGTGCAGACAGCTGGGTCATTTCATATAAATCTAAATAATTGCGTTTCCTCTAGACCTTCTCAGATACAGTTGTTTTGTTTTTTTGCTTTCGGGCTTGTAAAAATATTAAATTATATAAAATATTCATAGGCTGAAGGTAAAATCTTGCCTCAATTAAACAGACTGAAGTTGGTGTACCACTAAAAATCATTTACCTCTGAGGTCATGAGGTGGGTGGTATTAAATAAATCAAATTTTTCATGAAATGACTAACCTTATCTTTACTAATGTGATATTTACTGTCCGAACAGAACCACTTTTCCCTTAAAAAAAAGTACTTACATTTTATACTTATAAGTCACTACTGCAGACCTTGAAACTGTTTTAAACTGCAGTGGTTTTAAATGTCTTTATGTACCCTGTCTCCTCTTTAACTGGTGCAATGAAACTTTGCATGAACATTTAACATTTATAT
This sequence comes from Diplotaxodon limnothrissa, assembly GCF_057381915.1. Classification (NCBI taxonomy): domain Eukaryota; kingdom Metazoa; phylum Chordata; class Actinopteri; order Cichliformes; family Cichlidae; genus Diplotaxodon; species Diplotaxodon limnothrissa. The sequence continues at coordinate 17,373,474 of NC_140610.1, read as the reverse complement.
GCTTTTAAAACATTTATTATAAATTCAAATTCTGATGGTTTTTGTAAATATTCAACATCCTCTTGAGAGTGCGACTTACATTGCCAAAGAGTAACTTAAAGGCACTAAAATATATATCTGTGGTGGAACTTTGTTCAAATCAGCACTTAATAGTGAACGAAGACTTTGAAGAAGCGTGAAAGGCCTGTCAAAATCCGCCTGTGAAGCTTATTTTTGCTAATTTTAAACGAATGGAAAGAAATGAGGAAACAAAAGCAGCTTTATGGAATTATTGGATTGGAGTTTATTGTGAGGTTTAACTAGGGCTGGCTGATATGGGAAAGAAAGTCATAAAACAATAATTTCTTTCTTATCAGTCTGAAATATAAATCGTGCTGTAAATGGACTCACAATTTCGGTCAAGCTTAGAGGTTCTTTTTCATACCAAGATATACAACCAAGAACACAAACACAAATGGAAAACTGAAATCTTTGGTCTGTTCCAAATAAGTATAACCTAGATATTAATCCGATATTAAAAAAAATGATATATATTTTTTTTTAATATAGATTCAGACTGTCTGTACAAATTCAAGAACCTTTCAAATGCAGGCAAAGGAGAACATTCAGATAGTTTAGGGCCACTTGTGCTCCAAGGCACAAGCGAACAGTTATGTCTATAACGTCTGTTCCCTGAAGCAGAGGAACGGGTTGTATTCCCCTGAACAGCTACCCTGAGGTACCCCTGAGCAAGGTACCGTCCCTACACACTGCTCCCCGGGCGCCCAATGGCTGCCCACTGCTTCACTGAGTGAATGGGTTAAATGCAGAGAGGAATTTCCCCACGGGGATCAGTAAAGTACACTTTCTTTTTCGAATAAGAAGCAAAGTGCCGTCTCAACAAAGTGGGCAGTGACGCTCATATGGATCAGATGTGCAACTTGACCACAAAGCCAGTGTGGTGGCGAAGAATGACACAGCTGTCCAGCCGTCGCTCTACAGTCCATGTACAGCTTTGAAAGTACGAGAAATGTTAATGGTCAGTTCCTTTAATTCAACATTATCGACTGTGCTTACTGGCATCGTGTCTTGTTATCGGACAGTTCCATTCAGCAAAGTTCTCGTAGCTTGAGTCGTCGTTAAACTTTTTATTTTGTTTTATCTCAATCACACTCACTTGTACTGCTGCAGCCCAAACACTAGCATATGTGGTGCTACTGGCTACACCTCCTATGTCAGCCTATGCTGACGTGGCTCTGTGTTCTCATTATCATTGGTCTTTTGTCTTATCTGTCAAAACATGCTGGAATAAGGTTTGTCAGCTTTATGGTGACCATATCTTATATTTATATTGAGCAAAACTTTATTCATGGGCATTTCTTTTGTCATTTTTATCGTCCAGCTCTGAGTTTAGCCAAATAAACTGTACATTTACAAAAGGGAAAGTAAACCTAATGGCCAGCGTTGATTGGTAACTGTATTTAAAGCAGTTCCAGTGTTTTAAATAGCTTGTCTGTAAGTCACCACTTGCTTTTAACAAGCAGGAATTCTATAATAAATGAATGCTAACATACTCTGGGCTTTACTCCTGTTAATATACTGAACATAATAGTCTTCCCCTCATTGCCGTTGAACAAGAAAGTCAACCACGTGCACTTTCTGTATCTATTGTCTCGTCGCTGAAGCATCCATAGATACAGCCACCAGACTGGTAATTGCACATGCCATCAATAGCAGTCATGTTTGTTCATGCAAGGATTAATGGAGGGAGTGCTTGGCACAATGAGGCACATGGTCCTGGTGGTTTTTTCTCCTTTCTGGTTGGTCTCTGTTTTAT